>NC_050069.1:84993239-85596301 GCF_009764565.3 Dermochelys coriacea
CTTGGAAGTCGCAACCTGCAGATTGAGAGCCATGTTCTACAGTAATAGTTCAAAACACTATAGGTAGTGTTTTGGACTCTTCATGCAGAATAATTTGGTATATTTTTATAAGGGATCATATGATAGTGACACATACTGTTTCAAGGGGAGCACGCTTTGGTTACTATTGTTCTGGTCTTATGTTCACTCATTTTGAATTCAGGCCTGGAAGTTTTATTTAAAAAAAAATGGAGTAGGAAACAGCAATAAGAAGATATCAACAGGCCCCTAACTTCAGTGGGCTCACTTTATACTGTATATTCACTCTAGATTCTGACAAAAGTGGCATGTTTTCAAAGATCGTACCAGGACACAAGAGAGCTCTGTGTAAAGAGCTCCGTCAGAATTCATCAGGATGCCCACAGTTTCATGAGAGATGCCAGAAATGTCAGGATAACCTGATGAGAGGTAAATAGTTATTTTCTAGTTTGTTTCTATAATACCTTGTCCATGATAAAGCAGTGACCTTTCTTTTTTTTTCTTTTCTTTTTTTTTTTTTTGCAGATATTGGTGGCTATAATTTTCTACTGTCCTATTTACATATTTTTGGAATTAAGTTTCAGCTTCTGCAGATTTACTATTACTGTGAATTCAAAAGCAACAGAGTTGACTCAAATGATTTCATTTACCCTTCCCCAATGTCTCCACATAGTGTCAGTATAACTCAATGGTTAACACTCTTGCCTCATTTCCAAAGTGATGTTCCACAACAAGATAAATTTATTAGAGCATAAGCTTTCGTGAGCTACAGCTCACTTCATCGGATGCATTCATCGGATGCATGAAGTGAGCTGTAGCTCACGAAAGCTTATGCTCTAATAAATTTGTTAGTCTCTAAGGTGCCACAGTACTCCTTTTCTTTTTGCGAATACAGACTAACACGGCTGCTACTCTGAAACACAACAAGATAGTATGTATTTTATTGGTAAAGATGCCAGCCTCCAGAGAAAACAAGGGGCCAGATTGTGATTGGCCCTGCCTGGGTGCAAAATTGCAGAGGGGGTACAAAGTGACTCTAACCCGCCCCATGCTCCATGTACCAGATGTAATTTTACTTGAGATTCATTTCACCAAAGGGAAAGTGAGGGCTGAATGAGCCATGACTACAACTTGTTTTCTTCACCAGCCAGCAAAGCTGAGCTGGTGAGTGAAAATGAGGAGAGCACATTGTACCAAGTAAAAAGGTGACAGAGCTCTGGCACACTCTCCAAGAGACTTTAGAGGAATTCTGGTGAATCAGCCAGAAACGCTATGCAGACTCCTGCTGCTGGGTGGTAAGTCTGTAGGCACCCCACCCCATCTTCTCCCAAACTAGTGATGCCTTAAAAACCACAGTGATGCATTATAAGCGCCCCCTCTGTAATTAATAATACAGCAATCCAAAATACTGAATGAGAAACAAGAAATACAAATGTGACTGATCAGTTTGAGAGACTTCACTGGGAGTTTTAATGATGCTAGGATTGGGCCAATTTTATTTACTAGCACAGAAGTTAAAATGATAGTCACAAAGAGTTCTCTGAAGGAGTATTTAATGGAACATTGTGGGCCAAATTCTAATTTCATGTGCAATGAGCATAGCTATTTACAGAACCTAAAAAACTACCATTATGCTTACATCTACAAGTTCAGTAACAGATTAGTCTAGTTACATATTAATGTTTATTGCTCCTCTGAAATAAAATTAGGCCTTAAAATTCAACAGTAATAAAAGCTAACAGCATGTATTATAGGCTCACTGGCAATGAACAGATAAAGAGCTACAGGCAATTAAAGGAAATGATAGGCAATTTATACACTAACATAAATCTCTATATGTAGTAATGGTAAGGTTTTTATTTAGCATACCACAGTGTCCACTTACCATAAAGGATAAGTGACTCTAGGTGTCATGTATCTAACCCAAACTCATTGAAATACTTCAGCAAAAATTACCTTGGATTTTTTTTTTAAACCCACACTAGAAATAAAACCTATATATGTACTTTTATACACATACATAAGTGTAAAAAATGAATGCCTTCCAATAAAGTTTGATGTCTGTTTGTTTTTTAACCAGACTGTCCAAATGTTCCTGAACTACACATAAAGCTTGATGAAGCCTTTAAGCTGGTTAATGTCTCGGATGAACAGTATGAGCAGATCCTCCAGGTGATTCAGCGTCACACAGAAGACACTTCCTACTTGTTGGGCAAAATGAAAGAAAGGTTCGGGTGGGTGTCAGAACTATCCAACATGACCATCGGACCAGAAAACATTTTCAATATAGTAAAGGTAAAGAAAGGCTAGTTATTAAAAGGGAAGTAACTATTGCACAGTGATGTCTGTGCTCTATATTTCACTCACACTTAGCTTCAGGACAAGTTGGGAGGATAGTGTGTGTTTTGTGTGTTATTTTTGGTCTTTAAAACATCAAGCTCTTACTAAGGTTGATTTAAGTATACTTGATAATCCCTTTATGATCTGGAACTCCAGAGATTAGAAACTATTCTACTCTAAATCCTTTTAGTATGATGGATAACTGACAGGGCCAACCTATATCACTGCCTGACAAGGGTAAATTGGCACTAACAGGTTTGGTTGCCCCCAGATTACCTTTCCAGAAGAAGAGAGGCTCTGCCAAGGGGTAACACAGAACACATACATCTTTATTAGATCAGTAGAACAAAATTAGAGCTCCAAGTATCGAAAATGTAAAGAATTTTATTACAACATAGGTTGTATGGCACTCAAAAATAATCCAGTAAATGCCTTATAAATAACCAGAGATCTTTCACACAGTGATAAAACAAGAATAAATAATGCTAATTTGTACTGGAATAGGGACAAATCCTTCTCTCTTTTTGCAAAGCACCACTGTCAGCTTGCTGTTATCTCAACATTGATTCTATGTAGAATCATTGGCTATGCCATTACCACTGCACAGAGAGCACATACTCTTTCCTCCATAGCATCTCTCAGGACTAGGCTCTTATTTTTCCCAGCATTATATGGTTTCATCATGTAAAAAAAATGTGACTGTATTCCAGTTTCTGAGGGCTTTAGCCCTGAGATAACCCCTCACACTGGTAGACTCAATATAGTACAGTTGCCTTTTGTTTAAGAAAAATGGAAAAACCGGAACACAGAGGACAAACAATACTTTTGAATACTTACAATTTTTTCAGCCTGACTTCAAATTGTCTGCTTTGGGAAATACAGAGGCAAAACTCGAGTGTGATTCTGTAAACATGCCAGCACGAGTAACTAATCACATGACTCATCCATTGAAATTAATAAGATGACTCCTGTACACCTATATGTTTGCAATTTGAGGCCCTCATTGTCTTGAGTCTAAGAAATAAGAGGACAATACTTAGCATGAATAAAGCACTGTACAAACACTAATGTGCACATCTCCATCATGGTGGTGCAGTGCATTACTGCCACACCTGCTCCCCCCCCCGCTAAAATGTATATTGACATGAACCTAAAAAGCTACCGCTCACTTCAGAAGAAAGCCACTAGATGAAAACACCCATGTTTTAAAAGGCCCTCACTTTTCATTTTTCATTCTACAAGTGAGAGAATGCAAAACAGGTATTAACAATTGATGAATGTACTGGGTTACAGTAACTAAACTAGGTTGTTCTATTTCAGGTGTCACCAAGTATCCAAGGAGCAGATTCTTCCAGTCTGAATGAAACAATGGTAGATGTGAATATTCTGACTTCACCTACTTTCACAATTAAGGTTCCTCATGATTTAGTTATAGGGAGCTCTGAGTTCATTGAATATGTAGCTGGGAAAGCTTTGCAACTTTACAAGCAGACTTTTTAAGGACGGTATGTTGTTTCTCTTTGTATAGTGAACTTAAAACTTAGTAGCATCCATCTATTCTTTTCTGCATTGCAACGGATTTAAACTGGAATAGGATTAGGTCCATGATACAGTCTATGCCTGTCTCTCCATTTGATAGATGGAAGATAAAAGTGGTATGAAAAATAAAACCAAATGCTCAGTGTTTTGGTCTGTAAAATTCAGACCTGTCATGCTAATATCCATAGACCATACTTATTTATATAGTAGATCCTCAAGCTCTAAGTAATATCTAACACAAGATAATACTGAGGCAAGTGTTCTGTCCAAAGATAATTGTGTCACAACTACAGAACAGCATGCCAGGGCTCTGGCATTAGATACCATGCCTTCATGTCCATTAATCAAAGATAAAAGACTATTAATTATTCTGATCATAGTTTAGGTCATCTTGCTGTGCTTGACACATGTTAAACATAGAGAAGGACAAATTCAGAACAGATATAGTGACTTGTAAAAGCTCATTATAATATTGTGCCATACAATCTTGGGATAAATACTGTTCTCTAACTAATGGGCATATTTTAGATTCACATGCAAAGGGGAAGCTTCACATGTTTCCTCCCACCATCTGTGTGGAAGGGAGCTTGGCCATTCTCCCTCCTCTGGGTCTCACAGAGGCTACACTGCAGGTTTAGGGATCTCCAAGAGGGAAGGGCAGGCTGGAAAGATGCATAACGTTCTCTAACCTCGAGGAGAACATCCAGAAAAGATACCTATTACTTCTTCCATGGAGCCCAACCATCCTCTGCACCCATGGATGTTCCTGCACGGTTCCAGTGAAGTCACACTGAGAGAGGGACCTGCTCAAGGCCAGATCCTCTGTGAAGGCACAGGCTTCTATGCAAATCAACCTGGCATCCCATGGATCCACTAAGAAAGCATTAGCCTGGGGCAGGTTCTGTGACCTTTGGCTAGGAATGAGGTGGGAGCGGAGGGCAAATCCTATCCTTGACAAGGCAATGTGAGGGGAAACCTTTGTGAGGGGATTCTCTCAGAGATTGCCAGTGTTGCCAACTCATAATTTTAATCCCCAGTGCAATATTGGATGTTTTTCTTAAAGCCCCAGCTCTTGGAGTTTATGATTATTTGAGAATCCCAGCTTGTTTTTAAAAAAATATGTTTCAGATCTGCAGAGAAAAAGTTAGAAAACAGGGCCTGAGCTCATTA
Organism: Dermochelys coriacea; assembly: GCF_009764565.3. Taxonomy (NCBI): domain Eukaryota; kingdom Metazoa; phylum Chordata; order Testudines; family Dermochelyidae; genus Dermochelys; species Dermochelys coriacea. Next base: position 84,998,307 of record NC_050069.1, read on the forward strand.
GAAAGGCTCAAAAGCCAGCAGGAAAATAAAAAGAACACAGCATTTAGTATACTTTAAAAATTACATGATGTTAAATGCAATCTCATGATTTTCTGGGGCCCGACTCATGATTTTTGAACACTTGGGATTGGCAATACTGGATTTCTTCCCCAGAGTCCCTTCCTTCAGAAGAGGATGAACTGGGTCTTTGAATTTACGCATAAACATAATAAAAACAAGACTACCATCCACGTAGGTTTGGCTATGTTGGTGCACCTAAATGCACATTACATCAGAAATTGACCTAGAAGTGAGCCTTTTGACAGGAAAATAAGACAATTCATTTCACCATGATTGTTTCTTCATAGCTATTATCCCTATTAGATCTAGCTATTAGCAATATTCACTCTTTTTTCACCTCACCCAAACCTAAATTTGGGAACACTAAAGCCTAGAAGTCTAATAATAATAATCTTAACTCCCAGAAGGAAGGTCTGAGTTCTTGTTCCATTACCGGATCCTCCTGTGCAATGAACATTTGTGGTCATTCTTATACCTGAGGGAAATGAGTGAAAAGATGGTATAAACTGCTACCAAATCATAATGGTAGCATTTTACATCTACTTTGCACAGGTGAACATGACTACAACAGGCCTTTTAATAGCATGAGAGAAATAACGAGTGGGGAATCCCAGAGGATCCTTTGTGTAAAAGGAAAAAAAGAACAACTACACACTACAGTATGTAACCAACTGAATTTTTTTGTGTTGTATGTTCACTCAGTTGGAAGATGTATCCACTATCATCTTGCATAATGACAGGTTTCAGAGTAACAGCCGTGTTAGACTGTATTCGCAAAAAGAAAAGGAGTACTTGTGGCACCTTAGAGACTAACAAATTTATTTGAGCATAAGCTTTTGTGAGCTACAGCTCACTTCATCGGATGAAGTGAGCTGTATCTCACGAAAGCTTATGCTCAAATAAATTTGTTAGTCTCTAAGGTGCCACAAGTACTCCTTTTCTTTCCACTATCATCTGTTATTCATATATGTAACACCCTTCTTTAGTCCGAAAATAAAAAAAGACAGTTTTTTAAAAAACACACTATGGTCACTAATGCACTGCACAATGCAATTGAGCACTAATGCACAATTCCCCCTCTAGACAAGAAGATCTGTGGAATATCATCCACTTCAAATCCAGCATCCTCTCCTTACAGTGAAGTACTCCAAAGTTCAGAGTACACAGAACTGTTCTATGAATAGGGTTTTAAAATGTTTGCTTACAAACAATATATTGTTTAATAAATATTGTGACATCAAGTATTCAATATTTACAGTATTTTTTTTGCATGGCAAATTAAAATCCATGCCAATTTGTATTCCTTTTAAATGAAAAATTATATGCATGTATGGAACTTTATGTGATTGTTGGTTATCACTTATGATCCCAGTCTTACAGAGACTTAAGCACATGCTCAGCTTCAACCATGTAAGTTGTCCCCATTGCCCTAAATGCTATTACTTGAATGCTTAAAATTAAGCACATGCTTAAGACTTTGCAGGACTAGGGCCTAAATCCTTTGTACACCCAGCTAAAAATTAATCAACCGAGGCTGAATGTATATGTAATACATTAATGCATGTATTCTGTTTCTTCTTCTAGTTGCTTTTACATTTATAATGTACATTAAATGGCTTTTTTCATAATTTGTGATGAACAAATTCTTCAGCTTTTTGCATAGTTTACTTGCAGTTTGCAACTAAAGTAATTTTTTAACAGGTCAATAAATATTTTCATTGGAAAAAAGTTTGTTTTGTCCATTTTACATGTTTGCTTGAACTTCATGTGTAAAATAAAATAAAAACTAAGATCCTTATGCTATAATACCCTCAGTCCTAGGCAGAGCTCCAAGTGATTTCAGTTTCATTTGCTGTGCACACCAAGAGTGGTACATATCCCAAAGAACATTTCCCCATTCTCAGCTGTATTTTTTCCTAACTCACTTTTCTTTATTTCTAAGTGCACAAAATATTAGTTTCCAATATAATAAACTGCAGCTTTTTCTTTATACCATATTCTGCTTTTTCACTCCTACTTACCTAAAAATACTTAACGATTTTAACCAACAGAAAGGCCAGGCGTTTCAAGAGTCCTCTTTATTTCCTTTATTTGACAAAATACATTGTTGGAGCAGGTGAAGTTCTCTCCAATGCAGGGCCCTATGCACCACTGAAAGGAAGTTAAGTCTTAAACATAGCTAGTACCACTAGGGGCCTAACCCTGAAAAGTGAAGAGCAGCCACAACTCCCATGTGAATTGGCATATCTCAGGACTGGCCTCTACAAAACTAATAATGAAATTTCTAAATGTTTACCCTCAAATGACTTTGTAAGGCATCACATATTAAAGCAGAAGTATTTGGGGAATATTCAACTAATCATGGTTACCTATTAACTGCCCCACACCTCCGCAATCCAGAGCATAACAGCCAACCTACTATCAACTTGGAGCAATGTGTTAGTTGCTGTAATTCTGTTCCCTCATTCCTTTTTTAGACATATGTCCAGTACACCCAGGAATTGAAAAGCTTATAATAAAGTGCTGAAAACAAAGGATATAAAGTTATTAAAATTAAAGGTACATTATTCCTTTGACAAATTATACAAGGGTTGCCAAAGTGTATAGTAAAGGGTTATACAAAGTAAATTGTTAACCAATGGCTTTTTCAACCCTGAGGCTGACTGAAAAGACCAGCTCCCTATTCTGAATTTGCTATCCATCAATTCATCTCCAAAAAAGAGTAAAAAAAGAACATACTGACAAGAAAGTGAACCACTTTTAATACCAATTAACAGTACTTAAGATATATTAAATCAATTATTTTTATAAGTATTTTTGTAAGAAAGCATGATGTGCAATGAGTGCAACAAGCTTAGCTTCCAAGAAACGTGAAGAATAGAGGGAACGGCATTGGATTGTGGATGAGAATATTCTCACAGAGATTTGTTTAATGTAATAAATTATTATTTAGGATTAGGGACACCCAGAGCATGGGGAACAGAGTTATACTTTTGGCCCTCACAACATCCTCTGGCAAAGAGTTCCACAGGCTGACTATACATTGTATGAAGAAGTATGTCCTTAGTTTGTTTTAAACTTGCTGTCTATTAATTTCATTGGGTGACTCCTGGTTCTTGTGTTATCTGAGGGGGTAAATAACACTTCTTTAGTCATTTTCTCCACACCATTCATGATTTTAAAGACATCTATCATATTCCCCCTTAGTTGTCTCTTTTCTAAGATGAACAGGCCCAGTCTTTTTAATCTCTCCTCATATGGAACCTGTTCCATACCCCTAATCATTTTTATTGCCCTTCTCTGTACTTTTCACAATTCTAATATATATTTTTTGACATGGGATGACCAGAAGTTACGCAGCATTCAAGGTGCGGATGTACCATACATTTATAGTGGCATTATATTTGCTGTCTTATTATCTATCCCTTTTCTAATGGCTCCTAACTTTCTGCTAGCTTGACTGCTGCTGCATATTGAGCAGATGTTTTCAGAGATCTATCCATGACTCCAAGAGCTTTTTCATCGGAGGCACATAATGGAGGCCGGAGGAGGCTAAGCCTCTCCAAACGTCCACTAACGCTCTCCGCCACGGTCCTGGGGAGGAGCCGTGTTGGGGCTTAGAGCTCCTCCAGGAGGCCAGGGCTCGGAGCGGCTCGGGCAGGCGGGCCAGAAGGAGCTCAGGCGGGTGGACTGGCGCTCGGGGCAGCTCCGGCCAGCCAGTTGCGGCTCCTCTGGCCATGGTGGGGGGCTTGGGGCTTCACTAGCCGTGGTGGGTGACCATGAGGGGGCGGGGCAGGAACAGAAGGGGCGGGGCCGGAGGCTAGCCTCCCAGAATGGGGTGTTCACGCACCACCCATGATCTCTTTCTTGAGTGGTAACAGCTAATTTATACCCCATCATTTTGTAGGTATAGTTGGGATTATGTTTTCTGACATGCATTACTTTGCAATACAGTGGGAGGCATCTATTTTCCTCTTTTCTTCATCTGTTTTCAATGCCCCTGTAAGACTTTCTCCTTCCCTGGCTGTCTTGCATGGTAGCATTGTCTTCCTGTGAGTTTTAAGAGAAGGGAACCTTATGACCCGTCTCTGCACTTATTTCTAGGCTTGACAGCAATTCTCCCTTTTCACGCCTCTAGATAAACCCAGTCTACTGATTACTGTACATAAGAAAGGTTTCAGAGTAGCAGCCGTGTTAGTCTGTATTCGCAAAAAGAAAAGCAGTACTTGTGGCACTTTAGAGACTAACAAATTTATTAGAGCATAAGCTTTCGTGAGCTACAGCTCACTTCATCGGAAGTGAGCTGTAGCTCACGAAAGCTTATGCACTAATAAATTTGTTAGTCTCTAAGGTGCCACAAGTACTGCTTTTCTTTGTACATAAGAAAGTGTCAGATGCTACATACTTACAGAAAGGGGACTTCGAGTGCATGACAACGTTGAAATTTCCACAGAGACCTGAAAAGATTCTTGTAACAAAAGTTATGTTTGTAAGGGAACAACAACAATGTATAACGATTGCCTCTCTAAACAGGGAGGATGTAGTTGTCCTAAACACTGTAAACAAAAGCTTATGCTCAAATAAATTTGTTAGTCTCCAAGGTGCCAGAGTACTCCTCCTAACTCTCACAGAGTGGATCAGGAAGGCACTTTGGCAGTCGCTTCCTAACCACGAGAGAGGAACCACCCCTATGAACATGTTTTATGCTGAGGATTTTAGCAAAAGTGGTAAAAACGCAAGTCTAATCGTTTTATTGAAATAAATAACGGTCATGGGCTACTGTAGATATACCTGGCTGAGCATCAATTTGAATTAACAGAAAATCCCAGGGGGAATAATCAGCGCCATCAAACTACACAGTACTCCAGTGCTACAGGAAGAATTGAATCTAAATAGGCTTCTTTTTGTTTTGTAGTTACGGGGGGGGGGGGACAGCCCCGGGCTGGGTCCAAGAGGAAACCTTCTCCTGGAGCCCCCCCCCCCGCCTTTCCTGGGCTGCTTGGCTGCGCTGGGCCCGGTACAATCACAGATTTTAAGGCCCAGGGTGATGGTCGGCTCTGCCCCCCCCAGCAGCAGCGCACTGGCCAAAGAGCGGGGCGCTGCGAGAGCCACGCGGCGGGCGCAGCCCTGGTGTCTGCGCGGGCAGGGGGCCCCGGGTACCGGAGCTATTCAGCTCGGTGCCCCGCCCCAGGGCCCGCGCTGCGGCCAGGCAGCCCAGCCCCTTTCCGCCCGGCCTGGAGCGGGGGGGGGGGGGAGGGGAGGGGAAGGAAGCGGCGGAGGGAGGGGGGCCGCCCACGGCTCCTCCCGCGCGCGCGCCCCCGCCCCCGCCCGGCCCTACGATTGGCTGGCGCCTGGCGGGCCGGGGATGGCGCCAGTTTGAAGAGCGGGCCCGCAGCCCCTCCCCCGCCCCCGCCATGTGCGCCGCGCCCGAGCAGCAGCGCCCGGCGCCCCCGCCGCACGGGGAGCTGCGGTACCTGGGGCAGGTCGAGCACATCCTGCAGCGCGGCCACCGGAAGGAGGATCGGACCGGGACCGGCACCATCTCCGCGTTCGGGCTGCAGGCGCGGTACAGCCTGAGAGGTGACGGCGCCGGCCCGGCCCCGAGTCGCTGGCGCGGCGGGGACCCCGCTCCCCGCAGCCTCCCCCTCCTTTGGGCCCCCTTCCCCATGGCCCCTCCCCCTCCCCAGACCGTCTCCATCCCGTGGGCCCCCTCCCCGTGGGCTCCCCCTCCCCAGACCTCCTCCTCCCCCCCCCATGTGCCCCTCCAGTCCCTCACCACATCCCACCGCCTTCCCCCCCCCCCCCCGGCCTGGTGCCTGGCAGACCTGCCAAGCGCTTCACATCCCCCCTGAGCTGGCTGCCAGCATCCATCTCCTCTTGTCCCCCACACCCCCCCCCCCATGGCTGCTTGCCCCACTCTTGGCCGCACCCTCCCCTCCACCTTGTCATGGCCATCTGAGGGAGTGCTGCTCAGCCCCCTCCTGTTGTCTTCTGGGTGACAGCCTCTAGCATCTTTCTTGCGGGGAGGGGAGGCCATTGTGCCACATCTTAGGGGGCAGCGCTATCTGGGCACTGGCCTTTTCCGCTGCTGCTACTGCTGAATTCTGCTCTAGTCTAGACCCCATCTTTTATAGGCAGGGGTTGGGTGGGGGTAATCCAGATGTGGGCAGGTGTAACTCCCACCTACAGGGAAGAGCCTCCAGTTGCCCTACTTCCTTACACATAAGATCCCTAAACCCTTCTGCTCCTCTCTCTCTTTTTTTTTTTTTTTTTAATTGCCCTAGGTGTGGGGTGGCTGAGTCCCCTTGCATCTGTCCCCCATAGTTGCCTTATGGAGAAAAAACCTGGATCAGGCCTGTCCTCATCTCTTGTTAACCTCCTGAGACAGTTTTACCACCACCCTGTCTAGCAGGTATCCTAGGTCTGATTTCATCTCCACGTTAGTAAAGTAGACTTGACCAGAACTTTATCAAGAGCCTCTGAATTCAACTGCATGTATACCTATTTTACCTTGCCATAGGCTCTTAACTGCACCCCATGATTGAGTTTTATGAATGATACGTTTCTAATTAAAATCTCTGTCTTTATCTGGCAATGTACTAGGCTCCAAAGACCATTTTTTTAGGAATAAGGTTAGATGCCTGTGTTCCTTGCCCCAGCAAAGCAGTAGTAGAATTTGCACTCATCATTGCATGCTTTCCTGACTGTTACAGTGCTGTACTAAGTTCTAAATGAGTGCTCCAATAAACTAGGCTCTTATTGTGATAGTACATAATGCACATGCACAACAGATCAATGTCTAAGCTTTAATACTTTTAGTATTTATAAGTGAAAAGCAATCTGTGGTATTTGATGAGTGAGAATTGACTTTGCTGCTTTGACCTTTTTCAGATCAGTTTCCTTTGCTGACGACAAAACGAGTGTTCTGGAAGGGAGTGCTGGAAGAGCTGCTATGGTTTATCAAGGTATGATGCATGGTTATGTGCATTGATAATGCTGTCTATAGAATATATCCTACTCTGGACTAGTGCATTTGAAACACTTACAGATGTTTCCATTCATACAGGGAACAAACAAGTCATGACATTCTAGTATTTTTCCAACTTATAAATAAGTCCATTATCTTCAACACATTTTGTTAATTTTGGTTAAGGTGCAAGTACAATCTGGTGGGAATGTTGGTTAAATCTTACCTTGCTTCTTTTTAGTGAAATATTCTGAAGTGTTGAAGGACTTGTGTACACTAGAAAGTTTTGCTCCTTAAACTATACTGCTGTAGTTAAAACAGGAAAACCCTATGTGAATGCTTTTATACTGATAGCTTATTCCTGTTCTGTCACCAAAATGAAATACTCTAGGATAAGACAGTCTTATACTGGTATAACTGCATCTATCCTAGGTTTTTTACCAATACAACTTTTGGCAAAAAAAAAAAAAAAATTTAAAAAAAAAATCACACTTCTAATAGACGATCACACCTCTAAGGGTATGTCTACACTACGAAATTAGGTCGATTTTATAGAAGTCGATTTTTAGAAACTGATTTTATACAGTTGATTGCATATGTCCACACTAAGCGCATTAAGTCAGCGGAGTGCGTCCTCACTACTGTGGCTAGCATCAACTTACAGAGTGGTACACTGTGGGTAGCTATCCCACAGTTCCCACAGTCTCCACAGCCCACTGGAATTCTGGGTTAAGCTCCCAATGCCGGATGGGGCAAAAACATTGTCACGGGTGGTTTTGGGTACATATTGTCAGGCCCCCTCCCTTGCTCCCTCTGTGAAAGCAATGGCAGACAATAGTTTTGTGCCTTTTTTCCTGGGTTACCTGTGCAGACGCCATACCTTGGCAAGCATGGAGCCCCCTCAGCTCACCGTCACCGTACGTCTCCTGGGTGCTGCTGGCAGATGCGGTACTGCATTGCTACACAGCAGCAGCTCCTTGCCTTCGTGGCAGACAATGCAGTAGGACTGATCGCTGTCGTACGTCTCCTGGGTACTCCTGGCAGACCTCGGCGAGGTTGATCAGGGGCGCCTGGACAGACATGGCTATTCTCCTCTTATAGAATCATAGACTCTTAAAGCACCAAATGGGTGCCAGAGACTCTAGGTCATTCTCTTTAAGTTTCGTCTCATGGAAATTCAGTCCTGCCTGGAATATTATGTGAGCTGGAGGCTTCTGCCTCAGGCTGCTCTCCCGCCGGCAGCACCGCGCGGTCGCACCGACCCCTTGCTCACATGAAGCCTGGACAGCAGTAAGGAGCAATTCGACTATAGGCTGAGCAAGTGCAGAATGGTGGTAGAATGTGTCTTTGGATGTTTTAAAAACTCGCCGGCGCTGTTTACTGACTAGGTCAGACCTCAGCGCAACCAGCATTCCCATTGTTATTGCTGTGTGCTCCATAATATCTGTGAGAGTAAGGGGGAGACATTTATGGCAGGTGGGAGGTTGAGGCGAATCGCCTGGCATCTGATTTTTCAGCAGCCAGACACCAGGTCGATAAGAAGAGCACAGCAAGGCGCGCTGCACATCAGAGAAGCTTTGAAAACCAGTTTTATGACTTACCAGGCTTTGGTGTGACAGTTGTGTGTTTCTCCTTGACGCAAACCCGCCCTCTTCGTTGATTTTTAATTCCCTGTAAGCCAACCACCCTCCCCCCTTCGAAATAAAATAACTATTGTTTTGAAACCATGCATTCTTCCTTTATTAATTTAAAAAAAAGAGATAACTGACAAGGTAGCCTGGGTGGGGTGGGGGAGAAGGGAAGGACAAGGTCACACGGCTTATTGTAGCGACACTAAAAATCACACTGTTTGAATGACAGCCTTCTGTTACTTGGGCCATCCTCTGGAGTGGAGTGGCTGGGTGCCCAGAGCCTCCCCACCCCGCGTTCCTGGGTGTCTGGGGGAGGAGGCTATGGAACATGGGGCGGAGGGTATCATAGAATATCAGGGTTGGAAGGGACCTCAGGAGATCATCTAGTCCAACCCCCTGCTCAAAGCAGGACCAATCCCCAATTTTTGCCCCAGATCCCTAAATTGCCCCCTCAAGGATTGAACTCACAACCCTGGGTTTAAGCTGGCCAATGCTCAAACCACTGAACTCTCCCTCCTACGGTTATACAGTGGATGCAGCGGGGGGTCTATGCTGTTGTTGGCTTTTCTGCAGCTCCAACAGATGCTTCATCATGTCCATTTGCTCTCCCATTAGCCTCAGCATCACATCTTGCCTCTGCTCTTCGCACTCACTTAATTCTTTCCTGGCCTCTGCCACTGAATGCCTCCATGCATTAAGCTGTGCCCTATCAGTGCGGGAGGACTGCATGAGCTTGGAAAACATGTCATTGTGAGTGCGTGTTCCCCCCTCCCCCCCCGCCTTCTAATCTGCGATAACTTCAGGGACAAAGATGATAGGGGGGAGTGTAGAAACATTCTACGCTCTACGATTCTGGGGAGACTGCATGGTCACCTGTACTGCTGAGTTCGCCACCCTGACCAAACGGGAAATGAAATTCAAAAGTTCCCAGGGCTTTTCCTGTGTACCTGGCTAGTGCATCGGAGTTCAAAGTGTTGTCCAGAGCAGTCATAATGGAGTACTCTGGGATAGCTCCTGGAGGCCAATACCGTCGATTTGCATCCATACTACCGCAAATTTGACCCAGCAAGGTTGATTTTAGCGCTACTTCCCTCATCGGAGAGGAGTACAGAAGTCAATTTTAAGAGCCCGTTAGGCTGACGGAACGGGGTTGGTTGTGTGGATGCAGTCATTTTTAAATTGACCTAACGCGGCTAAATTCGACCTAACCCTGTAGTGGAGACCAGGCTACCAAGCATAGTTTATACTGGTGTAAAAACTTGTGTAGACAAGTGCTAAGATGGTGTGTTGCCCTATTGATGTTCCCTGATGCGATTTTGAGTAGCATTTGATTAAATGCTGGTACATCGGGACTTGAAAAATCAACTTATCCAGATAACAGTTTTTTGAAGAACTTAATGCTTTTTTAAAAAGGAAGGCTTATTTTTTCAACTATAAGGGCTAGAATCTTTCAGATGTCAACCAGCACAGTGCTGTACTCTGAGACTGTAGACGTGTTTTGATAGCAGATAATATTTAAGTCTCTATTCACTTTCAGTGCTATTTTAAACTCGTGGGATTTGTTTTCTTACTCTAGGTTTTATACAAAGTGGCAGAGTAGAATATGGGAGCCTACCATCTGCTCAGTGACTAAACAGAACTTCAGACTATTTCTAATTGGCATCTCTGAAGAGCATGTAATTTAAACTTCAAGAAAACAGAAAAAGCAAGCAAGAGAGAAGGGACTGCATAAACTTTTCCCCCCACAATAACTTGTAAGCCAGTTCACGAAGGCTGACAGCAGGTGCATCACGAATAGCAGAATTGTACAGACATGGAACAAGTTTTTCTTGTTTCATCAATCAAAAAGTAAAACCCCTTGTTTGCTGAAGGGCCTGTGTACAAGCAACTGTAGGCGATCACATTTATCCTTGAACCTCCATTGGTCTACAGTATACAAAGCTAGAGATGAATTAATTAGATGACTAGAGCAGTATAATTCAATTCTCAGTAACATATTGTTTATAACATAGTTTTATTGTGTGTGTAGGGTTCAACAAATGCTAAAGAGCTCTCTGCAAAAGGAGTGAAGATTTGGGATGCCAATGCATCACGTGAATTCTTGGATAAACAAGGTTTCCCTGACAGAACAGAAGGGGATTTGGGACCAGTGTATGGTTTCCAGTGGAGACACTTTGGAGCTGAATACAAAGATATGAATACAGGTGAGGAAAGTAGATAACTTCAACAGGGGAAAACTAGAGATTTTTATCTTCCGTGCTTAGTGAGACTGACGGATACCTCACTTTCAGGAGGTTATTTATGGAGGCATGAAAAGATTATAACGAGGACATTTATAATGGTAACTGAGAACCAGAGTAAGTAGATCTTTTTGGGAGGTTATATTGAGCTTCTTGGAAAGCCTACCATTATGAAATAGGCTACTGCCTGCAATACTGCATATTTGTAGAATGGGTGAATCATAGGCAGTACACTGTTCTGCTAATGTGCTAGTATGATTACCTGTAGGTGGGAGAATATTTTGGTTTCCATGCCCATTTAATTCTTTGCCTCTGCTGAGGCTGCCAGCAAAGGTGCCAATTGTAACAGGACACTTTTTTTTTTTTTAAACTACACTAAAATCACTCATTTCAGAGAGCTGCTATTACTCATTTGTATAATTAGCACATTAATTTGTGCTGTTTACAGGAAAGTATCATTGGAAAATCATGACTCTCCCATGCTTAGGTTTCATAATAATGTTGGGGGCGGTGAACTAATGTCTTATTCAACCATCAAAAAGTATTTTCTTCATCTAAAAAGGCAAGTAAAAATATAAAGAAGAATTCCAGTACTTCACACTATATCAACCTGGGCATAATTTCTTTTTTAAACAGAGAGCACTGTTATACCAAAACAATCTCCACGTATTCATATGTTGGTATAGGACAAAGAAAAGGCAGGTAGTCAGTCTACTGGATAGCAGGCCAGTAAAAATGAACAGCACCAAGTAAACAAAATTGTTTTATGGCCCCCTGGCCTCATATATTTTATTTGTTCTTCAAATTTCTCTTGGATTAAGGTACCTTTGATTTCCCATGTAAAGGATAAGCCTTTGTTTAAAATTATATAAAAATTGATTATTTTAATTGAGGAGGTTTAACAGTTGTCATGATATGAACTAAGAGTTTGTAGCATCTTGTTCCTCATTGAAATCTGGCTTTTGTGCATTCTCAAACACAGGACTTATGGGTGATAAAAATAGCATGTTAGTTCTACTCTATTTAAACTCTGTAGGCTCTAAGACCCACTGTCAGATATACAGACAGACCTCAATTATTCTCCAAGGTCTCAGCATTCATTTAAAGTTTTTAGCTGTTGTGCTTGAGAAGAAAATGTTCAATCATGGGCTGTGTCTACACTAAGGGCACTATAGCAACAGTGCTGTTGCTATGCCACTGTAATTGCAAAGTGTGGCTGCAGACTACAGCAATGGAAGGGTTTTTTTCCATTGCTGTAGGAACTCCATCTCACCAAGCAATGGTAGCTAGGTAAACAGAAGCATTTTTTCATCAATTTAACTGTGTCTACTCTGGGGGTTAGGTTTGCATAGCTACAGCACTCAGGGGGTGTGGATTTTTCACACCTCTGAGTGCCGTAGCTATTTTCATGTACATTTTAAATGTAGACCTGGCATTGGGTTGTAAGGATGCAGACACTTATGTGAGTTTGCAGAGAGAGTGAAAGAATAGCTGAGGTGTGTATGACCCCATTTCAGCAGGTACTAACCCAACCCCAATGCCAGTGATGATGCTTTAAGGTCAACAATAACTATTTCACTTCTCAAAGCATGCAAGAAAAGAGGGGAAGGGGACACCACCTTTTCCCAAAGCTTGGAGCACTCATCTGGGGCCCCCAAAGGACTACCCAGAAGAGAGAAGGGGAAGACTCAGAAGATGTATTAAGGTGTAAGCCTTTAACAATCCCAGGTGGGATCAGAAGAGGGCACAATTAGTGTAATTTTCCTGAAAGGTGTGGGCTTGACTTTCAAAAGTATTTTTTGGGGGGCAGCTCTAAGCTATTGTCAAAACAACCTTAGGCTGTCTGACTTATTTAAATCTTGTTTGGTAACTTTCTTCAGATTACTCTGGCCAAGGAGTGGACCAGCTGCAGAATGTAATCGATACAATCAAAAACAATCCAGATGACAGAAGAATCATCATGTGTGCTTGGAATCCCAAAGGTACAGAAGTGTGTGTGTCTGTGTGTGTGTGAAGTGAATGTATTTGCACTTTACCAAGTTGCATGCTAAGCTATATCATTGGTGCTCATTTAGTCCTGAAAGTTTGCATAATTACCAGATCCTGTGTCTACAGCCAGCTTGGTGGTGGTGGTTACATTTTTGCTGCAAGAAAAGGTGAGCTTACACAACTGATATGTGATTTCATGTTCTATAAATGGTTGGGTGAATTATAACCTGGATCTCCTGTTTCTCATGACTCTCACTGATGTGAGAGGATATTCAGGCCTCAAAACATCCTATATGATTTCAAACCTTTTCTGTCTTAGTACAAATGGAAATACATGATTATCTCTGCCCTCTACATACAGTCACTATTCAGACACTTTGCATATAATAAAAAACCATTTAACTTGTTTTTTAAGGAAACTCGGAATTGAAAAATCAAGCAGCTGTTTTTTTACTGTGTATTAAATTATAGGATTATACTCAAAATTTGGGGAGAAGAGAACAAAACTTAAAAAAAAATTACAATGCTTTTTTTCGTTGTTGTTAGAATCTTTTCTAAAGAAAGGAGCCTGTTTAAGAACTTTAGGAATTAAAGGTACTCAACAGCTAGAAGAGCGGAAGATGCCAACAAGCAGCAGCCAGTTAAAAAATGATTGTTTTAGCTGTTTTCCCTGCTATAGTTAAAGAGCCACTTTCCAAAAAGGCATGCTGGGGTAAGGTTCCCATTAAAGGGCAACTGTACGGTAGGTGGAGGGTTAATAGGGATTAGGCAGGTGAAAGGAGTATGATAGCTGGACATCCACAAGGTGTCAGTTTAAGATCAACAAAGCCAAAACAGGGTTCTTAATCTTCCCTGCCAAGTCTTCCCCCTTTCCTCAGTCACAGTGGACACCATTATCTTCTGTCATTTTGCATCTTTAACTTGACCATTTCTCTAACATACAGGCTGTGTCTAAATCATGGTTTTCCTAACTGTGGTGCATCATATATTCCATCAGTTCACTTCACAGCCATTTCATTTCTTTTCTTTTCTTTTTTTTAAAGAACGTGGTACATGAACCAGTAAGTTTGGGGTCTGCTGGTCTAAATCTTGTTGATCCTTCCTGCCTAACATCTCTACATATCTTCCTTCTCTGTCCACACAGTTCACTCATCTAGTCTCCCATCATTTTGACTCCTGCAACATTCTGACCTTGACAAATACAGTCTCACCTAGCTTATATCCATTCAAAGTGCTTCTGCAAAGATCATTGTCCTAGTTTGTTTGATCATGTCACCTGCTTTTGCATCCATTCTTTCTCCATCGCCTCAGATGTAATCTACTTGCCTTTACCGTCAGGGCCCTTCACAGTCTATCCTCATGCTACCTATTGTGTCTCGTATCCTGCCAAGATGTTGACTCCCACCTCCACCTTGCCAGTGACATCAGCCTTTATCACCCGCTTGTTCAGTTTCCAAAAAAAGAACTTCCATGCTCTCTTCCATTCTGTCTCATGCATAGGAAGAGCTGCACATAAACATCTACAAAACCACTTAACTGTTGTCATTTAAATTCATCCTTAAAACTCTCCTTTGCCGTGATGGCTACAAAAATGTGAGAAGTAGGCATATTATACTAATTTAGATGGAATAAATGGGCCCCAAGAGCAAGTGGTGTTAACGTGACCCTGAAACTGTCCAACCTTAAATTTAAAGAGGTTTGGTATACAGAGACTGCAGCTTGCTTGTATCAAGGCAAACACACGATTAATCTTTTAAACCTGTTTTATTAAAGATACAGAAAAGAAGGAAAAATAGTTAAAGCATTTGAAATGTAAAGTAGTAAATAAGACTTCCATTTTAACAACATCCCTTGTTCCCTGTCCCTTTAGCTGGAGAGAGCTGTTAGAAGGAAAACCCTTGTGTTTGACAGCCTCTTTGATGGTATAACTATCCTTTTTTTGGGGAAAAGAGAAGAAGTTAGTTGAGATGGGCTGGAGCTGTTATCGCTGTTGGTAAAGTCCGATCCTGTTTCCTAGAAAACAAAACAAGACAAACACTCAAGAGGGAAGAGAAAAGAACAACAAGGATAGAAAATGCAGCTTCTGTTTCTGGTGTTGACTTTTACTTGCTAGCTTGCTCCTGGAGAAACATAGGCACAGCACATGGTTTTGTCAGCTATTCCAAGACCTGGCAAACTTATTCCAGCATCAAGCTGTTTAGGTGATTGCTTTTAGCTGCCTCTCTGGTCACAAGCATACAGCAGTGTTTCAAAATATGCAGTTTTGGCCATTGAAACCAAACTCCTTATTAGACAGAAGAAAAAAGGAAGGGGATAAGGAAAGAAATACATTGGAGAAGGAAAGTGTGTGTGCATCTCTCTCTCATGTGCGTGCGCGCACACACGCATGCATGCATGTACAAGTCTGTGGAGGTGGCGATGTCCTCTGGCTCCCACTCTTGTGTGGTCTGGTCAGGACACTTCTGAGGATCAGAATAATGAAGGCCCAATGGTGTTACAGTAAATTCCAGGTCCCAAAGCGACAACGGGGGTGGTGGACATGATCATAAAATTCGCTCCTTTCTTCTTCTTCAGCCTTTTCAGTCAGCCATCATTTTGGATTTTTCCTAAGTCATAGTCATCCCCTTGTTCTTTATTAATTATTATCATCATTTTATTATTTTCCTAAGGATCCCAAAAGGGGAGTGATGGATGGAATAGCCCATCCCCTCCTTATTTTGTCCAACAGTTGGGACTGATTTCCAACGCGAAAATTTTGACCCATTGATTTCCAGTCCCATACTCTTCTTGTTTACCAGGCATGATGTTAACATAGTCCTTGAGTTATATCAGTAGGCCTTTTTATTTGGACTAATTGTCTTTGTCTTCCTTTTTGCATCTTTTCCCATCAACATTTGTTGTAATAGGTTATTATAACATTTTTATGAACTTGCACTTTTCACACACAAGCTCACAATTAGGGTAATAATTGGGCCAATACATTTACAGCAGGTGGCAGGAGTGCTCTGGCTGCTGCTTATCATGCTGACCAATATTGTCTCATTGTTCCCATGTGCTCCCTCATTTGTCTCTATCCACCTGTTACTTTTTGTCTTGTACTCTCTGAGGTGGTGGATGTCTTCCCCCCTCCCCCCCGTGTCTGTAGTGCAATACAAATAATAAAAAATAGAGGCAGGAACTTGTTTAAGAAGGAAAACATAGGCTGAATGACTAAAGCCCTTGACACATGCTTAATTTGACTCACATAATTAGTCCTATTGATTTTATGAGATTAGTCTCATGATTAAAATTAAGCATGTGCATAAGCGTTTGTATTATCAGGGTCTAAAACTTTTTTTCCAGGGAATTTCTACATGTGATTTTCCTCTGTCCATCCAATTACTGTTAACAATAGCAGTTGCATAGTTAAGCAAGCAATATCTGGTAGTGGTAATAGCAGGATTTAAAAAGTCTTAATAGTAAAAGCAATAGAACTACAATATGTGGTTCAATATTGCTATTTGACGTATTATGCATATTTATTTCTATATACATATGTATATTTTTTCTGCTCTTTCATGGTGTCTTAATACTGGTTTTTTCCCCTCCCCCTCTTCCTGTTTTGCATCTCCTTAGATATTTCACTGATGGCTTTGCCTCCATGCCATGCTCTGTGCCAGTTTTATGTTCTAAATGGTGAACTGTCTTGCCAGTTGTATCAGAGATCTGGAGACATGGGACTTGGGGTGCCTTTCAATATTGCCAGTTATTCACTTCTCACGTATATGATTGCCCATGTCACAGGCCTGAAGGTATAGTATCCTTTTGCTTAGATATTTATAGTTTGAACAGAGGACTAAAACATTAAGTAGACTAACATTTATGTAGGAAGAATTGGAATCAACACAGCATTCAAAAGCTTAGATATGTACAAGAACGGGCTCTGTAGATGAATTGTGTTTAATGTATGTGTTAGTGGGGTGGCCTGCACTATAAGAACTCTGCAAATCTCATTGTGGTCACTTGTATCAAAGAATCTCCAAATCTTGTGGAAAAAACTTGTCAAAATGAAAATGTATCCTGACTTATTCCACCAGTTTATCTACCAAAGATCTGAGTTGAGCATTTTTCCTTCCGGTGACAATGAAAAATGCCATGGGGTCTTTTTTTTTTTTTTTGTGCTACTGTAACAGCTGTCTTCAAGGTGCTACCAACTTCAAGCCATTAGAAATGTCATAGTGTTGTTCTGGTGTTTTGTTTTTGTTTTTTTTTTTTTTTTGGACTAGACGGAGCATTAATTCTGTGGTTGCTGTCAGATTCCAATTTGCATATTGTGATCTGCCTACCTAAATTCCTGCCATGGTTTCAATTGGATATTTTTCACTTCTGACTGTAAATGGTTGTATAGTACTGCTCTTTTCTGTTAGCCACCTGTTATCTTTCACCAAAGATAGCTGCGTTCTTGTGACTTGGTAGAGCAGAGATTTGTTTAATTTAAATACATTAGTCTTCCTCAAGATTTAATAGTGATAGATTTTTGAGCCCCCTCCTGGTGCTATCTTCCATTTTTAGCACTGAGGAGAGGAGTTGCTGCTTCCATTTTTAGCACTGAGGAGAGGAGATAAAATGGGTGAGTGGAGAAAATCATGCTTTATAATAAGTAAGGACTTAGTGTAAGTTTTGTATAAAAGGCAATTAAAGTAAATGAAGTTTGATGTCTCCTCTACAATGTCATTTAACTATTACCTCTCCTCTTAAAGCAAAACACTTTTTGTGGGAGAGAGCTGCAGTAAAGAACCAACTCATAGCAGACTTGTGAATTTTTGCATAACATTAAATACTGCAATAACACTGCAGACAAATTTAGTAAATAGCTCTGCTTTTAAAATCCAGTATTTCATCACATGCTATGGCTAAGAGTACTGCAGCAAAATAGTGCAGATACTTTCAGGAGCAGTAAACTCTTAAGCACTAGACCTAAATCAATGATGGTAAGTTGTCAGGCAATTCTTAAGTCACACAAAATGCTTATCCAGGGCGTTAGGTGCCTCTGCCGTAAGTGAAAGAAATGTTAATGCAGACAAACCAACCTATCAACTTTCCCAGTTAGAAAAAGTACCAGCCCTTTTCCAAATGTGAGGATAGCTGCAATTTGTAGCATGCCATGAAGGCCAACAGATGTAAGCTATTTCAGATCAAGAGGCTGGGAAGAGAATTCCAAAGTTCAGGGCTCATTACGGAAAACATCCTGCTAGCAGCTCCGATTTAAACCGAGAAGGCTGGCTTTCAAGTGCTTCTGCATACCATAACTGTGACAATAGTGAGGCATGTTTCTCAGCTAGGCAGGTTCAAAGCCATTTTGGATGTGTCTACATTGCAGCTGGGAACATGCCTCCCAGCGTGGGCGGACAGACTTATGCTATCTCTGCTCAAGCTAGTGCACTAAAAATAGCACTGTAGCGTGGGTGGTGGCTTCAGCTAGCTGCCCGAGTCCAAGCCCATCTGAGCTCAGGTGGCTAGCCGGAGCCACTGTCTTTTCCACAATAATCATTCTGCTAGTTTTAGCATACTTGTGTGAGTCTGTCTATCTGGGCTCAGAGGCAGGCTCACAGCTGCAGGGTAGACATACCTTTTAGGGCTTTAATTTGTCAGGATAGATCATGGTGCATTGGTTTCATGTGATCCTGCAAGGAACTCCTTTTAATGAGTTGCTTCAGTTTCTTAAAAGAATTAAGTGCCACAGTATATATTACAGTAGTCTAATCTTGAGGTAGAAGCATGGATCACTGTAGCACTGTTAATTTCTAAGAAATACTTGCAACCTATCACTTTGAGGTAGATGGAGAAAACTATTTCTCACTACCCCCATCTCCTTCCATTTGTGTTAACAGATAAATATGAGTGCTCAGTTGCTATATCTGTTGCAAAATCTTTGTTGTAGAACTTCATACTCTGCTTAGAGTAGCTTAAAATAATGATCGGTTACTTTAGGGAAGGACAATATTTGAACTTGTAAGACAATGGCTTATCAAGACAATCTGGTGCAGGAGCTACACTTCAGCAACAGAGGTGCTGGGAACCTCTGGCACAAGCATTGCAAGGTCATACAGTCCTGAAATGTGCTACCTTGTTTGTCTGAACACTTTTTTCCCTCTTTTTCTTCAGCCTGGTGAATTCATACACACACTAGGAGATGCTCATATATATCTGAATCATGTTGAACCTTTGAAAATTCAAGTAAGTATCCATGGTAACTGGAGCCTGGCTGTCCTTTTGATATACATCTACCACAACTGGTTATTAACGGCATTTTGGGCTGTGTAAGTAGGAGCATTGCCAGCAGATCAAGGGACGTGATCATTCCTCTCTATTCGGCTTTGGTGAGGCCTCATCTGGAGTACTGTGTCCAATTTTGGGCCCCACGCTCAAGAAGGAATGTGGAAAAATTGGAAAGACTCCAGTGGAGGGCAACAAAAATGATTAGGGGACTAGAACACATGACTTATGAGAGGCTGAGGGTACTGGGATTGTTTAGTCTGCAGAAGAGAAGAATGAGGGCAGCAGGATTTGATAGCTGCTTTCAACTACCTGAAAGGGGATTCCAAAGAGGATGGATCTAGACTGTTCTCAGTGGTAGCAGATGACAGAACAAGGAGTGGTGGTCTCAAGTTGCAGTGGGAGAGGTTTAGGTTTGATGTTAGGGAAAAACTTTTTCACTAGGAGTGTAGTGAAGCACTGGAATGGGTTACCTAGGGAGGTGGTGGAATCTCCTTCCTTAAAAGTTTTTAAGGTCAGGCTTAATAAAGCCCTGGCTGGGATGATTTAGTTGGGGATTGGTCCCGCTTTGAGCAGGGGGTTGGACTAGATGATCTCTTGAGGTCCCTTCCAATCCTGGTATTCTAGGATTCTATTAACTCATAGTAATCATGCATTTTTTAGATCTGAAACTGTGGAGACCTTTCATTGTAAATACTATCTTAATTTGCATAGCTGATCCTCTGATTTCTTCTCCAATACTCCCCTTTACCTGAGTTCAACTCTGGTTACAAGTGACAACACTGTAGAATTTTGACTAACTTGGACCAAAAGAGTGGTTATCTCTCTGCAAGTCAAAGATACGAGAATTTGTACTCTAATCTATCATTGTTACAAAATATTAGTGTCCTTACAATTGTCTTATCAATTAAACTGTAACTAACTGACTAAATGAATAAAGTGCACTTTGATGCATTATCCTTACTTATGTATATACAGTCAGTTTGCAAACCAGTAATTAGTGGGTATTCTGCTGAATGATAAGGCCCTATGCTACTTTTTTTTTGGGGTCTCTGACAGACTTGTTCACTTCATATCAATCTTTCCACCTTCGTCACACAAATATCTACATACTATGACAGGACTGAGAATGTTACGGCAGGTGAGATCTACCTAACCAAAAGAGCTGTCTAAGTAGTCAATTTTCACTGTGCACTGTTCTTTACATTTGTACAAGATTAGCACTCAAAAATCAAACTCTTTAATTTCAGCTTCAGAGGGAACCACGTCCTTTCCCAAAACTCAAAATTCTTCGTAAAATTGAAAACATCAGTGACTTCAAAGCAGATGACTTTCAGATTGAAGACTATAACCCACATCCAGCTATTAAAATGGAGATGGCTGTTTAATGCACTTAACTTTTTTAAACATGATATGAGTCTGTTTCATAAGTATGTTACCTTGTCTATACTTAAGCTCAGTGTGGTGCTCTTAAATGTTGCTAAAACAGTTACATCACTTTGAAAGGGATCCTGCTCTAAAAGATGGACTGTTCAGAAGCAGGTCAACAGCTATGAAGTAGCTAATGAAAAATGTATATTAATGAAAGTGGCTTGCCTTTGTGCAGGAGGTGTCATTGAACTAAATCTTGGTGTAAAAGAAAAAATTAGCACTCTGTTTACGAGCCAGTCTTTGAATACAACGGTCTCTAGGGGAAGGTGACTCTGGGTTGTACATTTCTACTGTCTATACATCATTCATAAATTGGCTGGAGCCCCCTCAATTGTTACTGGGTTTAAGTTAATATTTCAAGCTTTTTCTTGCTTGGCACTGTAGCCTGAGCAGTGAGAAGTGTTTAGTCTTGTTCTGAATTAGTTACTTACCCTTATATATTAAGTATTCAAACAAAATAAGTGTTATAGCAGTGGATTTTTTTTAAGCTTGAGAAGAACGTTTAATAAACTTGTATAAATATTTTCAATAGTGGTTTAGAAAGCGTGTTGTATCTAAGGCCTGGAATTGAATTTGTGCTTGTAACACTAGTATCAAGAAGACCAAGGTAACTTTCAGAGGATTTTGAGATTTCAAAGTTTTGGCTTTGTTCAATTTCAGAAAAATAATCAAAACATGAACTCTCCTACTTGGAACAGGTTTCAGAGTAGCAGCCGTGTTAGTCTGTATTCGCAAAAAGAAAAGGAGTACTTATGGCACCTTAGACTAACATTTTATTAGAGCATAAGCTTTCATGAGCTACAGCTCACTTCATCGGATGCATTTGGTGGAAAAAACAGAGGAGAGACTTATATACACACACACAGAGAACATGAAACAATGGGTTTATCATACACACTGTAAGGAGAGTGAGCACTTAAGATAAGCCATCACCAGCAGCGGGGGGGGGGGGGAGGAGGAAAACCTTTCATGGTGACAAGCAAGGTAGGCTAATTCCAGCAGTTAACAAGAATATCAGAGGAACAGTGGGGGGTGGGGTGGGAGGGAGAAATACCAGGGGGAAATAGTTTTACTTTGTGTAATGACTCTTGAGAAATTCCACCATGATTTCAACAATTTCCATCCCACCATCAACCTCAGCCTGGACCAGTCCACACAAGAGATCCACTTCCTGGACACTACGGTGCTAATAAGCGATGGTCACATAAACACCACCCTATATCGGAAACCTACCGACTGCTATTCCTACCTCCATGCCTCTAGCTTTCATCCAGATCATACCACTCGATCCATTGTCTACAGCCAAGCACTACAATATAACCGCATTTGCTCCAACCCCTCAAACACCTACAAGATCTCTATCATGCATTCCGACAACTACAATACCCACCTGCTGAAGTGAAGAAACAGATAGACAGAGCCAGAAGAGTACCCAGAAGTCACCTACTACAGGACAGGCCCAACAAAGAAAATAACAGAACGCCACTAGCCTTCACCTTCAGCCCCCAACTAAAACCTCTCCAACGCATCATCAAGGATCTACAACCTATCCTGAAGGATGACCCATCACTCTCACAGATCTTGGGAAACAGACGACTCCTTGCTTACAGACAGCCCCCCAATCTGAAGCAAATACCAGCAACCACACAACAGAACCACTAACCCAGGAACCTATCCTTGCAACAAAGCCCGTTGCCAACTCTGTCCACATATCTATTCAGGGGATACCATCATAGGGCCTAATCACATCAGCCACACTATCAGAGGCTCGTTCACCTGCGCATCTACCAATGTGATATATGCCATCATGTGCCAGCAATGCCCCTCTGCCATGTACATTGGTCAAACTGGACAGTCTCTACGTAAAAGAATAAATGGACACAAATCAGACGTCAAGAATTATAACATTCAAAAACCAGTTGGAGAACACTTCAATCTCTCTGGTCACTCGATCACAGACGTAAGAGTGGCTATACTTCAACAAAAAAGCTTCAAAAACAGACTCCAACGAGAGACTGCTGAATTGGAATTAATTTGCAAACTGGATACAATTAACTTAGGCTTGAATAGAGACTGGGAATGGATGAGTCATTACACAAAGTAAAACTATTTCCCCATGGTATTTCTCCCTCCCACCCCACCCCCCACTGTTCCTCTGATATTCTTGTTAACTGCTGGAATTAGCCTACCTGCTTGTCACCATGAAAGGTTTTCCTCCTTCCCCCCCCTGCTGTTGGTGATGGCTTATCTTAAAGAAGGAGAACTTGTGGCACCTTAGAGACTAACAAATTTATTAGAGCATAAGCTTTCGTGAGCTACAGCTCACTAAAGCTTATGCTCAAATAAATTTGTTAGTCTCTAAGGTGCCACAAGTACTCCTTTTCTTTTTGCAAATACAGACTAACACGGCTGCTACTCTGAAACCTGGGCTTATCTTAAGTGATCATTCTCCTTACAGTGTGTATGATAAACCCATTGTTTCATGTTCTCTGTGTGTGTGTGTGTGTGTGTGTGTGTGTATAAATCTCTCCTCTGCTTTTTCTACCAAATGCATCCGATGAAGTGAGCTGTAGCTCACGAAAGCTTATGCTCTAATAAATTTGTTAGACTCTAAGGTGCCACAAGTACTCCTTTTCTTTTTGCAAATACAGACTAACACGGCTGCTACTCTGAAACCTCCTTACAGTGTGTATGATAAACCCATTGTTTCATGTTCTCTGTGTGTGTGTGTGTATATAAATCTCTCCTCCGTTTTTTCCACCAAATGCATCCGATGAAGTGAGCTGTAGCTCATGAAAGCTTATGCTCTAATAAATTTGTTAGTCTCTAAGGTGCCACAAGTACTCCTTTTCTTTCTACTTAGAACAGGGGCTGTGGTACTTGGAAGCTGGGGCTTGTAGGCTCTCAAGTGTTCTACTCCCCCTCAGCAGGCAGTGGGCAGATAAGCAAGTTGTCAAGAAGCCAGGCAGGCTTCCTACAGAAGTTTGTTGGACACCGATTTCAAAATATTTCAATTCTGATGAATCAGCAAATGTCTAGTCACCAAAGTCTTGCTACAAATAAAGCATAACACCTAGCTTTATCAACTCATCCCCAGTAGCTTGCAGCAGGGGTAGTCAGTGTCAGTTCTGGTCCTTTCATGATGCTGCCCATCTTACCAAGCCATGGTAGTTTATGTACACACAAGGTGGTTGAGTAAAAACTTTTGGATTTTCTTTAAGGCTCAAACTTAAACTCACAAATCAATGGAACAACTCTGCATAGCTCTATACCTAACATGCACATCTGAAGAAGTTTTTTTTTATCCATGCAAGCTTATGTACAAATCAGTTAGTCTAAGATGCCACTGGACTCTTAACTGTACAGCTTTTGGTTCCACAACATAACCAGTATGAATAGGATTATGACAAGAGTAGACAGTAAGGAATTTTATTTTAAATCTCTAAATTCAAATACTCTAGTATATTGTGAGAAAATCCACTGGAACAATTTACCAAGGGTCATGTTGGATGCTCCAACACTGGCTATTTTCAAAACAAGAGTGGGTGTGTGTGAGAGATGCTCTAGTTCAAAAAATTTGGGGGAAATTTTAAGTCTTGTGGTATGCAGGAGGTCAGATTAGGTGATCACAGTGGTCCCATCTGCCCTTGGAATCTATGAAAATAAATACTGCAGAGTTACTGATTAGTTCTAGAAATTAAGTTCATAGCCCATCCACTAGTTAAACTAAAGTATAACAACTTTGCTGGATTATAGGCCTCAGTCATTTCTTTAAACTAAACAGCCTGGACTATATGTTATGTTAATTCCTGAAGGTTTTTGCCTGGTGACATGAACATTTATTGGCAGCTGAAATCTTGTATCACCTAACAATAGCGCATGAAAAGCTTGGGAAATTTAATCTTCTGCCTGAAAACTGTCAGGGTTAGGCTTAATGTAGTAGTACTTTATGGCTTAGAAAGGAGCTTCTGCCAAACTTCTCCCTGAGGAAACTGGTATTTCCTTGCAGAATCTTCTTTCATTTCAGTGGAATATCCAGCATTCTACAAGATTAAAAAAAAAAAGTTGCCATTTAGAAAGTGATACTAGATCTAGTCCCCTCTTCATTCAAGTAATTTAACTGCTGTCATGCAATTGGAGAACAATTAATCTCTGTGCTTCTGGGGATTATGCCAGGCTAATTTGTAATACAAAAGGTATCAGTGTTAACTAGTGTAATCTCCTAACACCTGATGCAAATGTTAAATGGAAAACTAGAGTTCTAAAAAGTCTGGGCTGAAGAGAATTGTAGTTTTAGTTTTGGAATACGAGTTTCAGTGAAAAACTGAGTGTTTTAAAGCATCTCTAGTGAATTATTCTCCCTCATGCCCTCTTCTCCAGATGAACAGAGAAGTATTAATACTTTTCCACCTAAATTGGCTAGCCCAGCAATGCTGATATATTAAACATCAGTAACTAGAGAATTGCTTTGGGTTGAGGTTTTAGGCCAGGGTCACACCACTTCCTGAAGCATGTGTGCTGGAATGTATACCTTTCATTTAACAGTTCTGAACTACCAAACCTGTGCTATTAGACTAAACTATAGCATATCAACTTTTTTTCATTCTGCAGATGACTGTAAAAGGAGTCTTTCACAAGCAATCTTAGTTTTAAACTGCTTGTAATTAAGATGCTTTCTTTACTAGGCCACTTAAGTACAGTAGATACTCTCATAGCATACCTGAGGTGGTACATAGGAAGCATTTTGGATTACAACAGGATATTTGAAGTGTTCATGCAAATGATCTACATACTCACACATCCTGCAAGAAAGAGGAGGGATGGGTTTCAGTTTCACCTAATCTTGTATTTATTCATTGCTATTATCCCTGACAAGGAAACAAGGTTGGGGTAAAAGTTAGACTGATATTTGTATCCCAATGATCAAATTAGGAGGCTTTGTTTTAGAAGTGGAAACTACTGGTAGACAGGTTTCAGAGTAGCAGCCGTGTTAGTCTGTATTCGCAAAAAGAAAAGGAGTACTTGCTACAAGTACTCTTTTTCTTACTGCTAGACAGTGTTTCATATTGATTAACTAGAATCTGCTTGGCATTTTAGCCTCGTGAGGACTGGTGGCCTCAATAAAAAGCCAGAACAAGAATACAGGGCAGAAGATGGGCCCTTTGGGCAGTATGTAGGGTTAGGAGAGCAAGATTCAAACTTCCTTTTTCAATAGACAGAGATTAGTAAATTTATACAGAAGAGCTTGGTTTACTGATTGGAAAATCCACAAAGTACCACAAAAGCTTGATTCTTATGCTAGCCAATGTGGATACAGAATGTATGCATCTAACATGGGTATTTAAAGGGTATAAACAAGACTATTTTCTGCAGCAATGGAAGTCACTAACGAGGGCAGCTGAAGGGCTGGGTCTGCTCCTTAGTTTATGAATTACCAAGAACATTGCTGTGGCTGTAGACCAGCAAAATTTACCAAACAAGGTCTAAGGCAATTTTAAATATACCGCTCCAGAGACAAGGAAGATCAAAACAAGAGGAAGCGTTTATGATTCAGCTGATTTTAAATGTGAGCAAAAGATGAAGCTACAATATTTGACTTTAATATTTATAAAACAACTAGTGCGAAGAACAGGAATATACAGCCAACAGGAGAGTTTCAGGAAATTTGTGTTTGCAATAATGTGAAAAAATTGTTCATTGCACGCAAAGAAGGCTAATACAATCCGAAGCTGATATTAAACAAGATAAGGGAAGTTGTTAGATCCTTTTGGGAAGCTACACGTAGAACACTATTCAACTTAGAGCAGGGAGTTAATCCTTTGGTCATGAAAGTGTTGGCCTGACATTTTAGTTACAGGGAGGGGGGTTGTAGGTGTGAGAGAGATGCCAAAATACACTTTCAAGAGTATCAAACAATCTTTGTCAAAAATATTCCTGGCTGTTTGCCAGGCAATTGCCAGAGTGAAGTTCACACACTTCTGACTGGTTTAAAATTCTCTGGGAGAGCCACAGGGAGGTGAGTGGGTGGGTGTTTTTGTTTACTGGTTATTATTGCGTGTCAACAGCCTTTTGAAAAAATAAGCCATCACCACTATTAAATGTTACAATAGCATTTCACATTACTAACCTGTTTTCAAGGCTTCCAGATACTGAAATATAGTCAAATATTATCAAGTGCTGTACCAACTCACAGAGCCCAACACCCCCAGCATGAGGGCACACAGGAACTGAAATGAAAACAGAACAATCCCTTTAAACCAATCTGAAGAGTAAAGGCAAATGACTAGATTATTCAGAAAGCTTGTGTACCAACTCTGCTGGTGTTTAACTGCAGCTCCAGTACCACCCCCAGCAGCCCTCGGGAAACTCGGCTTCCAGTAATAAGGGACCAAAGGCATTTTGAATTTGTACTAAAGCATGACAGAAAACAAATGACTGAATCACACACAAGCGCATGCTCATGAGTTAGCAACATGACAGCTGAAGAAGCTGCATGGCAAACTGGCTTAGAACAAAAGAGGTTTTAGTGCCACTGATACAATTCCAAGAGCCTTACTTTGAAACTTTTTGGCCATCAGCAACACAGACAAGTTTTCATTCACACTTCCCAGCCTGCAGCTGTCAATCTGGAGATAGCTCAGGGCCTTAGCCTGTAGGAGCTGCTTAAATATCACTCTATTGTGGCACTGCGGGGGTGGGGGGGGGAGAAAAAGAAAGTTAAGCCCCAGAATCTAAGGAATTGGCACGATATTACAAGAACTGTGGCAATGCAAGTCAAAACAATTGTACAATGTTCCCACTATGTTTCCCATTAAAACCAAGTTCTTTTTGTTATTCCACTTAGCTGGAACAATGCACAGAAGTGCAGAGGGTTGCAAAGCATTTTACAAACATTAAAGAATCACAGTACAGTTGTAAAGTAGAGGCATAGTAGAATTACATCCATTTTACAGCTCTCTAAACTGAGGCACGCAGAAAAGTCAGTATTTGCCTAAATTCACACAGCAATTCAGTGGCAAAGCTGGGATCAGAACTGAGTCTTAATTCCATGTTTTTTAATTGCCAAGCAAAACTCCTGCTCTTAATTGCATGTTACCCCTCATGTGAATGACTGGTCTACTGCAGCACTCAGACAGCAGTAGTGAATACACAGTGGTTCTGTCGGCTGTGGAAGACTATTTCTTCTCATGGACTCCTGCAGACCAGTCCAATGAGATGATTAGGGCCCTATCAAATTCACAGCCGTGAGAAATGTGTCACAGACTGTGAAATCTGGTATTTTGTGTACTTTTAGCCTACTATACAGATTTCATGGGGAGACCAACATTTCTCAAACTGGAGGGCCTAACCCAAAAAGGGGGTCACAAGGCAAGGGGTTTCTCAAGATTATTTTAGGGGCAGGGGAGGTGTCACAGTATTGCCACCATTACTTCTACACTGCTCTGAAGGCAGCACCCTGCCATGCCACCCATACTTCTGCACTGCTGCCTTCAGAGCTGGGTGGCTGGAGAGTGGTGGCTGCTGGCTGAGGGCCCAGCTCTGAAAGCAGCATACAGAACTAAGGGTGGCAATATTGCTCCCTCCCCAAATAACCATGCGACCCCTCCTCAGCTGAATAGCTGAAATCATGAAATTTACTATTTTTAAAATCCTATGACTGTGAAATTGACCAAAATGGACTGTGAATTTGGTAGAGCCCTAGAGATGATGGGTGATCTTAGTCAAGTGTCTTAATTACTAAACTCAGGATTCCATTTCTACCTCTGCCACAGACTTCTTGTGTAGATGTTAGCCAAGTCACTTGATCTTTGTGCTTCACTTTCCAATCTGTAAAATGGGGATAATTGTACTCCCCTACCTAACAGGGGAAATATGATAAATACATTCATGTTTATGTGATGCTCGGATATTATGGTATGGAAAAACCTCTACGTACATTATATAAAGCCTGTTACTCAGGAGTTGGCCTTTAGTCTGCCAGGCAGGTCAGTGCTAATAGTTAATTCACACCCATTCTCCTTAATAGATGTCATTATTCACACCAAAAATTAAATGTTCTATCTGCTGGCAAACAACAGCTGGAAGTCAGCATCACAATGAAATATGGTGAAAGCAGGGCTTTGCATGAGAAATGGCAACAGAGTAAACCTAAGCTAATGCAGGATTTCTCTCCAGCTGCCAGTGAGCAATGAGAATTTGCTAAATTACGTTGCTCTGCTCTGTTGATTTAGTAGAAGGGTTTGGCAGGAAGAGGTATGGCATTCATTGAGCACAATAAAAAACAATTCAATTGTTAATGCACTTTGGTGCAGAAGCTGGTTTTCTTAAAGGGACCAGTCATTTTATTGATAGCTCACAATTTGTACGTTACATCCAGAGAGGAACTCAGGAAATGAGGTCTTTGGACTGCTAAGATATTTTTACATGCTGCTGATGTCTAGGGTGACCAGACATCCAGTTTTTAAAGGGACAGTCCCATATTTAAGCCCTGCTGCAGGTGTCCCGACTTTCTTAAAAACGGGCAAATTGTCCATATTTTCTGTCTCCCTCTCATCAGTACTGGTGGGTCCTGCTGCTGGCTGGATACCTGCTCACCAGCTTCCTGTCCACCAGCAGTGAGTAGGGGGTCCAGTGGCCAACAATGGGGGTGGGTGTGCAAGGCTTGTGGCAGGGCAAAGCTGCAGTGCACAGGGCCGGCCACTCCCCCTGCTGGTCCATCAGTTCAGCCCCTGCTGTGTGCTGGCTCTCAGCCAGCAGGCCTCCCCCACCCCCCCCCCCCGTTTCCAGCCAGCACTGGCTGCGCACTGTGAGCTGCAGTGGCTGATAAGTGCAGGTAGGTGCCAGGTGGCAGCCGGTTACATGTCACCTCTGATGCTCACCCATCGGCCCTTTACTTGCTCCTCCTCTTGCTGTCCTCTCCCTGCTTTGCCCCTTCACCGCCTCCAGCCCCGCTACTCCCCCATATCCCCCCCAAGCAGGCCATGTCCCAGTACCAGAGCTGTGCGGAGAACCAGCCCCTGGTCAGAGCACTCAACTCACCAACAGCCTGGCCGGCAGGCTCTATCCTTCCCCCACTGCCTCTGGCTGGGCCACAGCCTGGGAAAGCCCAAGACCCTCCAGCCCAGGGCGCTGGCCATAAGGAGCCAAGCCCTGCATGTGCCAAAGCCCCGCACAGCGCTGGCACGGGGCAGCCTCTTCACCCCTCAGCTAAGCTCTGGAGTGGTGCAGGGGGGATGGGTTTGGGGGCAGGAAGCGATTTCCGGCCAGTTTGCACCCTGACCCTGCAGGTTCCACAGCAGCCCCCCAGGCAGGAGCTTAGCACCCTCTTCACCCCCCAACCTGCTGCCCTAGG
Source organism: Dermochelys coriacea (assembly GCF_009764565.3). Lineage (NCBI taxonomy): Eukaryota > Metazoa > Chordata > Testudines > Dermochelyidae > Dermochelys > Dermochelys coriacea. The sequence goes on from NC_050069.1 coordinate 85,028,232, forward strand.
TCCTGCCCCCCAGGGAGTGCAGGGCTGCTTTGTCCCCTAGGCACCCTCGCCCACCTCTCTGGTGGGGTTCGCTGAAGCCCCTGCAGTCAGGATCCCTGGGCCCTGGTGCACAAAGCATTCTTAGGCTTAACCCCTTCCTGCCTGCGCTGTAGCCAGGGAACAGTAGGCGGCTGGGTTATGTCAGCGGCCAGCAGCAGGCTGGAGGTGTTAGCTGCCTTTTGACACTGTGCGGGTAGGAAAGGACAAGCTGTTTCCAGCCACGGGGGACTGCGGGGGGGGGGGGGGGGGGAGGAAGAGATGAGCTCTGCAAAGACACAGGCCAAGTCATCCCTTCTCCACCCATCGCTGGAAGCAGCTCCCGTCCCTTCCCTCCCACAAAGGCTGCTGCTGGCCACATTCTGGTGTGAACCTGGGCAGAAATCTGGGGAGGGGGGCATGTGACCCTGTGTGCCCCCCATGTTGCCTCAAGATGACGCAACGCCAGGTACCAGGAGAGGTGGGTCCATCCCGGGGCCCAGCCAGGCACGGAGGGTGAAGAGCACCGGGCAAGGAGGGTTGGGTAGGTCCGTCACCCACGCTGTGTGAGAGAAGTGTACGGGAGTGTGAGCTGTAGCTCACGAAAGCTTATGCTCAAATAAATTTGTTAGTCTGTATTTACAAAAAGAACAGGAGGACTTGTGGCACCTTAGAGACTAACACGGCTGCTATTCTGAAACCTCTCCTTGTGTGAGCCCTACAGCCTTAAAATTAAGAAGGTAACTAAAGAGAATCCAACTACGCAGTGTTTCTTTTTAACAGGGGCTCAGTCAACTTGATGTTTATTGGAATGTTTGTACTGCATAGTTTGTACTGCATAGATTGATTGCCGTTGAACTCGCTTGAATACAAGCAAGTTTACCACGCGTCCCATATTCAGCATAGGGAAATATGATCATCCTACTTCTGTCAGTGCCTTTTGGAACTAGTGCTAGCAAGAAGCTAAGGGTGGGATCCATAAAAGTATTTAGATGCCAACTTTAGGCCCAACTAGGGTCCATAAAGCTCCGGCCCGGCTGCTGCTGAACCCTGTAGGCACCTAAATTCACTCAGTGCCTGAATTTTTACACTAACGAGTTCCCTAGACACCTATGTTTTTGCCTTTCTGCATGTTCACTGTTGCCCGCAGGGCCTGATACTTAACAGATCAGATCCCCAGCAGGTGACTTATGCGGCTGAATGCTTATTTTCCCCCGTTTGTGAATTGCTCTGGGGCTCAGGTGGGAGATAGGCACTTGGGTGCCGCAAGTGAGGCAAGTTCACACAAAAACAACAAGAGGGCAAGGGAGGCTAACCAGCCTTTAGCACAGTGATTGGGTACTCACTCAAAATGTAGGAGACCCAGGTTCAAGTCTCCCCTCCACCTGCAGAGGAGAAGGAATTTGAATGGTCATCTACGACCTCTCAGGTGAGCCCTGTTACCCCAAGGCTATAGAATCATTCTAACTCCTTCTCTGGCTCAAGTACTTAATTAAAGCAGGTAACTTCAACAGCGGACACTGAGGGAGCCCTCCATCAGGATGTTTCATAGGCCAATGGTTAGGGCACTCAACTGAGAAGTGATAGATCCCTGTTCAAATCTTCATAACAGATTCATCACAACAAAATCTTCCCAGATTGTCCAGACAAATGGGGGTGGGGGAGAGAATACCTATCAAAAGTATTAGTTGGTCTTAAATTATGTGAAATAAATCCAAGGCTGTTTTCAGTCATGTTATTTAATTCCCAAGTGAGAAATCAAAGAACTTTGGCACACATTCTCAAAAATCACAGAAGCTACATTAAATAAATGACTGAATAAAAAACAATTAATTAGACATCAACTTACTTGTTCTCCTGTTGCCACACCAATTCCTAATGGCGCCAAGGCCTACAAAAATAAATAATAAACAAACAAAAAACAAAGGAATTGCTTCTAATCTGTAATTCCCAAATACTGGTTTTCACTAGAATGAGGAGACAGAGAGAGAAGAACAGCTAACGAAGTGCAATGTTTGTTACTTGCTATGCATTTGGAAAAAACTAAGTGTTGTGTAATTTTGTTAGTGCATTTTATGCTGCTTTTTTGCTACCCCAATAACATGTGAAGAATTATGTAAGAGGGTGTGTGCTGCCATAAGGGGATATACATCTGCGGCTCAAGCATTACTATTAGCTATATCACATTATGAGCACATATCTTGAGCTAGTATTACTAACTTTACTGAAACACCAATCCACACATATTTAAAGAAAAGGACACATACACATTTCATGGCAAATCCTGGTTGCTTTTCTTGTGCAACCATGATAGTCTCATGGCCTTTTATATAATCTTTGGACCATACTTTTCATTTAAGTGTAATGGAATACAAATACAGGATGTGCCCAGGATCTTGCAGCAAACATATTTAATGAATTTTGACAGCTGTTTCAGCCTGAACTTTGAACATTCCAAACAGCAGTGTCAATAAATGAATCACTACTGCTCTCTGGTGTGTAGTCACTAAGTCATTACTGAAATGAAAAACAAACACTTCAACCTTAGAAATGGCTGCATGACCAAGAATATCATCGGGAGAAGTTGGCTCCTCAATCCATAATGGTTTAAATTCAGCTAATTTAGTCACCCACTCTATTGCTTCCTTCACTTCCCATCGTTGGTTAGCATCCAGCATCTGAGAGTAATTACAAAACAAATTCACTTACATGACTCTACTGAATTTTTATATATGAAATTGTCAAAAAAAATAACCCATAATGTTCCTATAAATTAATGAAAAAAAGGAAATTCAGACAGTGTAGATCACTGCTGTTTTCTGATCGTTAACACATATGATTTATTATGATGTAGCACATGTTCTACAATTCCTAGACTCAATAAAGGTAAGGATAAAATAATAGCCTAAAAGATGAACTCCAGGTGGAGATCCAAAAATTATGTTTTGCTGGAAATGCTGCTTTGAGATGACACATTAAATCAAAGGCCCTGGTGTACTGTAATCGTTAAAAGACCCCAGGAAACTTCTTACAAAAGTGAAGGTCATGGATTTGGTCTCAAATCCTTATTCCAACTGTGGTAGTTGTATTCTGCTTTTCTGAATTTCTCCACCAGGTTTCAAATGAATATGATATCGTCAACTTCTCTCCCAAACTTCTGTGTAGTGTTCTTGTACACCATTAAAGAGGTGACACTCTAAACTCCAGAAGTGACTGTTTCAGTAGCAGGCAAAACAATTTCTATATAGCAAGTGAGTGAAGCACTCTGGAACAGAGATAGTTGAAATTTTTCAATAGAACTGGGTTGGGATTTTTTGGCTGGGGGCGGGGGGGGGAAGAGAGGACTTGTGGTCAGAAAACTGGGTTAGATTTCAATGGGAGTTTTGGCACAAGAAATATTGGTACAGGGTGAGATCAAGCATGTATCTACATGAAGAGACAGCCATTTTATATTTAAAATTACTTAATAGTGTAGTCATTAAAAAAAAAATATTCACCAATGTCTTGTCAGGGCCAATCATTTCTCTAATAAGTCTGCATCTACGAATGTCATCCTGCAGATCGGCACCAACCTTTACTTTGAACCTAGACACAACGTTTATAATAAAATGTAGGTCACTTAACCACGATTAATGTAGTGATAACTTTCCTCTATGAGAAACTCTAAACTCAAATTTAGAAAAACACCAGAGTCAGTGTTTTATGGTCAATATTTCCTTATCACATCTTTCCCTTTTCCAGTACACTTCATCCTTGTTTAACAAAAAAAAAAAAAAAAAAAAAAAAAAAAAAGACAGCAAATACTTTTCCATGAATCAACAGGAAAGCAATTACCTTTGTTAGCTACTAGCTTACAGCTTGCCAGGATAGCTCATTTTGCCATACATTTACTTAGATACCTACTGTAATGGTATATTATGGAATAGCAGAAAGGGAAAATATTTTTTAAGAATATCAGAAGCAAAGACATCTCTTCTCAGAATGTAAAGATTGATGACCCTATAGGTCTTTTCAATCTAGTCTGTCTCTGTGCCAAATCAGGACTAATCTCGATAGTATATTTCTACTTGTTACTAATCATTAAATAGAAAAGTTCAGCAAATGAGATAATTGTTTACTATACCTTGTCCAGCCATCCTTCAATGCATCTGTGCATAGCTGCAGAGAAAATTACATCTATTATATCTCCAAGTAACTGCACTACTTAATATGTAGACTAGTATTTATTTACAGGCTGTCTAACCCAGGGTGAACTTTCTATCCATTTCTTTATTGACAAAAGTGTAGTGCAGACAGTAATTGAGAGCAGAGGTATGAATAACATCCAGCTGAATTGTAGGATCCAAATTCCTCAATATACGAAAAGAAATACTTTATGCATTTCTTTATTTTCTTGTACTATGCATGACAGTCCTATGACACAGAAAGCTGAACTTTTCCAAAAAACTAAACCAGATGATAAACATGTATTGTATTAACCAGACTTCAGATCCCAGAGCTGTGAAGAACTTTCATGATATTTCACTTTGAAGGCATATTTAGTTACAGCAAACTAAGGCCACTTTACTTCTGAAGGAGAGTGTCCACACAGGGGTTTAATGCGCTTTAACTTCACACCTTTTGTTAATTCATCTTTACTTTCCTGAGCATCCCCATGTAGACAAAGCCCATTCTCTGCACCAACATAGCTGCACAAGTGCAATCCTCTAGTTATACACAATACATTAGTGGAAACTGGCTTGCAATGGTCCATGCTTACCCCAACAGCTACAGCTAAAACCCCAAGGTAGAAAAAGGTTATAAAACTCTTCCTACTGTGGCTAGCACAAAAGCCAATGAACAACCAGGCCCACAGAACAGGGCCAGCTTTCACACATACCCCTCCCACATATGCAATGCTTAATGGTTTCACTTTGCATCTGAGCCAAAACTAAGCAACCCCTGAGTGTTGAATAGTCACCTTGGCATTCCCCACTGGATAGAAATGTTTAAAATCTTACTTCTGTAATCTAATGTCAAAGAATCAAACCTGTTTTAACTGCTGGTCCGGGTAGCCCAGCCAGGCACAAGACGTGGTATAAGCAGGGTATCCATGCTTTAACACTTGCTCTTCTAAATAACCAAAGAATGTCACCAATGAACATATGCTGTTTTCTCTTTAACAGATGAGTAACGGCTTATCTAAAACTAAAATACAAAGTACTCATGGAAATGAAAGGAGTTTAAAAATCAAATCTCATTTTAATCAGGGCAGATGAAATTTGCTGAGAAAAATCCTCCCTATCCTCCCCTTCTTTCCAAAATGTGGGAGAGCTTCAGCTCAGAAAAAAAACAGCACCATCACCATGCCATCGTGACTGACACAAACATTACTGAGGGGTTCCCAAGGAAATGGCCACCAAGACAGCACAAGCCCCCTCTATATGTACACCTCCCCAATGACTCATATCACATAAAGCATTCAGCCTCATACAAGAGCGTCAATTGTCACATTCCACTTCCCAGTGACTAGGATCCTCCGGGATGCAGAATGCCACATCAATCATGTGATGTGTTCAGTCCTTTACTCTCCTACAAGACAGCAAAAGTAAACTTGGTTTAAACTTACCTCTTTTCTTCTTCCCAAGAAGACCATTTTGGAGTATTTCTGCATGAGGGCAGGGGAGAAAGAGAGGGGAAGATTATTGCATTAAGATTATTGCAAAAGTTCAGTTCCTCCAGATCTTACTACCACACTCTGCTGTTTTCATAAAACAAGATTCTGATCTGTTTACTTACAAAGAGTAATGCCCTACTGCTTGAGTAGTCCCACTGAAATCAAAAACAGCTCAAGGAGTAAGGAGATCTGTCTTGAGAGAAGGACGACTTACCATGAGCTTCTTCTTCTGTTAGTGCATCAGTAATATACCTGAAATCTATGCAGGATAACAACTGCTTTGGGTCCTGTTAACAAAATATTTAATGTAAATCAAACAGCAAAGAATAATAAAATCACATGATTACAAAAAGACAATAAATAAGGTAACATATACATCTGCCGTATGAGCCATCTATCAGCCTTTTTCCCTGTCACAGACGGTACTGAGAGTGGATTCACCAACTCTGAAATCAAACTGATTAACTGACTCTGGCAAACTTTAAAGTTCTAATCCAACAAATATTTAGGCATGTACTTAAAGTTAAGCATGTAAGTAATTCCATTTAACTCAATGGTGCCACTCACACGCTTAATGTTAAGCATGTACAAAAATATTTGCACAGGGTGTAATTGATTAACAAACGTTAAAAAAATGACTAATCCATCTGGAATACTCTAGGTGTGCAAATCTGTACATACTATAATCTTCACACAGAAACGACAGTGCACTCAGCATCAGAGGCTGCTTTTTGACTCCTTTGAAAATCTGTCTCAAGAGAGTATTTATCAAAAGAGGATTGAAAGCAATTGATTGAAATAGTTTGAGAAAAACCCAATTCAATACATTTTAAACTGAGAAGGGATTCAATATTAACAGGTTGCAGAAAAGACTGAAAACATGGGATACTTTAGGCATATTAAAAAATGAAGATTTCATTAAAAAAAATATTAAGTCCCCAATTCTGCAACGATTTATGCACATGCTTAATATCTGAATATAAAATCTGCTACTAATGAATCAAGAGAGATTGGACTTTTACTTTCTGTAAATACATCAACATTTATTACTGTATACAGAGGCCTGTATTTTCAAAAGTGACTAGTGATTCTGGGTACTTGCTTTTGGTGTCCCATGTTGAGACCCCTTATTGAGGTCTGATTTCCAGAAGGTGAGTGCTCACTATGTTGTCAATGTATCTCAAAGTCAAGCACCCAAAAACAGAAGCATCCAAATAACTTGTCACTTTTGAAAGTGCAGGCCAACGAGATCCGAGTATTTGCTAAAAGACAGATGATGAAATATTTACTTATTTCCTCTCCAAAAAATAATTACTTGTCAATATAAAAACCAACCAAACCCAATAATCGAATCCCTACATTTGTCTTGGCACAAAAACACAGCTCCTCAGCCTAATCATAAGGGTTTAGGTCTGTACTTTAAAAACATAATTTACTGGTATCGGTATAGATGGGTTCCAGTTGCCATATATAGTATTGTAGCTGTACAGCACAGAGTCTTCCACAGTGCTCCCATTAAAGGGGCCGATTTGCACAGCTGTGTAGGGCCAGAAAGAGACATCTTGGAAGGAGAAGAGCCCTCCAGAGCAAAATGTCACATCCACAGCTTGTAGAACCCTCTGGTTTCTACAGCCTTGGAATGAGCTAAATGGCCATAGAGGTAACTAGCCTAGATACTGCCTGAAATTTTTACTCTTCTAATGCAGCAAAAACAACAGCGGTAACATTAACTCACATATAATAAGATTTTCTTACCATGTCAACTAGTAACTTCCACAGAGGCTAAAAAACAAAGCAATTAAATGATATGAAATGGATGGAGAGCATATAAAAGCAGCATACAGGTGATATTTTATCTTGAAGTGACAAAAAGTAAGTGTGGAAAACATTTACATTTGACACCAAATGCATCTGGCTGATGTGGTTCCCAAATCAAGACAGGAGATTCAAGATGTCAAGCCCCAGGCTAAATTACTTTAACAGAAACATCTCTGTCAGCGCTGCCTCATTATGGCCAGGACGCTGATCCTGGACCTGCAAATAGTTAGTGTTAACTCACTTTTATTATGTTAAATTAGTCAGACTTGAAATGCTGACGTGACACTATTACTGGAAATGTTATTTATGCTGAAGAAATTGATCCTTTCTACTTTTAAGATTTCTATGGCACTACTTTTCTTATGCCCCTTATGTTGGGCTGTGCCACACTCCTGGATACTGACAAGTTTAGAGGCACCCATTACTTTTTCTTTTCTAGGACAGAGTATAAGGCAATTGTTAGCAGCGTTGTCCTAGCTGTCTTGGTCCCGGGATATTAGAGAAACAAGGTGGGTGAAGTAATATCTTTTACTGGACCAACTTAAGACAGTAGCGATGATTTACTAGTACGGTACTATTATTATTTACTACTTCTATTGTGGTGGCATCTAAGAGTCCTAGTCATGGACCAAGACCCCCATTGTGCTAGGTGCTGTACAAACACAACAAAGTGACACTCCCTGCCCTAGGAGTGTGGTTTTTTTTTTAAAACACACAGTGTCTAACACCATGCTACGTGCCCCAGATAGAAATATATGAGCCTTGCTCCAAACAGCTTACAAGGTCATACTAGAAGGTAGTTACAAGGAATTCGTAACTTTATGAACAGACTGCAAAGGAAGAAGAAGAAAGAGGAAATCAAGAAAAAATTAGTTGTTAAGTAGAGCTGGTCAAAAAAGCTTTTGTAAAGACGTCATCGTTGGTCAAAATTCAAACAAAAAATGTTGCTGAATTTTCTTCCCAACCACCTCTACTGGTAAGTGGTGTATAAGTGTCAGCTACTAAAGCCTCAGTCCCACAAAATGAATAGCCCCAGTGAACTCAGGGGTGGGCATCCATGAAATTAGGACCAGGATCTAAATCTGCAAAAAGCATATCAGGATTAGGACTCTCTAATTTAACAAATAAAGTGACATTTTTTGTCCATATGCTCTAAGTACATCACCTTTCCCTCCTGCTTAGCCCACAAATCCCACACCGCATTCAGAACAGCAGCTGTAGCCAAATGCACAGCACCTTTCTCTGGACCAATCTGTTGAAAAGAAAAGCAAACAAACAACCATACAATTACCTATAATGGTTTAGCATACCTTGGTGTCTTCATTTCTAGTTAATGACCATTAGCAAATTTATACATCTGGACAACACAACAAAGGAAAAACCACTGGAATTAAAAAGATAAACCTCTGTTCATTAGAAACTGAGAAAAATCTGAAGTTGGTGTGTATTAAGTGCATTGCGAGATTACTACAATGGCTATATTGATCTCTAGTTCATCTTCATACCAGTTGAGTTTTCAATTTCCAAGAATACTAGACACTGTACAGAAATATTATTTTGTGAACATTGCAAGCCAAAACAGCATGTGGGCTCTAAACACAGGGGAAAAGAATCTGGACCCCAAGCCCCACTTCTGCTATTGGATCTATGTGAGTGGATACTTTCATTTGTCTAAAGCTCCCTTGAAAACAACAAGGCTCTAGATAGGTGTATGGGTTCTGCCTGTGTAGATCCTATTGCAATGTTAGGATCCTGGTTGTGAAACAGAAATTTTCTCTCTTCCCCCCATTACTGCACAGAGATCCTTATCTAAAAATACTTTTACATGTGTCCTTACAGCGTTCACAACACAAATTCACGCTTGTTGCCATACACTTCACAACACTCCATAAGATACCCCTTACCCATCGGAGCTGTCCGTCACTGGTGAGCTGCCTGTAGAATCCTCTAAAATCACTGACAATTTCTTCAAGGTCTTTATTAACCACGTGAATGGAGAGAGCGTTAACTGCACAAACAACTGCAAAACACACCAGAATTTAGTGCTTTAATACCACACAGTGACTAGAACAAAATTACTAGAATACTAGTTCTATTGTTCAACCAATGTTTTAGAATTTCACCTTTTCTGCATAGGTGCTGGACCTAAGGGTGCTGCCATACTCCCTGGCTTGAAGTGGTTTCCATCATATACAGGGTTTGTAGTTTGGTTCAATGGATCTCAGCACCCCACTATGCTAATTGTTCCAGCCCCACTGCGTTTCTGAGAGGGGCTTGGTCTAGCAGATTGAATACGTAACTGGGAGCCAGGAACACTTGACACGTAACATTGGCTCTGCCAATGATTCAGTTTGTGTGGCCTCAGATAAGCTACATAACCACTCTGCATCTCATGTTTCCCTATTTATCCTCTAGTAAAGATAATACCTACCACCAAGAGAGGTTGTAAGGCTCAATTAGTTAATAACTGAAGGGTGTTTGAAGATGAAAAGTCACTTGCACATCACCTTTTACCCCAGAGAAAGATCTTGCTGCCTATATAATCCTCAGGCACACACCACAGTAGTGTTCAGAGGGGGCAGTGTTATGCTATTGTGAGCACTAGTAAATACAGAAGTTTCCCTAAAATGCTGGGAGAAGACTGTTTCTTTGGATTTGCTAGACCTCACCCACAGGACCTGATGCATCTCGTGCAGTATATATGGTACTTCCAGCCATGTTAAATTTCTCATTTCCTTATAAGGGATTTTGTTTCTGGCTATTATATAATAATTGTGATCCAGTTGTTTTAACTCCTCCAAAAAATCTACCCCATCTCATTTCAACACAAGCTCCAGCAGAGAATTTTGTTAGAGCAAAACACTAGCAAATCAAGAAAGTATCTTATATACCATTGTTATCTAGCAGGCTGGAGGCATCACAGAAAGGAGCGGACATGTCAGGAATTTTAGCATCATTCAACTATCATTTTCTGACACAGATAAGAAGAAATAAAAGAGAGAGAATAGCAAACTGCACAGGAAAGCTTGGGCTCAATCCTGTTAGGTATGCCTATTTAAGGCATTAGCTTGAGATTTGGGATAGGTGGATTCAAGTCCCTCCTCCATCCCAGGCTTTGGTGACGTTAGGCAAGTCTCAGTCTTTCTGTACCTCGGTTGTCCTCCTGTAAAATGGGGAAATAATATTTCCCTTTCTCACAGGGGTATTGTGAGGATATATACTGGAAGATACTCAGCTACTATAGCGATGGGGGCCAGACAGGTAGCACCAAACACTCTCAAACTCTCATGAACTTCGGGAGAGTGGAGGGTGGTCAGTGCTCAGCACCTTGCCATACCAGGTCCAAAGTATGCAGAAAGGACCGTATCTTCATTGAAGGTCTTATTGAAGGCAATAGCGAGACTCTTGAACCAAAGGAGTACTTGTGGCACCTTAGAGACTAACACATTTATTTGAGCATAAGCGAATACAGACTAACACGGCTGCTACTCTGAAAACTCTTGAGCCAGGAACAGATCTCTTTATCTTGGCAAGTATGATTGCGTACAGTACACCAGAATATTTAGAGATTATTTTGCCATTATATGGATAACCCCCACCCCCCGCTGTTTTTGATGGAGAAGACTATCAGTTGTGAATACTTGATAGTTGTGTCTTCTTTATGCATTCAATGATACTTTTTTTTCCCCTTTTAAAGAGTAAATGGACTAATTTTAAAAATGTTTTACAAATATGGCTATAAAAAGAAAAGGAGTACTTGTGGCACCTTAGAGACTAACAAATTTATTAGAGCATAAGCTTTCGTGAGCTACAGCTCACTTCATCAAGCTGTAGCTCACGAAAGCTTATGCTCTAATAAATTTGTTAGTCTCTAAGGTACCACAAGTACTCCTTTTCTTTTTGCGAATACAGACTAACACGGCTGCTACTCTGAAACTGGCTATAAAAAGAGAAAGACAACATATAATCTGAGGTAGGGTATCACCTCCATGGAGGATGATTCTTTAGAGTTCGTAACATATTTAGTATTGTCACTATACTTGAGTGGCAAACTTTTAATGGACTATGATTTTGTGACTGTTATATTGTGATCCAAGAATGCCGTTAGCTGAAAGGTTTCCAGGCAATAAAGCACTTATGAAGAGTTGCTTAGAGACCTACTTAGCAATTTTCTAAGAAAAAGTGGTGTGCAATGGATACATTGTTACTTTGTAAAAGGCACAAATCTTACAATTGTTCAGAATGACCCTGGAAAGACAAAGGTTTGGTCCTGGATTGTAAACTTCCTCCCCCAAATCATCAGGCAGTATGTAATGATTAACACATTACAGGCTTTGCATGCACAATGCTTAAAAATTGATGCTAGCTTCTGACCAGATAGTGCAGATGTGCCCCTGGAGATGTAGAGCAAAGATGAGAACCTGGGTCCTATCTGTTTAAGAGCTTGAGCATTCAATTATCTATGGACATGTGTAGCTAGGTGTATCTTGAACATACAGAACAGCAGGAGGTGATTTTGCAAAGATAAATGTGTAAATAAATACACACAGATCGAGCCCTCAGAATCGATTTAAACTATCGTTCCTTCCCTTTTCTTGCCAATACTAATGACACCTATGTTTTCTTTCTCCAAATATTTTCTCCCTACTGCCATAATAATAATATAAACTGATAGGCAGAAGACCGAGCCACACAGTTCAGATCATTTCACTTCGAGCAGTGGTTTTCAACCTTTTTTCATTTGCAGACTCCTAAAAAATTTCAAATGGAGGTGCAGACCCCTTTGACAGTCTTAGTCTGCGGACCCCCGGGGTCACGGACGACAGGTTGAAAAGCACTAACATAGAGCAAGCCCACAGCCTTCTTTACCCTTTCACGATTTCATTCCACCCTTATAAAGAGAGTGTTATGGCTGCAATGGAACATTCTCCATGATCAAGAAAAGGCAAAGCTGCTATTGGAGTGAAGCAAGCATCACTGTGCGAGAAACCAAGCTATTGGTGTTTGCTAGGCCTCACCACCTCAAGGACATCTAGAATGTGATCTCAGTTTGCCTTGCTGCAATACGTCTTCTATATAAAAGAGAAACTGCTTAGGCCTGAAACCTGGTGAACACTTAGGGGACATGGATTTTCATACTGTGCTCACTGCACTGAGTGAAAATGCTATTGATTTCTGAGCATATGGACTTGTTCTTGAAAGGTGCTGAGCACTCTGGCCCTGATCCAGCCAAGCACTTAAGCACGTGCTTTAAGTGAGTGGGTCCCTCAACTTCAATGGGGCTACTCGGGTGCTTATATGCTTTGCTGGAGTGGAACCAGAGTGCTTGCAAGATGAAGCCCTTATGTAATTCATAAGGGCACAGACATGTCTCTAAGGGTCACCCATCAAACATCTAAGGCAATGGAAAGGTGTTGGAGACCAACATTTAAACTTTAATTACTAGGATGGACAAAGAGCCTAAGCCCTGTCTATAGCAGGGAAATTTTCCAAAACTTTCTCACTGTTCGCAGTGGTGGCAGCCTTAGCGAAGACAGTCTCCCAGCACTTTAAACATCAGATCAATGAGACCTACTCCTAGAGGGATTACATGACACAGTGATAAAAGGCTGACAGCACATCTATACTACACTAGTAGTGTAAAAAGTTTGTCTCGCTCACCAACAGGAGCTGGTCCAATATTACCTCACTCACCTTTTCTCTCCAATATCCTGGGCCCAACATGGCTACAACGACGCTGCACACATTTAAGCGCAAGAAGCATTTAATTGTCACTCCTCTTATTGAGGATTAAAAATAAATAACTTAAATTGTACCAATGACTATATCAGATACGCATACAAAGATTTCACAGTTAATTTGTGCAATAACTTCTCAAATCAAGTAATCTGGAGGTTCATATCTGCAAATGTCCATGGACATTTATACACAGAGACACCCCAAATCCAGCCATTATTATTTTGACAATTTATGCAGTGCACCCAAAAAGTGTACAGGTGTTTTACAGATTAAAAAAGAGGCATGCTCCATGCCTTTACCATCTAAGGCCCTGATTCTGCAAAGACAGCTGAACAGATGGACAAATGGGTCCGGGGGCTAAGTCAACGATGCTTGGTGGGTGCAGGGATTTGCTCACACAGTTCTCTACAGGATCAGGGCCTAGTTTTCAGAAAGAAAATGCGATACAAAATGTAAATCAACGATACTATTCTCAAGTAAGTCTACATGGCTAACGAGGGACTTAGCAGTATGAGAGGTTATTTGAACTGGCACAAATACCGAGGAGGGAAAGGGGCAGAGGGAAAACATATTTCCCCCACCCAACTTTTTACTATTCTGTGAATGTTCTCACTGATGCCCTCTCACTGTTCACATCTTCCTCAATCACCTCAAAATGTTTGTTGTTACACCAATAACCAGAAAGAGCTGTAGCCCATGGTAACAAAATTGCCTGGCAACGGCAATTTCAAAAGTCAGTTCTGTTTTCTGTTTCTGTATGGGGGTGGGGGAAAAGAGGGGAAGAAAGCAAGCAAGGGCTGTTAAAAGCTTAAAGCATTTACAAGACATCAGCAAGTTTAGAATCAGGCAACCTGCAAGTCTGAAAACTGCAGCCAGGATTAAAACTTTTTTGTAACAAACTCTTTTAGGGGAGATTATAAAGATATTTTGCAGAAGAGCTACTCCAATAAGTGATGTATTGGAACAAAAAAAATCAAGAAAAGTGCTAAATTGCAACCTCTACAACCCTATAAGCTGCCCCAAGACCTATGGCTTTTTATTTTTTTAATTCAGCGATGGTAAAATAATAAATTTGTTAGTCTCTAAGGTGCCACAAGTACTCCTTTTCTTTTTGAGGATACAGACTAACACCGCTGCTACTCTGAAACCTAAAATGGTCCTGTATTTCATTTTCAAAAATGGAGAAACTGCATTAACCATTGAACCCAATGCTTCCAGTGTGACTTGGGGCCCATTTGTGTTTAGGGACGGGATAATAACTTACCAACTTCTGTGCCTTTACCCAAAGTAAATGTTAATCCATAACCTTTGAGTCCATCACGGGCATCAGTTTCTATTACAACATAGGCAGCAGAATAGTCAGGGTCCGGGTGCTAAATTAAAGACCAAAAACAACACCCAATACTGGAGCAAGAAACTTACAAAGGAGGCTTGACACCCGCCATAGGTCCCATACCTCTTAGAGCAACAAAAAGCACCACAAAACCCTGGCAAACAGGGCAGCCCTCTAGGTAGTTGAAGATTTGTGGCAAAATAAATAGAAAAGTCTAGATCTGGGGGACTAGGGCAAGTCACCCCTCACTGAACAGCGCAAGTCATTACAGGGAGACGCTGAGAGATTTTAGTCACCAGCATTTGAGCTGAGCGACCGGAAACGATGCACACGCAAGGCTCGCGGCCCAGGGGCTGCAGCCTCTGGCTCTAGCCCCCAGTCCCCTTGCCCTGTTGGATGCAGCATCCCCACATCAGAGACCTTAGCGGCGCACAGTCCAGCCCTGCGGCCCGCGCGGCAGAGCGGCTTGGGGAGCCCCCCGGACTCGCTGGGGCTGGGGCTGGGGCAGCCGCTCCTCAGCGGCCCTGGGGCTCCTGCAGCGCCGCAGAGCGGGAGCCGGCGGCAGCACTTACCATAGCATCGGAGCCATGGTGCCCCAGGGAGGTGGGGAAGCGGACGTCGCTCACCGCGAGCCCGGTGACCCTGCCCCGCACCATGGCCCGAGCCCAGCCAGGCCCCCTCCGCCCGCGAGACCGCGGCAGCCGCGCGAGGAACCAACCCGCCCGCGAGAGCGCCCCGCCCCGGAGGCCGCTCTCAGCGCTGATTGGCGCGGGAGGTGTGATTGGCCGCTCGGGGCGTTCTAGAACGCGGGGACCGGGCGCTCTGCCGGGCCGGGGAATAGAGGGGGCGGGCGAGCGAGCGGGCGCCCAGGCTGGGGCCGGCAGGAAGGACGCGGCGGCGGCGGCGGTAGCTGCCGCTGTGCCGCTGCCGCTGCCGCCGCCGCCGAGGGCTGCTCCCTTTGCCTGTTCAACGGATATTGGTGCATTGCAAAGTTGCGGTCGGAATCTAAACGGTCACAGAACTGGGACCCCAGAGCGCCGGTTTGGCTTGGGATGGGAACGTTGCCCGGGGGAATTTAGCCCAAAGCCAGTCCCAAAGAAAATTCGAGATGTTTGTATCCCGAGATTTGGTCTGGGGCCCTTGCCCTAAATTGCACAAGTTTCAGAGTAGCAGCCCTGTTAGTCTGTATCCGCAAAAAGAAAAGGAGGACTTGTGGCACCTTAGAGACTAACACATTTAAGCTTTCGTGAGCTACAGCTCACTTCATCGGATGCATTTGGTGGAAAATACAGAGGGGAGATTGATATACACACACAGAGAACATGAAACAATGGGTTTATCATACACACTGTAAGGAGAGTGATCACTTAAGATGAGCCATCGCTGGTGCCACAAATCCTCCTTTTCTTTTTGCTAAATTGCACAGCAGAGCAAAACTACTTTATTGTAGCAAATTTTACAAATGTTAACAGAAAGCATTGGTTGTTACATGTCATATTTTTAAAGAAACAACGTATATGTTGCCAACCCTTGGAATTGTATTGTGTGACATTGATAGGCCTAGTCTACGCTACTACATGGTTAGGCTGATGTAAGCTGCCTTGCATCGATATAGCTGTGCATGGGCTTGTCTACACTACCTGCCGGATCAGCCGGTAGCAGTCGATCCAGCAGGGTCTATTTATCGCATCTAGTAGAGACAAGATAAATTGACCGCTGAGCGCTCTCCCGTCGACTCCGGTACTCCACCAGAACGAGAAGCGCAAGCGGAGTCGACGGGAGAGCATCAGCTGTCGACTTACCTCAGTGAAGACACCGCAGTAAGTAGATCTAAGTATGTCAACTTCAGCTACTCTATTCGCGTAGCTGAAGTTGCGTATCTTAGATCGACCCCGTGCAGTACTATATACAAGCCCTGAGTGTCTTCGATTAAATTTGGCTTCCACCAATGTAAATGCCTCTCTGTGCTGGTTTAGTAACACTGCCTCCTCAAACAGCATAGAGTCGCAGTCAATGTAATTAGGACAACACAGTGTCAGCGTAGACACGGTGTTGCTTACCTGAACTGTAACTGGTCTCCTGGAGCCATCCCATAAAGCCTCACACTGACACTACAATCAATTACAAACAGTCCTGGTGAGGACGTGTACTGCTGACACCAGGAGCCAAGTGTGCATGTGCACAAATGAATTAATAACTATGGCAGCTGTATGCTGACATAATTCAAGTCAACATAATTTTATAGTGTAGACCAGGGATCGGCAACCTTTGGCATGCGGCCTATCAGGGAAAGCTGCTGGTGGGCCAGGCCGGTTTGTTTACCTGCAGGGTCCGCAGGTTCGGCTGATCCCAGCTCCCACTGGCTGCGGTTCGCCGTTCCAGGCCAATGGGGGCTGCGGGAAGTGGCATGGGCCGAGGGATGTGCTGGCCACCGCTTCCAGCAGCCCGGGGGAGCTGCGATTGGCCGAACCTGCAGACGTTGCAGGTAAGAAAACAGGCCCGCCAGCGGCTTTCCCTGCCGGGTCACTTGCCAAAGGTTGCCAATCCCTGGTGTAGACATTGCTTTCTTGTTTTTCTTAATGCTCCTGCTACTAGAGTCATAGGAGGACATGAGAATCTTGGCTTTCACTTAAAAGTAAGTTTCTAGCCTTCGTGATTGTGGAGAAAAGTTAAAAAAAAACGTGACCTAAGTGTGCCCTAAAGGTTAGACAACCAGAAAGCAAATCAAAAGCACCCAAAAGATACTGTTCTAAAGAGTCTGTTTATTTGTGGGGAGGGGGCTGACTCATTATTTTTGAATGTTTGGGGTTGGCAATACAAGGACTAGCAGTTTATGGGACTGTTTCCCAAGGAACCAAATTAAAATAATTACAATGAATGGCAAATATATGACGTGGTTTCTTGCCCTTCCTCTGAACCCCTGGTTCTGGTCACCGTTAGAGGCAGGATACATAACCACTGGACTGAATTCATAGAATCATAGGACTGGAAGGGACCTCGATAAGTCCTATAGTCCAGTCCCCTGCACTCATGGCAGTGCTAAGTATTATTTAGACCATCCCAGACAGGTGTTTGTCTAACCTGCTCTTAAAAATCTCCAATGATGGAGATTCCACAATCTCCCGTGGCAATTTATTCCAGTGCTTAACTACCCTGACAGGACATTTTTCCTAATGTCCAACCTAAACCATCTTTGCTGCAATTTAAGCCCACTGCTTCTTGTCCTATCCTCAGAGGCTAAGGAGAATAATTTTTCTCCCTCCTTCTTCATAGAATCATAGAAGGTTAGGGTTAGAAGAGACCTCAGGAGGTCATCTAGTCCAACCCCCTGCTCAACCATTGTAACAACCTTTTATGTACTTGAAAACTGTTGTCCCCTCTCAGTCTTCTCTTCTCCAGACTAAACAAACCCATTTTTTCAGTCTTCATGACCTCATAGGTCATGTTTTCTAGACCTTAAATAATTTTTGACATTTGACAATCGTTCCAGACATTTAATCATCTTGTCTGGACTTTACTCATCAATTTTCTTAAATGAATTTGTCAAACCTAGCAGTGGGGGAGAGGGGAGATCACCCTTTGCTACTAATCTTGATGTTAGATTACACCCAAAGGAAATATCTATTTGTAAGTACCACATGCACATGGTATCCATATTACTTAATTCAATAACAGCCTGAAAAGGCTTTGAGTGCAGAGGCTATTTTAATGACAATGGCTCTGCAGGATACGTTATGCTTTCTAATAATCTACTCATTTGTACGTTAACCCCAGCTAAGCAGTCAATCAGGCTTTGCCTTCATAAATCACATGCTGCAAATAGCTGTCTTTGTGATAAATGTATTGAGAAGATTAAATGTAATGTTTTCACCACAGTGTTTCTGGTAATTATGGCACTTGTGTGACTGTTCTAAATGTTTAAGGGCCAGTCCATAAATTACATAATACTTTTTTATGGATCTGCAAGACACACCCACCTCTTTGTAATATTAAAACAAACTCACACAATTAAGAGCCCCTCCATCCCTTAATGATTATCTAATTTATGGACAGCAACGAAGTACTTCAATGTTGAACATTCCCCCCCGATTGTGGTTTGTACAGGAAATAATGAGGCACCCAAGAAAGCAATTATGGAATCCCCATAGATTGTTCAAGAGGACAAGAAATAGTATCTCCAATAAAATGTCTATTTTTGATTTAAATCCAGGCCCTTGAATTTTAAATTAAAATGGAAATGCAGAAGAAAACCTCCGTTTATTGCACTTGAAACTCTTTATTACAGAAGAATGAAGATACATAGAAGTAATAAAACATTAAAATGAAAAATTATGATAATCATACTGAAAGTGAAAAGAAGTAGAGGTGTAATACGGACTCAACTTGATAAAACAAAAACACACCATTATTCTGCTGACAGAAGTAGAGGGCTGACCTTGCTCCTCTTAACTTCAGTGCTAACAGGAATGGCCCCCAGACCTGGAATGTAAAAGTTTTCAGTATGTCTTTTGTTTAATTGTAGCCCAGCCCTGAGGTGTGACTGCCTTCTCCCTTTCCTCCTCAGGGTTCTGGGTCCTTGTTTCACCTATATGGGTGCCTGGTGCCTCCACCCAAGGAAACCCCTTAACGCAGAGAACACAGAGGGCTTGTCTCTTGGCAAAATATTTCACATACTCTCATACAGAGGGGATGTCAGAGCACACAAAACTAAACTAGCTATCACAATTCCCACAGTAATAAAACAGTAACTGGGTCTTTATTAGGTATGGGGAACTCAGGATAAGGGATAGTGGAACAGGAGATTAGGATAAAGAGACAAAACAACAATACCTAACACTAGCCCTCCCAACATGTACAGCCAGTACAAACCTCCCAGCACCTGCATAGGCAAATAGTGATCTTAAGCTCAGTCTTTCACAGAAGCATAGAAGATTAGGGTTGGAAGAGACCACAGGAGATCATCTAGTCCAACCTCCTGCTCAAAGCAGGATCAACTCCAACACCCTCTTTGATGGGTGGTGCAGTGCTGATGTCCATGGCAGGCTTAAAACAAAATAAAAAAACAAACAAACCCGAGTATTCTCTCAAAGTATGTGCACCAAGGACAGTAAGATTTTCCTTGGTGCTCTGGTCTGGATTCCAATGTGCAGTTAGGCTGGCTCTCCTCAGTCTTCAGAGTTTCTGGTCTCTGCTGTTTAGTGACCCAGAAATCCCAAAAGGACTCAAAATCTTTCCTTGTATAGAAATGGAGAGGGGCAATGCAAAAGGACCTCTCTGGCAGAGATGCGTTTCTCCCTGCTATACTTCCAACACAGCTAAAACCTGAAGTAAAACCAAACCCTTTGTCTCGGAGTTCTGGCTTATGATTTGTTCAGGTAATGTTGCTCACCAGTTCTATCTTCACCCTGGACCCTAGGCAATCTGAGAAACAGAATCCTGAATCTTTTCCACCATTGCTGCTGTAGTCCAGGGTAAGTCCCCTAAATGCTCAGTGCAGTATTTCAGCAGCCGCATCTCCAGGGTGTTGCATCATAACTGCTCTAAAACAGCATTTTTCTATGCTCAGTGCATGTGCAGGACATTAAAGGCAAGTCAATTAACTATATATTTACCAATTTTCACATTCTATTTTAAAAGGATAGCTGTTATGGAGTTTAATCAGGAGTCTTTAATTTTTTTGGTGTTATTCTCAGATTTGCATATTTGTGCCCATACACTATGTAACCACATTCAAGAGCAGAGAATCCACTGAAGTGAAAGAAAAGTTGTCTCAAGGAGAATGTAAACCTCACTGGTGATCAGTTTCCACTTTTAGAAAATTTAATTAGCACAGATTTGACTATTGCTATTCCCGGGAAGGGCTCTCCCCCCCCCCCTTACATTTCTTTTGATTTGTTTACTTTACACAGGATGCTCAACATTCAACCTCACACTGAGAGCCCACATCAGCACGTATTCTAGCAATTTCAGATATTCTGATGCATGATCTCTTTAGGATTGCTGCAGTGCCTCTGTGGTTACAAGGCAGTTGCATAGCTTTTGATGTCAGGGAGCTGTTGACATGCACACAAGTTTTCCAAGGTCATTTACTTTTGAGGCTGTGTGCATGTCTAATCTTTAGAGCAGAAGACTAGGAGGGGAGATGTGTGAATCAAACACTAAAATTTGCTGAATAGATAAATATCATATTGGCAGTATTCAGCTCATCAGAATTTACCCCTCCCAGTTTGCTGCTAATAGCCATAAATAACTCCAAGCTTGGAGTTTATACCAGCATCATCCCTGCATCGTCACATGGAGAGCAAAAAGAAAAACTGCAGCACTGCACCTCTCCCTTTGAGAGAAATAGAAGAATCTTAGGTGAGCTGGAAGTGAAGATCCTGGCTAGCCCCACTCTTTCCTGGACCTTGCTGGTAACGGTTGCGGAGTAGATAGAAGACAAGAGAATGAAAACTGCCGGGTAATTACCACACCCTTTTGATTTCAGATAGCATAAGACTTGTGTGCACATCTGTGTGGCTTCCTAGCAATCACACCAGGCTAACTCTATCTGTGTAGATCTTGCTAGCCTCTTTAGGATTACGAACTTCGTGGCAGATAACCCTCTTTCGCTGATATAAAGAAACAGAAATGTAAAACAGAGCCTTAGCTTTCATTTAAATAAAAGGCAAACATTTTTAAACTTGAGTTAGGCTAACTTGAAAAATAGGGATTTAAATCCACACTTTAGGTATCTAACATTTGTTTGAGATGCTGAGAACCCACATTTCTCACTGACTGCAGATACTCCGCACCACTGGGAAAAATAAAGTTTGGCCACTTATTCCAGTGCTGGATTTAGCTTTCTAAGTTGAAACACTGGAGTTTAAAAATGTTGTCTTAGCTTTCCCTTTTACTTGCCCAAAGAGCCCTGAAAACAGTTGTCAACTAACCAAGAGGGTTGAAAGCTTGTCACTGATTTCCCTAAAGATTACAGGTTATTCACTATCCCCCTCCCCCACAGATATCCAGGGGTGGGCTGTGATCCTGATTTTTGGAGGACTCCAGATGAATTTGGAATTGCATTATTGCTGGCACTAGGGCTACCACAAGTTTCCCCCTGCGAGGTAGTTGCTCACAGCTAGGCTTGCACATTTGCTGAACACACAATGCAACGGACAACAAACATGGAAAGCTCAATAGTATGTTAGACAGCAGGAGCTAGTGGGCTATATATTGGCAGAGAACAAAGAATGCTGGTATTTAATATCTCCCTCCCTGTCCATTCTTTTATATAAAAATAAATTTTGTGTTTGGATGTTAAATAACCCTCCCACACCAGTCACATTAGCCCTGGACAGTGGAGTGTTCATGGTAGTCAGATCAGTTAGGTAGAGCAGAAAGAGAGAGGCATGGGCCTGGTGCAAGGCCTGAGCCCTGAACCAAAGTCAGTAAAAGTTATGCTCTGAGCAACAGTCAGGCCAAATTAGTGTCCAGTACACGAACTTAGCAGCGGTATTGCTAGCATTGCTAAAACACACTCTGAATATATAAACACAGTCCAGCAGGCCAGCCCAGGAACACCCCAACCTAGCACATGATAAAATGGTTTGACAAATGTGAATAGGGAAAATTTGCCTGAAACAGCAAGAGTAAAACTACAAAGACAGGTGTTAAATAGGAATATTTTGTCTGAAACATCAGGCTAAAAGTACAAGAGGAGGTAACAAACATGTCATGAAATGTGAAAGGTGATATGTAAGTTGTTGATCCCAAACTGTTTGTCTCAGTCTATAAATGCTGGGATACATCACCTTAACCCTTTGTCTGGCCTAGGGGACAGTGGAAAGTCCCGCCACTGACTGAGCTGGTCCATTGTCACGGGCATAAGTGTGTTAGTGTACTTGTAACCTTTGAGCCGGGATACTAAACCAAGTCTTGGGGTTTTATTGGTCGATTCCGTCAGAACCTGCTGTATGGGCTATCTGGCCAGACCCCGTACAGAATGCAAAAAGAAAACACACATGCAGCTGAACATCTGACAACATTAGGTTTCTGAAGTGACGATGAAACACTATTTGGAAGATCCACTCAAAGCCAGCAAGGTCAGCTCTGGCCACAAACCGCGTCAACTTATCGTACATGCTGTCAGCTGTTGAGGAGCCCGCTGTTGCCTGAATCCATTCTGATGTCTTCAAGGTTGATCTCGAGAAAGTCAAGTGATAGGTAAGTTCTCTTCCCTATTTGTAGCATTATCAGGGTGGTGAGGTTACCTTTCTTTGCGGTGGGGGGCTTGGTTCAGCAAAATCAGGAAACATTTGTCCAGCTCCTATAGCACTGGCACTTTCGAACTCTAGAGCAGAGAGAAGTCCCAACATGCACATGACTATTAGAAAATGAATGAATGGGGGCGGGGGGGTGCACAGAACCTGGCACTAATTCAAATCCAGCTGAGGGCAAGGAAAAATAAAGTTATTACCATTTAATGGATATTCAGGGCCTCATGCAAAATGCACTAATAGACACATCCACATCATAGTTAATACACACTTGTTGACGGTTTCTACTGGAAGCCCAGGAATGAAAAATAAAAAAACCTATTGACAGCTATCCTATGGATAAAGAGAAGACTGCCTTCACAGTTGTCAAGCTGGCATCTGTTTGCAGCATTGCTGAAGCCATGTTTGTCCCAGAATATTTAGAGAGAGACAAGGTGGGTGAGGTCATATCTTTTATTGGACTAACTTCTGTTGGTGAAAGAGACAAGCTTTCAAGCTACACAGATCTCTTCAGGCATCTATCACATACTCTATTCACAGAGGAAGTTTTTATTCAGCTCCTCTTTTGTAAATTCTGATTTCTCCCCAGGTCTCACTGTACACAGTCTAAAACTGGCCCTTAATTTTTAAAAAAGAAAAATGGCATTTAGGGATGGTATGTTTTTTCTCTCATTAAAATAAGTGAGAAACTCAGAAGAAAGTGGCAGTGTTCAGCAACTGTGGAGCAGAGTGCAAATGATCTGAAATTTTTATACTATCGAGTTTATTCTAATTTAAACACAATAGTATGACTGAATTTTTTTTCTGAAAAATAGATATTTATACAACAGAAAAGTTTGTACACACAACCAGCTAAAGAAAATTTAATTCCTCACTGTTTTGTAATAAACTTAATCACTTACAATATTTTGATTCATTTCAACAAGAACTCCCAGTATATTCTGCAGCAAAGACCTTCATTTTGTGGCAGGCTGGTGGAAATGCTAAGTTCTATAGCACCTTTAGATAAAATATTTAAAACAGAAATTTTATTGGGTTAAGCATGAAAATGAACAATTCCTTCACTATAACCTGAGGTACTTATTTTGATATTAAATTTAGTTATTTTTAAGTTTTGTCCACTTTTCAAGTTTTTAATTTGCCACAGATCACCACTTTTAGGGTTATCATCTTAGATGAAAGGGGAAGATTGCAGCACTCAATTCTTTCAGACTGTCTGCAAGTTCACGAAGACAACACTGCATTGGTTTATGTTTTGTTTACCTTTTCAAGGTCCTCTTCACAACCCATGAGACCTAGAAACAAGAAAAAAAACCCTATGGCACAATACTATATGAAGGATATAATTCCATAGCTGCAAGACCCAGGAATATACAAGGCCCTTTTTTATAATTATGCTAAAGTAGCTACTTATTTTCTCTAAAGAGTAGGCACATACACAATGTTTGTACTTTTGGAACTTTAATTACTCAAAAGTAATATAAAAATATTTTAAAAATACTAAAGCTTGAGAACACTGCATGATAGAAACAGTTTGAAAGTCTTCCACAAAAAATGTATATGACAAAACTGATCAATTATGTGAGTACAATTTTTTACCAGAAATATTACATAATGTTCCCATTTAAAATCAATCATAAAAAATAAACATTGATTACACTACAGGAAATACTAAAAATATGGTAAACTTCGCAGTTTATAACTTGCGTAGAAAGAATCTTTTGTTTTGTAATTTTATATTAGAATTGTTTGATGTAACTTAGAAAACATTTCAACAAGTAGTACAGTCTTAATATACAGTGCCCCTCCTCTACAGTTGAGAATTTGGGATTGGCTGTAAGTGCCCATTGAATGATAGCGGTCATGGTGACAGCTGATGTTTCTTAACTTTAGCAACAGGTTATGTCTATCACGAGTGGATTTATGACTTCCTGGAACAATTACACAGAAATCAGTAATAGCTGTTGACAACAGATGAGATACAAGAGAACAAACAAATGCTTGTCAGTAGTAAGGTGATGACCAACTAGAGGATTTTGTTTATTTTGGAATTTCTCTTATGGGAATTCACATAATGCCGGTTCCTTGTAAGAGTTGTAAGATTAGATAGGATTTGTTCTAAATGATCACTACTAAGTAGTTCTGGAGTGCTCTAGAAAATCTTCACTTTCACAATAGATTTCATAATTCAAATGTCTCAAAAAGTATATTAAAAATAGCTTAAACAGAAAAAAAAATCAAAACTCCGTTCTCTGCACCTTCAAAAAATTTTCCTCCAAAAAGCAGCTAGCAGATGAAGTAGTTTTGAAACCAAACAATTTTATCTTTTTTAAAATAAATCAGATGCAATGAGGGAGACATTTATTTTAAACCAGTTCTGCAAAAGAATTCCACAATGCCGTACTTTATAAAAATAATTACATAATTCAACTTATTACTATTACATAAAAGCGTGAATGTGAACTTTGAAATTTTTGTTAGGGTAAGATCCACATCAATGTCTTGAGGTGAAAGATGGTTAAAAATAAAAATGTCATATACATACAAAAACTCCTTCTGGAGAAGTTCTATAATACACAACCATTTACAATGAACGAACTCATTAAGTTAGTGTTTTATTTCTTTACTATACAAATGTTATTACAAGGAATTGTTCCATTCAGTTATTAAAATCCAATTAATGCCAGCAACATTTTCTGGCATTTTTATTGTAACTGTATTAATACATAAACTTGTACGATTGTGTTACCCATTTTAAAATATTCAGAAAAAATTACAATTCCATAGTGTTCTTTGTTTTTTACATAAAGCCCTTTTAAAATTTGATAATCACGCGTGTATAGAAGATAAGGGAAAATGCAAAATGATGGCACTGTTCTTACAAAGTTTCATTTAGTGGAGAGATTCAGTATGAAGAATGTAGTGTAAACATGTGAAAAACAATTTTTAGTACCAGAACTATATTGCCCACTTGCATGAAATTCATTTGTCAGATAGTGTTACACTGATATGATCATCATGATACCAGAGAAAATCATTTAGTTTCATAATTAAAGTATGTTAGCTTAATTTGAAATTCCAAACTTCATACCACCAGATGAACAGAGGACATGAAGTTATTCCTAAATATGTCAGTAGTTGAAGAAAATATAATAGATTTAGTGTGAGCTGAATGCCAGCAAAGGTTTGTCATCACTGTATTATGTCAATATTAAATATACTTTATCCGTCTAATTTTTAAGCCTTCAGATTTTCTTCTCCTATTTATTCTCACTTAAATAATTCTGTGTGTAAGAGTCTTTATAGTCATGAAAAGCAAAAGTGCACGCAAATCCCTGAACTAGTGTAATTTTACATTTGTGGCACCCATCACTGTTAATACATACTAGCCACATCCCACAGTAACAAATTTGTGTTTTAATGTGTACTGTCTAAAGGTGGCCATTTACCAGCTAAGGTCTTGATCTTGCAATGAGCTTTGTTTAGGTAGTCTTCCCACAGAGCTCATTGTAGGATTGGATCTTAAAAGATTAGAGAATTTTAACCTCTGATTGTACTGTATGGTTTCAAGTTCAAACTTTATCATATTTTATCAACACAACTTTATAAAATATTACCTCATTTTCTCGTTATCTTCATTATTCTTAACTATGCAGAAAAAAAATGAAAAATCTCTCATGCTACTTTCCAGTTACATTAATACAAATATGAACACAGTGCATTATGCTCTCCAATTCCACTATTGAGGTCTAGCATTTAATCAAGTTTGTCATACACTGTTTAAATTTCTGTTTTAACCTTGTCTATCCTAATTAAGTCCATGCAAGAGGAAGCTTAAACTGAAGATTAGTATCAATATCTCAGATATGGTGGTACCATCTTTAAGGAAAAGTCCATCTAATTCTGAACACAGGAAATTTTATAGACCTGGAATGGAATTGTTTGGTCCCATAAAGTTCCTTTGTTTAAAAATTTTTCCACCCAAAGCTCGTGTGTAATTTAAGACAATTCTCCCTTTAACAGATTATTATTAAATGTTAGGGAAATAAAAGGTAAAGAATTTAAAACATTAAGTGTTTTTCTTGCTAGTAATTGTCATGCTGACACTCCCTTTACCACTGAGCAATTTCAGCAAGCTCCTTTTGGACCCTGAAATCAGTTGGAGGGGGGGGGGGGGGAGGAGAGATAAAGGGGCGAAATCACATCATTGGTAAGTTAGGGTATAACAGTTTAAAAGTGGTTTTGTGCAACTGTATTATGGAATTCCAGTTTGCCATTAAATGCATGCAGAGTGAAGATTTTCTTTCCTTGGATTCCTTTAAAGAAGCAAGGAACTCTTTGAAAGTCCTTTACATTTGGCAGATTTGTGCATGTTATGTAGGTTGTTGGCTTATAAATTGTCTCCAGGCTGGTACTGTGGTTCTGTAGCAGTGAAGTAGTCTTCCAAGAAAGACTGAATATATTCAAATGTTGGTCTTTCATCAGGGTCCTTCTTCCAACACAATTTCATTAACTCATGGAGAGACTCTGGACAGCCCTGTGGGCAAGGCATCCTATACCCACGTTCTACTTGTTCCAGAACTTCACGATTCACCATCCCTACAATAAAGAATTTTAGGTGTTAATGACATTACACAAAGAACAGTTTACAAAAATCCCTCAGTTTTTTTCTGGCATCAGACCACCTGAGAGATAAATATAACTGTACTGCCACAAGGGACTCTTCACTATAGACACAGTCTGTTGGATTAATTTTGTAAATTTTAAAATAAATATATTTTCTGAAATATTCAGTTTCACCCATGTTTCTCAAATAATTAGAACTGGCCCATCCTCATGCTTATCCAAATACTTTTGCTACAGAACATTTCCTATTTACTTGGAGAAAATTCCTGCAAAGGAGATCCCCACAAGAAGATCCTTACTCCTGTCTGGAGTTCTATTCATTGGCCACTTGATCTGAACAGAATACTAAGAGATACTGTATACAAAAGTTCAGTTGATAACTTACCCAGAACAAAGTGATATATAAACTCAAAACAACACAACAAAATATTTCATATTATTTACATTTATTGATCTAAAACCTGTGGAACCCTTCTATAAGATAGCCATTTTCAACACATACTGTACAGATTCTGGCTGCAGACAGCATCAGGTTGCTTTAAGTCAGGAAAGCTCCAAATCCGAAATTTCAGAAGCAAGCAGGTAGCAAGCAAGTTTAATATTCTCCTATACTCAGTACTCTTAAACCTTATCAGTGGGATTTAAGATACTATGGGGTTCTAAAGCACTTTACATTTAACCATGCAATAATTAAACTGCAAGGCAAAAAAACAGATAAATGTAATAAGAATAATAATTATAAAATACATTTTACATTTCAAAAAGAGTAAGAGCAGGATTTTCCAAAACAGGAGCTTAAAGTTAGGCTCCTAACTCTATATTTATCTGCCTAAATGAATAGTGAAGTTTTTTTTAAAAAAATACTCAATACCACTCAGCTCCCACATTTTTCAGTTTTTGAAAATGTTGGCTTTTGAAGGATTCATTTATGAAAATCATCAAAATATTTCCCTAAACACAAACAGTTCAGAATTTCAGAATATGCTTTATTAGATAAATAGCAGACCTAGTTCAGGAAAGAGGTGTTTGCTGAGATTTTCAAGAGAGCCTACAAGAGCACGGTTTTGGATGCCTAACTCACTCTCAGGCTTCTTTGAAAATCTCAGCTATAATGGTTAAGTGACACTGCTTAAGCAATGCATTTTGCTTTCTTCTCTACAGCCATGGAGGTCCACAGCTGTCCAAATGGTGTTCTGCATAGGAGTCTGTGGTAGGCAGATTTTAGGGACCTGAGGAGTAGATGCCTGCATGCTGTGGAGCCTTACTTTTTAGGAGCTCCCTGCACTTTGTCACACATTATGACTGGTGGAAGGGCAGAGGCAGTCCACCAAAAAAAAAACAGTTAAGGCTAGGGTAGGGTTACCAGATAGCAATTGTGAAAAAACAGGACGGGGTGGGGGGTAATAGGCGCCTATATAAGAAAAAGTCCCCAAAAAAGGGACTGTCCCTTTAAAAACAGGACATCTGGTCACCCTAGGCTAGGGGATCTGCCCTTCCATGATCAAGCTGCCACTGTTTTCTGCACCAAGTTGGTGCAATAGCAGTATTTGCTACTGCAGTCTCAAGGCTGTAGCAGCAGTAGCAGCGGCTGCCAGAGTGGTTCCATTGCTTGGGGGTACTATCTACTGCATGTAAGTTTCAGCTCCAGTCTCTATAAAACCACTAGTGATAAATCCTGCTTCTTGGGCTTGGCCCAGATAAAAGGATTTGGTCCTAAAGAAGCATGACTAATTATGACAATCAAGAGTGCGTTAAAATATTTTAGCTTAGGACTTGTCATCTTGTCATCATAGTGTTTATTCATACTGGATCACTGAAATAGTTTTTTGGAAATTATTGGTATGAGTCACAACAGCATTAAAATCCCGAGGTATCAAAGTTATGCTAAAAGCGAGTGTTCTGAACTTGCCTACATTCTGAAAGAACACTCTTAATTGCAAATCTTACCCTTCTGACACTCAAAATATTATGCCTTCTTTAAGAATAAATATTGCACCCGTCCTTTTGGCTGGTTATAGCCTGGTAAGTATTACAAATTGGTGTGGTTCTGATGCACAGGGATGCAGAATGTGTTATGATGCAGGAACTCCTCTAGTAGGCTCTATACCCTCACATATTAGAATGTTATACTCTGCAGAGCCCATCTATAGCAGCACGCAGGGAAGATTTTGAGGACATGGCATGGCCAATGGATCCTCAATTATGCAGGTCCGCTGATCTCC
Source organism: Dermochelys coriacea (assembly GCF_009764565.3). NCBI lineage: Eukaryota > Metazoa > Chordata > Testudines > Dermochelyidae > Dermochelys > Dermochelys coriacea. Next base: position 85,057,899 of record NC_050069.1, read on the forward strand.
TCCTCCAGGAGGTGGCAGTAGCAGCCACAGAACATTAACCTATGGTGTAAAAATACTTTACCCTCGAAACTCATGGCACTCACCCATGTACAGGGAAGAGGATTTGGCATGTAGCAATGTAATATAATAAGTACTATGCTTTTTACAACACTGACAAAAAACACAAGAACAAACAAACAAAAACCCCACAAAACCAACAAAAATCCAAACGGAGCAAAACCACAAACCAAACCCAAACATTTAAAAGTAATGAATATCAATCAACTACACTGATTAAACACCCTTAGGGCCTGAGTCAAGACGACTTTCTGTGATTGAAGAAAAATTTCCCAGTTTCTCAATTTATTTATTAACAAGGCCCAAGCTGCATGTAGTGTTATAGAAACAGGGCTTGACAGTTCTCTTTTTCCAACTTTATATAATGGAGCACCATTATATTTCCTCCTGGAAAATCATTTTACTCCTCTAATATTCTGTTAAAGGGTAGCTTTGCTTTCTCCAATAAGATCTGAAGTGGAGTATGTTAAAATGGCTAACAGTCTAATCTATTAGGAGAAAGACCAGTTTCTTCTGTTAGACTTATTTTTGGGAAGAGGACATAGAAGCCATTCATATTTCCAGTATTCATTATTCTACCTCTGATTCAGACATAGGAGAAGCAGAAAAGAAAGGAGCAGGAGAAAGATTTCAGACAGCTTTATGTAAGATTATATTGTAAACTGGAATAAGATCCAAATGAGCAGTTTGAGAAATGAGGACTAGAAGGAGTACCTTTTTTGAGTTTCATTACCTTAACACCAAACTATATAAATCCCATTATGATTATCATAATGTACTGGTGTTAAATCTTCTAATAAAGGCGTGTTTAATGCTTTCTTACCTGGATATGGCACTCTACCCTTTGTTACCAGTTCTGTCAGCAAAATTCCAAATGACCACACATCAGATTTGATTGTAAACCGACCATATAATGCTGCCTCAGGAGCTGTCCATTTAATTGGAAATTTGGCTCCTAAGACAGTGGAGAAAAATAGACACTTTTTTCCTAGATCCAGTTTGCTCACACTGAAGTGTGTGTGTGTTTTTGAATAGACAGTAAAAGCTGTGTTATCTGGCCCCGTACCAACTGGAAAGCTCTATACACTGGCATTTCTAATCTTCCTAGAAAGTCTGGTTTATAGTCCAGTTGGCGTGGGGCTGGCAAACTCCCTACCTGGCTCCATGTGGCTCCCCGGAAGCAACAATGTGTCTCTGCTGCTCCTAGGCAGAGGCATGGCAGGCGACTCTGTGCACTGCTGCTGCCCCTGCCACGCCTCCACCTAGGAGCAGAGGGACACATCGCCGCTTGCGGGGAGCTGCCTGAGGTGAGCACCCTCTGGATCCGGCACCCTACACCCCTTCCTGCACCCCAAAGCCCTACCCTCCTCCAGCACCCAAACTCCCTCCCAGAGCCCGCCCCGTCCTGCGCTTCAACCCTCAGCCCCTCACCACTTTCTGCATCCAAACTCCCTCCCTCTTAGTCAACCAGCATTTTTCACTTATCAGCACTCCGCATTCCCCCAACAGGCCGGTTTAAAAAAAACAAACAAACTTTTACTGTATATAATTTGAAATAAATACTGGACTAGCAAGAATTTAAATTTTGCTTTGCTAGTTCAATTAGTTGGATGGCTTAATATCTTTTAGTATAAAGGGATTTTTCAGACTGGAAAACATTAGAGCAATTAAGATTTTTCAAAAGTGAATTGTGATTTTAGTGCCCGGCTTGAGTCACTTATTTTCAGGAAGTGCTGAGCACTCTCCAGCTGAAATTCAGGCCTATACAATGTGCCTCAGAGGATGGGCACCCAAAATCACTAGTAATTTTTGATAACTTAAGCCATTATCACCAAATAATTTTCAAAGTTTACTTGTTAGTGAAAGCTGCAGCAATTAAAATAGTGGGAGTTGGGACCAAACATATATGCCTTCAAGGGTATGATTATTACATACATATACACACACACACACACACACACACACACACACACACTTTCAGTATGTAGAGAAGTACTCTGATACTCCCCTAAATTTGATAGCAAGTAACTCCAAGTATATAGATTTATTTATATATTAAATAAATCTGTCTTACCTTGTCTGGCAGTGTACTCATTGTCTTCTATTAACCTTGCTAAACCGAAATCTGCAATTTTACACACAAGATTGTCTCCTACAAGAATATTAGCTGCCCGAAGGTCTCTGTGGATGTAGTTCATTCTTTCAATGTAAGCCATGCCATCAGCAATCTGATAAAGAAAGGTTTTATTTAAAAGCTATTTTTGGTGACCAGACTCATTTCTCCAAAAACAAACAAACATACAAGCCAGTCTTTTTGGCGCCAGTTCTGCTATATATCTGCATAAAATACATCATCACAGCTGGCCATGATAGCTTGCTGATCATTAATAAAGTGTATTTTATTCCAGGACACCTAATACAGAGATATTTCTTGTAGCAAATTATAAAACTTCAACAGAAGCTGTACAGCAGCGGTGGGCAAAGTTTTTGGCCTCAGGGCTACATCGGGTTTCCAAAATTGTATGGAGTGCCAGTTAGGGGAGGCTGTGCCTCCCCAAACAGCCAGGCGTGGCCCCGAACCCTACCCCTATCCAACCCCCCTTGCTTCTCGCCCCCTGACTCCTGCCCCCCCCGGATCCCCTGCCCCACCATCAAACCCTCCTCTCATTCCTGACTGCCCCCCCAGGACCCCTGCCCCATCCAACCCCCCTTGTTCCGGGTCCCCTGATGCCCACCCCCAGGACCCCTGCCCCATCCCTCCCTGTCCCCTGACTGCCCCCCCCCCGCCGCCCTATCCAATCCCTCCTCATTCCTGACTGGCCCCCCTCAGGACCCCTGCCCCATCCAGCCACCCCTTCTCCCTGTCCCCTGACCGCCCCCAGAACCCCTTCCCCTGACTTCCCCATACACCCCCCCTCCTTCCTGACTGCCCCATTGGGACCCCATTCAACCCCCTTTCCCCGCCCCCTGACTACCCCAACTCCTATCTACACCCCTGCTCTCTGACAATCCCCTCAATCTCCCCTGCCTTCTATCCAACCCCCCTTACCACGCTGCCTGGAGCATCAGTGGCTGGCGGCGCTACAGCCACACCGCCTGGCTGGAGCCAGCCACAATACTGCGCAGCACAGAGCACTGGGTTGCGCCGGCAGCGCAGTGAGCTGAGGCTGCAGGGGAGGGGCCGCGGGCTAGCCTCCTGGGCCAGGAGCTCAGGGGTTGGGCAGGAGGGTCCCCTGGGCCGAATGTGGCCCATGGACTGTATTTTGCCTACCTCTGTTGTAAAGAGCAAAAGCATATAGAATATTCAGCTGTGATGTTTGTTGGTATATCTGTTTCACATTTTTAACATGTTTTCTATGTGGAAAATACTTATTTGTTGACTTATACAAAGTACCTGAGCAGCCATGTCAACTAACTGTGGAAGTTTTAAGCATTTCCCTTCTCCTTCTTTAAGGAAGTCTAGTAAGCTACCTGTAAAAAGATTATAAACATAATTTAGGAAAACACAGACGCAATCATTAATGTCTAGCTGAAAGCCTCCAAGAGGGAGTTTTTCAAAGACACAGTTGGGATTTAGGTATCCAACTCCCATTGACTTTAAAAGTCCCAGTGCCTTTGAAAATCTCCCCCTAAATATTTCCTTCTCCAAAATATAATACTGGGTTTGCACAATCTAATAGTGTTCTTTTAACTGCAAACATGTGAAAATTACTAACAGCAAGTTTCATCCAATTCTGCATGCTCCTCTGTTTAAAATAAAAAAAATTGGTCATAAGAATGTCTCTTCTCCTTCCATATCTCGGTTACTTCACCACATTCCAGAAACAAGTGCTCACAAGGTCAATATGAAGAAAGCAGACATTAGGAATAAAATGCAGCTATGTTACCTACTGGTACAATGCCTTGGATGCTCATAAGAATCCTTAAAAGGTTTAGCCTAAACTTTAATTAATCTATACAAAATCTTGACATTAATAGAACTTATGGTTGCATGAGGAAGCACTTACAAGCCAGAAACTGCCCAAGATAACTTAACAGCACTCTTTATTCACATGCTTCATAGTCGATCTGTAACATGGGGATCACAATATTGACCTACTTTGTAAAACACTGAGCTCTACTGATGAACATTTATTTGTAAGAACTTGGTATTATTTCTCAAATAATACATTATATAACCTTAGATACATGTGCAGAATCTTGCAATCCTGTGTGCCACTGTATATAGCAAGTAGTCTATGCAAGTAATTTATTGAGAACACGATATTTAAATATAAATGAAGTATTTCATAAAAAATGTATATCAAAAGAACGTTAAGATTGCAAAACCAAGCACTCTAAAGTTCAGAAATCTGACTTAACTCAGCGACCATATGCATGTGCATTACAATACAGTCTTTAATTACATGATCCCAGTATTTTTTCTACTGGACCATCCCTCTCTTCCCAGTTCTCATCCCTCTGTCATTGAACAAGCCAGGCTGTTTCCTCCCTGCTAAATGGGAGACAGCAGGGGGAGCACTGAGAGCAAAGAAAGTGTTTCATTGCCCTCAGATCTGGTAACTGGTGCCAGAGTGGCCACCAGCAGCAAGGAGAAACAACTGCAGGAAAAAGCTTGCTCAGCCCCTGCAGCACTGGGATGGTGCAAGATCAGTCTGATAGGCACATAGGTTGGAACATGTTCAGTACAGACAATCTTTGAAGAATAATGCTGCCAGTCAATAGCAAACATGTTACTGGGCATGTGCAAACTGAAAAGATCAGAAATGTATAATTTGGCTAAATTTGGGTGGATTTTCCCACAGGGACAGCAAGAGATACATTGCTGACATGAGCTTGACACCTTTGCCAAACTTCAAGTCCCCGACTCTAAAGCATGGATACAGGACAGCTTTTCAACAAAATGGTTGTAATTAACATGGGCAAAAATAACATTTTCCTATAACCTCATTCAAGGAAACAACAAAACCATTTTGCTGAAACATAAATATATATATTTTTTCCCCAGCCAGAGGCAGACACTCTCAATGGAAAATTTCAGCTGGAATTGTTGAAGTTTGCCAAACAAATGAGGAACTGAAAATAGGGTATTATAATGGAAAGCATCAGGCAACCTTAACTATATAGATGTCTCTATCAGAGCTATATATTTAACTGTATAAAAGTGAAATGTGCTGGCATATATAAAGGGATTAAAATTACAACATTAATTCTTTCAATGACTATATCACTATCATCAGTGCTTCATTAATACATCTGACCATAAATGCACTATTAAATTAAATATTTAGCACCTGCAAACTGGAGCACCGTCATTTTTAGTTACATAGTACACTTTGCTTTCATCAACTTAATTTAAAAGCATATATGTATATGTACAGGAAACATTACATTTGGTACCAAAGTGAAAATTTATCCAACCAGTGTACCAATAGTATTGTCTATGGTCTGGAAGCAGCTGGATTAAATGAAACAGACATCAGAAGGCTGGAAGCAGTAGAGATGAGAGATCTTCAAAAGATGGCAGGTGTAAAGTGGAATGATTGTAAGACAAATGAAGTTAGGAGAGTAAAATGTAAAAATCAGGATATGGGACTGGCTACAATCAAAAAGATTATGATGGTGGGGACACTGCAGAAAACAAACAAATGATAGGATGCCAGAAAAATAATATAAACACAATCAAGGTCAGACCTAGAGGCTGACAAGTAACCAGATGGCAGGACATCATACACAGGGACATGACCAGGCTAGGCTTAACAGAGGAAGAAGGCATAGACAGGAATGAATGGCAATGCTGTACTGCTCCCTATGCCTGCAAAGATGCTCCAGGATTAGAAGAAGATAGAGTGTTCCCTATCTGCCACTGAAATGCAATAGCTCCTTACGTGAAATATCATGGCTATTTGTAAATGTAAATAATATTTCAAATGAGGACAGTAAAAGTAATAGGGCAAACTCATCCTATATTGACTAAATATATAAATATATATATGTTAAATACCCTTAACACTAGCTAAATGGACTGCTACTGGACAACTGGAAGCTAATAAATTCTTAGGTCAGGAAGCATCCTTGCATTATTGATGCTTCTTGTCAGCTACCTACACCGTTTAATAAAAACAGAGACATTTTATATAACGTATAATGCTTTGTTTGCAGCCTCTTTCACAGTGAAGAAGAAATACTGCATAACTAAATACTTTCATGTGTGTTTAGAGTATAATTTTTTTTAAATTTTTGGATGTGAATTAAGTTTCCCTAAAATACATTAAGGAAGTTATTCTGCTACTCAACCTCAATTATATATTACGGAAATTGTAATGTTACATAGTTGCAGTTTTTGCTCTCAACATATCAAAAGCAGCAATGTTGTTTGTTGTACTTTCTTTTTGATTCCAAAATCCACCTCCCCTCCTCTATGATACATATTTTAATAATCTTTCCTCAACTACATATCACATTTATACAAAGAACACTAAAACATTAGTACTGCTTGAAAGGAGTTGCAGTGATTTAATAACTGACCATAATTTGTACTCCTTAAAAGGCAGCAATCTTAAATCTTGGTCTTTGATATAGAGGCTTGCCCACCTATAAGCATACTATAGGGGTTCAAAAAAATGTTCTCTTTAGTATGAAAATATGTTAAATTTCTAGGAACTGGGGTAATTAAGAAAATCACATCTTCCAAAATGGTAAAGACAAAAATGGAATGAAAAATGCTAAAAATAAATAAGTCAGACTTTTCAGAGCAATCTCGTCATTGTAACTGCCACAAGTTTAAATACATCTGATACATTTATAATCACTTGCTACAATTTTCTGTTTAAAGGAACAGCGATGGGCCAAACCAGGATCTCTGTGGTTGATATTCTGCACTAATTCATGAGACACGAGATTTTCATACCCTGTTTCTTGGGGAAGGAGTATTGTGGAGGAGCAAAGACCTTACTCCAACTTCTCGTAATCTGCCTGACCAGGAACGATGCTGTTGGGCTCTGTGGTGCTTCCACGCAGCTCTCTTTTCCTTGAAGAAGGTTGTTTTAATGTTGGGGTCTCTGAGGCTAGCTAAATTAACCCCGAGAGGTAGCACTGGCAATTCTCTTGGGGTGGGGTGGGAAAAGCAGTGCAAATAATGAAAAATAATTTTCCAAACCAAACAAAACACACCAAAACCAAAACCCAACGCCAACAACCTGATTTGATTAAAATGCCACAACCTTCTTGTTTCAATGGCTTTGTGCTACTGGGGGTAAATATTAACAAAACAGTTTATGCACTAGTATCAAATTGATTCCCTCCCCCCTCCACTGACTTTTTACATTTTCAGAAAAATAAACGATTTGTCTCAGATTAAAATGGAAACTAGAGTTTTACATTTGTAATATCGACAACTGTACAGTTGATTTTTGTAATTCTTTAGTAATCCTACTTTGTTTTGGCAATTTTCCAATTCAAGTTTTAATTTTTGCTTTGTACCATTCCATCTCATGCAAGTAAATAAATACATAAATGGCTTATTCTAAACCGTGAAACCTGATTCACAAGGCTGTTTTAAGATCTGCCATCAGAGAGACTGCTTCATTTCATTCATTTCCATTTTGTTTTTATTTTTAAAGTTTGAAATCTTCAGTTCCTCTCCACCCTATTTGGCCTGATCCAAAGCTTTAAAAATATTTTATATGCTATATGCGCTTTGATATAAATTTGTAAATTTTATAATTTCAGTTTCTGACTTCAATCTGATTTCTATCCTCCTAACATTGCCACAACTCTCTCCAAGATAAGCACAAGAGATCAAATTCTTCAAAAATTAAAGTATTTGATTTGGGACCTGTTCTTTTTAAAGATTGTTTAATACTGGAAGTAAACATTTAAAGCCTATTACACACATCCTGAACCCTAAAACTTCTCTCTTTTTGGGGCGAAAGGTAGATTGGGGGAAAAAAAGACGAGGAAAGAGCACAGCAAACAATTTTAGTTTACAGTTTTAGTTTGCAGAACTATTGCAAGTAGATCAAACTTTTGACCTACTAGCCTTAACAGTGTTTCTTTTAATTTCAACAAGTTTTATTGATTCAATGGGTTGATTACAAAGACTTCTGCCACTAACAGGCATCTCCACCAGTTAGATCCTAGCAACTAAAAATCTGGATCCTTTGTAAAACTCATCTGGGTGAGTTCAGTAAAGAAACAGGTTATAGCAGATTTGAACAAATCATGGTAGCACAAAATTAAGAATACAAAAAATCAGATCCAACAAAGATTGATTTCAGAACCTATCATATGTTAAAATCTAATCACAAATTCACATGCTGGGCTAGGTTTACACATATCAATATTCAACATGATTCAAAATGTATCTTTTTTGGTTACTGGGACTTTTATTAGCTTTTAAACTTAGTGCCTTCCAGTTAATATCACATACCTTTTGTCATAAATTCAGTGACTATGAAGATTGGCTCCTCAGAAACAACAGCATATAGTGGAACAAGTTTATCATGTCGTAATTTCTTCATGATCTGAGCCTCCTGCAGGAAAGCTTCTGGCATCATTGTACCAGGTTTTAGTGTTTTGATTGCTACTTTTGTGGTTCCATTCCACGTTCCTAGAGAAAAAAGTACATTTTACTGCCTCAGCTACGCTTCTAAGAGGTTTTCAACTGAAACTGCTTTTATTCTTTGTTTCAATTTTTTTTAAAAGGGGATAAAGCAGTAAGAACTATACTGAAAATTAGCTTTGAACTTTACTTTATATAAATATACAGAAGTACCAAATACATATAATGAGGGCATAATTTAATTATGGAGCTCTAGTAAGTTACAAAACAAAATTCTTTGTGTAGTCATGTGAACAACTGAGATGGAATTATTAAAGCTCATTTTTCAAATGAGCTTTATTCTGATTCCCCTCATGCTTGTTGGGGTCGTCTCCTCCATTTATTACTTCTTGTTGCCATCTTTTCTCCTCCTAGCATACCTGTGATTGCCATTACCTCCTCACTCTTCCTTTATGGTGGCTGGACTGCTTCATACTCGCTAATCCCAGAGTCCTTGCTACTGGCTAAAGCTCATAATTCATGGTGTGAATTCATATCCAAAAATTACAGGGGATTTTGCATTGAAAGCATTTTCCTTGACACATAATCACTGCTATTAGTAATTTTGCCTTCAATTCTTCATCAGATTATCTTTCCAGACTATGATATTTTAGGTAAAAACAAATAATTCCAACAGGATAGGTGCAAATATCATACTCTTACCCATCCATACTTCCCCAAAGCATCCTTGGCCCAGCTTAACTTCTAGCCGCAAAGACTCTCTAGGAATTTCCCAGGCATCTTTTGATAGTCCCTGGGTCTGGGGTTTCACAGTTGGACACACAGTTGTTAGTTTATGACACAGGCCATCAGCATGCTCTGGATAATTGGAAAATGAAATCATTTAAGTTAAATAATATGTGAAAGATTATGATAAAAGAAAATAAAATACAAAGAATGTCTAACAAAGTTATGTTGCATTTTTTTTTGGCCATTGCTAAAAAGAGCTTTATTATAATAATAATAAAAAAAATCATCACACTTTCCAAAAATATCACCAGACACATAGGGTATGTCTACATTGCAATGTAAGCCCAGGATTGGTGGGACTTGAATCAGCTGACCCATGTTAGAGAACTCTGGGCTTCAGCATCCACACTGATTCTTAATCCGTTAAGACTCTTCGCTGCAGCGTGTAAACCCAAATCAAATTGGCCATATCCCAGAGTCCCTGGCGCTCTCACAAAACGTGGCTAGCACTGTGGGAAAACTTTATTGCCCACCCTGCATGTTAGAACCCTGCATGTTAGGAAGTTTGAACAGCTCAACAACACAGGCTACTGAGAAGACTGTCTATGCACTCCCAACTACCAAAGCCAGCAACATGGAGACGGCACCTTTTGAAGAACTTCTCTGGCTTGCACTTTCACTCCTGTGTCAGGAAACAGGTAGAGCATCCATGAGGCACTGGTGGACATTTGAGTGTTTTTCGAACCACCAAAGGCACCTGACAGGGCTTAGGATAGAGCAGGTGGAGGTCTACCCAGGCATTGTGGACTTCCACTGTCTGATGCTGCTCAGTACACTCGGTATAGCCACTGATGGCCCCTACACAAATTGACGCTTCTTGTGCAGGGCCATAAGCACGGACAGGTAGGATCACATCATCATGCAGACCTGAGATGACCAGCTGTGGGTCCCAAACTTTCTCATGAAGGCGGCTACATTTCTGGAGTTCGTAAGGAGGTTGTCCTGACCCTCCAGCATAAAGACAGGTCTGTTGCCAACCAGTTTGGTGTCGGAAAGTCGATTGTGGGTAAAGTGATAGTGGAAGTTTCTGAGGCAATCAGACGTGTGGTTTACCCCATGTGGGCATAAAAGATAATCCTGATAATTGCTGACTTTGAGAGAATGGGGTTTCCAAAGTGCACCGGAACCACTGATGGGACTTATAGTTTGCCCTCCTCAAAAAACAGGAGTACATAAACCGCAAAGGGTTCTACTCCATTGTTATGCATGCCCTCATGGACCACAGAAGATGATTTATGAATGTCAACAAGAGTTGCATTGGGAAGTTCATGATGCCAGGGTTTTTTGCCCATCAAGAGTCTATTTATGGACAGGCTGGGACACTTCCCATCAAATGACATGATCATAAATTGACTTATTGTCCCTACCATTATTCTGGGGAACCCTGCCATGCCCCGTTTTGCCTTGACTTATGAAACCATACTCTGATTTCAGAGGCCCTGGCAAAAGATGGTCAGCAGGTGTAGAATAGTTGTGGAATGTTCATTTAGAAAATCCTGTGGAGATGTCTGTCTACCGACCCATTTGGTTGTCAGGGTCATCAGTATTGTCCAAATTACTGCGATGTGCTCTTCACAATCTTTGTGAAACCAGAGGTGAGCCATTTTCCCCTAAATGGACTATGACAGTAAGGGGCCACTGAATTGGCATTCAGCCAGAAAGTGCACCTACCACAGCTGAAGCTCGATACACCCAGGCTACAGAATTTGCGGATGGTTTGTGCTCTCACGTTATGAACTTACATGACACAATGGAAGAGGGGGAACAGTACCTTTCTGAATGTGCTTGTGCAGGGGTGGGGATGCAGGTCATTGATTCTGAGAGGTTTCAGTACTTGGGGAGTGGTGGGGGTTTGATTGCCATGCAGTGTATTTATGAATTACATGACCATTTATGAAATGGGGGGCCAGGGGCTGATTCACAGTATGGACTGATGCAAGGAAGTGTTTGAAATGTAGATTTATGTAGATAACCATATTTAGGAATGGTGTTTGCAAACTTATTCCTAATTGCTCCGATCATGTGTTTAACTTTATTATTTTAAATACACATTGTATGATGTGATGCAGTGATAGCAATACACTTTCTTGATTAAATAAAAACTTTATTTATAAACATGTATTAGAAAAGTACAAACATTCACCCATTGCCAGGCAGCCAACTGCCATTACCAAGCCAAACATCAGTAACAGAACCTTTAAGAAAAAGCAAAACACACAAAGTGCATGAACAAGTGCAAACAGTGAAACCACGTACAAGACAGAAGCCCCTTACTGTGGCATGTTCTCTGCCCCCCCACATTCTTTTTTCCTTGTTTGCAGTGCACTTGGCAGTAGGGGTGGAGGCATCCATATGGGAGGGGTCCAATATGGAGGACTGCATGGGGTAAAATAAACCTGCATAACCACCGTTCATGAGGCCCAACTGCAGGGGGAACCCAGCCATGGAGTTTTCCAAGCTGTTTCTGGACTGCATCACAGGGGGACTCAGGCTGTGGCGTTGGTGATGCAGCAGGAGCCACTACTCGTGACCATTAGTGATATCAGCTGCTCAAACATTTATTTCTGCTGAAGTCTGTCCTCCATCCTTATCTGCCATTCTTGTTCCAGGAACTGCGAGGCAAGCGCCTGCTCTCTCACTGAAACCCTGCCCTCAAGCTGTGCAGCCAGCCAGACCGTTTCCTCTTACCATGCCTCTCCTCTAGCCATAAGTTCCTCTCTGTTTATGGTCCTGGACCTGCTTGCTGGCCCTGTCCAGAACTTCAACAGCAAATTCATCATGGAAATGCTTCCTCTTGGAATGGTCCATGATGATATGCTGACCCGGGCATCTGCTGCAGTGTGGATGAGCTGTGGAGGTACCAGAGCTAGTAGAGGTCAAGGGGCCTGGAATAGGACAAGACACAGAGGGCTATTGTCTCAATAGCTCACTGCAGGAGCATAGAAATTGTGGAAATTCAAGGACAAAACTTTACTTTTCCAAACTGAACTTTAATATATTGTAAGAGAAATGCTTCAGACCACAGAAGTTCCCTGGATCCAGCCTGATTAATCTCAGCAAAATAAGTGCAGAGGCAATGATAAGTTAAAAATTCAAAGCTGTTTTTTGTTTTCTAAAAATTGCAGAACTACTTGGGTTGGGGGGGGGGGTGCCATCAACAGCCATGCTACAAAAGCTTTTTCTATTATTTCAGGACTTCCACATTTTGGAAGATAACAGTTGCTGTGGTAACTCTTGGGACACCCGCAGTGTATGCAACCTAAGTTTTCAAATGTGTAGTGACTGAACAGCTCATCTATGAATGAAGTGGACCGGTCAGCTACTGGGGTGTCCATGAAAAATATGCCCTTCTCCAAAATGCGACTGGAGTTCCTGCTTCAGGAAAAGTTTGCAGCTATCAGCATCTGGGATTGGGTCAGAATTCATAAAGGGGACTCAAAAGGATGATGTATTAGCTTTCATATGGCTTAGCCAGTATGGAAATACATAGAACTCCACAGCCATCCTCCTTGTCTCTCCCCCGCCCCCATTTCTGGACAAATTTCAAACCCCACTTGAATTTGGAGCAAATGATTTTTTCACCTATGGACTGCATAGACTACCTTTAACTGAAATGGACTAGATTTGTAAATGGAACACATTCACTCCCTCTCACCCCGGCTCCACCCACCCATCCAGATCACTGTTTTCAGGCGAGTCATTACACTGTTGAGCGGTTACAGAGCCACATACTTATAGGCCTGGCAATGTAAAGTTACTTTTAAGAAACAGAAATGCCCTAGTAAAAATTCACTTTTAAGGTGTTTTTACTGTTTAGATACCATTTTGAACTCCACATGGAAGGTAGGAAAGGGTGCAGCCAAGCCACTGGTGGCATAAAATCTGCCATTAGCAGATATACACTACTAGCTGGGTCTTTTAATAACTATTGCACTGGTTCATAGAACGGAAATCCCTCCTATCCCTATAGTAATACAACATTAAAATGGAGCCAGAAACTTACCAGGCCCAGGGGCAGCTTCTGTCCCTTCCATGTCTGCTGCAGGCTCCGCAGTGGGGGGAAGAAATCAAACAGCTCCTTTGAGTATGGCCCCAGGATGTGCTGCTGCTTCTCCTACTGCAAAACCTCCTCTGAGACAGTTTCAGTAAGAGTCACTTCACTGTCCTCACTCAGCACCTGCTGCTGGCACCTATCAGTCCTAATGCTGGATTCTGGGGCTAGAAGGGCATCATTCTGGCTGACCACGTTATGGGTGCGCTACTGTTGGCTCCATGTTCAGGGCAGTGCCCAGCATCCATATAAAACAGGCACGATGTTGGCAAGTTGTCCAAGGTACAGTTCTGGTTCCTGTTTTCATGTACTCAGTCTTGAGCCACTTAATCCACTCTGGTTAATTTGCAATGCTGCCAGCTTCTTTGTTATTTGCTGGTATGTGTAGTCATTTCTGGTACTCTTACTAAAATCCACTCTTTTGCTCGCCTCGCTCTAGAGATGCGCCAAAATCTGGCTGTGCACCCAGGACCACGAAGCAGTGCACTTTGCAAAAGGCTTGTTCTGATCTGTCTCCACTGCGAACACAGAAGGCTCTCTGATGGTATGTCTGTAGCTCAGTGTTCAGAAGACAACAGACAGGTTAAACGCTGACTCATGGAGCTGCTGCACTACACCAAGGGGGGGCTGCTTCCATTTCCCTAGAGTCAACAGGGGATTTTTGGGATACAGAGGACAATGGAAGTTGTCCCATGGGATACTTTTGTCAGACTCCCAGGATCCCGAGGTGATGTGTGTGTGTGCGCACGTGCGCCGTGTTTACATTGCAAAGTAATAGGGCTAATAGGGCTTTGGTCCCTGCTTGATTCCTAGGTCCGAGCCTGAGAGATGAGTGTGTAGACAAAAGGGGGGTTTGGGCTCACGCCTGAGTGAGCCCATTGCAATGTAAACATACCCACGTACCATATACTCAAATTTCTTTTCTTGTAAAAACCATCAAACTAATATTGGACTGTAGGGACTTGAGGCTACCTGTATAGTGTTTAACCAACTTCTGTAGAGATTCAAATTGTGCTCTGGTTGTAATATAGTATCCACCACTGTCAAGTTTTCTGATTTTGTAGTGTTTCACATTATCGCCTCTGACCTCATCCCAGTCACGTATAGAAAGGGAATAAGCACCTAGAAGAAACAGTTAAAATGTTGTTTCTTACAAAAAAAAAAAGTGTACACATATGAAACAATTAACTTTTGCCCTAGAGAGGAAGTAAGCTTAAAAAAAATACCTTTAGTGGTTTCACTCTCTCGTACTAAGAAAATACCACGTTGGTTCCCAGGATTTAAAAGTAATCTCTCTGCATCTTTCCTGCCCATCTTACCAAAATACCATCTAGAAGAAGTTAAAGAAAATATTTGATAAGGTTTGTGACGATACTGTGGTAATAATCTGCATAAAATAGCACTATAAATTCTGTTTGTATAAATTTCACTTAATTTTTTTTCAAATCTTAGGGGCCTTTCATAGGCCCTTACACCTAAATAGGCAGCAAGGTCTTGAGATACAGATGCAATGCTGCTTCATCATCATTATTCACGTGGTGATTTATAACAGAAGGCCAAACACTAAAGCGTTTCTGCTCATAATGCAAACTCCCAAACACTAATATTCATCTAAATATAGTTCTCACAAATCTATACCACTACTATCTGTTGGACTACTGATAAGGAACAGCAGGGATTAAAGTATCCTACTTCACTCTGAACAGCAAAATCTCTGGACTGAGCTTCCATTCACTGGAAAGAAATTCTGACTTCTACATTAACGGGCATTGTGCTAGCATATTTTTCTATTCATTTCATTGAATCATAGAAATATAGGGGCTGGAAGGGACCTCGAGAAATCATCAAGTCCAGCCCCCTGCACTGAGGCAGGACCAAGTAAACCTACACCATCCCTGATAGGTGTTTGCCCCACCTATTCTTAAAAACCTCCAGTGATGAAGGTTTCACAATGTCCCTTCGGTGCCTATTTCAGATCTTATCTACCTTATAGTTTGAAAGTTTTTTCTAATATCTAACTTAAAACTCTCTTGCTTCAGATTAAGTCCATTACTTTTTGTCCTACTTTCAGTGGACAGGGAGAACAACTGGTCAGGTTTCCTAAAGCTTAATCATTTTTGGTGCTCTCCACTGGATTCTCTCGTTTATTCACATTTTTCCTGAAGTGTGGCACCCAGAACTGGACACCGTTCTCCAGCCGAGGCCTCACCAGTGCTGAGTAGAGAGGGATAATTACCGTATATACTCGTTCATAAGCCAAATATTTTTGGTAAAAAAAAATGATGCATCAAAGAGCGGGGGTCGGCTTATAAATGGGTCTATACCAAAATTTGATTTTAAAAACTCTATGAAATCATTGAATTGAGTATCTAATACATTGTCATTTTGTCTACCAGGAGCGTCTGCAGGCATGGAGCCCCTCAGTTCCTTGTGGCCGTGCACTTCCTGCAGCTCCCATTGGCTGGGAATGGCGAACCGCGGCCACAAGGAACTGAGGGGCTCCATGCCTAGATGCTCCAGGTAAACAAAACGTCCCGACCCGCCAGCGGCTTACCCTGATGGTTTGCCATCCCCTGAAATATAGGGTCGACTTATGAAAGGGTCATACAATTTTTACTATTTTTTCCTATCCATCTTGCGGGGTCGGCTTATAAATGAACGGGCTAATGAACGAGTATATACGGTAACTCCTGTGTCTTACATATGACAATCCTGTTAATATACCTCAGAGTAATATTAGGTTTTTACACAAATGCATCACATTGTTGACTCATTCAATTTGTGATCAACTATAACCCATATATCCTTATTAGCATTACTACCTCCCGAGCCACTTATTCCCCTTTTTGTAGTTGTGCATTTGATTTTGCCGTCTAAGTGAAATACTTTGCACTTGTCTTTATTGAAACTCATCTTGTTGCTTTCTGACCAACTCCAATTTGTCAAGGTCATTTTGAATTCTAATCCTATCCTCCAAAACGCTTGCAACCCCTCCCGGCTTGGTGTGATCCACAAATTTTAAAAGCATATTCTCCACAAGTAACTAATGAAAATATGAATAGCACTGGACCTAGGACTGACCCCTGCAGGACCCTACTAGATACACCCTCCCAGTTTGACAGTGAACCATTGATGATTACTCTTTTCATATGGTCTTTCAACCAGCTCTGTACCTACCTTATAGTAATTTCATCTAGACCATGTCACTAGTTTGCTTATTAGAAATGTAATGTGGAACCGTGACAAAAGCCTTATTAAAATCAAGTCGTAGCACATCTACTGCTTCCTCCTATCCACTAGGACAGTAACCCTGTCTAAGAAGGAAATTAAGTTGGTCTGGCATGATTTATTCTTGACAAATCCATGGCTGGCTATTCCTTACAACCCCATTATCTATAGGTGCTCACAAATTGATTAAATAATTTGTTCCATAATTTGTATATATTAATATACAAAAAGAAACCTCCCTCTGTAAGCTGTAGGTTCCCCTGATGTGTTAACAGAACATAAAACCCAGGATCAAACCTAACACCTTCCTCTGATCTTCCTCAGAGACTGGGCAAGGAGGTCAGAGTGGTGTAAAAATGTTAAGGCTCCTTTACACTGCCAGAGTGGTGTAAAGGAGCCCTATTGTGAAGGACATTTTTACACCTGTTTTATACTCCTGGGGGAATTCACTATGAACAATGGGAACAATTCACTAAGCAGGCAGGCTGCTACGTTCTACTCTGTCTGAGGGGACAGAGCCTTCCCCAAGCCTACCTCCTCAGAAACACCCCAAAGCCTTGCCCCTCCACACTGAACATGCTGCAATAGTGAGCAAGAGGGACAAAGTGCATCTCTAACTACCCAGCCCCATTGCCCTGGCAGTTATTTATATCTCTACTGGCTGTTCTGGGCACTCAAACTGATCTTCCTGAACTGCTAGAGAAGGGCACATGACCGCTCTTGCAGCTTCCTTTTGCTTCCCCATCAGAAATAATTTTTCTGCGGGGAAGCAAAGAAATCTACTGGGGCCATGAATTCTGTACATGCCCAGTGATGCAGAGTTCCCCCAAGAGTAACTCTTTGGGCAATATCTCACTTCTAGAAACAATCCCCGAACCTTGGATAGTACAGCACTAGCATCTCCATTGATGCTACTGCTCGGCCATCGCAGGTGCAGCATTGCAGCCATAGTAATTATGATAAACTTCAATTAGGAATTTTAAATATTACTTTTTTTTGCTATATATAGCAGCATTTTGTAAGCAGCTGAAAGATTTAATTTTTAAGAACAAATGGTTGTCTCTCTCTGGTTCAGTTGCTATTCAATATTAAAGGGCCAGGTAGTGGCAGCAGAAGCGGTAGTGATATACTGAAGTCTCAGATTGAGATTCAGGAAGCAAGTTGGGAATTGGGCTACTTTCCCAGAAGTGCAGTGAGATGTGTGAAGAAAAGGACTGGAAGAGTCCTGACCACATAACAGGGCAATGGAAGCTGGGAAACACTCCCACTGCTAGCATTGTGGAGGCAAAGGCAGCAGAGCTCTATAAGTCTTAATGCAATAATTAGGTACCCACCACCTTAGCAAACAAACTCTACCTGAGACATCTCAGAATCCCTAAAGAAACTCCAGGTGATTCCTTAACTACTACATTAAAGATTATGGGCTGTATCTGTACTCAGTTGTAAGAAGTGCTGGCAGTAAAAATGGTAATGTTGCCTCAATTCTCACTGATCTTTGGGGTTGCTGAGCAATTATCTGTACCCTCACACAGATCTGTCCCAGAGATTTGGAGGAATCAATGGCTTTAAACCCTGAACAACTTTGGAATGCCATCCGTGTAAAAGGTTTGCTTAGAACTTTGAGTTCACTGACTATCAGGGTGATGGAGCCTGCTGGGGTTTGCCCACCCAGTTAACAAACAACATTTTATCAAGTGCATTCCAAAATGCGCATATCTTGATTGAGAAACAGATGGCTGTTAGATATAAGCAACCACACATTGAAGGGTATGTATACCAATTCAGTTATCTTCACACTAAGGCATACTCAGGTTTTTAAACACACACACACACACACACACACACACACACACACACACACCTACCTATTAATGTATTCCACTAAAAAGTAAGTCACATATCTATACTTGTTACTATTTAAGTAGTATTCCCATCCATTAATTAGTGAGAAGTATCATATTCATACTTTACCGAATTAAATGTTATCTTGGTACTTATATGGCACTGTAGTAAATTAGTTCCTACGTATAATTCTTTGGTAGTAAATTATGGGCAAAAGTGACTGACAAAAGACTGAATAATGTCTTACTCTTCTGCCTGAATGGAGTCTGCAGGAGCTACATAATTGCTCGGGATGTAGCCAGTCTTTCCTGTAGCAATGGATCTTGCTTCCCACCAGTCTCCTTCCCTGAAATGCAATAGCAATTATCTCTAAATTGCATAAACTGTTAGAGTGATGTATTATCATCCACAAATATTCAACTCAGATCAAATTTTAGCCAGTGCAAAATTAAATTTAGAGGACAATCATCCCAACTAGAATGCAGTACCTGCAAGTAAATTTTTCACTTCATCATAAGCTGTATGTGTACATCTTAATTTCATTTCATATTTTAAAACAAAAATATATACAAGAGAAAGGCATTTACTGACATACAAGGTGTAGAGTAATAGACTGCTTTGTTATATGATTATTAAGCAAAGATATTGGCGTTCCAGTTATATATTGCAAAGTTTAATTTTTAGGTAGGTTTTTTAGAAGTGCCTTCTAATCACTTTCATATATTTCAGACAAATATTTGCCATTGTTGACAATTTGGAAAAAATGGCACCTCATGATGAGCAGGATTAAAAAAACACAAAGAAAAAAGTGATGAATGCATTTATAATGTAGAAAATTGTCAACCATAGATAAGCAAATTAAGAGATGTACCAGTGCTAGCACACTTTATGGCAATTTAGAGCATCTCAGAGTGCTTTCTCCATCCTTTAATTCCCAGTTTTTAGACAAGGAACAAAACCCCAATTACTCAAGTCAATAGCAAAAGCTCCCCGTTGACTTGTGTGAGGACAGGACTTCATCCAAAGAGTTTAAGTGATTTGCCCAAGGTCACAAACCAAATCGGCGACTGCGTTGAGAATGGAACCAGTTCTCTAGTCTTTTTCTGTTGAATCCAGATCTCTGAGTACTGTTATTTAGCTACCACAGTAAGTCACAGCAGGCTGCCTTTACATACACACTGAGCTACAAGGAAGGGACAAAGTAAATAAAATTGTGTACAAATTTTAGATTAGAGAATTATATGAATTCAGCATATTGCCACATGTAGTTCTAGGATTGCTAACCCTCCAGGATTGTCTTGGAGTCTCCAGGAATTAAAAATTAATCTTTAATTGAATATTATGTCATGTAATAAAACCTGCAGGAATACGTCCAACCAAGATTGGCAACCCTGTGATTCAAAGGAGGGATCTGAATCCATATCTCCCAAGCGAGTGCCTTAATCACCAAGCTATAGATTTTTTCCCCCTCTTTGGCCCAATAAATATTTAAGTATTACACAAAGTGGAACAAGTTCAACAGAAGTGGTTGAGAGCAGCCCACCTCAGAAAATCCTATAGCTCATTGGCTAGGATGCTCACCTGGGAGTGGGAGAGCTGAATCCTTGCTCCAGAGTTGAGATTCAAACTTGGGTCTCCCACTTCCAGGCAAGTGTCGCAAACACTGAACTAAAAGGTCAGAATTCCCCCCCCCATTTTTGGATGACAAATTGGGCTTTTCCAGTTTACTGACAAATTCAAATTATTTTCAGAATTAAACCAAGTATTTTTCTCTGAATTTTGGTTCAATGGTCAAATTGGGGGAAAAAAAATCAAATTATTTACCCAGCTCTAATTAGCATGTTAATGTAGTCCTCTTAAGCCCATATTTATGGAGCTTTGTAAATCAGGTGAAAACCTGTCTACTCTTCGTTGAAAAATCTTAACGGTATCTTGAAGGTATTTATTTCCAAAGTAAAATTAATTATAGAAGTCTCTGACAGAAAATACTTACGTATTGTTTATTATCTGGAACCGTTCACCCTTCTTAAATGAAAGATCATCTGTAGTTCTAGCTTCATAATCATATAAGGCCACAAAAACAGTTACACCACCTTATGAAAAGAAAAAAAGAGGCATATCATATAGCAATACCACTAAGATTAATTTTTTAAAAAGCAGTCTATGACAGCAGCTAATCAATTTTGCTTTGAAAACAAACAAAATGTTCTCTGCATACTAGATCCTGTCAAGCAGCAAAAGCTAACTTATTAATAGACTGGCTAACTTCTTTTCATTTAGAGGGAATTTACATAAAGAGAATCCTCAGATAAGGCGAGTTGAGTTATAAAAAAAATACAAACAAGATTACAGCAGTTCATTAAAGAATCAAGAGTGGTACTTTCAGTCAGACCATATACAGGGCTTACTATACACAAGACATCGAGAATGATAAAACTCAAAAGAGCTGCTTTTTAAAAATATATTTTAAAGAAGGAACATACAATAGATTCAAAAGCCATTATCATATTTAAGTTTTTAACTTAGATTTTTATAAATTAAACTAGTTTTATGGCAGAGCATCTCCAGACATTACACCATGGATTCTCCACTTTCTGGAGCTAAATATCAAGATCTGTGCATGGGATTAACTGAACAAGAGGCCAATTCCAGAGGGGACAAAAAATTTTCATTCCATTATGCTTTAAAAAAAAAAGCTCCTCATTATAGCATAATTCCACCCAGTACTAAAACACACGTTACCTCCCAGCCATAAAAAGCAGGAAGGGAGACCGGTGTTGAGGATGACGCACAGCTGCATCACCCTTGGGGGAGTGCCGAATAAGATTTTTCATAAGAGAAGTGAGCTTACTGCATCAATCCATTTGAAATTTGCTCCTCCAAGCCTTTCTAGCCAGTTATTCCAAGCATGGGGACTGTTAATGTGTCTGTCCTTTGAGTACTTGTGGCACCTTAAAGACTATCAAATTTATTAGAGCATAAGCTTCCGTGAGCTACAGCTCACTTCATCGGATGCATTTGGTGGAAAATACAGAGGGGAGATTGATATACACACACAGAGAACATGAAACAATGGGTTTATCATACACACTGTAAGGAGAGTGATCACTTAAGATAAGCCATCACCAGCAGCAGGGGGGAGAAAGGAGGAAAACCTTTCATGGTGACAAGCAAGGTAGGCTATTTCCAGCATTTAACAAGAATATCTGAGGAACAGTGGGGGGTGGGGTGGGGGGAGAAATAACATGGGGAAATAGTTTTACTTTGTGTAATGACTCATCCATTCCCAGTCTCTATTCAAGCCTAAGTTAATTGTATCCAGTTTGCAAATTAATTCCAATTCAGCAGTCTCTCGTTGGAGTCTGTTTTTGAAGCTTTTTTGTTGAAGGAGAGCCACTCTTAGTAATGGAATCGAGTGACCAGAGAGATTGAAGTGTTCTCCGACTGGTTTTTGAATGTTATAATTCTTGACGTCTGATTTGTGTCCATTTATTCTTTTACTTAGAGACTGTCCAGTTTGACCAATGTACATGGCAGAGGGGCATTGCTGGCACATGATGGCATATATCACATTGGTAAATGTGCAGGTGAACGAGCCTCTGATAGTGTGGTTGATGTGATTAGGCCCTATGATGGTGTCCCATGAATAGATATGTGGACAGAGTTGGCAACGGGCTTTGTTGCAAGGATAGGTTCCTGGGTTAGTGGTTCTGTTGTGTGGTGTGTGGTTGCTGGTGAGTATTTGCTTCAGGTTGGGGGGCTGTCTGTAAGCAAGGACTGGCCTGTCTCCCAAGATCTGTGAGAGCAATGGGTCGATAGGTTGTAGATCCTTGATGATGAGGCCAGTCCTTGCTTACAGACAGCCACAAGTACTCTTTTTCTTTTTGCGAATACAGACTAACACGCCTGCTACTCTGAAACCTGTCCTTTGAGTGAGGCGTGAGCAGTGGTACGGCAACATACGATCTTGCCCTAAAATATACCCTATGTCACTTGGCTAAACAATGACACAGGAGGGATGTGATAAGAGTCTACAAATATTTGAAAGGTGTAAAACATCAAGGAGGAATAGGAATAGAAGCAGAAGCAATTGGATGAAATTGAGAATGGAAAATTTCAGATGGACCATCAGTAAAGACCTTTCTCAGATCTATTACTGAGGAACAGTCTTGAAGGAGTTCTAAGCGCCACTGTTTCGCACATTTAAAACTAAATACAAACATTTTGTAGGATGAGAGGCTATCTGACCCAAAATGTCTTTTCCATCTC
Source organism: Dermochelys coriacea (assembly GCF_009764565.3). Taxonomy (NCBI): domain Eukaryota; kingdom Metazoa; phylum Chordata; order Testudines; family Dermochelyidae; genus Dermochelys; species Dermochelys coriacea. Next base: position 85,080,698 of record NC_050069.1, read on the forward strand.
AAATTTCTACTATTGGTATGTACTGGAGGCAGAGATCAAAGTTGCTAGCAGGCGTTCAGCTAAATTCGTGGAAGACATCTTGTTAGATCTTTCTCATAATGTTGACTTGATTTGATTTCATGAAAGAAACAAAACTGAAAATTAAATTTACAGTCATGAAAGGATTTAAAAAGAACGGCAACAACCTAGACTACAAAGAATTTAGCCTCTTATGAATAGAGAATTGGCCACGGCTTGCCCAAGAAATAGAGCACGCTGTTTGAATTTTTCCAGAAGTTGAAGGATGGTGCATAAAACAAATTATATCAACATGATTTTCATCAGTTTTGTCTGGTAACCACTCACTTAGTCTGAAGTCAAGGTGGTGCACCAAATAATGAAAATGGCAAGAATGCACACTTTAAACACATTCACACAAATATACAACTGATACCAAACATAAGGAAACAAGCTGTATCTGACTATATTTTAAGCTTCAACATCTGACAAAAGTGAATACTCTAGAGTCCCATTATGACAGATGCATTGATTGCTTACCAGCCAGCCAACACGTTTCATGATCAACTGTACAATTTACAGCAACTAGGAAGTTATTAATTCAGTTAATTAATTAGTTAATGAACTACAAAATACTAACTAACCAAAACAACAGAATAATGCATGCAAATGCAAACCACACAGCAAAAGAAGTTATTTACCAATGCTGTTCTTTGATCGTTGCCCTGACAGCGAATACATGGAAACCTCTTTCAAAAGGCATCTCTGCTGGGTAGGTGCATGAACAACCAAACGTTGAATCATACATCAAATGCCCAGATCTATATAAAGGAATGCGCTCCTCCACAACCGCCTCAGTTCCTTCTCCTGAACTGTTAAATTCTCATGACATGTATGTCTACACAGTATTTTGGAGACTCCAAGCCTCAGTTGACGGACTCAGGCCAGTGGGAAAATAGCTGGATAGACAGCACTTTGAAGTTGTGACTCAGGCTGGATCTTGGGCTCTGAAGCCCATACAGCCTTCTGAGTGGGATCTTATGCCTGCAAGAATTGGCAGTCTAGCGAAGATGCCACATAGTTCTGTGCACCTCATATTCTACTGAGGAAGACCCTATTTAGATCTAAGTTTTCCCAGACTAGAGCTGTCACAAAACGGACTTCCCCATCCTGCGAAAAATTGAGACTTTGGGAAAAAAAATTCATTCTGAATTAGGATAAAAAGCCAAAGTTTAAAACATTTTTACATACATGAAAACAAGAAAAAAGTTTTGGTTCAATCAGAATGTTTCCTTCAATAAATTTGAAACATTTCATTCACAATTCATTCATTCATTCACTGACAATTTTTTTTTTATAGAAAATAAAATTTTTGAAGTAAAAAAATATGGAAACTTTTTCTTCTGAAAATGTCAAAATAGAACACTGACATTTAGAGAGAAAAAATCTCAAAATTTCCCCCCAAACGGAACGATCATATATGATTTTGTGAAAAATTTCAATTGTGTCAATATGGCATTTTTCTGATGGAAAAACCGTTTCATTGAAGATTTTCTGATTTTCTCCCAGACATCTTTCCCATAAGCTACAAAGAGCCTATTTGTCTTCTCTAAATAGAAAAAAAATTCTTTTATCATCTGAATTGTGCAAATTACCTGCCTAGGATGGGAATAGGTCTGGGAAAGACAGGGAGGGGCATATATCCGCTGAGGTGCGAATCCAATACCACTTTAGGAATAACACTTGGGTGGGGCCTCATGATCACTTTTTCTTTGTGGATCACAAAAGAAAGTGGCATAGTCATTAAAGTATGTAGTTGACTTATTTTCCTAGGAGAGGCTATGGCAATTAGAAAAGCAGCCTTTACAAGACTCACTCTAGGGAAATTTCCCTGAGAGGTTCAAAGGAAAGGCATATATTGGTTTCATAAAGTTCCTTGGTAGAGGGTGAATGTATTGATCAGGACTTAAAAAAAAATCTAGCAACACTCGATTGAAAAATATAAGTCTGCTTCAACACATTGATAGTAAGCAGAGGGGATGTTAGGTGTGCTTCAAGAGGCTGCAGACAGGTCTAAGCACTTTATATAGAAGACAGGCCAGAATTACAGCAAATTTTAGACTAAGATGGAATCAAATCTTTATTAGGCAACATTTTCAATCTTGGATGCTATTTTTGCCTTGATTGGGTTAGAACTGTCTGCATTTTGTCATCAGGAGTGGTCAGTAGTGGTTGGGATATTATCCTCTGTGTTGTAAGTTGACCATTTTAAGGCTGATAATCTTGAGGGAGAGGCAATAAGGATCAGCTCTAGGAAACAGTAACAATGTTGGTGCAGATTTAGGGGGCTACAAGGCTATGTCTACACTACCACAGTAAGTCGACCCAAGTTACACAACTCCAGCTACTTGAATAATGTAGTTGGCGTTGACGTAGCTTAGGTCAACTTACTGCAGTGTCTACACAGTGTTGGGTTGATGGGAGAGTATCTCTCATTGACTTACCTTACTCTTCTCATTCGGATTGGAGTACTGAGGTCAACTGGAGAGCAATCTGTGGTTGATTTGGTGGGTCTTCACTAGACCCGTTAAATCTATTCCTGGTGCATCTATCTTCAGAGCATTGATACAGCGGTAGTGTAGACATAGTCCAAGGATGAGATTTGCTTTGTCTATCTGATCTTCCAAGAAGACTCTGAGAAACAGATATTTTGAAGGAAGGCACACAAGAGCTTTGAACACCATCTCATAAGGAACATATCTGATAGGGATTTCTAGACTCTTCCGGCTCTGGTACAATACAAGAGGTATTTTGTGTTTGCTCTGGAAGTGAAGAGGTTGATATCTGGGTGGTCCCATTCTGGAAGAGGACATTGGTTAGTTTGTTTTAGAGACTACTCATGCCAGATTTGTGTCTTTCTGCTTAGCGAGTCTCTGCCTGTGTGTTTTCTTCTCTTGCTAGGTGGAGAACTGAATAGATATGATGTTTTATGTATCACAGCTACAGCTTCCTCACCTCTAAGGAGAGGCTCATGATTGCACACTTCTGTTTACATTGCCTGTCAGGACGTGTAATACTTTGATGTTGCAGTGATGGGAGGAAAGACCTTCAGGGCACAACATACGGCCCTGAGTTATTGGATGTTTACACAGAGTGTCCACTGACATGTGTTTCAGTGGCCAAGCACTTTGAGTTTTTGGTAACGTGCACCCCAGCCCAGACTGGATTCATTAGGTGATCCCTTAGAGTTTGAGGATGGATTATTAACCTTAAGATTGTGTCACGGGTATTTTTAGTAAAAGACAGGCACCGGTCATGGGTAATAAACAAAAATTCACAGAAGCATGCAACCCATCCCTGACTTTTACTAAAAATATTCTGGGGGACAAGGGGGAAACAAAGAGTTCTGCCGGGGTTTGCACCTGCTCCAGCCCCATCACTGCTCCAGCCCTAGCGGGAGCTGACCCAACTCAGGCTAGCTGCAACCCTGCTGACAGCTTCAGCAGCCCAGGTGACTGAAAATTGCTCCAGCCCTGCCTGAGAAGTCCCAGAAAGTCACAGAATCTGTGACCTCCATGACAGAATTGTATCCTTAACGACTGCCTTCCATAAATGATAGCCAGTTATCACTGGTGGATTCACAGGTGGCTAATGAGATGGACCCAGGATCCACAGATCCTGTCACAATTGGGGCAGACATTTTCCAATGGATCTGGACTGTGGAGTCGGGCTGCAGGGCATTCTTTCCTCTTTTCTCATTTCCTGTCGTCTTTGTTGGATCTCAAAATACTGGGGTCCTTGTCACAAGGTCCTTTTCCATATTGGTCGGTCTAGGGCTTGGGTTTCCCGTGAGTTTGTGTCAATACTGCACTTCTTCATGTTGGCTCTGAGGATGTCTTTGAAGTGCTTTTTTTGCCCACCCCTTGTCTTTTGGCGATGGTCCAATTGTGAGAACATGACCTGCTTTGGGAGATGATTTTCTTGCGTTCGAAGAACATGACCAGCCCAACAGAGTAGCTGGTAGGTGACCATAGCTTCAATGCTGGAGGTTTTGGTTTAGGAAAGAACACTAATGTTGATGCATTGGTCAGCCCACTTGATTCAGAAGATCTTCTGGAGGCACCGTTGATAGTATCGTTGAAAAATCTTGAAGTGTCTACTGTACGTGACCCAGGTTTCGGCACCATATGGTGCATTGAAGGTGGTGTTGAATTTCCTCACCAATGTCAGCTCTCTGTAACAGATAGCTGCCAAGGTAAAGGAAGTGATTGACATTACTCCTGGGTTCTGTGCCATTGTGCGCATGCAGAATTCATGTGCTCAGCTGATTTTTTTTCTCCACAGAAAACACATTTCGTCAGAAAGGCGTTGCAGTTATGCCTTTCGCCAACCAGGGGCTGCTGTGGCGCCAGAACAGTAGGGAGGAGGAGAAGGAGAGGTTGCGTTCCTCAAAGCTCCCTGCCTGGGGGGCCAGATGAGGAGGCAAGAGAATTTGGGGGCACAGACTGAGTGAGACACACGGGGCTACTGGGGGGGTCGCATAGACTGGGGTTCAGAAGGGCTCGTGGAGAGAGACTGGAGCAGGGGATGAATGGGAGTCGGGGTGCAGGGACACATGGGGACGGGGGCTGGAGGGGCAGGACCACATAGGGACAGGGAGGATGCATGGCTGAATGGAGGCGCAGCGCCACATGGGAACAGGGTCAGATGTGCTTGACTGATTGGGAGAGGCTAGGTTCAGCCAGGGTCTGATGGGAAGGCTCCCCAACTCCCTAACAATCCCTTTTCCCCTCCATCCCCATTCACACAAAAAAATTGTTCCATGCTTCTCCCATCCACACCCAATGCCTCTTCAGGTTCACTCCCAAGGCTCCTTCCCCAGCAATTACTTCCCTCTTCCTCAGCTCCTCCATTATCCAGTTCCCCCAAGCCTTTGCATTGCTCCTGAGGGGTGCGGGAAATACATTTCTATATTGTAGGTTAAATAAATTATTACTCAAAGTTCTGTATTAATATGCCTTGTAAGAAATCTATTTGTCAAAAAACACTTCCTGAATCTTTTTTGTTGTCTGTATTATAACATTTTGAATCATTCCCCCAAATTTCAAGGTCATTATTCCATACAGGTATCGTTGATGTCTCAGACTCACGAATACAGTCTTACCTGCTCCTGTTACTGCCTTGGATTTCCATTCATGTTCTCTTTGCTGTACTCTTTGGAATGATATCCACTGAATTACCATCTAAATGGTAAAGACCTTGAAAAGCAGAAGCCCTTAGAAAAGTGTTCTGTTTTGGCCACGTAAGTTTTCCTGTGTTGTATGGCACTATAACATTTAGTGGATGAGACTGTCAACAGATAAAAATTGAAATTATTTTACATAAATCTCACCTGTTAAACTATTGGGATATGGACTTGGCACAGCTGAAAATGAGGAAGAGGCTCCTCCAAAGGGTGTCATCCCTGAAGGTCCTCCAAATGGAGTCATGGAATGACTGTTAAAGTTAACTGATGGTCCCTTTATTGCAGGCGACTGTGTTGCTTGGAGAGAATCTGATCCATAATGGCTGATGTGGGAACTAACAAGTTCTGGAGGGTTATCAGTTCTATATTTCATAGTTGGACCTTTGTCCTCTTTGCTTTTAATGCACCCCATGGTTGCTTCTGTAGAGGGGGGAAAAAATCATCTCACCATTGATATATAGTTAATGTAGAAAACATGAAAAAGGCTTATTATAAATACTGATTAAGTACTGCTTAAAAAATTCAAAAGAAGGTAGTAGTTGGTTTTACAGCCACAAAAACTGCTGAAATTTCAATAGTTAAAGACTGGAGAAAATAGTTAATTTAGCTCGCTAGCATACCTGGATTACAAATACTAATGAAAAAAGTTTTCTGGACGGAAATCTGTAGAATTCATATAATCGATAGAAACGTATTCCCCCCCCCCCGCCCCGAAGTGCTACAGTACCCTGACAGCCCTTAACAAGAACAGTATTTGGATATTCATCATTATGATTCCTCCCTGGGCTGTAAATTCTAAGGAGACAGAAAAAGTAGGAAGATGGTAATGGAAAGATTAGAGCAGCGGGAAGACTTTTATATGAGAAGAGACTGAACTTGAACCTCCTTTCCGGAGGTGTTCATAACTTTTGGAGGTTCTACTGTGTGCTAGCTGGAGCAGTGCTCTGACATGACAATTCCAGAGTTAAGAATTCTGTCTTAACTTCAGAAGTGGAAGTCTCCTTTAACATGAAATAATTAGCTGTCCACATCACTGAGAAATTTAGAGAAAATGATTGAAACCAGTAACAAATTGGAAGCATTTAATAAAAAAAATATAGTCTCTTTTCATTGACATCTATGGTTAATATTTCACGAATCTTTCTTCCATAGCTGGTCAAATAAGTATGAACACTGGAGTTCTTCCTTCAAGTAATTAATTGTCCACATTTTTTCTTTGCAATCATCATGGATATCTTCAATCGTTAGATATTTGCATCTGGAACAAACTTAAGTTCTAATCATTGCCCCAATCCATCTACTTTCAAATATTCTTTTTTCGAGTTGTGTGTATTATTTCTCTTTTCATCGGGTCATTAAAATATTAAAGACACTTCTTAAAAATGAACTCTCAGGCCATGGAATGGACAATGAACACATGGCAGAGGAAGCACACAAAACTATGTTCTCATTTCAATGCACATAAATTCCTATACATCAATATAAGAATATTCACCATATCACTTGGTCTCTAACACCTGTGGTACTGTACTAGCTAAGAGAAAGAAAGATCCAAACTAGCTGAATTGTTGCAGTCTGCAAGTATCATTTAAAAATTCTGCAGGGATGAACAAAACAGAAATATCATGGAAATGCCAGAATTTGTCCAAGGAGGTTTTTTTTTTTTTAAATTAATTATAGTTAACCCTAATCTGTTGAGAATGTCTAAATGTTATTAGAACAACCAAGTAAAGGATCACATAAATGCATGACTTCAAGAGAAGTTAATGGAGTTTAGCTGTTTAAAAACACCTTACAAAAGAAATCCTGTAATATAGATCTGGAAGGCTCCTAATAGGTAACTCCTAATTAAGTTTAATCCAACGATAAACACCTATTTATAACCTCTCCACTACTTCTGGAAAATTGAATCCAATAGGATATGAACCACCATATTTTGTCTGTCTGGATTCTCAGTGTGGTTTGTTGACTAATCCTGAGGCCTACCCCCTTTAGTAGAGAATTTCCATTGCAAAATTATTTTTGAAGTGTACAGTATGAACTGTACTGCCTTTGTGAAAGTGTGTTTTGCTAGCAGTACTTAATAAAATGGTATATTATCTGGCTTGTAGTTATAAAGTCATACAAAGTCAGAGCTTCAAGACAACAAATACATGAGCATTATTTATTAAAACAAAAATAATGTGGATTAAATAAAGATGGCAAAAGGAAAAGCTGCTGCATCCTCAAAACATACTGTGCCACTAAATATCTGTCAGAGATGGTTCTGTCAAGTTTTGTATTCTATCTTTAACATCTGGCTAACAAGCTAATGAGACTTCAGGATTTAAAAAAAAAAAAGTTTGCTTGACCTAGTAAAACCTGCTGGATTCTGTCCAGAGCACTAATATATTTGGCTGAATGTTCAGTGTAAATGTTGTAAATATGTTGTAATGATTATAAATAGTTTCTGTGACAAGCCTCATTAATTAAAATAGTGGCTAGTAGTGAAAAGTACCGTCATGTTATATTTGAACAGACTGCAGAAAGATACTTATTGAGGATTTGAATTCATATTCAAGGAATGCAGTAGATCCCCCTGCCTTTTGGTTCACTGTTAAGGTAATCTTCTTTCTGAGGTTTAAGAGATTAACAACAGATATTCAATTGGCACTTCAAGGAAAAGCCACTTTCAGACACAAAACAGCCAAAGAAAATCCAAGAACTCAACATTAAAAATCACACACTCCCCCTCTTTAAAAACACAAAACAGAAAACGACAAAAACCCATATTTTAAAAGAATAAAAACATACATGAAGACTTTCTAGAATATATTGAGGGGGGGAAGGAGGGTTAGGGAAGTTGGAGAGAGAAACAATAGGCTTTTTTGAGTGTTTAGCTTTGTAATGCATTACTAGAGAAAGGAAAAATCCTAAACAGCTAGTCTGTAATGTGGGGATTGGTTATTATAGTACAGTACGTGTTACTAAAAATTTATATAACCAGAGCAGCTTCCAACAAGTATTTAACACTTCTTTTCCGCTGGTCTTACCAGGGACAATGCAAAAATAGTTATATGAAGGATATGTTTCCCAGTTAATTTATGCCACCCTTCCAGGGGCACTAAGACCAAGGTCATTTTACAGACTAGATAAACAGACATGTAGAAGGAGGAACAAGATCTTTTGAAGATCTTTGTAACTGTATAAATAAAAACTTGGTCCAAGTTACGTTTATACACGAAACCAACATCGTTCACTAGGCTTCACAGAAATCTGACTAAGGATAAAGGCTTTACAGACTCCCAACACTTGGATCCTTGGAGATAAGAGATGAATACTTGTGATCCCATGGTACTGAATTGGGAATCAAAAGACAGTTTTCCAGGAAACTATGTTCTGAAGGAAATGGACTAAAAATGTAGACGTCCAATTCTGCTCTCTAACTGGAAAGGGGCCCCAATTAGAATGTTGTCAAAAAGTATGAGAAACTGGCTGTGGGAAGGACAGAGATTTTCAGGTAAGCCTCCCTGAGGGCCAACAGAAGAAAAACTGTTCTAGGAGACAGCTGACAAATGAGATTTTTGAGTTTCCATATTGAATTTTGCCCTTTTGACTGATCTGTCCAAATGGTTCGGGTCAAAGATAGTTTTGATGCTTTGCAAATACTTGGAAACTTGGTGATGGAAGATGGAGTATCCCTTGGTCTCTGTTCAAAGTGGAGTAGTTTGAGAGGCTAAAAATATAAAGGCTATTTCTCCATCTTCTATTTTCCGACTTGTGCTTTGTTAGATTACAAAATGTTGGGCCAGGGGAAAACAATCTGTAGGTCTGAGTGATTAATTCTATTGCATAGACCTTGCTGATTATCTCTGTCACCTGTTCAAAGAAGGGGTGATTTCCTAGTTTGAAGGACTGATGAGAGCCACCATATCTCCAAGAATGCACTGGGACAAGAAGCACTCCAAGTTTTTGTGGCAGAACGTCTGTACAACTAGTCTGTTTTTTCCCATTTCAAATTTTCTGTGTGGTCTGAGTCTTGTCTACAGAATTTAGCAGGAAAGGAGTCACAAAAGGAATGCCTGCTTTTTTATTGTTTTCATTCCTTCTTCCAATAGTAGAATCTTACTGAAAATATCTTTTGTTTCAAGAACTGCTTTTCCATTGGTTTGCTAAAACACTTGGCTTCCAGAGTGCTTCAAAGAGGCCATATTTGATTTAAGGCTTGTACCAGAAGTATCTTGGGAAGGGCTCATTTTTACATCTTTAGGACTGATGGATAAAACTTCTGACTGAATCATTTAAGGCTAATATGGCCAGAGCAAAGCAGGCCGAAAAGCCCTCAGAACAGCTATTTCAATTTTTCCATAAGGTGGATTCTACCCTGCAGCCTTGTGAGGTTTTTTGGGCAAAAAGTCATCTTTGGTTTCCAAGGCTTCAGAGAATGACTGAACATTCAATGGGCTAGCAACTCCTGTGTGCACGTTGGAAAGAGTAATGAAGGCAGATTTTTTTTAATTAATTAATGTGGGTGCCACACTGAATTTTTATAATGTGAGCGCCTCTTATGTTTGGTTCACTTGTGCCTACTCTGATTTGATAGCATTCTTCTTCTTAGGATCAAGGAGAATGCAGAGTTCCCTCTTAGAAGCCATACCAAAAAAGAATTTTGTTGTTGTTGTTTTTAATTTCTTACTTTCCTCCTGATTCATCATACATTCAGATGTCTCTTATGGAGCGTGATTCTGAAGCTGTCCAGAGGGAAGCCTTTTTTTGGTCTCTTTCTTTCCTCTTTCTTCGTTACAGTCTGAGCACTTACCATTCTCTGATGACAAGGGTGAAGAGAAGGACTTTTGTTTATACATTTCTCTTTTTCAGAGTGCCTAGAACTCCTCTCTCCCCCTCTTAATAATAGACTGGCTCTATGGAGTCAATACTTAATTCTCTCTCTTTTTTATGGATACGAAGCTCCAAATTGGTGTTGAAGGAAAAAGTCTTATTAAAATTCTGTGCAATTATAAAAATAGAATATTTTTTACAATTCAAAATGTCATTAATATTCCACAGGTTAGTTGAGTGGATCTTCAAGCTTTAAGCTTCTGATTGTTTAAGTAAACAAGTAACCTGAATTTGTTTGAGTGGAGACTCCTTGCTTACTGTACTGGGCAAGCACAGTGGAACAACAGGTGATTTCAGATGGTAGTAGTTAAAACTGATTTAATAAGGTAGGAGGGTGGTGCAGATTAAAAGAATGAGGGAAATCAAAGATCCCCACTAAGAATGGCTAAAAACTCGTAATCCTGGTTAAAAGGAAGAAATGCTCTGTTATAACATTCTACTAATTCCATCTAAAGGGTATATGTTTGGATATGAAAGGTATTGCTTTTGCTATAAAAAGTGGAGAACATACACATAAGAAATACATACTTCAAAGGATAAACATGAATTGTTTCTAGTCTTCACAAAACTGGCATAATCTTGTCTTTTTACTTGAATTACATCACCTGTATTATTTAATACAATTTATCTAAAACTGGCAAATCATGAAATTTTCTAATTTCACTGTGACCCTGTAAATTAATGGTCTAAAATTTCATGGGTTGGTATCTTCATCTAAATTAATTATAACATTAGCATAACGCAACAATCACTTTTCAAATCCCCAGTCTATTGTTATGCAGCTGAGAATGTCATTGGTTGAAAATAATAACTTGGTGAGAGGGAAGGAGTGAAGCCAGTAAGACAGGAGCATAAAAGAAGCCAGTGAAACAATGGATGGAATTTAACTACCAGAAGATCTGTGATTAGTACAACTAGTATTAAAGAGTGGTTCTACAACTAAAAGTTACTGGAAAAACAGCACTTTGGCTCCGTTGTTTTGTATCACTCAGATCAAAATCTGTTTAGTTTAACAGCAATACATATTTTCCCCCTTTCTTACTGATAGCACTGTAAAACCAACCAGTAAGAGGTTCCACATGCCAAATACTGTCCTCAACAGGGTTGCACAAGTAACTGAGGTCAAAATTTGGTGCTACAGTTGGAATTTAGTTGATTTCACTGACTATGCAGACACTAGAATAAAACCCAGCAGTCTCCCATTGCACTGCAGCAACTTAAGAGAAGCACAAATTCAGGACTCTGAAAACATAAAGGGAATAAACCAGTTATGTAAGAAGAAAATGCCTTTTATATTAACGGTATATTTTTAAAAAGTTTTTTGATGGGAAAGTTGTCTGCAAATATCGATATAAATTAGTTATAAATTGTGTTTCTTAATTGCTCAGATGCCATCACTTCTATTAAAGTTAGCTTTCTGTATAAAACAATTTTCATTAAAGATTTGTAAACTTGTTAAACCTTCCTTATTAAATAGTTTTAAAAAGTTAAGCAGATGAACATATTATACCTGTCCTCAACCAGCTTGCAGTTCCTTCAGAAATTAGATTTCATGTTTCTGCCAAAGATGGTTCTTGAGGGTGACTGATTTTCTCAATAAAGAGCCAGTTTCTTGATTAACAAGAACCTTTTGAGGGTACAGGGTCCAGTCCAATCCTGGATATCTACACAGCAATTTTTAGTCCCACAGCCCGAGCCCAGTGAGGCCCAAGTCAGCTGACCTGGGCCAGCTGTGGCCATGCCACAGGTCTTTTATCCCTGTATAGATGTACCCTAAAAGATACTTGCCACACAAGGTAAGCCCTACTACCTGACCCCAAGGTCCTATGGGATTGTAGTTTCAAGGAGCAGAGGGAGAATAAGATCTATTTTCACACCAAAAAGAAACGGAACTAGGGAATAACAAAAGCTGGGTGAAGCAGAGATCGGTAGGGAGGACTGGCAGTCCCCGCTTCAGACTGCACTCTCCTCTTTTTGCCTGGTGCCTGACCTACAGGATCCGCTACTTGCTCAGTGCCTACCTTGGGAAATGAACGGTATCTTTATGGGGTCTTCCTTCATTTCAGGGGAAGGCAAAGGTCCCAAGCAGTACACTGAAGAAAATGACCCAATCACAGATTGCTCCATGGAAGCTACAGCGTCTGGTGCTCCTCCTGAAGTTATTGTCTATTTATATTGTGGTTGTGCCTAGATGCCCCAACCACAATCAGGGCCCCACTGTGCTAGGTGCCGTTCATACATATAGCAAGAAATAGTCCCTGCCCTTGGAGTTTACAAATCTAAAATGGACAAGTCAGACAAAGGAAGTATTATCCCCATTTTACAGATGGAAAATGGAGGCATAGATAGATTAAGGACTTGTTTGTATACATGGGAAAATTATATCAGTATGAGTTAATGCATGAATTTGAACCAACAGTGAAATTGTTATAACCTTACTGTGTAGACACATTTTTTCTGGTATGAGTGCCTTGGACAGAACACTAGACTGGAACTCAGGAGACCTTGACCACTGGCCTGCTGGGTGACCTGGGTAAATTACTGCACCTGCCTGTACTTCAGTTTCCCCATCTGTAAAATGGAGATAATGATGCTGACCTCCTTTGTAAAGCTCTTTGAGATAGTGCTCTTCATTAGTAGATAAGAGCTAGATATCACTGTTTTTATTTTACTCAGTTCATCTGATACCGTTTAGGACGGGGTTTAAGCTACTAGAATAAGTGCCTCCATAAAGGGAAAGGAGGAATGGCTATACTGATTAATCATATGGGCAAAACTCTCCCATGTAGACAAACTCTTAGTGACTTATCCAGAGTCAAACAGGAAGTCTTTTGCAGAATCAAGAATTGAACCCAGATCTCCTAAGTCCCACTCACTTCACTAGAAAGACCAGCCTCCCTTTCTGCACTCCTGTTGCTGCCATTAGTGTGCTCCACTTCAGTCAGGAGCTGTCTACCCAGTGTGAGGTAACTGAAGACTTGGGGAGAAAGCACAGGTTGCCAAGAGAAGGGGATGCAGTAGACAGAAAACTGCTCAACAGCTAGGATTGAGTGTGCCTGAACTGGAGCCAAAAATCCAGGCAGAAAAAAATTCAAGTAATTTTAGGGGTTACTTGCAACAACAGATACAAAGTTTTCAAATTAGATTTTCATTGTTAAGTTGTTGGTGTCCTCTTCAAGGTTCTCTAGAAGTTAGCATATTGTTTATATTCAAGAAGTGAAAAAAATATATATCAACTATGCTTTTGGGTATATCCTAAAAAAACCCCACCCCAATCACATGAAATTGTACTTGATGCTGAGGATTCATTTTCCTTACTCCAACAGCCAAGAATCCAAGAGATTTTTTGGTAAAACTACAGTTTGCAAAAGAAATTTTCTATACAGCAGACATGTGAACGAGGGTATGAAGGAATAATTTTTAAAATAAAAATGTAAATTCATGTGCTGCAGCATACCGTCACCACATGAAATCTTCTAAGATACTACAAACACACCACCACAATACATGAACCATGAACCATTGCTATTGCTCCACAAAAAGTCTAGTCAGTACATTCTTTTCCTTAAATGTACAGAGTCAATCAATCAATGCAACAAATACAAGTAACAAGGGAAGAATTCCAATGCTTTTTTGATGCACTTAAAAGCAGTTTAGTCTTATGGATGTTTAGTTGAATGGGTAAAGAACATTTTAACAGATTTAAGAGTCTTGCATGTGTGAAAAAGCAGGCCAAAAGTTGGTTTCAAATTAAAATAAAATACATGTTATAACTTGTCTAAACCATCTAGTCTACTTCAGACCGACTTTATGAACTACTGCCAGTAACAAAATATATCTTGTATCTCTGAAATATATCTTGTATCTATTTGCACTAGGGCAGCTGGGTAAATCTTGTTCATTTCACAGATTATATTTAAGCAACTCGTTTTCCAAACTTTCTATATTCAATACATTTGTTCTCAAAGAAAGATGCATCTGACAACTTTTTAAAAGCCATTCTATAAAACCACTACTGTATTCTATGCAACGCACAGTAAGGAGAACAACTTTAAGTCTGCTTCTATCACATACAATTCCAATAGCTGAGGTGACCTAAAAATAAAAACAACAAAACAAAAACTCACATTATTCATAAATTTAAAGCATCAGAAAAAGTGAGATGAGGCATCAATGCATTAACCACTTTGGACACTTTTGTCAAAGCACACTCCAATAAATGTTTGGAACACAATACACTTACTTGGTTGTTTGATTACATATAAAAACTTTTGTACACCAACCACAATCAAGTTTAGATTTTCTTTCCAATGAGTATGGAAATAAACCACTACACTAACAAAATTTAAAAACAACAAGCTCAACATTACTACTATTCAGAAAAAGCACTGTAAAAGAAAAACTAATATGCAACTTTTTCAAAGATGTAATAAAAACTAACAAAAAATAGATTTTTCCCTGCTAAAACTATTTCAAATGGACACAATTTAACAGTCATCTTAAATATGTTCCTAATACCCATCATTTGCTTGAATTTATTTCAGAACTAGATTAATTGCAGATTAATTTCTCACCATGAAGACACTTATTCCTTCTACACTTATTTAGCATCATTCCTATTGACACTAAACAAAATTTTGCAAGCCCACAATATTTAGAGTTCCAAGCATGATGTTTGCCCACAATAACTCTAATTTTACCTACAGAGATAATCCTCTTACTATATGGCAAGTTTTATTTTAGGCACTGTCCTTTCAGACAGGACAAAACTAAGACCACCTAGTGTGGCAACTACATTTTATAGTTAGAGAAATATAGACTAATATAAAAGAACAGTGGAGAAGAGTTCAAAGTCTGCAAAGTTTACATCAATGAAATCTTTATTTACAGTCTCCATTAACCAACTTAAAAGAGCTATTAATGGATAAAAGTCAGTCACAGAAACTATATTAAAAGGCGTATTTTTAAAGGCTCTACTTTCTTTACGATTGTCCCATCTACTTCAAACATATTTCCTTAATGGTTTTCCTGTAATGTATGTCACACAGACATTCAAGAAATAATTTTCCCTTTTCAGTGTATTTAGTCTTGATTAAAGTAGTTTAGTGTGTTTTGACATCAAAATTATGTGCCAAATTTAATGTTACAAGTGTTTGCCTCATGCAGTGTATCTTCAGATAAGTAGTCTTCTCACTTGGCCTGGAGTTAAAGTTGCCTGTATTAGAGTGCCTTTCCTTTTGAGTAAATCCGGTTTTTAAGAAAGGAACCTCAGAATGTTATGCGAAGATTGTACAAAATAATTGTCTTCCCTGCCTGTTAAAGAAGAGTTCATGAATAAATGGGAAGGAGCTCTGATGCCAGAGGTTTGAGATTTCATAGTGTTTTTTGTGTTTGTTCCATTTCAAAATATGTGTAAGAGTTAAAATATAATACAGTATAAAATATAATAACCCATTGGTACCAGATACCAGTAAATATGAACAAGATGGCAAATCACTTCTCTGACAAACATTGGAGGCATTGTGATCAACATGTTTTCCTATTTCAAGTTCAGTGGTCCTGTTCATAATTACCTTCTTATTGATCATTTGTTCTCTATCACACTGAACAAAATTCTCTGGCTTTTTGGTGCCCAGCATTCCAGACCCTTGTACGTTGGAGAATTTGAACTTTGAAAAATATGAGAGAGATAAATGGAAGCGGATTCAAATTTTACTTATAGTTGCTCCATTGCTTATATGTAGATGAAGAGTCAAGGATTTTCTACCATACTGGAATAGGTTCAAGTCTGGAACTTTATGACTCTGCACATATGTCTAGTTATACTTTGAGAAGGCGCACAAGTCTGTGCACATTCTTCTGCAAATTATTTTAAACAAAAGATCATATAAACAGGAACAGTGTACTTTAGTAGTAAATGAGGGAGATGTTAAAGCTACCCCTTTCCTCTCACTCTATTTTCCTTTTTCTGTCTTCTTTCTCATATCCTTTGTTACATACTTAAAATGTGTTGTATTAAATTCTTATCTCACTGTTTGAAAAATATAAAAAGCCTCTTGCAATATTTTCATCGGTTTTATTTATGCTTGGAAGGATTAGATTTTTATTAGTGAAGGTAGGTACCTGATTTCACTGAACACATGAACCCATGAAAAAAATATTTCCATCAACAGAAATTTACTGATAAGCAAAGAAAAAAAAATGCTGCTTGAGAACTTTCAAATCTGATTTTTTATGTTTTATATTGTATGTTTTGACATGCAATGTTAACAATTTGTGTGTTAACAGTTGCAAAGCTTTAGCATTTTGAATGCAATGTCTACTGTCATTAAAGAGAAAAATTTAAAAATCAATTTTATCCTCAAAATTATATAAAAGTCAAATTCTGCCAAACCTAATTTTATTCATAAAGACAAAACACTAATGTATTATATTTCTAATGATCCTATATTATTTAATCTATGATTTTTATCATTTTACAGAATTAAGAATTTTAAAAAAATGTCTCTTACTTCATATATCAAAAACTAATTAGAAGGATGTGGACATACTTTATATGCTAACTAAAAATAGTAGATAGAGAGGATTGAGTTTGCCTAATATGAGCACTTCATTATTTATATAGTAACTGATAAAATAAGAGCTTATAGAGATGAATGTAATTTACATTGAATGATGCATAAATAAATGCATCAGGAACAGCAGAAGCGCCAATGATTTGGGTCAGCAGGGAAGGAAGAGGTAGCAATCCAGAGTTATTAGAATACTGTCTTTAGTTTGCACTTGTTTCCAATAAAAAGTGTGTAAATACACACAAACACACACACAAATCTTTTGTAAATTGCTATTTTTTACTCGAATCCTGCAGACAATTATGCATTATTGGGACTACTCACAAATATAAAGGTTAAATTTGTGCAGAAATAGCTGCAAGATGAGACCTTTATAATAACTCCTCGCTTAACATTGTAGTTATGTTCCTGAAAAATGCGACTAAGTGAAACAATGTTAAGCGAATCCAATTTCCCCATAAGAATTAATGTAAATGGGAAGGGGGTGGGGGTTAGGTTCCAGGGAAATTTTTTTCACCAACTAAAGACTATATTATATATTTTATATAAAACACACCCACACCCACACACTTAAAACAATTTAATACTGGTATTATGATAATTATGAAGCTTGGTTGAGATGGTGAAGTCAGAGGGTGGGATATTTCCCAGGGAATGCCTTACTGCTAAATGATGAACTAGCACTTGGCTGAGCCCTCAAGGGTTAACTCATTATTGTAGGAATGGAGGGAGGGGAGACAGATGGCAGACAGAGAGACATACCCCGTGTGTGTGAGAGAGAGAGGGGCACATTGCTCCTTTAAGTACGCTGACCCCGCTCTGAGCACACTGACTTTACAAGTTAATCAGCAAGCTGAGATGGCAGCTGCTGCCAGGAAGCTCCCTCTTTCCAGAGCCCTGTCGTGTGTCGCCCCTGCTCTATGGAAGATGGGGTAAGCTGGGTGCAGGAGGAGGGGGACACCCTGACAATAGCACACCTCTTCCCCGCCCAGCAAGCAGGAGGCTCTGGGGAGTAGCTCCTAGGCAGAGGGCAAGAGCAGCACATAGCAGTGGGGGCACATTGCCAGCTGCACTGCTGGCAATCGATAGCCTGCTGGGCGGCTGCTGCACAGGGAACTTGGGGGAACGGGGAGCTGATAGAGGGGCTGCCAGTCCACCCTGGTTCCAAACCCCCACCAGCTAGCTGCAATAGGCTGCTCTTCCTGCAAGCATTGGACAAAGCAGGCAGCTGCCAAACGATGTTGTAAAGGGAGCATTGCGCAATTTTAAACGAGCATGTTCCCTAATTGATCAGCAACGTAACAAGGAAACATTAACCGGGACGACTTTAAGTGAGGAGTTACTATATTTATATTATTTTAAAAAACCTTTAGGAAGATTTTTAAAAGATATTACAAAAAGAACATTGATTCCACATATAAAATTCTTAAGAGACCTCCCAGTCTCTACTAATTTTGAAAAAGGCAAATTACTACAAAAGTGGATGGAACAAAAACAGTGAGAAAATTAAAACCATTTTAATTACTTCCTTAGTTGATAAATCACTAGCATATTAACAAAAGCAGTGCTTAAAGTGTCTAAACCCAATTACTGGTAAAAAGTGGCAACTCTAATTTATTCAAAGGCCACATACCCAGGTCTCATTAGTCAATTAGTTCTCTGCTGAACAGTAGGAATGTCAGGAAGGCCAGCTGGAAAAAGTCAACCTTTTCACTAATATAAATAAAACAAGTACAGCCACTCAAGCTTAATGCTACAAAAGGTTGTTTTATTTTGTGCATAAAAAGGAAAAAGTATAATTAAGTCAAAAAAAATTCAAAATTAAACAAAAAAGTAAAACTCCCCCACAACTCCATACTAAACAACTTTATTGAAAGAGAAGTTATATTAAATTTTACCTAAAACAAGGTGTATTGTTGCCAACTTCTATCATTACTGCTGTTATATTGCCTATATTGTATTGCTTCGTATATTGGCAGATACAGCACTATTATACTGGAAAAATTTAATGCTGGTAGAATTAAGTTTGACAAACATTTTTTCTTATTGTTTTGTTAAGTCCTGGAGTTTGTTATTAATCAAATACTGGGAAAGACTACAATGCCCAAATACCCAAATAAAAGAGCAGACTGGTAAAGGAAATGTGACCAAACATGCAGTAGCTGGCACTGAACCAATCCACTCCAGAAAACGCAGACCACAAGGATGAACAGATGTGGTCCTCTGCTACCCTACCCACAGAGTTCAGGGCCAATGGACCTACTCTCTGCAGGACCACATGCGCAATGGAGTGGTGAAGATGTGCCTATTAAACAATTTCTCCTCCATGCTTGAATACCAGGCTCTGCACCATGTAGTGCCCTTCTACAAATGCTCTTGGCTCTCCAGCATAGACATGATATTTTTGCTGTGTTACAGTCCTGGACAAAATAGAGGAAATATATCTACTCTCCTCTTATCTTTGGAAAGTGAAACTTGGCTATCCTTGGGTTGCTGCTATTACAAAGGTATTAAGAGATGTCTTCAGTCCTGGTTAATTCCAACAGCTGAAGGGAAGGAGTTACACAACTGTGGGCCAGCCACTGGGAAAGCCTAGTCCTTGGTCCCATGAATCTCACAAGGCAATATTAATTCCTGCTGACTCAGAGTCCTGATGAATCAAAGTGTTCAGCTCTTTCCAACTCAGGACAAGCAATTTCATCAGAATATATTGTGTATAACAAGTCTGCAATGCTTAATGGTAACAGGAAACCACATACTGTGCATTTCCCATTCCTTGTCCGTTTCCCTTTTGACAAATCTTCAAATGCAGGTGGAAAAACAAACAGGAATTGCTGCAACTGTTTCAGGCAAAGGCCAAAGACTTTTCAGGAAAGACATTATAGAAGGAGGAGGAAACAGTGTTGAATGACATTACTCTTTCAGGTAAAAGCACCAGTAAAAGTTTTTGAAGTAAGAACCAATCATCCATTTCATATTCACAAGCAGCGCTAAAGTAAAAAGAACACAAATGTTAAAAAATTACTCTCTCAAGGATATGCCAGCTCCCTCTCTTTTAGGGATATGTAACAGAGGGTGCTGCACTTGCTCAACAGTCTCTTCCTGTATCTTGGTATTCTGCAGCTCAGACGCCACTGTGCTATCCATATTGCAGTCAGTAAAGTTAAACTATCCAGAGCACACACAAAGCCCTGTAAGTCACTGTGCTCCACAGTTTGCAAAATGAAGCCTACCAACATTTTAACAACTGCCACTTTCCAGTCCAATCCATTGTACAGAGCAAACCAAGGGATTAAGCCTGTAGGAAAGAAAAGAAAACGGGGGGGGGGAGGGGTCACGGGCAGGCGGCGCAGAGAGGAATGATTACAAAATGGGTGGGAAAGGCCAGGTGTGACACAGGGCCAGCAAGCATTACACAACTAGCAGGCTAATTGACCCAGATTCAACCTTTAGACACATTAGAGGGTCCTACCAAAGTCATGGTCCATTTTGGTAAATTTCACGGTCATAAGATTTAAAAAAAAAAAAAAAAAAAAAGTAAATTTCATGATTTCAGCTATTTAAATCTGAAATTTCACAGTGTGGTAATTATAGGGGTCCTGACCCAAAAAGGATTTGTGTGTGTGTGTGTGTGGGGGGGGGTCGTAAGGTTACTGTGAGGGGCGGGGTTGTGGTACTGCTACCCTTACTTCTGCGCTCTGCTGGGGGAAACGGTGCTGCCTTCAGAGCTGGACAGCTGGAGAGTGGCAGCTGTTGGCCGGGAGCCCAGCTCTGAAGGCAGCACTGCCGTCAGCAGCAGCAGCAGCACAAAAGTAAGGATGGTATGGTATGGTATTGCCACCTTTACTTCTGCGCTGCTCCTGGCAGGGCGCTGGCTTCAGAGTTGGGCCCTCGACTAGCAGCTGCAGCTCTCCAGCCACCCAGCTCTAAAGGCAGCAGTGCAGAAATAAGGGTGGCAATACCGTGACCCCCCCACCCTAAAATAACCTTGTGACCCCCCAACTCCATTTGGGTCAGAACCCCCAATTTGAGAAACGCTGGTCTCCTCCATAAAAACTGGTATTTTTTGTGCTTTTATCCTATACTATACAGATTTCCCGGGGGGGGGGGGGGGAAAGAAGGGGATGAGATTTCACAGTCCTTGATGCATTTTTCATGGCTGTGAATTTGGTAGGGCCCTACATATTAGTAGATAACGTTTGTGTTGTGTGTGTTTACAGATATATTGTTAGAGGTTGATAATATAACCAAACAGTTCCTGTCTATCCCGGTGCTCTGTTAATTCCTTTTAAATGAACTGTGCATGTAGTGATATCACTGTCTTAATTTCTCTTGGAAGTATGTAGCAAACTGCCTGTAAATGGCGGGAGACAGGCAATTGTCTTATGTTAATCCATTTAGCTAATTACCAGTGATGCTTAGGAAAGAGGAGGTCTACTTCAAAAGCTAGGATAATTGTCCATTGTTCACCCAAAGACTGCATGCTGTCAAGAGGCTGCCCAGGAACTGTATATATTTAAAACAAAACAAGAAACACCCACCTCTTGGGCCTTTATCCTTTTCATCTCAGATCTGCTTAAGCTTCATCAGGGGAAATGAGCACCGAAAGACTGAAGTCTCCAGTCGCATCTTGATCACCCTGATATTGGACATTAGTCTTTAGGTTCAGTCCAATCCTGAAAGAACTCTTTGCAATTCTAAAGCTCACCATCTCTACTATGACAGGTTTCAGAGTAGCAGCCGTGTTAGTCTGTATTCGCAAAAAGAAAAAGGAGTACTTGTGGCACCTTAGAGACTAACAAATTTATTAGAGCATAAGCTTTCGTGAGCTACAGCTCACTTCATCGGATGCATTTGGTGAAGTGAGCTGTAGCTCACGAAAGCTTATGCTCTAATAAATTTGTTAGTCTCTAAGGTGCCATCTCTACTATGAAACTGACCTAAGAATTCTATTCCTACCTCTGTGTATAATGATCTTTTAACCAATACTCACTCTCTCGCCTTAATAAATTTTAGTTTAAGGAATCAGAATTGGCTGTAAGTGTGTACTTGGGTAAGATGTAAAATATTCATTGACCTGGGTGGGTAATGTGTCCAATCATTTGGGATTTGTATGTTGAACAAGATTTTCAGTAATCCTCATCATATTTGACTTGGCTGTCTAGAAGGAACCCAAGGCTGGGTTGCCTTAAGGGAACTGTTTTTGGCTTCTGGGTAATCCGTAAGGTAATGCAGAAACTGTTTTGTTGCTGGCTTGGTGAATCTAAGTATTAGAACAACAACCAGTTTTGGGGACTGTCTGCCCCATTCTTTGCAGTTCGCCCTAGTTGAGCAATCTCAGCATGGTACCCCTAGGACCCCAGTCACACTGAGAACCTGGAGTATCAAAAG
Organism: Dermochelys coriacea; assembly: GCF_009764565.3. Lineage (NCBI taxonomy): Eukaryota > Metazoa > Chordata > Testudines > Dermochelyidae > Dermochelys > Dermochelys coriacea. The sequence continues at coordinate 85,102,781 of NC_050069.1, forward strand.
GAGCAAGCCCTGTGGAAAAATCAGTTCTCTTTTTATAAACCAAGGAGAAGAGCCAGAAATAATCAATATCAAAATGATTCTCTTTTTAGTTGAACATTTTATTTGGTGTATTGGCAACCAGCCTTCCAGGTTTAGACTTACTTTTCCTTCTTCCATTCCCACCCATATCTATATCTATAAAAATATAAAGAAGACAGCCATTGCAAATTATCAGGCATTATTCCACCTTGTTTCAGTTGTATGTAACTCATGTTTAAAGATTTACTTAAGGCTAAACAAACAAATTCAGCCCAGTAGTAAGTTTTCTTTTTCTTCTAAACTAGAAAATGGAGCTTTAGGAAGAACTGTTTTAGCTACCAGAGTATCATCAAAAAAGAAGAAAGGAAGGATGTTTTACTACTTTAGGGGAAAAAAAGGCTGAGATTTGGCAAAAGTAAGTATGGTAAGAGACCAGTTCATAGTTTATTCCCAAGAGTTTTTGGAGTGTTGAAAGCTGGATGACAAAAATATTTAAAATTATGAGTAACAACAATGGAGCTAGTAAATGAACAACTTTTAAAAGACATTTAATAATGCATTAAACAGGTACATTGTGAAGACAAAACACAATGTATTAATACACTGCATGTAATACTTGAGGCACGTACTAACAGAGGGCTGAAACATACCCTGTAGCAATGCTGTTATAAGATAGCTCTAACACAAAGCTGTTTTAAAAATACGTCTATTTTAAAAAGCATTTAAAAAAAAATTTATCATGGAAAAAGCTGTTCACAAGGAAATCCTAAAACAAAAAAGACAAAAGTACTCTGTGGGGGTGTGTGTATGTATTTAAAATAGCATTTCTGAATTAACTTTTGTAACGTCCTAAAACTTCTTCTCTAATTCCAGTGTCCCAATTCTTACTGGGCTTCTTTTTTCTAGCTTCACAGGAATCCCCTACATGCAGGTTTCTCACTCTCTCATGAGAAGATAAAATTGGGATCTATTTAATACAAGACATGAAAGAGACACTTGGCTGCTTGAAAGTGAAGAGTGAGAAATATTCCCTAGTGGATGGAAGAAGGGTTGCTAAGCCATGAATTTCTGCAGAATTCAAACTTTCAATTGTCAAAGGAATAACTTATAATTCTTATGGTTGCAAACGTCATCTTCCAAGTAAGTGAGAATATAGTGCTGTCTTCCCTTACGGTCAACCTAGGCCAGCCTGCATGTTTTTTTAAACATCACTGTTTTTGTCTACATTATTTGCTAAATGCAGTGAAACTGTCAAGAAGCACATCAACTTAATTCTTCTAATGTTTTACCAATATATTAACAGCAGCAGATCTAGGCTCTGCAGCTATTCACAAAGGATAAGGACCCAAAAATACTGAGATTGGGAAGGAGTAGCAGAGAACCCAGTATACACACCTGTAGCCACCAAGAGGGGGTGGTGATGCAGTATTGATACTCCCATTTGTGGTTGTGGAGAGAAAGACAGCATGAGAATAGAAGAGAGACCTTTAAAGGGGAAGAATGATAGTTAAGGCACAATGAGAAATGTATATGATTTTTCCAAGTTTCAACTCAATGTGAAAAGAAACACAAATTAAGTGTCCAATCATGTGATGTGCTGAACTCCTTCAAATATTATTGACTTGACAGTGAGTGTTGGGATAGATACCTCAAGCCTTAAGACCAAATTCATAAGAGAAAAGCAGAGACCTTCACTAAACTGGTATACCAGTCAGTTGGGCAAGTACTCTTACTAAATAATTCAATTGTTTTCTCACCCCCTCCTTAAAATAAAGCCTCATGATCCAATTCTCAGAGGTATTAAACTCCTACTGGTTTCAACGGGAATTATGGAAGTTTTGCAGCTCAGAAAACTGGGCATAGTTATGAAGGCTATTACTGAATGTAAATGATGCAACAGTTTAACCCTAGTCCTCCCATGTCATCCCCCACACACAGCCTGTTAAATGAAATATTTCTAATTTCCCTGTGAATTTGTAAACTCAACAGGTTGCTTTGAAATGTCAATGGTTTCTGAATGACCTAAGCAAACATATTCCACAATGAAACATCCTTAAATCAAGAAACTAGAGTTAGAAAAAAACAAACAGTTCCAAAAATCCACTAATGCAGTATTTTGAAGTAAGCAGACATCAAACAAGAGAGTTTGAGCCACACAGCTGAAGCACATGTTGTACAATGATGCTGGCCTCCAGTGTTAGTAATAAGAAAAAGGAGCACTTGTGGCACCTTCGAGACTAACAAATTTATTTGAGCATAAGCTTTTGTGAGCTACAGCTCACTTCATCGGATGCATGCAGTGGAAAATATAGTGGGGAGATTTTATATACACAGAGACCATGAAACAATGGGTGTTACTATACACACTGTAACAAGAGTGATCAAGTAAGGTGAGCTATTGAAGCAGGAGAGAAAAAAACCTTTTGTAGTGATAATCAAGGTGGGCCATTTCCAGTAGTTGACAAGAACATGTGAGGAACAGTAAAGGGGGGGGGGGGAACAAACACAGGGAAATAGTTTAACTTTGTGTAATAACACATCCACTCCTAGTCTTCATTCAAGCCTAATGTAATGGTGTCCAGTTAGCAAATTAATTCCAATTCGGCAGTCTCTCGGAGTCTGTTTCTGAAGTTTTTTTGTTGAAGAACTGCAACTTTTAGGTCTGTAATCGAGTCACTAGAGAGACTGAAGTATTCTCCAACTGGTTTTTGAACATTATAAATTCCTGACATCTGATTTGTGTCCATTTATTCTTTACATAGAGACTGTCCGGTTTGACCAATGTACATGGCAGAGGAGCACTGCTGGCGCATGATGTTATATATCACATTCGTAGATGTGCAGGTGAACGAGCCTCTGATAGTGTGGCTGATGCGATTAGGCCCTATGATGGTGTCCCCTGAATAGATATGTGGGCACAGTTGGCAATAGGCTTTGTTGCAAGGATAGGTTCCTGGGTTAGTGGTTCTGTTGTGTGGTGTGTGGTTGCTGGTGAGTATTTGCTTCAGATTGGGGGGCTGTCTGTAAGCAAGGACTGGCCTGTCTCCCAAGATCTGTGAGAGTGATGGGTCGTCCTTCAGGATAGGCTGTAGATCCTTGATGATGCGTTGCAGAGGTTTTAGTTGGGGGCTGAAGGTGATGGCTAGTGGCGTTCTGTTATTTTCTTTGTTGGGCCTGTCCTGTTGTAGGTAACTTCTAGATGCTCTTCTAGCTCTGTTAATTCGTTTCTTCACTTCAGCAGGTGAGTACTGTAGTTGTAAGAATGCTTGATAGAGATCTTGTAGGTGTTTGTCTCTGTCTGAGGGGTTGGAGCAAATGCGGTTGTATTATAGAGCTTGACTGTAGACAATGGACTGTGTGGTGTGGTCTGGATGAAAGCTGGAGGCATGTAGGTAAGTATAGCCATCAGTAGGTTTCCGGTATAGGGTGGTGTTTATGTGACCATCGCTTATTAGCACCATAGTGTCCAAGAAGTGGATCTCTTGTGTGGACTGGTCCAGGCTGAGGTTGATGATGGGATGGAAACTGTTGAGATCATGATGGAGTTCCTCAAGGGCTTCTTTTCCATGATGATGGGTCCAGATGATGAAGATGTCATCAATGTAGCACAAATAGAGTAGGGGCATTAGGGGATGAGAGCTGAGGAAGCGTTGTTCTAAGTCAGCCATAAAAATGTTGGCATACTGTGGGGACATGCGGGTACCCATTGCAGTGCCGCTGATTTGAAGGTATACATTGTCCCCAAATGTGAAATAGTTATGGGTGAGGACAAAGTCACTAAGTTCAGCCACCAGGTTAGCCGTGACATTATCAGGGATACTGTTCCTGACGGCTTGTAGTCCATCTTTGTGTGGAATGTTGGTGTAGAGGGCTTCTACATCCATAGTGGCTAGGATGGTGTTAGTAATGTTATTTGAACGATAATCATGCGAGTTTACGATAGTTGCGATCTGAGTAAGAATCCATTTCAGAAGGTTGTGCAACTACTTTGAGCTGTAGCTCATGAAAGCTTATGCTCTAATAAATTTGTTAGTCTCTAAGGTGCCACAAGTACTCCTTTTCTTTTTGCGAATACAGACTAACACGGCTGCTACTCTGAAACCTTACTTTGCCAATGAAACTTTTAAAAAATTCTCTTATTTACAAGACATCCTAAATTTGTATCTGGAATGGTTTATATTATGCTTAGTTAAAAATTAGCAGGCACTGCTATTTTCCCCCACACACAGTGGTCAGAGCTCCGTCCATAGAAAAAAATGAGCAAATCTTTCAATAAAAACTCCAAATATTTGACATCTTCATGAAGATTTTTGGGTTGACATAGCACAAATTAGTCTGGGATAGACAGCCTAAATGATTCTGGGAAATGGCTCACAAGGGAACAAGTGAGTGGTTTTAAAGTTGCAAACAAAAGGTGACCACAAACACCTTGAATGTATATCTTAATTGGCATTTCCCATCTCTACTACTGTTCTAACATCCCTGGATTTGTTTTTTTTTCAAATTACAAAAATTATGCATTTTCTGATTTTCAAACAGAAAATCAGAACTCCAGACCACCCCCACCCCTTTTAAAAATATCAAGTCTATTGTACGGTTTTCTGGCATTCAGAAGATGTAAACATTCCAAGAAAAAAAATGCAAATTTCTAAGCAGTCTCTTTGTTAAAATCCATAACATGGAATTTTACTTCAAGTGGACCACTGCAATCTTTGGCAACATTTACTGAAGAAAAATTCTCTCTGCCCCACCCATTCAATCTAAAGAGTATGATTCCATGAATGTATACTCACAAAAGGATGAGCTGTTGTAGCAGTTCAATCATCTTAACAGTTTGCTCTGTCTTTTATAGTAGGAAACCCCCCACCTCCACACACAAATTGGCAGATGAAGGGTGAATTATTTCATAAATGAGATTCTCTAGTAGCCTGTACATAAAAAAATATTGCTTTTTAAACATTTAATTAAAAAAAGTACAAAATTCAGAACTCTTGCAGAAATTGCCACCACTTTGGTGGATTCAGACACTAAAGAAAATATGAAAAAGTTACCAAAGCATCCAGTGTTTGACATACATTGGACTGTATATATTCAGCAGTTAGATGAAACTGCAGTTTTGTTCACAGAAGCTTTCAGATGAAACCTGAATCTCAAAGCCAAACTCATCAAGTTTTTCTCCGTATATATACAAACACACTGAATTTTGCCTTTTTGTCCATTCAAAACCAAAGATCCCTTCCCAAGATTTGAAAATAAACCCAGACTTACCAAGCACTCTCAAGCCTTTCAGTAAACCAGGCCAAATGGAATTTCAGGTTTCATGACGACATTTTTGCTAGTTTCTAATTAGATTATTATATTTCTTTAAAACAACACAATGTACTTCAGTCTTTCCCTATCCCATCTATAATTTTGACATACAAAATGTATCAGACTAATGGAAATATAATTCACTATTAATAATGCTATAAAACAATATTCTTGAATTTAACATCTTAGTCTAGGGCTTGGGGGGGGGGGAAGTCTATCCACCCATTCACTATGGGCAAGAAGGTTACCTTGGCAAGTGAGGGGCTTATACCATCAATTTCTGCAGAAATTTACACTTTTCAGAACAAAAAAAGAAAAAAAATAGGTTTCAACACTGTGGTCACAAAAATCAGCATTCCATATATAAAAGAATGAATGGCCAGGATGCCTTCTCAATTCAGACCCTGTGATGCTGTTGGGTTTTTCAGACAACAGTGAAATTAACAAAACTCGTATCATTTTCACTGGTGCTATGAAGAACCCCATGGCAGCTATGAAAGTGACAAGATTAGGTAAATTCCACTATGCTGTTGTTTGGGGGCAAAAATGCACAGAGGAACACACCGGTATATTCACAGGGATGAAATGGGGTGGAAAAAGCTGAGAGCAGAGCAGAGTTACAGGGAATCACCCCCAGGAGGCTGTCAGTAGGAAATGGTAAGACAAAAAGCAAAAACAAAAAGATCATTCTCTCTTTCAGAAGCCAGATGGAGATAGCTTTGTCTCATCCTCACCCTAGTTCCTTCTGTTGCCCTATATCCTGTTCCCAATCTCCCCCACTTACCAAAAAAAAAAAAGTATTTAAATCTTAATTTATAAAACAGGTTATTCCATTAGCAGCTTGGCTGTCTTTACAACAATTACAATCGACAATCTCATGTCATTCATTGATTGCTCATGCCAACATAGCTAAACAGCTATCCCCGACCAAACTTCTATAAATTAGTCATTTTATTCCCTTGATTCCCTCCCAGGGGGTTCTGTTATTTAATTCCCATCTTTCCTTACACCTCCTGACTAACATCTCCTCGCACCAGACCTCATGGCCCCTCTGGGTGACACTACAAGTCTCCTACATCCTGTGTCTTCCCCCTGGATTTTCTCCTCTCTCTCTTCCCATGTCTTTTCTTCAGGCTATAGTGTAGATGAAGACATACGTGTTAGACCTCAACTGCCATAAGATAGCTCTCTGGCTCTCATCACTTGAAGAGGAGGAAGGAGCACTGCACCAGGATTCAGTGTTGTGTTTTCTTTCTACCTTGTAGCCAGCCATTTAGTAGGAAAGCAGCCAGAAACTTCTACCCTCTCCATACACAATTTATCAAAGGGGCTTGGGAAGGCAAGAGGAATAAAGATGGTGATGTTTAGGTCAGGTGTATTAATAGGGCTGCATTTTGCCAAAGTCATCTTCTTAAATTAATTTAATTTTTCCCACCAGTTACTGGTATTTCTAAGATAGTGCATGCTTCAATAGTAGTTTGGTTAAATAATATTTCAGTTTTTAACACTTATCTGTTAAAGTACACAGGGAAGTTAGAGTCATGTAGGCTACAATTCTGCTTTTATACTATATCACACATCTGATAGTGTTTCAAGCACACATTTTGTTGTTAAACAATAGCGGAGGAGCAGATTACAAAATGAATCCTCTATTCTTTCCACCAATTTAGTGGTGCATGTCCCAAAAATGTCTATTTTAAGTCACATTGCACATTTGATCAGAACACTGCAGCTCTGCTTGACCAACGAGCATTGTCTATCTAGTTTCTTGGACTTTAACTCTCATTGCAAAGGAATAGTGGATAACATATTACACACAAATTTGGACATAATCCCTATCAGATTATTACAATTTTCAGGCAGTTGAAATTTTGGGCCAACATTGGTAGACAGTATCCATTTAAAAACTCTTTCACACTTGTGCAAAGTTAAATCAACTTGGCACTCTCTCTGGTAGCCAATTGTATCCTTTAAGCAGAAACTCTATTCATTCAATTGAATTGCTGCATTAAGGGGGACAGTTGGTTGGCATGGAGAGGATTGCGTTGATTGACAATGTCCTTTAGTCACAAAGAAATTGGAGCAAGAGTTTTTTTAAAAAAAAAAAATCACAGTGGGTCTCTCAATAGATTAAGCTAGTTGAAGATGATACAAGTACAGAATGTTTCCAGGGAGAAGTTGAAGATTCAGTGCATTTCATCAGTCCAAAAGTTATTTTTGTGTCTTGTTTGTAAATTTGATAGCTCAAATTTAAAAGAACTCCTGCTTTGACTTTTAACTCAGCACAAGTTACAATATTAGCTCAACTAGAGTATTCCTAGAATATGGTTTGTGGGATTTCTGCAGAACTACAGATGCTTGACTGAGAATTTTGTGGATCTTCATTCTTACATTTTATGGTATTTCATTATGCACATAAAATTTTGATTAAAAAGTATTTTTTAAAAGTCAAATTTTCAAATGATTACAATCATCCTTTTTGTCCCCCACAAGTAAAATCATATAGTGCTTACTGAAAGAAATCAGAGTGATTCGTTATTAAATGAATGCTTCCAATAGATGGAATCATTAAAAAACAGGGTATTTCAACATGCATAAATACAATAAGACAAACTAGTTAGACACTACTGCATATATAGGCACTGCATTCAAATTGTTAACATTTTTGGATACTTTAGCTTTCGATAACCTTCATATTTACAATTTGGATATCACTGTATAAAATCTAGTAACTATACAGAAGGCCATAGTATGTCTTCACCCACTTAAATTAAAGGTGTTATTCTGGATGAACAATGGAACAGAGGAAGGCAGAAATTTGGTCCAGTTTTTTACTTTATTTTGTTTTCTTTAAACACACTTAATTTTCCTTCACGCATGGGAAGATTATATAGATTTCTCCACTAATGAAACACTTGGAACAAACACCATTATGATTATATAACAAGAAAAATGTGGCATAACTCCCAACATACAGTATATTGTTTGTTAAAACAACTGGAATAGTCATATCAGCATAGTTGTGCTGGCATAGCCTCTTACTGTAGTTGCAGCATATAGAGACAGGAGGAGTTCTGCTGGTGTAGGAACACTATCTCCCAAATGACATTAAGGTTGGCCTACACTTGCAAGTTACATCATCATAGCTATGCTGATCAGGGTGTCCCTGACATATCTACTCTGACAAAACCCCCAGCGTAAATACAGCTATGTTGACAAAAATGTGCTTCTGTCGATGCAGCTAATGTTTGTGAATGTGGTGCTCCTATACTGACAGAAAAACAATTCCATCCACATTGGCCGTGTCTATGCTAGGGGCTGGTCTACACTAGAAAGTTAGGTCAACACAGCTATGTCGCTCAGGGGTATGAAAAATTCACACCCTGAGAGATATAGCTAAACTGACCTAATCCCCAACATAGACAGTGTTATGTCAATGGAAGAACTCTTTGATCAACCTAGCTACCATCTCTTAATGAGGAGGGTTTACTACAGTAACAGAACCACCATTTCCATGCCCTGTAGCAAGTTTCTACGCTACAACAGCACAGCTGCAGTTGTGCCACTGTAACGGTTCTAGTGTAGACATAGCTTAGGGGGCTATGCCAGCATACACTCTGTAGCCGACATTGCTCCTGCTGGCTCAGGCTCTCTTCTGTGCTATATCTATAGCTACGTGGACAAAAAAAATTTGCTGTGTTGATAGGGCGTGTGCTTTTTTCATACCTCTGAGTGACATAGCTATGCCAGTATAAATTTGAAGAGTACACTGGGCTTTAGAAAATAGGGCCAATTTCACTGCTAGGATAAGTAGATAAAACTTTTCTTCATTTTATACTTCAGTGAAATGGACTTCAATAGAGTTGCCTACACTTACTCCATCAGAGAATCTGGACCTATTGTGTAAAGCCTAATCCAGCTCTCCCTGAAGAGGAACTTTGCGACTGACTTCCATGTCAATAGGCTCAAGCCCTAAAATAAGTAGGCTAAAATCTCAGCAAATCACACTAGACACTGACATTTTTCTTTAATTATATAATTCTGTTAACTAATTAGGCAAATTGGTACATTGTGCAATTTAAAGGGTTATTGTTATTTTGATTTTGACTGAAATCACATGACTTGCAAATCAGAAGCCAGGCAGATGAAGGACTTTAAAAAAAGTTCACCGCATACAAAATATTTAAATAGTGAAGGATTTACCATTAAATCTGTCTGCCCTGTCTTTTCAGATTAAAAGGACTAGAGGCTGAAATCAATGATATTTTCAAATCTCAGTCAAGCATCATAAAAATAACTTCTGAATTAAAGTGTCACATTACTTCTAGCCTCAAAATGGCTCAAAAAACTTAAACCATCCACTTGTGTGGATACTGCACATACTATATAAAAAAGATATTGTACACATTTCAAAATATAATTCATAAAATAGTAGTGGCAGAAAATACAATAGAACTGTATAGTCTAACTTCATTGTACTGACTACATGTTAGGTTAGCCACCATTTCACCCTGCACACACCAAATCAAAATAGCATTCAGAAGTCCTACAGCAGCTCAGACTTCTCAGGGGTTTAAAAGAAAAAAAGAAAGATACCTAGATTTTACAGTATACTACTTCTACCAATAGAAAATATGGCTACAACCAAACATATTCTTTGCACAAGTCAGACCTACACAAAGACAGATAGTTTATGAAACAATTTTATCACTTGTCTCGGGGTCTTTGGATAAATTGTTTGTTCAAACAGAACCATAATTAAACAACACTATTTAGGTTTTTATACATTTAGAGCAAAAAAATACATCCCAGAGTTTACAAATGAAAATTAATTTCTTTAAAATTGATAATACACAATTAGTCGGATAGGGTTTTTTTTTTTTCAATTAAAAAACAGGGGACTTCAAACTCTGCCATTTATAAATCATGCTGTTTTTTTAAAAAACAAACAAACATTTAAAAATGCAGTTATATTATTGGAATGTTACATGAACATCACTATAGCTAAGAATCAGTCACCATTTCACTTGATGTAGCTGCATTTTTAGATTTTTCATCATTTTTCATTTATATTTTGCCTACTGACCTGAAATGCAATCCCATAACACTTTAAGAAAACAGTTTGAAAACAAAGACTTTATCATTTCCATAGAGAATACCGATGGAAGAAGTGTGCAATGTCAACCAATCAGTCTTTCAAACTTGTAGAGCTTTTTGGATATTAGAGACCAGACTTGAGCATTACACTCAAGGTAACCACATTGCTCATTACATATATGCAGTATCAAAATGGTATTCTGGTGATGAATAAACTATATGAACTACAACTGAAGGGACAGAAGCTGGGGAACTGAAAACAGGTGCCCTTACAGGTCTGAATGTAGGGGCTGCTGGGCCAAACCTTAGTGGTGTTGGACCATGGAAGTGCAGGACAGGCAAAGGTCATGAGCAGAGATGGGCAGCCAGGATCGGGAGGAAGTACCCTAGCTTCAGATGGGAGTCAGGGGATGTGGTGTGGTGTGGTGAGTGAGGGGCTTGGCTATTGGCTAAGCGGGGTGTGTTGGGGGATGACGAGTTTAGGGGCTGGGATGTTGGGGACTGCAGCGGGTTGGATGAATGTCAGGGCTGCTGGGATGTGTGGGGTTTGTCTGAATAAGTGGGGCTGGTGGAGGGTACTGGGTGGGGAGAGGGGAATTCTGGGAGCTGTGTGGTGTGGGGAGTATATTGGGCAGGAGTGCTTTAAGGAAGGTGAATCCCCTCTCCAATTTCCACAGTGTACAGGGGTCCAAAATTCTTTAATCTGGGCCTGGCAATGGCAGACCTCAAATATGTATATTTACATTGTACATGCAAAGATGCAAGAGAGGCCACTATGTTATTAGACCACCAGGAGAAACACCAGTTTAACTGATAGTTCTAGATTAATTCCTTAATGGAATGTACTTTAACCAACACCACAATGTAACAAAGGAAATGCTCCTTTTTCTCCTCTTAGATAGCAGTAATACAAATACTAATATATATGTCATGTCATGTAGATATGTTGCATGCATTCATCGAAGCGAGGTAAGGTTTTTTGAGATTTTTCATTCAGAGGTGGTGAAAGCGTGTACTGCATAATCTTTAGATGTCCATTAAAGCTTATATGGAAAGAGGAAGCAGTGATCCAGCCCTAATTCTGAATTCCTTTTCTTGTGTATTTAAGCCAAATTTTAACGATTGTGTTTATTGACTGAAAACACCTAACAATATTTATTTTAGAAAGTTATTAATTGATTTTCTTTGATAGGACTTCTATTCCTGATTGTGGATCAAAGAAGTTCTAATGATTGTGGTGGATAAAAGTTTAATATTGTTATTTAAGTACTCTTTAAATACCACCCATCAACAACACTTGTTTGTTCTAACAATTAAAACTGTAAGCATATTAAACAGGATTTTAAATGTTTTAGCAGTTAGCCCAAGCACTGTATTTTTTCCTTCCCAAACTAAGCATTCCATAAGCTTGGCTTAGCAGAAGAAACTAAGGGCTACAGCATGACGGCTTTGGCCATCTACCCCCACCCTCACATTCCTGTTAAAAAAACCCCAGACATATATTGTAGTGCAGATGAGACCCTGACTATATTTGTACCATGAAGTTCATGGTATGATTAAAACACAGTTATGGCCTCATCTGTGTTATGAGATTGGATAGTGCTTGAAACACGTGCACAGAAGAGAAAGTAACAATGGAGGACCTGGGTCTCTTCCAGCATGGTTGTTTCTATAGTAATATTAACAAGCCTTAAATATCAGATTGCTAACAAGGAAATCCCCCACAAGTTTCCTCAGAAGTGAGCTATAGGCCTGATATGCAAAGATTTACATACAAGTAACTTTGCTCATGTAAACAACCACCTTGTCAATGGGGGTTCTAATGTAAGGTTATTTACGTGTTAGTCTGTAGGATAAGGCCAGGTAGGTAAATGCTATTAAAGTGTTCTTTATTCTTTTCCATCCTTCTCTAATATCTAGTGTAAAGAACATCCAGTATTCAGTGGGCATGCAGATTTATCCACAGGAGATTTTGCCCTGAAGGACCAATCATTTGTGTGAGGAATCATTTTAAATGCAGCAGCAGCGTCAGTATTTAAAGTTTACATAGCTGAGTTGGTCAACAGTTTGCTCTCATATGAAACATTTCTGAGGCCATGTCTACACTAGTGAGCTCACAGCAGCACAGCCATACTGATGCAGCTGTCCTGCTGTAAGATCACTTGTGTAGCCACTCTATGCCAATGAGAGAGAGCTTTCCCGTCAATACAATAAAACCAACTCAACAAGCAGCGATAGCTATGTCAGCTGGAAAAACTCTCCCACCAACATAGCGTTGGGCACACTACCACTTATGCCGGCAAAATTTATGTCACTCTTGGGTGTGTGTTTTTTCCACACTGCTGAGTGACATAAATGGTAGCGTAGACATGATCTGAATATTTAACATATGTAGCGCACATCTCTGAAGCACATTTAAGATCACAAGAAACCCAGAAGTTGTCTCCACTCCCAAAATGCAAACAGAAAACAAAGCCACACTGGAAAAAAATTATCTAATTTCCTGTGAAGCCTCCTGGAGTATTCAAGAAATTGAAAAACAAATATCAGTCTGAGGTTTTAGTGGTCATTACTTCCTCTGCACTCTCTAACCATATCCTGTAACACTACATATTACTACTCCTGACAAGAAAAACAAATCCCCATCCTCAGTCCCGAGAGCTGAGATTAACCAAGGCACTCTCACTGTCAATCCCCACTGTGGTACATCAGGAAATTAGAGCTCTCAGAGAAAGGTCCTTGATTTTGGAATTAACTTCTCCTGTTGGCTGACAGACCACAAGGGTCTGTATACTCTTAAAAACACTAAGCAATGGAGGGGTATTCCTGTCGCTGTAGTTAATCCACCATCCCCAAAAGGCAGTAGCTAGGTCGATGGAAGAATTCTTGTCTACACCAGGGATTAAGTCGGCATAGCTACTACGCGTCTCGAGGGTGTGAATTTTTTACACCCCTAAGGAGACACAGCTATACACTGAAAACTAAGTCTGTTGACCTCCAGCGCATGTGGCAAGGCCAATCCATTTACTCAAACTTTTGTCTGAAGTAATGGATGAGGAGCTGTTATTTGCTATTGCTCCAAAGTTCTTAGTTTCTCTCACAATGTCAATTTAAATTATGCTTTAATCTGCTTTTTAATACACACTTTTGTAATGGGAATATTTTTACCTCTTGAAAGCAATATTTTAAACCAAAAACAATATTAACATAAAACCCATTTATAAGTAAGTTTATTTCTGTTACTAACATCTTAGCCCCTGATCTCGCAAATAGCTGTCACGTGCTTAACTTTATCCATTGATGTAGTCTCACTGACTTCAACAGGACTATTAATGTGCTTATGCAAAAACTTACATTTGCTTGCTAGATGAGCACCTAGCAGAGTCCTTTACTTCAACAGAACCAAGATTTAGCTCTTCAAAACTAAAATCTAAATACTTGGCCAAGAATAAGACAACAACATCATCATCATAAAGTTTAAAATACACCCGGGCACTTTTCCAGATGTGTTTTCACAGAAGGTGACAACTAGTAATGCAATATGGGGCCTTTGAGATCTCAGTCACTGGTTTGAATCTTTCCTAGCATAGAAGCCACAGAAAGTGGTTACCATACCACAGCTGTGAAGTGGTTTATATAAAAAGAATTAGTGATTGCCACAACACAAAAGCCACCATCATAAACAGCACCCTTGTTGGCATTCCCAGAGAGGCCAGAGATTGAAGTGAACATGAAGATTATCTTACCTTCTCACTCAGAGATGGTGACTCCAGGAAAAGGATTAAATCACACTAGTAGGGTGGCATGGAACACTTTGCATTTCCACTCTCTGTGCTGAATCTGCTCTGTGTATAACACCTTACACAAAAACTGTTCTCAGAGCATTTTCTTCTAGAATCTCTCAAACACAGCTAATGTTTGTTTGGGTTTTTGGGAGGATGGGAAGGGGGGGGGGGGGAAGCATGCTATTTGACAAAGTTGGTTTAGTCAAACCTAGTAGAATAGTCTAGTGTTCTTGTGATAGTGTTTGTTTTGGCACTGACATTAATTTTTAAATTCTTAACATTAAATGGCTTGTTCAAACTGTGTTCAGATTATGGAAATAATGTAGTCAGTCCAACAAACAATGAATAAAGATGAAACAGCATACTTTTCCCAGTAGTGGCATGAACATCTGGACTAGTCTACTGAAAAATGTCACTTATGTTTTTCTTTTGTCCATAAGTAGTTTTTACAACAGAAAATATAGAACATAAAATCATGTTACCACTTAATTCATAAAGCAAGCTTTGGTTACATAAACTGACATTTGTAACAACAACACACATTTACCACAGTGGAACTACGAACACAGTTCTGATTTATTCTCTTGGAGTTGCTGGAAGTATATTGCATATCAGAACAAGAAGGTAAAGCCTCCCATCTAATGAAAAAAATTGCTTTCTAGAGAAGAAAATGTTCTTGTTTGTTATGCTCTATGAATATTTGTTAAAAAAAAAACCCTTGATGTTTTCGAAGAATACATTCTGCTGTTCCGTTACTTTGGTATAATATATATCAGATTTAAAGTCTAGTTTAAAGTGTAGTTACACGCCAACTTCACTGTTTCCGGATACTCTACAACACGTCAATTGCAATATTTTTCCCTAAAGGATATCAACTATATTTAAGAAAGTAATCACTCTATATCTGACCTACAAGTCCTCATCCTCAAAGGAAACCTGCACTTTCAAAAGATGAGCCTGGAAGCTTAAATTCATAACTTTGCTAGACACTAAAAACCATGGACTGAATAGAAACACTGCATTTATAGCTTTTGTAATCTGTAACCCATGAACAATCCTGCACCCACAGCTGCTTAATTTCCCAGTGCTGAAGAAAACCTCTGTGTATGCTCAAAAACTTGTCCTTCTCACCAACAGAAGTTGGTCCAATAAAAGATATAACCTCATCCACCCTGTCTCCTTAAGAAAGTTTGGCAGTTTAAATATATTTTTAGATTTACAGTAGTTTTTTTCTATAGAGCCAAAATACCAGGTTAGTTGCAGGTATAGATGGATTGAGGACAAAAAAAAAATCCACTTTATAACATAAAATACAAATTATATATACTTAGGGCCCAATCATGCTCCCATTGACATGGATCAACTTTAAACATTCAGGATTTGGGTCCAAAGTAATGAAAGACTTAAGCAAACCAAACAAAAGACCTGAGCAATCACTGTCAGTGTTTTACACTCAAGTTTTTGTCTTGTAAACTTAATTGCATGCACTGTACTGTTTTTTTCTTGGAAACTTGATATAGTCTTTCTGACGTATAAGCTTCATTTATGTCAGAAACACAACCTTGTCCCGGGACTACATATCAACTACCTGATTTTACAAAAATGTTGTGTATGTTTAGTTTTATGCACGTGAACTCAATGGAACCATTTGTAAATAAAGTTACGTACATGCTTAAGAGTAAGGCTCAGGCCCAAAGTTCTACTGTTCAGTAAAGGAGTCAATTTTGCAATTTATTAAGTCAGTAGAAATAGCTGTGTTAAAACTGTATTACAGAACTTTGGTAGTGACACTAACTATATTTGAAAGCAAATTCATTATCAATGTCTGTTTCACGCTCTTATAATTTCTCAGAGAAAAAGTAATGGTTTACAGTGAAGTTTCACATCTTGGATTTCTGGACAAAGGTTAATTCTGTGTGAAATGACAAAGTTCCATTTAGTTTTATGAAACGGTCAGCATGTGAAAAAAAGCAAACAACTTCATTCCCCGCCAATATTCTCTACATTACCAACTGTTTTCAGACAGGTTTGCTCTAGACTATCTTAAAAATAGCTAATTTTAACATGAACAAACAAATTTAATTTTAAATGAGGACAAAAATTCTTTGGTGTGTTTGGGGAAATCTGTCCTGAGAATAAAGTTCTCTAGTGTTACATTGGACTCCGACAACGTAAAGTGCAGCACTCCATATCAGTGTGTGTACAGGTTATATAGAGTTGCATACATTACAACAAATGCAAGCAATTGCATGTATCTCAATAAAGGCACAAGATATATATATTGTGTATATATATATATATATATATATATATATATATATATATATATATATATATATATATATGTATGTATGTATGTATGTATGTATGTATGTATGTATGTATATAGGCCTATATGCATATAGGCACACACACTATATGGCCCCTATCTTATGGGAACTCAGGTACATGCTTGACTTTATGTAGTGCAGATAGTCCCATTCAAGTCAATGTGTCTACTCACAGTGCATAAAGTTAAGGACAAGCCTCTGCAGGATTGGAGGCCTATGAATTCTCTATATATTCTTTTAATTATTTTATTTATAAATAAAGAAGACTTGGTCAAGTGTTGTGATTGAAAAATATATATAAAAGTCAGAAATTTAAAGTAACCATGCCTCAGCTTATCACACAGATGTAATAAAGCCCAACCACAAACCGAATATACAATACTACATAATAATTAGACCGTGGGGCCAAGTTAGTTGATTTGGAAATCAATTTTCAATTTCCTGACTTTGCTGGTTTAGGTTCTCAAGACACAGTTGTTCTTTAACATAGTTTTGGGGGTTCGGGGTTTGGTTTTTTTTGCACTGAACTGATAAAAGAAGCAATTCAACCTTGGACCATGCTATACTGGATATGGCTCATTATGAGCCAAGATGGCCAAAATGAAAGCCAAGAAACAAACGCTCTTCCATCAATACCAGTGTAAAACATATGCTGGAGTAAGTGAAAGGGGGAAAACCTTGACCATACTCCAGCAAGGCGCATGCTGGAAGGCGAAGTGTCGAGGAAACCGAAAGGAGCGGGAAGTGAAAATGAAAAGTGGAGCCTCCGATAAACTTGGTTGCTCTTTCGCCCCCTCGCAAAACAATGGGACACGCTGTGGTTTTCAATCAAAGCAAGCCAGGGAAGGCAGAGACCCCTCTCCCCAGAGCAGTTGTTGCCAGGCTTCAAGCGGCCAACAGACAGCGGCCCCTGCCACCCTTGCAAGGAACCGGACTGACGGGCAGAGGGGAGCCACCAACGGGACCCTCCTGCTCCCCCCACCCCGGCGCCTCAGAGATAGTCCCCTGGGGTGCAGCCACCCCCCAGCCCGGCCAGGCACAGGGGCTCTGCTCCCCGCTGGGCAGGGAAAAGTTACCGGGAACTTTCTGTCAACCCAAGGGGGGCAGTGGAAGGGGGCGGGACGCCGCCCAGCGTCCTGCCAGGGGCACGGAGCCGGCGGGGGGAAGGGGCCGCGCTGACTGGGGGCTCCGGAGGGGGGAGGGACTGGGGCCTATCGCTCTCCGGGCGCCGCCGCAGCCTCTCCGGGGGTGAAGGCGCGGCCGGTTTCTCACCTGCGTCTCCAGCCGCTCCGGCAGGGACGGACTCGAGCCCCCTGCTCCTCCCGGGGCCGCCGGACCGGGCAGCAAAGCGGGAGGAGGGATCCGGAGGCGCTCGGAGACTCGCCGCGAGGAGGAGGAGGAAGCTCGCCCGGCCTTCTGCCTCCTGCCTCCCCCGCCTTCACTGGCGCTGCGGCCGCCCCATGCGCCCGCGGAACCTCCCCCTCTCGCAGCCCGACTCAGAGGCCGCGGGGCGGAGCCGGGCAGCGGGGGCGCTCCCCGCCCCCGGCGGCAGCTCCCCGTCAGCGGAGCGCCAAGTTCAGCGTCCCCGACCTAACATGGCGGCGGCCGAGGTGTTACCACCCCAGTCGGGCCCCCCCCCCCCGGCCAGAGGGGGCGCCCCCGAGGCCAGGGCAGCCGCGCTGTCTGTGGGTGGGAGCGTGGGAGGGGTTATGGGGGGGGGGGCGCGGCGGTAGGTGAGCCTCGGGCCCGGTATCCGGAGCCCCAACAGCGCGCGGGATGGGCGAGGTGGGTGGGGAGCGCCGAGCGTTTGCGGCGTGAGGTTTGGGGGAGGTGGTGCTGGAGCGGTTTGGCAGGGCTTTGCAGGGATTAGTTAGTCCATGGGCGGGGGGAAGCACAGGTTTGGGCGGGGGGGGGGAAGTTTTATGGATTTTTTTTTTATTGGCAATTAGGAGTCAGTAGTGGAGGAGCAGCGCTGGAAGGGCTTTTTTTGGCGGGGGGGGGGGATTAGGAAGAGCAGCAATACAGGGAGGGGGTTAGGGGGCAGAGAAGCCTCGGAGCTTTCCTAGGAATATTAGGGAAGGACTAGCAGCCTCTTTTTAGAGGGTGGAAGAGGTGCCGCGCTTTCTTTTCTCATCTTTCTTTTCTCCCCTACACCTGGCATTAGGGCTGTGACTAACTCAATGAGTTTTTAAATACAGCTTTTAAATCTTTCAACAACAAACTTCTTCAAAAGAAAAAGGAGGACTTGTGGCACCTTAGAGACTAACACGTTTATTTGAGCATAAGCTTCCGTGAGCTACAGCTCACTTCATCGCGTCTGTTAAAAATTGCTTTAAATTATTCCCTAAGTCTGCAAACGAATAAAATTTGGAAGGCTCCCTGTATTTCGTTCTTTATGTTTTCTTTTTAAATGTATTCAAGTGAAACAGAAGAGCCTTTCCTTGTCTTTCAGAAGTGCTTCTGTTACAGCTCCTGCTGAGGGGAAGTTCACTGCTTGCAGACCAGAGTCTTTAATTAGGAAAAGGTCAAAGTGACAACAGAATACGTAAACGTTTGAAATAATGCGAGATTAGCTTTTCCATCATCATTTCCTGCAACTTCAATTTCACGATTTAGCATTTCACATGTAAATAATCTAAAGTAATAATAACAAACAACAGTTTTTGTGAGGAGGAGGTAAACTTGAGTCTGCACAAGGGGAAGGGTCACAATCACAAAAGTGCAACAAGAAATGAACAAAAAGAAAATCCTACAAACCAAAGCTATTGAACTTTACATGTATAAGTCAGCAATTACCTCCTGCCTATTACTGGCCTTAATCTGTTGACAATTACTTTCATCATGATTTTTCCAGTACTGATAATAAGCTTATATCTAAGAACATAAGAACGGCCATAGTGGGTCAGACTAAAGGTCCATCTAGTCCGCTATCCTGTCTTCTGACAGTGGCCAATGCCAGGTGCCCCAGAGGGAATGAACAGAACAGGTAATCATCAAGTGATTCATTCCCTGTCACCCATTCCCAACCGCTGGCAAACAGAGGCTAGGGACAACATCCCTGTCCATCCTGGCTAATAGCCATTGATGGACCTATCCTCCATGAACTTATCTAGGTCTTAGACTCATAGAATATCAGAGTTGGAAGGGACTTCAGGAGGTCATCTAGTCCAACCCCCTGCTCAAAGCAGGACCAATCCCCAATTTTTGCCCCAGATCCCTAAATGGCCCCCTCAAGCTTTGAACTCACAACCCTGGGTTTAGCAGGCCAGTGCTCAAACCACAGAGCTACCCCTCCCCCCTATGGTTCTTTTCTGAACCCTGTTATAGTCTATAATTATTTGGCTCACAAGGCTCTCTTTTCTTCAGGACTGGTACAACTATTGCCTTTAGTCAGCCATCTGATACCTCCTTTTGCTCCCGTACCTTAAACATTTTTCCTAATGCTCTGATAGCACTTGTCCCATAGGCTTTTAGCAGTTCAGCTGTAATATTCAGCTGTGTATTCCTGCAGCTTTCCCAAATTTTTTTTAACTGAGACTTAAAGGAGTGGGTGAAGGGCAGCATGCAGGATTGGCTGCAGTCAGAAAGATTACAGTGCAGAAACTATAAAAGACAAACAAATGATAGGATGCCAGAGAAAATAATGCAAATACAATCAAGATCAGTCAGATGTAGAGGCAGACTACCTAGATGGTGGGACATTGTACATAAAAACAATGTCTTTAACCTCTTACTGATCCATGAGAAGATCTTTCCACTTAACTATCCCATGACTGCTTACTTTGCTTAAGAGAATTTGGTAAAATTTATTAAAGGTTTTCTGAAAGTGCACTATATCCACTGCATCACACTTGGCCACATGCTTGTTAACACCCTCAAATAATTCTAGTAGTTTGGTGAGGCATGCTTTCCCTTTACAAAAGCTGTGTTGACTCTTCCCCATCCTATTGTGTTTATCTCTGTCTAATAATTCTGTTCTTTACTATAGTTTTTACTAGTTTATCTGATACTGCAGTTATGCTTACTGGCCTGTATTTATCAGGATCATTCCTGGAGCCTTCTTTAAAAATCAGCATTATATTAGGTATCCTCCAGTCATCTGGTACAGAAGCTGATTTAAGCAATATGTTACATACCACAGTTGTACAGTTAGTAGTTCTGCAACTTCATATTTGACTTCCTTTAAAAACTTTTGGGTGAATACCATCTGGGGCTGTGACTTATTACTGTTTAATTTATCATTCTGTTCTAAAACCATCTCTATTGATACCTTAATCTGGGAAAACACCTCAGATTTGTCACCCAAAAGGAATGGCTCAGGTGTGGGAATTTCCCTCACATCCTCTGTAGTGATGATTAATACAAAGAATTAATTTAGCTTTTCCACAACAGCCTTGTCTTCCTTGAGTGCTCCTTTAGCACCTCCATCATCCAGTGGCCCCCCTTATTGTTTGGTAGGCTTTCTGCTTCTGATGTACTTAAAAGAAAAATTGCTGTTAGTTTTTGTGTCTTTTGCTGATCCTCTTGGATCAGATCCTGTGTGCCACTTAGGACTAAAAGGAATTCTCTCCCCTTGTAGGTTTCAGGGCTAGCTGCTACAAGAAGCAGTCATTAAGAGAGTCTAGAAATTTTCTCTCGGTATCTTGAGGTGACATGTTCCTAATCAGTATGGGGACAGTTGAAATCCCCCATTATTAATGGGTTTTCTGTAGCCTCTCTAATCGCCCTGCACGTTTCACAGTCACCATCACAATCGGGTGGTCAGTAGCATATTCCTATGGCTATATTCTTATTATTCATGCATGGAATTTTATCTGTGGTACTGTCTGATTCATTTATATTTTTTTTTACTATATTTTATTCTGTGCTTTCTTTCAGATGAAGTGCCACCGCACCTCCTGCCAGTGCAAACTACTGTCATTACTATATTTTTTGTACACTGGTTTTACTGTTTCCCATTGCTTATCCTTCTACCAATTTTCTGATTCTTATTATAGCAATATCATTTAATACCAAGCACTCACATTCACCTATGTTCATATTTAAACTTCTTGCATTTGTATTCAGGCATTTATAAAATTTGACAGTGTTTCATTTTCTGCCTTCATGTGATGTAGGAATATTATCTCCAGCCTGGTTATGGAGGAAAATGCCATGGTCAGGAGTGAATGATGTTGCTGTATTGCTCTCAGTGTTTGTAAAAGTGCTTTTGGCAGGAGGAGAATTACCACCTTTCACGGGTACCTTTACTTGTTTTCAACTGTCAGGTCACATGTGGATCTAGAGTTGCATCTGCTTACATCGTGTGTGAATTTGGCTCAAAGGATGGAGGTAGAACCTTCATAAAATATTAAACAGCTGATAGTGATTTTAATACAAATATGTATTAAAAATGAGAAAATAGTGTAATGGAGCTCAACATTTCTCTTAATTAGAGAATCTCATGGAGTACAATGATTTGTAATGTTTGATTTAAAACAAATGAGTTCATAGTTTCATATTTGTATCAGGAAGCAGTTAACAAAAAATAAATAAATTGCAAAGCAAGCTAATGTTTTAGGATCTGAAATTTCGTTACCATAAATCCCACTCATGTGATCTTGTTAAAATCAGTAAAGTCTATCATTTAATTACCTAAATCACATTTTATAGAATTGATATTTAATTTTCAAATTAAACACTGAGGTTTACAGATTCACATTAGCAAATTAATTACTTAAACAAAGAGTATATACAGCATAGGACAATTCTGATCTCACTAATACTGGTCAATGGAGTTCATTTGGATTTAAAGAGCAGAATTTGGACTTTAGGGCTCAGTTGTGTGCTCATATACAGAGGCAAGTATTTCTGCTTCTTGTATGCATAGTTAATTTTACTTGGTCAGGCTTCTACTCAGGGCACCCTCCTCTTTACCTCTTGACTGCAGTATTCCCTTAAAATCAATATAAGGAGTGAGTGAATTTTGGTGCCGTTCCTATTGTCTGAACAGTTCAATGTAGCCTCACTGTTTGTGCACATCAGTGAAGGTTTGTGTACTAGTCATGTGTAAATAGTTGTTTATGCAAAGTATCATTAAATGTTTTTTGAAAATTTAGCTATCAGCTGTTTAGTATTTTAACTCCCATAAGAGATGGTCATTATTTATACAACTATAAAACAATTTTTATTTAGATTAGTTAGCTAAAGGACTGGGGCTCCTATGCAACTCTAATACAACCACTACTAATAAAAAGGCAATGAAGTATGTGTGTAAGCAGGAGAAGGAACAGAAAGAAAGAAGGGGGAGTGGAGACAAAAGATACAACTTGGCTTTCCTCCTTCTATTGGGCATCTTTATGGATTCACTGATGGATGACCAAGGAAGAAAACAAAAAGAAACCCTTTGAGATTTTTGAAGATGAATGGGCTCAATTCCTGAAGAACTTGGACAGATGAATCTGATACATGAGGAAATTAAAGCACGTTACACTTTATAGACAGTAACTGGAAACACTTAAGGAAAACTGATAACTTGTTAAATTGAAGGAAGATTGTATTGTAGTGACAAAAAGATACATTTGCAGGGGTCTGTACCCTGCTCAGAGTTGTTTTTTTTTTTATTTTTAAAAAAGTTATAAAGTGGCACTTAAAACTCAGGCCTTCGGTTGCTGGCTAAAAATTCAATTATTAAGTGTATGTACAAATGGCATTGAAGAGCTAATGGGATTTCATTATTACCTATAAGTTCCAATTTGCATGTTGCATTAAAGGAATTCTGAATTCCATTTTTATTAGGATAAATTAGCAACAAACTGTGCTCATGAAAGTGTTTTATTTAATGGGGACTTTAAGCAGGTTTTTTATTATCATTATTATTATTCCTATCCTGTTTGCAAAGTAGTACAATACATTGCTCCAAAACACTGAATAGCAGAGTAAAACTGGAATAAGTCTACATCCATACTCCTGAGGGTGGGCATCAAATATGGTCTTGGTGTCTAAAAGGATTGGGGTTGATCTTACAGCACCCTCTTCCTACTGGACCATATTTTGCTCTTGTTGAGCCAGCTCACTCCCTGGAGTAATTCTGAGTGAGCTTTCTCAAGGAATCCAGGGAAGCAGTTTCCAGCAGTGTTAGCTGGCTTATTTTTAAGCATGCTTAACAAAACTTCACAGACTCTTCCCTCAAATGTCTGTGCAGGCCAAGCAGTCCCTTGCCCAAGTCTGTCCCTCACACCAATAACTTCAGCAAACCCAAACTTCCTAGCTCTTACCTCAGAGCCTAAGCAATAAAGAACTTCACACAGTCTCCCTTCTCTCCATTTGATTTCTGGACCAATTGCTTAGTTCAGTAGCAGTCCACTAGGAGCATAGCCCCTCAACTCTGTGGGGGAATTGCAATCCCCCTCCTCTGTTTCCTGCTGCCTTCTTTTACAAGGGTCAGGTAATTAAAGTTCTATCTCTCAGGTGCTGCAGGCAGAGCTAATCAGCTAGCCAGTTGCAGGCCTTTGGCCCTAGAGGAATGATATCTCTTAAAACTTCACAGAGTCATAGAAATCCTTTGCGTGGATTCTATATTTCTCTGGGCATATGACACATTTTATTTATTTATTTTTACATTTTATACAATTTAAATACATACATAGAGGAACATTTATGCCCCAATTCCCCAATACAGCATTTCTGTGGGCAAAGTGAATGCAAAAGACAGTGGCTCAAATTCCTCTCCAATGCAGCCACACTGAAGCAATGAATTTAGCACAACACGCCATTGTGCTAGACACTGTGCAATCACTTAACAAAAAGATGATCCCTCCCCCAAACCTTACAGTCTTTTTGATTTCATTGGTACTACTCACGCAAATGCATAACTGCAAAATTGGGGGCTGTTTATACACACGTTTCTCTGAAATCTCTCTGTTTTTCTCAGTTGGGTAAATATGGCAGTTAACATGATAAAATAAGAACTAATTCCTTAGCATTGGGTCTCTTAATAAGTCCTTTTGGTTTTTTACAGTGAAACACCTTTAAAGCAAATCATGTAAGTTATGTATGAATCTGGTAATGCTGTAAGATGGTTGAGTGTGAGGACGCTAACTGATCAATTTGGTATTGTTTCTTTTTTATTTTTTTAATTGTTTCCTTTTTTTAAAATAAAGGAAACAATTGATATAAACTTGTTTTTCCAAGTGAAGAAAAAAGTGTAAAGGGCCAAACTTTTCAATTACACTGGAGTAAATCCAGAATAACACCATTGATTTTAATGGATTTACTCCATCATTACACTGGCATAATTAAAATGCAGAGTTTTGCTCAAAGTCTAGCTTTTGTTTCTATGAAATCGGTACTTCATGTACATTTTGACCATTTAAAGTATTCTTTTTGAGTTATTCAGGTAGGGGAGCTATTCCTATTTCACAGTCATTCTCTGAGTATCTAAAAGCATACAATAGTGTACAAAGAAAGATAATAACCACTCACAAGTGCCCCTCCCCTTAAGCACAACCACCACCTGGAAATGCCCAGAATTTTTATATTTGCTACTCAAGAGGTCAAATCCTAAAATTCTTACTCAAGTAAGGTGTCCATTTTACCTTGCTGAATGTTTCTATTTATTTTCTGCATATTATGTTTTTAGCATACACAACAGGATCTCCATTTTTATAAAAGATAACTTGAATTTTTTTAAAACAAAGTGATTCAGAGTTAACTATAAAGTTACACTTTAGTTTAAGAAACCTTCAGCACATTAACATTTCTAGACCTATTGCTATTCATTTGTGTCGCATCCAGTTAAATCCGACATGCTGGATTACATTATATAATGCAAGGCATATTGCTGTCGTCTAATCTTTATCTCTTAATATCCAATCTCCTTTGGCTTGTACATGAGTATCGCTTATGGTTACTTAAAATAACCACTTATTTTTGTTTCAAGGACAGTGGTATATCTGATGAGCACTCAACACTCTTCCTTATTCAGCCAGAAGTCACACATCCTGTACCCTTGATTCTTGTATAATTTAAATTAGAACTGCATTGATAGGGCTCTTTCATTTAATTACACAAATCAAACATCTAAAGTGCATGAAGTCATAAATGTCAGAACTCTAGTGCTTTCGGTTTGGCCAGCATGTCCTTCAAAGAGGCTGAGACTTGTCCTTCCCTTTGCCCCAAACCAGGGTATATATATAGTCTCCCCCATAAACACATCCTGGAGAAAAGAAATACATGAGTTAAAACTAACCTTGGAAAGCTTTAATTTGGACATTAATGCTGGATCCCATTCATACCCTCAGAATACATTGGCTGCAGAATCAGATCAAATATGTTCTGACTTCAATTGGAAATGCACATGTATTCATTGCACACATTATATTGTCCTAATACCAAGTACTAAATGCCTAAGAAACTTCAATATAGGAAGCAATTCTTCCTATGTCAAATGTATTACTACAACATCTAGGGTGAGATTTTACACCCACTTGAAACAAAATTCATTCATTTCCCACAGCAACCTGAACTTCACACCCTAGCAAGTATGTGTTGCTAGATCTTTCATTATATGCCCAGTGTTATGAAAACAAAGTGAAATGCAATTCAGCAACTTTTTTAAAAAAGCACAAATACAGATGAACATGCAACCTCAATTCAGCCTCCTTCTGCTTCCTATTCAACTCTCTACTTCTGTCCAACTCTGCCCTCCCCGCTCCCACCAATTCCTGTCCTCTTTCCCCTCTGCTATTCCTCATCCTCTGACTCCTGAAACCCTCTCTCCTCTGTCAGCATTCAAATCTCATGCTTCTGCCTTCTTCATGCTGCCTGTGAGGCAGCCGGGGGAACATTGAACATACAATCTCCCTGCTCTCAGGTCTTGTGCTTGTGACACAATGGCCCCCAGCAGATGGCAGGATCAATTACAGGAAAAGTCATGCTCAGCCACTGCAGCCCTGGGATGCAGCATGCTCAGTAGCTTGGTGGGGATGAAACATATCCAGTCTGGTTGGCCTACAGGAGCTGAAATGAGGTGATGCAGACAGAATCTTCAAAGAATTTAGCTGTTATGCACTAGCAAGCCTCTACTGAGCATGTGAGAACTGAGATGTTTCTGAGGCTCACAAGTTTGCCAAATGTGGGTGGATTTTCACAGGCATAGCAAAAGGCACAGCCAGGCACCAGGGATACTCTCCCCCCATATTTCAAGTCCCGGCTTCAAAGCATGGGACCACTAGTGCTTCTCAGCAAAAGTGTTGGGAGGTTTTCTTTGAACACATGTCAAACATTTTCCCTTAATATTCTCAGAATGAACAATTTTAGCTCACACTTCAAGAAAACAAACAAACCAAACCAACTTCAGCTTGAGAGAGGCAGACATGTAGTTCAAAAGATTCCAGCCCAAATGGTTCAAGTTTGAGAAAATCATGAACTGAAAATAGGGTTTCATACAGGGAAATGTTGGATAGCGGTAATTATAGGTGGTGTCACCAGCTCTACATACAATAAATCCTGGCTTCTTTCATCTTTTATTTCCTTCACATTTTTAAAGTTAGTTTTGCAAGGACTCATTTGCACATTATCTAAGTGTACATTAGCTCATTCACTTGGATCCACATTTATTCACATATTGGTCCAGATTCTCAGCCCTGATCCCTCTTTGTCTTCCCTGCCTCAGCAGCACAAATTGGCCAGAGAGCTGCTCTAGAGGGGCAGCGGAAGACTACTCCCCTCCATGAGTGGGGCAGGGAGATCCTGGAAAGGGGTGTACTGAATAGACAGTGCTTTGCTTGATTCCTGGCTGGCACAGGGGTCCCTGCACTGGGCTGTTGCAGCCAGGTTTTAATTTGTCAGCATCTAGCCTCAGGATCAGGTGAGCAGAACCACCTTCCCCTGTCACTTCTCAGCTTTATCATGGGCCCAGGCCATGGAGCACTTTGAAAATAAGGATTGAGATCTTGAACTTGATTTGATATTCTTCAAGAAGCTAGGAGAGGGACCAGGAAAGGTTCACTCAGAACTACCCCTGGAAGAAACAGCCAGCCCTTTTAACCCTTTATTGGTACAAAGCCTTACAGATAAATCATTAAAAACAATAAGAGAACCTACATGCATACTAATCATCTTACCAGAATTAACCCCAATTCTAATTCAGATTCTGGCAGGCCCAGTCCTTCCAACACTGTCCTAAGGATTGGGGTCCTCTGTGGACCAGAGATCCTTTCTGTTTGCTGGATCAGGAAGAAGGTCATGAGTCAGTTTAATACCAGGCTATTTATCCAAAAATTCTTGCTTAGTCTGTTGGTCCCCAGAGAATCCAGATTGAACTAATACCTGTGTACCTCTCCTGGGTGGTTGAGGGTGGGGTGGGGATAGTTCCTCTGGAGATGTTAGAAGTGAATTTGCCTAATCCCCCTCTGCTGTTCTCCTATTTACCCTTCCCATGGAAATATACAATTCCATAATTGCATTTTTAATACAATGGCCCCCAAAGGTATTAACCTAATTCAGTAAACTTCATTCAGTATATTGCAAGAAATTGTCAGTCTGTCACACTCTGATCCTGCACTTACACGTGTGTGTCACATTCTTAAAGTTAAGGAAATACATAAAGCCCCGTCTACAATGGCAAGTTTCTGCTCAGTAAAGCGGCTTTCTGCGCTGTAACTCCTGAGGTGTACACACTGCCAGGCCACTTAGTGCGCAGAAACTGCGCTGTTGTACTGCTCTAAAAAAACCCACCCCAACGAGAGGCATAGACACCATGGCGATTACAGCGCTGCGATTGGCCCCTGGGAGGTGTCCCACAATGCCTGTTCTCACCTCTCTGGTCATCGGTTTGAACTCTACTGCCCTGCCCTCAGGTGACCAACCGTCATCCCCACCCCATACATTCCTTTTCAAATTTGAAAGTCCCCTTCCTGTTTGCTCAGTGATGTGTGCAGTGGTGCACCAGGCGATCCCCCATTTGGAGCAATGCCGAGTTGCTGGACCTCATTAGTATTTGGGGAGAGGAGGTTGTCCAGTCCCAGCTGAGCTCCAGCCATAGGAATTATGATACCTATGGACAGATTTCACGATGCATAATAGAAAGGGGGCATGACTGGGGCACATTGCAGTGTATGGTAAAACTGAAGGAGCTGCGGAATGCCTACCACAAGGTGTAGGAGGCAAACCACCACTCCTGTGCTGTCCCCATGAGCTGCCGCTTCTACAAAGAGCTGGACGTGATACTCGGTGGTGACCTCACCTCCACAGTAAAGGCCCATGTGGATACTTCATAGGCTCACATGCCAGTCGAGAGTGGACCAAGTCAAGAGGAGGAAATCTTGGATGAAGAGTGGAAGGGGGACTCAGCGGCAGAGGATGCTCAGAGGCCAGAGATGCCTGCAGCCAGGAGCTCTTTTCTACCCCGGAGAAGCCTAGCCAGTCACAGCAGTCGGATCTTGGTGAAGCACAAACAGGAGAGGAGTAAGTGGTAAGTGGATCTGATTTTGGGAATTGCTGAAGCGAGTTGTTGGGGACAGGAGGGTTGCAGAAAGCAAGCTTGTCTCCCACCGCATGCCTAGTCTGAGTGGTGGAACAGGCTGTTGATAGACTCCCTCACTTCACAGGAATCTCCCTCAGAGATCTCCAGGAAACTCTCATGGAGATACTGGGCAATCTGCTGCCGCAGGTTCTTCTGCAGAGCTGCTTTGTTTCTTGCCCCATTAACGGTAACTTTCCTGCGCCACTGTGCTGTCATGGGTGGGGATTGGGGGGTAACGGGACCGTTGCTGCACACAGGCAAGCTGTATAGGGGCCAGGGCAGAAGCTGCAGGCTTGGAGAAGATCCTCCCTTGATTCCCTGCTCACCCTCAGCAGCGAGATATCTTTCATAATGATCACATCCTGTGGAAAGTGTGGGAACAGGAACGATTATCAAGCCCCTCTCTACAGTACTAGCTCTCCCCAAGAGCCACCTGCTCAGTGTACAGCAGGGTCTGGGAAGAGTGAGTCACCCTGCCCCTGTGGCTATTCACTGTTTTGTGGGTCTTGTGACTCATGTATGCTTGCCTGGGGTCAGCCAGTTAGTGACATGTGTGTGAGTACTGGCTGTGTTTTAAAGCACTGAATCAGTGTTGTCTGTGTTGCAAACAATACTGCTTCTATAAAATGTTGCATTTAAACTTCACAGAGATGACCTTGGGAGGCCAGCCTCCCTTATCAACTGCAGAATGGCTGTGCAGAATTAGAAAGTGGCCATGAAGAACTAAGGAGGACTTGCTCCATGAGATGATGATGCACTCCACCTCTGAGAAACAGGAATTGAAGGAGTGGTGGGACAGTGAGAAGAGGGACCGAAAGGGGAACGCAGCACACCAGAAAGAAGCCACAGAGCGGCTCTTAAATGTTATGGAGCGCCAAGTGGACATGCTCCAGGCAGTACTAGGTCTTCAAACCGAGCAGCTCCATTCCCGCCCTCCCTTGTAGCCTTCCCAAGCAGTCTGTCCTACTCACCACTGACAAGAGCACTACCTAGATAAGTTTTGAGGTGGTGTGGTGGAAGCCTGGAAGTTGATTTACAGTAGCAGTAGGTGTGGTCTTACTGTGATTAACTCTATGAATACCACTTTATTTTAAGACCTGAAGGGACCATTAAATCAAAGGGACCGCCAGTATAACACAGGCCATTAAATGTCACCCCGTTGCCTCTGTACTGAGCCCAGTAACTTGCATTTGGCTAAAGCAGATTTTCCAGAAAGGCATCTGTGACAGAGGTTCCCTGGCAAAGGGTCCCTTCTACTTCACAAACAACTCTCACTCTAGACCTGACAAACTCACTATACCAAAATACATCTTACAGGATATTTATCCGTAAAGAGTAACATGTAAGGAATCTCCAGAAAGTTTGTAACTTGTCAAGATTCATAATCATTCTGAGATATATGTCTGAGTAATATTTAAGGAATAATGTAATTATATTGAAAGTATGCTTTATGGACTTGGAATAAAAGCTAGTCACCAGAGGATAATATGTCTAAGTGACTGCCCATTCAGGAAGGAAGTTGTCATCCCACTCTGGTTAGCTGCTGATGTAATGTCAGGCTTCATTGTCCAGCCTTGCTCCATCCCAAAACTTTCAATGGAAAACCATCAGAGACAACTCCAAACAGTCAAAACCACTTGGAGATAAAAAAAGGAACATTATAGACTCAGAATCACTCTGCCTATGAATAAAGACAAAAGATTCTTGTACTGAAACAGAAGAGGTGGAAGGACCTTCTGGATCCTTTCACTAAGGAGACATCTGGGAAGCAGGGAGTGTTCTCACAAAAAAAAAAAATGGACCCTGGTCCCTGTGAAACCAGCCAGATCTGCAATGGACTGAACTTTGGAGGAGGTGGGGGGGATGGGGAAACCTACTTTAGTAGATGGGAAAGGTAACTAGGTTAATAAGTTTAGACCCAGGTTCATTTTTAAAAATTTTATTTGTATTGTAACGATTTGTTTCCATGACTCTCTCTTGTTTGTAGTTAACTCTCCATACTTCCTTCATGAAACCAACTTTTGTTTTATTTTAAGTGCTCACACGTGCTTTGTGATTTTACAGGAGTGGTGATATCAGGTAAAACTAATAAACCGGGGCACATGACACCTTTGGGGGCAGAGGATCTGGGATTTCTGTGATTAGTCATTGTCAGAGGCTGGACATCACAGGGGAATGCTTCAAAGGGACTTGGGAACTGCGGTGCACCTATGGTTAACCTGAAAGGCAAGGTGTAGCCCAGAGGAGAGCACCTGAGTAGCTGAAAGGCCGGTGTTATAAGGGAGCTGGCACCCAGTCATGCACAAGCACAACTCCCTCATGTTGGAAGCGGCTGATAACAAGGTGACTCACAGTCCTGGGCGCCCTGAGAACTGTCACAGCATTCAATCTTGATTGGATGACATCAAGCAATGGAAAATCTATCACTTCTGGTGCAGAGAAAGAGGAAAGGGAAGATAATAAAGGAAAATCTACTCAGAACTCAGCATGACATTTGAAGGCAGTTGCCTGTCACAGCTTGATATGCAGAACATCTGGTCAACTATTATATGATCATTCGTCAAGCTCTTTAGGGCAGGGATCGTCTTTTTGTTCTGTGTTTGTTCAGTACATAGCACAATGGGGTCCTGGTCCATGACTGGGGGGTCTTAGGCAGTTCCTTAATACAAATAATAAACAACTCTGCAAGCTCAGACAGCTACAAAATATTCACAAATGCAGTAGGCCAGTTTTGGAGCTCAGTTGCACCATTGTTAATTCAGAATAACTATTGAAGCCAGTGGAGTTATTTCAGAGTAGCAGCCATGTTAGTCTGTATTCGCAAAAAGAAAAGGAGTACTTGTGGCACCTTAGAGACTAACAAATTTATTTGAGCATAAGCTTTCGTGAGCTACAGCTCACTTCATCGGCGTTACTGCGGATTTACATTGTTGTGAGAAATCAGAAAATGCTCTACCATCTTCAAATTCACTTTGTTCCTAAGGATATCAGTGGAGACCAATAAAAAGTTGTAGAATTAATTTCATAGCAGAGTGCTTCCTTGGTTATTGCTTGTAGCCTTTTTTCTTTGAATTAGTAACAAGTAGGTCCTGATCAAAATGGTTTGAAAATGGTTTGGCTATTTTAAAGTGTATTTTGTTCTTTATCAGCATCACCTCAGAAATAGAATAACAGAATAATTAACACATTCAGTGTGTTGCAAAATGTATTTATTTTCTTATTTTACTGCACTTGGTAAGGTTTTTCTTCTATAATTGTTTTGTCAGTCACTTCCAAGACCAGCTATTACTGAAAACCATTCACTTCTCTACTGCACTTACAAATCTCAGTTGCCCCCTCTTGTGGTGGTTAGTAATTAGTTCATTTTGGTTTTTTGAATATGCGTTAGCTTTGATTTCTGAACAAATAAAACCAAGTGACGAGAATGACCTTAGAGACCATATAGCAATGCAGCTTCTCAGGTAACTGCATAAAACATGTGGCGGGGTAGAGAGAGAAGTTTAGAGTGGATGAACTCTGAGAGTTTTTGGAAACAAGCTTATGAGAGAAAAACTTTCAAAGGCATGTAGGGAAGCTAGGTACCCATTGACTAGTGGAGTTTTGATGGCACTATATTCTTATAAATCTTGATTTTGCTGTGTGTATTTGAAATTCTCAGTTTAGAATGGAGCCTAAAGGCTAAGGGTTTTGACATTAATTCCTAATGTAGACCTGCAAAATTGTATGTGTATCATTTGTGTATGCAAAATCCCATGAATGCAATATAATATTTGTGTATTTACACATGCTAATGTAAGTTTTGCATGTATTTCAAGGGTATACACATTTGAAGGCCTAGGTTAGTTGCTAACATTGAACATTTAAAGACTTTAAAGAACTGTAAGTCACATCTCCCACCACAAAAAATATTGCATTGAAAACTATCCAGGAATATCCTTGATGTGGCTGTGTGGTGGTGGGGAAGGAGCAGGAGCTCCTTCCTGAACTTTTGTAGCCCACATGCAGGTTAGCCTGAAAATGCATTTAGGTGGAGCAGAGATGAGCAACTGAGTGGAGAGGGGCTTGGAGAAGGTGGAGATGACATTGACTGCCCATACAGAGAAGTG
Organism: Dermochelys coriacea; assembly: GCF_009764565.3. Classification (NCBI taxonomy): domain Eukaryota; kingdom Metazoa; phylum Chordata; order Testudines; family Dermochelyidae; genus Dermochelys; species Dermochelys coriacea. Next base: position 85,135,932 of record NC_050069.1, read on the forward strand.
GGGATTGGGTGGGTGGGAGGAGGGAGTACTTTTCACAGGGCTGTAGCAAATTACTCCCATTCCTCTAGTGCATACTGAGCGCTCTGGGAGGCATTGTGCTCAAAACACAATGACTCCTGGTTTTCCCTTGGAGCGGTGCAGTTCTGTACCACTTTACGGTGGGTACAATTTTACTTTAAGGGATCACACCTGTACACACTGAAGTCAATGTGAGTTTTGTCATTGGCTCAAATTGTTGGACTGTTATATTGTTCTCTGGTTCATTACACATGGTTTATTGTGTGCGTATCAGTTGCTCATCTCTGCTCCACCTACATGCATTTTCAGGCTAACCTGCATGTGGGCTACAAAAGTTCAGGAAGGAGCTCCTGCTCCTTCCCCACCACCACACAGCCACATCAAGGCTATTCCTGGATAGTTTTCAATGCAATATTTTTTGTGGTGGGAGAAAAAAATTCAAGATGTGACTTACAGTTCTTTAAAGTCTTTAAATATTCAATGTTAGCAACTAACCTAGGCCTGATCAATGATCAGTGATTTTAAGGACACTGTGGCAATCCAAGATGGAGTCTGAAAACAGTCTTCTTGTGACTCCATCTTGTGACCTCGGTACACTGTCAGCTGGTCTGGATAGAACTGGACTGAATGAGAACTGAATCCCCAAAGTTCCATCACCTCGGACTGTTTCCCGCCTTTTTATGGATCGTATCATGTTTTCCCGCCATAGACTCTATAAAAGAACTGTGATCACAGGCTGATGGGGCAGTCCATCATAGCGACCGTGTGTTCAGTTTTGGGTCTTTGTGGCACTCATGACTCAGCGAAGAGCACCGTTCATTCCTGGAGTGAAAAGAAAAGAAGACACATTACCATCCTACCTGTCCTGCACCTGGAGAACGTCACCATCCAGAGGGTTCCTGGTCTGCTTCTTCTGTCTTGACATCCATCGAGGGACTCTCCAGTGTTCCTCCTCCAAGGGTTTCAATTACCTACGGAGTAGAGATCCTGGACTTCACCGCCACCACTGTAGTGCTGGGAATTGAGTGAGAAAGCAATTAGGGTTTCTAAGTTGGGGGTCATGTTTCTTGAATGCCAGGGTGGGTTTAGTTTCATTCCTGGGCCTGAGCTTCACGCTCGCAGGGAAGACCTGCTGTGTCACTAGGTTTGTCTGGTATATAGCTATTAGTCATTTACATTTACTCCTTCCCTGTCTGAGTAATTCTATCCCCTAATACATTTACCTGTTTGTTTTGAACCTTATATCTTGTCAGTTATATTTATTGTGCACCACTCAAGGGGAGAGAGGAGGAGAGCTGCACCAGTCCACCAGTGACAGATATGGCAGAAGGTGAATCTGTTCTTTTGAGAAAAAGGGGCTTGTTTCTATTCCGATAACTACACCACTTTTACACATTCAGGGTTATCTTGGCTCCCATTTGAGATAACAAAATGAATGCAAGACTGGGCCATAATTCTATATATTTATAAATTATTGTATTGTGCTTATGCGCTTTGTTGAAGGAGCATAATAATTTAAATTAATATGCAGCATTCTCCAACGACACTAGCAAAAATTCATATTTGATAGGTTTGCCAAAAAACAAAATATTTCTCTATATTTGTCTCATTTTTTGATGTAAAACTTTGAGGAAGAAAAACTTGACTTTTTCCTATAAAAAGCTCCTTTTCACAGCCAGTATAATCACATCTTTGTAAAAATGGTGACTTTCTGCTTGGGATAAAATCATGGAAATCAAACAGTTTGAGAGGTTAATAATTTATTATTTGCACTGTGAGAAGGTATGTTCACTGGTGAAAGGAGTAAAAAAATCCCTTGGAGCAAAATTTCCAAATAATTGTGAAGGTATTAGTGGTCACAGGTGAATTTTGATAAAACAGTTTAGAGTCTTGCACAGTTTAATACAGACTTTGCTAACTGGCTGCAGTTCATTTGGAGCAACTTTTAATAGCTATAGGACCTACAGCTACTATTCTTTCTCAGAGCAAAGAGATAACTTGGCCTGCTTATGCTATCAGTTGCAGATCTACAGCCGACTCTGTCCAGAAGATTAATTTTTTTTTTAAATCATAGAATCATAGGACCGGAAGGGACCTCAAGAGATCTTCTATTTCAGTCCCCTGCACTCAAGTCAGGACTAAGTTTTATCTAGACCTGACAGGTGTTTGTGTAACCTGTTTTTAAAAATCTTCAATGACAGAGATTCCATAACCTCCCTAGGCAATTTATTCCAGTGCTTAACCACCCTGAGAGGAATTTTTTCCTAATGTCCAACCTAAAGCTTCCTTGCTGCAATTTAAGCCCATTACTTCTTGTCCTGTCCTCAAAAGTTCAGAAGAACAATTGTTCTCCCTCCTCCTTGTAACAACCTTTTATGTAATTGAAAACTGTTATGTGCCCTCTCAGTCTTCTCTTCTACAGACTAAATAAACACATTTTTTTCAATCTTCCCTCAGAGGTCATGTTTTCTAGACCTTTAATAATTTTTGTTGCTCTTCCCTGGACTTTCTCCAATTTGTCCACATCTTTCCTGAATTGTAGTGCCCAGAACTGGACACAAAACTACAGTTGAGGCCTAATCAGCATAGATTAGAGCAGATGAATTACTTCTTGTGTCTTGCTTACAACACTCCTGCTAATACATCCCAGAATGATATTTGCTATTTTTGCAACAGAGTTATCTTGTTGACTCATATTTAGCTTGTGATCCACTATGACCCCCTGATAACTTTCTGCAGTACTCTTTCCTAGGCAGTCATTTCCTATTTTGTATGTATGTGACTGATTGTTCCTTCCTAAGTGGAGTACTTGGCATTTGTCCTTATTGAATTTCATCCTGTTTACTTCAGACCATTTCTCCAGTTTGTCCAGATAATTTTGAATTTTAATCCTATCCTCCAAAGCACTTGCAACTCCTCCCAGCTTAGTATCATCTGCAAATTTATTAAGTGTACTTTGTATGCCATTATCTATATCACTGATGAAGATATTGAACAGAACTAGATCCAGAACTGATTCCTGCAGGATCCCACTTGATATGCCCTTCCAGCTTGTCTGTGAACCACTGATAATTACTTTCTGGGAATGGTTTTCCAATCAGTTATGCACCTACCTGGTAGCAGCTCCATCTAGTTTATTTCCCTAGTTTGTTTATGACAAGGTCATGCAAGATAGTATCAAAAGCCTTACTAAAAAGTAAAGATATATATCTACCACTTCCCCCTATCTACAAGCCTTTTTACCCTGTCAAAGAAAGCTATTAGGTTGGTTTGACATGATTTGTTCTTGACAAATCCATGCTGAGTACTACTTGTTACCTTATTATCTTCTAGGTGTTTGCAAATTGAATGCTTAATTATTTGCTCCATTATCTTTCTGGGTACTGAAGTAAAGCTGACTGGTCTGTAATTCCCTGGATTGTCCTTATTCCCTTTTTCATAGGTCGTACTATATTTGCCCTTTTCCAGTCCTCAGGCATCTCTCCTTCTTCCATGACTTTTTGAAGATAATCGTTAATGGCTCAGATATCTCCTCTGTCAGCTCCTTGAATATTCTAGGACAGTGGTTCTCAAAGCCAGTCCACCCTTGTTTAGGGAAAGCCCCTGGCGGGCCGGACCGGTTTGTTTACCTGCCGTGTCCGCAGATTCGGCCAAGCGCGGTTCCCACTGGCTGCTGTTCACCGCTCCAGGACAATGGGGGCTGCAGGAAGGGCAGCCAGCATATCCCTTGGCCCGCACCACTTTCTGCAGCCCCCATTGGCCTGGAGCAGCGAACTGCGGCCAGTGGGAACCGCGATTGGCTGAACATGCGGATGTGGCAGGTAAACAAACCGGTCCGGCCCACCAGGGGCTTTCCCTGAACAAGTGGCAGACCAGCTTTGAGAACCACTGCTCTAGAATGTATTTCATCAGGCCCTGGTGACTTAAAGATATCTAACTTGTCTAAGTAATTTTTAACTTATTCTTTCCATATTTTGGCCTCTGATCCTACCTCATTTTCACTAGCATTCATTAAGTTAGACGTCCAATTACTACTAACCTTTTTGGTGAAAACTGAAACAAAAAAAGTCATTTAGCACATCTGCCATTTCCATGTTTTCTGTTATTGTTCCGCCCCCTGCCCCCCACACTTGAGTAACGGGCCTATTCTGTCCTTGGTCTTCCTATTGCTTCTAATGTGTTTGTGGAAAATTTTCTTGTTACCGTTTTTGTCTCTAGCTGGTTTAATCTCATTTTGTGCCTTGACCTTTCTAATTTTATCCCTACATACTTGTGTTGTTTGTTTATATTCATCCTTTGTAATTTGACCTAGTTTCCACCTTTTTGAGTTTCAGATCATTGAAGATCTTCTGGTTAAGCCATACTTCTTATCTTTCCTACACAGTGGGATAGTTTGCTCTTGAGCCCTTAATAATGTCTCTTTGAAATACTGCCAACTCTCTTGAACTGTTTTTCCTCTTAGACTTGCTTCACATGGGATCTTACCTACCAACTCCCTGAGTTTGCTAAAGTCTGCCTTCTTGAAATCCATTATCTTTATTGTGCTGATTTCCCTCCTACCATTCCTTAGAATCATGTAATGTAACAATTATCAAGCAACTTGATCAACATCTGTAAGTAGAATTTAGTAAACAAGGCTGATTTATATTTCACAGTCTTATGTTATGCTAGTATATATTTATGGGAACTTGTTGCATTAGGCAATGGAATGCATAGTATTGATGCATCTAGGTGTGCTGTAGTATAGCTTATTTAGGAACCTAAAATGAGGATCCATTTTTAAAAAATCATGGCCTATGTCTTTTATGTAATATCCTGGGCTAGATCCTCAGGTCCAGCTAAACTATGCTTGCTGCAGGAGCTAATTGGAGATGCAGGGAATGGTGGAAAAATAGCTTAAAGCCACCTTTGTGCTTCCCACTTACTGGAGCTACTCTTGTAATATGAGGGATAAGTCAGACTCCCAGGTACTCAGATTTTTCTGTCAGGTCCCAGCTATTCTGGCTAAAGATTTCAGGACAAGCCCCTCACACTTAGAATGCCTTGGGATATTTAATGCTCATGCAGCTCAAACAGCATCTACTTTTCTAGGATCCCACCAGTAGACCCACACACATTAAACTGCACATTGCTCAGTTAATCTACCTCAAAAAAATGAAGGGTTGAATCAAGCTTGCCAGAATTAGAATGAGAGGTTCCAGGAACTTTAAATTTTCAACCACAAGGCTACCTGTCTCCTTCAGCAAAAAACGGTGGTGATCAACCCACTAATGTTCTAATGAAGTACTGTAGTCATCACAGACTATTGTTCAATTTCCCATGATTTAATTAGAAATAAAATCACAGTCACCTATTATTCTGTATAAGTATTCTCTCTGAGTCACAAATTTCCTTTAAGAAGTGACTAATGATCCCTAATAGCTATTATAAATTAATAATGAAATGTATCATGCATTGCACTGCAGAATGATGATGATGATCTGTATATTTACTGTACAGTATATGAGGTAACTATTTTGGTATGGTATTTACAGAAAATCCCAATTACTCTGGAAAATTATCAAAGCAATATTTCAGGCAGATAATTTACAAAAGTGCCTAAAGTAACTCTTTTGTAATCTAATATGCAATTGTATACTTTGTATTTATATATAAAGTTTCACCTGAAAACCTTACACAGATATACATATTAAGCCTCAGAACATCCACTAATATTACTGCAATGTAGAACTCTTCTAATTTGTCTGTTGAAAAACCAAGTTTTCCTCAGCTGCCTTATTTTTATTACTGCATATATTGTAACCATCGGGCCCTACATCCTTACATATATCATTTGTCTCATTGACTTCAACAACACTACTCACATGGGTAAAGGACATGTTATGCACTACTTACATGTTGCGAAGGACAGTATGTTCAACAGAACAAGAAGTTGAACTCAGAAAGCAAGAAAAAAATACCTCATTCAGGGGCAAAGGGGTAGGATAGACATAAAACCACATTCTGGCCTCAGATATATTATTGTTGCCCCTTTTTCATTTGATTGACTAGTCACAATTCAGGGCTCTGAAGATATTCCAGTTGGAAGTAGAAATTGATGGAGTCTGGTATTTTCTTTGATGTAATTTTGTTTACAATGAATGCACAAAGTCTGATGTCTCTCAATGCAGAAGGAATCAAGAACAAAACGTGCAGATTCTTAGCTTACAGCCTCCAAATCTCTTGCCAACACCAGACTCAAAAGCTTTCTCTCTAGCTTTTAGCTCTGCTTAAGGGCTCCCAGTTGGCTTTCTTACCTCTCCTTCTCACTCTGTTCTTGTCCGTTCTCAGTTTCTATGAAAACTCTCTTCCCACCCACACATACCCAAAACTATACTCAGCCAAAAGCTCCTGGGTGGGTTCACACACACCTTTTGTCTTAGGTGGAGACTTTTGCTTACAGTTATTTTAACTGAAAGGTGAGTCACACCTAATAATCTCAATGCGGTTTAAACTCAAACCATAAGAAGGTTTCACCCAGCTTATAACATTATTATTTATATTACAGTAGCACCTGGAGTCCCAGTCATGGATTGGGGCCCTATTGTACAAGGCACTGTACAAATGCATAACAAAAGGACAGTCCCTGGCCCAAGAAACTTACAACCTAAGGTCTACTTTACAGACCCATGTTAGTATAACTATATAGCTCAGGAGTATGAAAAATCCACCACCCTGAGTGATGTAGTTATACCGACCTTAACCCCTCATGTAGACAGTACCATGTCGGCAGGAGAGCTTCTCCCATTAACATAGGTACCGCCTCTTGAGAAGCTGGATTAGCTATGCCGACAGGAGAGCTTTCTCCTGTCAGTGTAGGGGCATCTTCACTTAAGCATTTAAATTGTAGACCTGCCCTTAGCAATACATGGGAGCAGCTCCGAAAGATTGAATTCAGGTGGCAGTGTAGTCCAGTGGAGAGGACTCATGGGTAGCCTGGAGTCTAGGGTTCTGTTTCTGATTCATTCTGTGATCTTGTGGAAGCCATGCTATTTCTCTGTACCTCAGTTTCCCCATCTATAATATTATTTACCCTCTTTGTAAGGAGCTTTGGGATTTGTGGATTATTAGTGATAAATATTATTATTTTACTGGGTAGGTGAATATGTGTCCGGTGTAATTTCATCCTAACTTAGATAACAGCAACTGGGGAATATTTTCCATTTTGAGATGAGACATTTCAATTTGAGTTGGTCAGGGAATATTTCCCAAACTCAAAATGTCACCTGTCCAGATGAATTTTTTTGATTTTTTCATCAACTAAAAACTGTAAATGTAATGACATTTCAATGACATTGAAATCTTCCAAAATTTTGCCACCATAAAAATTTTCTTAAACATTTCAAAAGAAAAATTTCCATCAGCTGTAATTTCAATGCACAGACTTTCAGAGCAAATTGGACGATGCAAATGTACTAAGTTACAGTCTGTTTACAAAATGAGAGTCTAAACTGGATTTGTCTATCAAGCTGCGTTAGTCAGTTCTTTAAAACCAGCATTAACATTTAATGAAAAAATGCATTAACTAAAACACTGACTATAAAATAAAGTCAAGAGCTGTTGTGTAATTTACAGAAATAATTCATGTGGGTCATGCATGCATCCATCCCAATGTGAGGACAATAACAATCTCGCCCCTCTAGCCATCCTTGGAAGTTTTCTAGTAAATACTTGTCAGGGTTTAAAATAATAATTCCTGTAATAGAAAAATTAAGAGACAGCACTTTATTGTCACTGATCAACTTCTCTTTGTCCTTCAGCACCCTCACCCACCCCCAAAGAATTTATTGTTCAGTGCAGTTCTCCCTATTGTGCACCAATTGTTATTATTTACAATAGGTTCTCATCACCTGGTGGTTGTCAGCCTGTTATACTTTTACTGCATGCAGTAGGTCTTTCTTATGGTCACTGTCAATGATCACAACTTCTTTCAATTAGTCCTTCCTGGCAAACTATCTATTTAGACAGACACTCCATGTTTCTCACACTGGGCCATTGCCCAAGTGAGATTAAGCTATAATATTCTTGATTATACTGGAGATAGAAATCTGCATTGGCGAATTTCATTTTCCATCATGGTTCCCGATGTACTGTTTGTTTCATGTGCAATACTTTCAATGTGGAATTTCATTATTAGCCATTGTATTGGGGCTGAAATCTGCCCTTGCAGGAAAGCACCTGTGATTTACATTTAAGAATATCCTTATGTTCAGCAAAATCTTTGGACTGGTTTTCTTGTTGGAGTCAGTGGCGTTATACCAGCGATAAATCTGACCCTCTATTATTAACTTTCTGTGATATGCTGGTGTAACATAAAACCAATACACCCAGGTTATAAGTGGTGAATTTGTTCATGTTTCCCAAATGCTCCATTTGTATGAGGTATACGCTATTTGCATGGTTTACAAGAGTCATCTTGTGGTCAAAATAGGTAACTACAGGCTGCACAAAGACCAGCTCTTGCAATGATCTTGCTATTTATTGCACATGCCAAACAGCATGGTATTCAGGATTTCATTGTCTCTTGCAAATGGCATTTTATTTCCACTGTTAGGAGGTGAGTGCTGTCCATTGGCCTGAAGAGTATTTTAGCTAGGGCTGTCTGTAAGAGTTGGGTATAAAAGATCTATAACCACCCCAAAGAGCATATGGAACATTGTCAGTTTTCTATCTTGGGCAGGCCTACAACATTTGCTGCAGCTTGTTTGAGATCAGATGTCTTTTAGTTAAGCTGGTAGCCTAGATAATCTCCTATTTGTTTTGCTTGCAGCATTTGTGCCCCACCGTGATTCATTTCTCACTTGTATAACTTGCTGCAGAGCACTGGGAATTAAGGTGAACTATAATAGGTTGGCAATGGCTAATATATGGTTTTGGAATTATATTCATGTTGGGTGAAATTCACGGCTGTCCAGAGGGACATGCAGCCTGTGAACCACTTAAGTCGCACTTATGCTCTATTTTTGGGATTTGAATGATGCATAGAACTGATAATGGACCTGAGCAGAGGGTTGAATTTCACCTGTTAAGAAATCCTTTTATTTAGGGAAATTTGGATCCAGAACAAATTACAGAAATATTAGGGGTAAAATATAAACCATGATAGGCAGAGTAATGATGGTAGCAGTAGCACCACCGGGATAGACAGGGAGGAGAGGAAAAGGTGGGATTTTCATTTTATTATGATTATAGGTATGGGCATTTATCCTTTTTACTATATTGCAGTAGAGCCTAGAGACTAACTAGCTCAGGCCTTCATTGTGCTAGCTGCTGTACAGACACAGAAAATGACTGTCTTTGCCTCTAAGAGCTTACAAACTAAAAGACCCCTCAAAACCAAACGAACTCCACGAAGTCATAGCAAGTAATTGAAGTAAACAAGTGGGTCATCATGGGAGGCAGGGAACACAAGGTAACAACAATAATAGGAGGCATTCAGTTCTTAACTTTTGACCATGCCATGCTGTGCTACTAGAGGACCTTATCAGATAGCAGAGGAAGCAATAACAGACCATCCTGGATGATTGGGAGCAACAGCAAAAAGGAAACACTAGAAGATGGGCAGCAATTAATTAGCAGATTGTTTCTGCTGAACTGTTGCCCCTAATCTCAGACCAATGAACCCGGCAGTGGTATAACGAATCAGTCATGTGATCCTCTAAGTGTGAGTCTTACTTCTTATGCAGGTATAGAAGCTGTGGACCAGTTAGGACGCCCAGCGTCCTGACAATCAGGTTCCTGGACTGGAGTTCTCTGTTGGGGTTCAGCTTCTGCCCTAACAACTGTTAGCACATGTAACGATGCTGCCTCTGACGGGACACAACTGAGAGTATCAATTCAGGACAAATTGCTTAGAGCAGGGCAGTCACAGCCCAAGGCTGGTTTTCCTTTACTATTAAGGCACACCAAACCAGCCAAACAGAGAGGACTTTGGTCTCACCCCACTAGCTAACCATAAGTCATTCAAGCAATTTCCTTAGAACTCTAGTTTTCCAGTATCACCACCAGTACCACTCATAATGGGGACAAATGCTTATGAAAACCAATACCCCAGTAAAAGAAAAAAAGTTCTCCTGATCCCAAAGGACCAAGCCCCAGATCCAGGTCAATATACAAGTCAGATCTTACCCACAAATCATGCTGTTGCCAGTCCTTTAGAATCTAAAATCTAAAGGTTTATTCATAAAAAGAAAGAAATATAGATGAGAGCTAAAACTGGTTAAATGAATTCAATTACATACAGTAATGGCAAAGTTCTTGGTTCAGGTTTGTAGCAGTGATGGAATAAACTGCAGGTTCAAATCAAGTCTCTGGAGTACATCCACAGCTTGGATGGGTCATTCAGTCCTTTGTTCAGAGCTTCAGTTTGTAGCAAAGTTCCTCCAAACATAAGAAGCAGGATTGAAGACAAAATGGAGGGGTTTCCAGGGCCTTTTATATTCTTTCTCTTGTGGGCGGAAACCCCTTTGTTCTCCTGTGCAAAATCACAGCAGCAAGATGGAATTTGGAGTCACATGGGTAAGTCACATGTCCATGCATGACTCAGTTTGCAGGCGGAAGCCATTGCTCACATGCTACCTTGAACGTTCCCAGGAAGACTTCTCATGTGGATTGGAGTCTCCCAAGGTCCATTGTCAGTTAAGTGTTTCTTGATTGGGCACTTAATCTGCAAATAATCTGCTTTCTCAAGAAGATGACCAAATGCTTCACTGAGGCTACTTAGAATCAAACACATTGAGATACAAGTACGTAGCCAATATTCATAACTTCAAATACAGAAATGATATACACATACAGATAGTATAATTATAATCAGCAAATTGTAATCTTTTCATAGAGACCTCACATGTCGACCTTTGTACAATATTTGCTGCAAATATATAACAGTGGTTGCAACAATGATCTATACGGTCACAGTTTGTCAATAACGTCACAGCAGGTTGCTGGGTGGAGCTTACTAGCACCTAATGGTCCTGTGGACCTGGATTCCAGACTCCTGATCTGACATCTGGCTGTAACTGACTGCAGTGCACTGACGTAGGGTGCCACTTCATCTCTGTACATATGCTGAGCTTGGCAAAAGGCTTGAAGTAGAGTTGCAAAGATGGCCTACTCTGTTCACGGGCTAGCTATGGCCCCTAGTGCAGATTAGAACAGTCTAAAACCTAATTTACACCTTTGCTGCAACAACCCCTATGGATTGTTCCAGAAACCAGGAATAGCCAGGGTGTAGAAAAGCACTGGCCTTACCTTTCCTTTTGCTACGACATCACTGTGCTGTGGGCTCCTGCAGGGGATGATGTAGGATGGGCTAGGTCAGCTCTGTGGCCTGCCAGGGACTCCCACTATGTTGGGAAAAATTCCCCCTGAGGGTAATTACTGCAACTTTGCAGCTCTTGTGTGTCGACAAGAAGACATGAAATGGCTGTAATCTGGTTCAGAGCTCTGTCTCTGATGTGTAAAGTGAGGTGTATCTCTGTCTTTGCTAATGCTCCTCTACCATTCAAACCTATGCCTGTGCTAAGTACTGCTGTCAGCAGCAGTCTGAGATAGCTTCTCTCTGCTTCTTCCCACATCTGTGCTTGTACATAGGATATTACTATTCAGGGGTACTTATGTGTACTCTTTGGGGGTTTTTTTTGTTAGCCCAGTGACAGTGAGATTTTCCTTCTTCTAGTCTTTTCCAGGATGCACTGAGAGGAGAGAAAACAAGATGCTAACAGCCAGCACTACTGTTGCAAAAATGACTAAAAGGTCACTTAAAACAAAATGTCAAGGGACGATACAGAACCATCTACTTTCAAGAAAAACTCTCCATTGGTTTTCAGTGGAAAATGATCTTGTAACTAGGGCACCAAACTGGAAGCTTGTCAACATTAGGGACTTCTGTATCAGAGTAGAGACACCAGTGAAAAGCTCCATTATAGATATTTACATGGAGAACAAATATTTGATAAGGAGCTCTTCAATCTAGCAGAGAAAGGCATAATATGATCCAATGACTGGAAGCTGAAGCTAGACAAATTCAGACTGGAAATAAGACATACATTTTTAACGGTGAGAGTAGTTGACCATTGGAACCATTTACCTAGATTAGATGTTTTTCTAAAAGATCTGCTCTAAGAATTATTTAGGGAAATTCTATGGCCTGTGTTATGCAGGAGATCACATTAGGTGATCACAATGGTCCCTTCTGGTCTTAAAATCTATGAAGTCACTTAATCTCTCTGTGCCTTATTCCCCCATATGTAAAATGGCAATGGATATTCAGATAATACTATGATGAAAGCCATATTATAGACAGGACAATAATACCTCTCTCCACATACAGATGTGTTTTGAGGATTAATTTATGAATATCTTGTGAGTTCTTCAGATACCATAGATATCTAGACAGACAGAATTCTGTTTGAAAACAAACATTGGTGGCGCAATATGGACCAAAAGTTCCCAACCTGATCAAAATAAGTTAGTGTGCTCTTAGACTTCATACAATGACTGCATTTGGTCATTATTTCAGTAAATGATCTCTCTGCAAGGACAATTCTTCCAAATCTTTCAAAACAAAACCATCAGTGATTCCCAGAAGTCGCCTTTTTTCAGTAATTAGCCTCTGAAGGGATGTTTATTATTGATTTTAAAAAGTCCATGTGAAAAGAAAAGTTTTATTTAACATTTATTATAGGGAAAAACTATGTTTAGCCTTTCTTAATATTGCCTTTCTTATACATGTTAAATTTCTCATTTAAATTTTAAAGCCATTTCCTGGGCCAAATTCTGTGTAGTGTATAGGAGATGGGTAGTATTCCTTTAGTTTGTGATCCCTCTAGTGGCCCTGACTGTCTGTCCTTTGTTTCAGAAACCACTAGAACTCTACCAGAGTACCATTAAATATGTTTAATATTAATTAAATTATAAATTAATATATAAATTAATATAAAATTAATATAAATAAATTAAATATGTTAATAGGCGACCAGCTTGGCTTAATGGTGAAATCCTAGCGGATCTTAAACATAAAAAAGAAGCTTACAAGAAGTGGAAGGTTGGACATATGACCAGGGAAGAGTATAAAAATATTGCTCGGGCATGTAGGAAAGATATCAGGAGGGCCAAATCGCACCTGGAGCTGCAGCTAGCAAGAGATGTCAAGAGTAACAAGAAGGGTTTCTTCAGGTATGTTGGCAACAAGAAGAAAGCCAAGGAAAGTGTGGGCCCCTTACTGAATGAGGGAGGCAAGCTAGTGACAGAGGATGTGGAAAAAGCTAATGTACTCAATGCTTTTTTTGCCTCTGTTTTCACTAACAAGGTCAGCTCCCAGACTGCTGTGCTGGGCAACACAAAATGGGGAAGAGATGGCCAGCCCTCTGTAGAGATAGAGGTGGTTAGGGACTATTTAGAAAAGCTGGACGTGCACAAGTCCATGGGGCCGGACGAATTGCATCCGAGAGTGCTGAAGGAATTGGCGGCTGTGATTGCAGAGCCCTTGGCCATTATCTTTGAAAACTCGTGGCGAACGGGGGAAGTCCCGGATGACTGGAAAAAGGCTAATGTAGTGCCCATCTTTAAAAAAGGGAAGAAGGAGGATCCTGGGAACTACAGGCCGGTCAGCCTCACCTCAGTCCCTGGAAAAATCATGGAGCAGGTCCTCAAAGAATCAATCCTGAAGCACTTAGAGGAGAGGAAAGTGATCAGGAACAGTCAGCATGGATTCACCAAGGGAAGGTCATGCCTGACTAATCTAATCGCCTTTTATGATGAGATTACTGGTTCTGTGGATGAAGGGAAAGCAGTGGATGTATTGTTTCTTGACTTTAGCAAAGCTTTTGACACGGTCTCCCACAGCATTCTTGTCAGCAAGTTAAGGAAGTATGGGCTGGATGAATGCACTATAAGGTGGGTAGAAAGCTGGCTAGATTGTCGGGCTCAACGGGTAGTGATCAATGGCTCCATGTCTAGTTGGCAGCCGGTGTCAAGTGGAGTGCCCCAGGGGTCGGTCCTGGGGCCCGTTTTGTTCAATATCTTCATAAATGATCTGGAGGATGGTGTGGATTGCACTCTCAGCAAATTTGCGGATGATACTAAACTGGGAGGAGTGGTAGATACGCTGGAGGGGAGGGATAGGATACAGAAGGACCTAGACAAATTGGAGGATTGGGCCAAAAGAAATCTAATGAGGTTCAATAAGGATAAGTGCAGGGTCCTGCACTTAGGATGGAAGAATCCAATGCACCGCTACAGACTAGGGACCGAATGGCTCGGCAGCAGTTCTGCGGAAAAGGACCTAGGGGTGACAGTGGACGAGAAGCTGGATATGAGTCAGCAGTGTGCCCTTGTTGCCAAGAAGGCCAATGGCATTTTGGGATGTATAAGTAGGGGCATAGCGAGCAGATCGAGGGACGTGATCGTTCCCCTCTATTCGACACTGGTGAGGCCTCATCTGGAGTACTGTGTCCAGTTTTGGGCCCCACACTACAGGAAGGATGTGGATAAATTGGAAAGAGTACAACGAAGGGCAACGAAAATGATTAGGGGTCTAGAGCACATGACTTATGAGGAGAGGCTGAGGGAGCTGGGATTGTTTAGTCTGCAGAAGAGAAGAATGAGGGGGGATTTGATAGCTGCTTTCAACTACCTGAAAGGGGGTTTCAAAGAGGATGGCTCTAGACTGTTCTCAATGGTAGCAGATGACAGAACGAGGAGTAATGGTCTCAAGTTGCAATGGGGGAGGTTTAGATTGGATATTAGGAAAAACTTTTTCACTAAGAGGGTGGTGAAACACTGGAATGCGTTACCTAGGGAGGTGGTAGAATCTCCTTCCTTAGAGGTTTTTAAGGTCAGGCTTGACAAAGCCCTGGCTGGGATGATTTAACTGGGACTTGGTCCTGCTTTGAGCAGGGGGTTGGACTAGATGACCTTCTGGGGTCCCTTCCAACCCTGATATTCTATGATTCTATGATTCTATGATTCTATGTTACTCCTGGAGGAATTCTGCACCACTGCACACTGAAGAATTTTGCAGACATTAACATTGTGCATGCAGAATTTCCTTTCCTCCACAGAAATGGGCTGCAGTGCTGCTGGCCACCACTACAGGCTACTGGACTCTGCAGAAGCCAGCTCGCACATAGGAGACACTCCTCGCGGGGGAGAAGGAGGGAGCTAGAGGGTCCCTGGCATCTACAGTTCCCAGCATGCCCTGAGGGAAGGAGAGGGTGGCGAACAGGAAACTCCATGCAAGCATGGGACCGAGCATCAAGCTGTTTCTCCCTCTGGATCTCTGGGCTCTGAGGCGGGTTGTGGGGTGGGTGTCTGGGCAAGGAGGGGCCATGGCTGGGCTTTAGGGGAGGGGGTGCAGGTGTATTGGCTGAGGTTGGGGGATGGTCCCGGGGCTGGGCTCTGGAGAAGGGAAGAGGGTGGGTATCTGGGCCAGGGGGGCCTTGTGACTAGGCTCTGGGTGACGCAATGTGAGTGTCTGGGCTAGGGGGGCCCTGTGGCTGGGCTCTGGGAGGGGCTGGGGGGTTGGATGTATTGGCTGGGGGGAGCCCCATGGCTGGGCTCTGGTGGGGGGGTTGTGGGTGTCTGGTCCCCCACTGGGGTAGTGGGAGGGAAGAGGACAGAGAAACAGGAACTGGGTTGTCATAGGAGTTTCTTTAACTTTCTACTCCTGGGGGGAATTTTTGTGTGTCTCTCTATTGTTACAGATAGGTTGTTCAGCTAAACAAGAAACCAATTGGGAGCTAAAAAAGGCAGGAAAACTTGTTTTCTTCTTTCAGTCTAGGTGTGAGAGAATGAAATCCATTAATTTCAAAATACTGAAGGACAAAGATAACCAGAAGCAGTTCAATTCACCATCTACGGCTAATATTTTGTTTAATGAATCAGTTATGTTTTGCATTTAAAACTGTTTTGATAAACTTTTTTCTTATGCACCCAGGACTGTTAAGGTAGTTTTATTTAACTAGTATAAAAACAATTGTAAAATGCCTTTTTGTACTTTTTAATCGAATTTGAATTTCCATTGAAAAAGAGCTTGACAGAAATCACAAGTACATATTAATCATCACCTAGTAAGAAAATGTACCAGTCACCATTTTCTAGCATAATAAAAAAGTAAAAATTAAGAATCTGCATAAATGTAAATTAAGCTATATAACTGCTTAAATAAATGTGTATAGATGTAGTGTATTCCCAAGGTTAGCAAAAAAGAAGCACAAAATTTACTGTAAAAGCTATATTTAGTTACAAATCATATGTTTTAATGGTTACCAACCTTAGAATCAACCTTAGGATTAAGGAGATCGCTTGAGAATTTCAGTGAATAACATGGGTGAAATCCTGGCCCAGCAGAAGTGAAGTTTTCCCATTGACATTGATGGAACTAGGATTTCAACCCATGCCTTTCTTATAAGACGTGAGAAAAGATTACTTACCAGAGAGATGTGCTGATGTTGGGGAACTGATTCTACTGAAAACTGGGGAATACCAAATTGAGTAGCATTGCCATAAATCATGCATTGGTGGACTAACTACTTTTCTGTGACTCATTTCCTCATCCATTTTGTTAATGTTTGTGATTTTTCAAAATGAGTAACTAAACAGGCTACTTGCTCCTTTGTCATTTTTGGTTGAATATTACAGGAAATACTTGTTACTTCAGAAGACTGATCTTTCACTATTTTAGGACAGTCTGCAATCGTTATTCATGAGTAGTAATCATGAATACTTTGGAATAAGGTACAGAAGTTACCTTATGTACGGTTACCAGAACTGAGCCTTATAATTACAGTGCATCTGCCTGTTATACACAGATTTAAAATAAGATTACCTGTTGTACCATATAAAAAGCCCTGATTAAAAATAAAATAAAAGATCCCATAAAAAACAAAGTTATGTGTCATAGACTTTGCATGTGGATTCAAAAAACACAGTTAAAAGTTATGAGAATTTAAGAATTTCCCTTCAAGGGAATGTAAATGACTGGAAACAGCAAGATCTTGACTAAAATGTATTACTTTAGAAAATTCACATAAAAAGAGACTTGGTGGTCCAATGAGTTAATACCTTTGGCTTTTATCTCTGGAAAGATGGGTTCAAATGGGGACTATAGGCATGCCCCACAGTTTGGACTATAGGGGTGTGAATAGCAGAGTGCACCAAAGAGTTATGCTGTAACTCCCCTGTGTGGATGCTGTAGGCATGAGATAAAAGATTTGTACTTCGCATTAAGGTAGACCTGTTTGAAGAGGACTATGTATATGTGAATAACGATCCTTTTAGTTTGCACCTGCAGCATCCACAGGGGAGAGTTACAGCACAGAACTTTGGTGAGCACTGCTGTTCCCTCCTACATAGCCTGAACTGCGGGGCCGTGTAGACATGCCCTAGGTCAAAAATAAGTACTGTAAGAAATCTGTGGCCACCAAAGGCTTCACCTTTGTCATTGCTTCTCCCTGGGTCCATTCAGAACTTCCTGGAAACAGAATCTGTTTCTACATCTTCAAGGGCACTGGCCCCTATCTTGTGTGCTGTCTTTGGGCCCTGCTGTACAACCTTTATTTTCATGGATGAACATTTATGCACATGAGTAATACTGTAGAAGTCACTTGTATGAGTAAGTGCTCACCCACATATGCACTGTACAGCTGGATTCTCTAGGGCAGCTGCATCAGCTTTGCCATGTCGCTGTGGAATCTGATACAAAAGTCTGTGTATCTGGTCATGGGAGAGTCACCCCAGTGCAAGGAGGACCCCTGTTAGTGGTATAGGGTCTTATGCCCCATCATCCTGTGTATGGGGTGTGTTTAGAGTCAAGGAAATGTGACGAGGACACTCTTATGCTGTGTTGATTCCCAGCTGCTATTTTTGCCCTTTGGGGCAGTTAATAGTGGCTTAAATTAAATCAGCTTGGGGACCATGTTTTGCTCCAGGATTGGGAGTGCAAAGGGAGCTTTATACCACTTTTGCACCCACCAGCCTCAACTTGCACTGTGTACTTCTTGGCTGTATCTGAGGATCTGACCTATAGAGTCTATGTTACTCAGCTGAACAGTCTGACTCCAGCCACAGGAGCAAGTGTTATACTGACACATGAGCCAATTTGTTACAACACATTTGGTAGTTTCATTCTAGGATATGGTTGCATATTCACCTAAATCACTAAAGCATCACACAGTTCAGCATAACAGGCACTCTTTTCCCAGGAGGCCAGTGTGTAGACCTGGATTTTGTAATTTAGGGTATAGTCTGGGAGCATAATGTAGTAAACTCCCATTCTGTGAGCAAATTAGTGATAGAAAGATAGGGGAGGTGTGATTTGATTTGTAAAAATCTACAGAATCATAATTTCAGTGGTGACACCCTCTGCAGTGTGGCAGGGAGACTCTCTCTCCCCTGGCTCCCAGCTCCAGGGCTTCTGGTTTGTGGAAATTTTGATAAGACAAAATTCTGTCTTCAGAAATGGGTGGAGCTGGGTGTCATTCGAAAGCCCTTTCTGCCATGAACACAATGGTACCAAACATGACAAATCTAGAACAATTAGGTCGATATATATTCAAGAAAATGTTTAAAAATAATTTTTAAAAATTATACTTTACCACAGGGCTGCATTGCTTACATGAAAAAAAGACAGTGATCTTTGGTAACCCTAGGGAAGTTAGCTTTGATATGTTGGACTGAAAACATTTTTTCAGCAAAGTCATCGTCAGGGTCATCTCTATCAAGGGCACCCTGGCTAGAAATGTCACACTGATCCTCATCCATACTGCACTTGCCCATCTCAGTACAAGGCAGGCTGCTGGCTAAACATTTGCAGGGTGGTGACCACCTGGTCTTTGCACACGAGCATTTGATTAGCTGAAGGATTGATTCGAGAGCGCATAGCGTTTCACACCTTTCTGGTGTGATCAGTCCATCTTCCCAAGACCCATCCATGTCTGATAGGGGAGGGTATTTCTCTAAGTGCTCGATCACCCCGAGTCATTCCATTGCTTGATAATTTGCCTTATTGATAGCAGATTGTTGCAGGGTAATATACCCAGTCAGGCCTTTAGGGTGGTATGGCCTCACGGGCCCAGTCACTAAGGTGGGTCTGGGCTTCAGGGCAGTAAGGTCTAGTAGCCAAAGTCTAAGTAGCAGCTCTTCTTACTAGGGTAATGTGACCCAATGGCCAGAGTCAATTGGGCTGTCCCAGGGTCCAGGACGGTAAGGCCCAGTGGCCAAAATCTAAGTAGCCACCATTCTTCCCAGGGCAGCCTGGCCCAATCACCAAAATCAGTAGGTTCAGGGACAGTAAGGTCTAGTGATCCAGTTTACCTCCCCATCCGTTGGCAGTGTCTATGGTGGGTCGGATGGGGTAGGGGGACACTAGGGAACCGATACCTTGCTGCTCAGTCTTGGTCATCTGTCACTAACATGCCATTCCCTGGGTCACTTCCTACCCCTTCTTCCAACATGGGGAGTGGCGGGAGGAAAGTCCTTGGGCAATTGCTGCCTCACCTCTATTGGCCTCGGCAATGGTCTGGGGTTCGATAGAGGCACCAACCTGGCCGATGTTGGCATCTGGTGGCTCTGGCACTCCTGCTCAGGAGGCTGCGATACACATCTGCTTTCATCACCGGTCAGCCCAGACTGAGCTGAGCTGCTCCCTCTTATACTGTGGTTCCAGTAGGCGCATGTTCAGCCAGGATGAGCCGAGGGGCATGGTTTCCTTGGCCCATAGGATGGAGTTAACACCCCTCTGGCCCAGTGCAGTCACACAGGTATAAATGCACCCTTGTTGGTGGCATCTTTTAGCCATTTGTTTGCTTCTTGGAAAACATCCAACCTAGCTCTGCAAGTGTAATGTTGGTCTCCAAATGGTAAACTCAGCATATGAATGACTCCATTGCATTTATGACCTCATCAGTGACTGTCTCAGTCATTCTGAGCTCCTTCAAAGTGAGGAGAGAATCTTTAAAGGCTGAATCAAATCACTTCCAATAAGATAATTTGGTCTTTCCAGTCAACCTTCCCATAGTGTCACATCCTGAAAAGACATGGAAACATGGCAGTGTGGCAGCTTTTAATAATATGAATGATAGGAACACATCTCTGAGGGATATACAGCAATTCTGCTCCCCAGCAGCAGGCATAAAAACAGAATGTTGCAGAAGTCTTGGGTAGCATCTCACAGAGAGCACTAGAACACCTGTTTTTTTTGCAAAAACTGGAGTTTAGTAGCACCTCTCTGTGGCATTGATGGCATGCAAGAAACTTGTAGTGTCAGCCTCTTCATGGGAACTATGAAGAAACTCCACTGAACAGTGCAAGGCAGCAGCTTCGTTATGCCATGCAATGACAAAATTCATTGATTAATTCTTTGCATGCTGGAAGCATTTTTCCTGCAAGGTATGCAGTTAACTCATCCTTTGTGTGAGTATGAGATAGTAGCTTCTTCATTGTGACTTTGGAAATGTTTGTTGAGTCAATGATTTTGTATTGGACAGGTACAATACCATTGAGCATCTTCTTTCTGGCAATATTTTAATTGGTTCCTCTGCATATGTGTCAGACATGAGGTGGACTTCATCATAGGTCCAGTGAATCATAGAATATCAGGGTTGAAAGGGACCTCAGGAAGTCATCTAGGAGGTCCAACCCCCTGCTCAAAGCAGGACCAATCCCCAACTAAATCATCCCAGCCAGGGCTTTGTCAAGCCTGACTTTAAAAATCTCTAAGGAAGGAGATTCCACCACCTCCCTAGGTAACGCATTCCAGTGCTTCACCACCCTCCAAGTGAAAAAGTTTTTCCTAATATCCAACCTAAACTTCCCCCACTGCAACTTGAGACCATTACTCCTTGTTCTGTCAGTGGTTTCTCTGTAGCCTCATAATGAATCTCGGCAGGTGTTACCAGGTTCTGGTTTATCAAAAGCTTGACCTCAGACATACCATATATGATTGCTACACTGTAAGGCCTCTGCTGGCATAGGTACTGGCCTGGGACAGGGTATATCAGACCATCTGAGGCCCCCTGCTGGAGGCCTTGTGGCCCTGCCATAGAAAAGGGCAGTGCGGGAGCTGCAGGACCTTGGATGAGGTAGTGCCCCCAGAAGCTGGGGACAGTGAGAAGGAGCCCTGAGCTAGTTGCGGGGATTCCATCAGGACAAGGCCCTGAGGTAAGGGTGAAGATGGTGCAGGGCTGTGGGGAAGTGGCCCAGAGAATTAGAGCAGCAGCGCGATTTAGATAAAGGGACACAGTGGACAGCTGCTATCTACAGGGTTCCTGGGCTGGGACCTGGGGTAGTGGGTGGGCCTGGATCCCACCCAGCCCCTATTAACCACTGGGGGAAGTGGCCTGGACATTGAGGCATCTCAGAGTGGGGAAACTGAACTGCAGCAGCCCAGCTGGAGAGCTGCATCTGGAAAGGCCCTAAGAGGACAAGGACTTTGTCTCCCGGGAGGGAGCCCTGGGGCACTGCTCTATCCCAGAGCAGGGACAATTGGTGGGAGACATTACAGAGGGCACTGAGAAAGACCCCTGTTGGACTTGTACTCCTGGAAGGAGTTTTGTTTTGCTTTCATCACACAGACAGACTGTGTGTGACTTGGTCGGAGGGTTGAGTCTCTAAAGGCACACCACAGAGAGAGAGAGAGAGAGAGAGAGTGTTCAGGCACACACACTCAGCCCAAGAGGGCACTCACGAGGGGTGAGTGCACCATGTTACATGGCCATGTGGTTAATAGGTGCTGGATTAGTAAGATCATGAAAGACGTGCATTAATTTGCTTTTTGCCTGGCACATATGCATTGTTCCATTGCATTCAAACACTGATCATGGTACCATGGAGAACTCATACTTGTCCAAAGTCTCATGTAGGGCAACATCATGCTGAGATCTAGATATAACCAGGAGATGAGAAAACAATGACCTGGATCTGTCTGTGGTTAACTCTGTAATAGTCTTTGCCACCTTCACTTTGAATTTCTTCTTTGCATTCAAACCCAGCTTAAGTCTATTCTTCTTGATTGGAGTCTATAGATTGACAGAGCTTTGGATAATTCTTTGGGTATTGAAGGCTCCATATAAGTCGTGACCCAAAGTATCCATTTGACTGACATCTTTAGCTATCTCATCACTGAAGACTATTTTCATCATGATATTAATGATCTCCAGTCTGTCATACGAGAATGTGTTACCAGTGTGAGCAAGCTCATCCTCTAGCTTTAAAATTACCCTGTCATTTAACAACATTTAATAAGTCTAGATGGTGCTTGGTTACTTCTGAGGAAGCCATCCCAGCCATCCACCCACTTAACTTTACTTTCCATGCTAAGAGCGACACAGTGTCTCACCTGTTGAAACTGTGCTTAGTGGAGGCCTTTAGGCTTCCAATTTACTGTAGAAGAATCAGATGTTTTTTTAAACGCATGCCATAGGACTAAGTATAAGGCAAGTCTTGCCCACAGCTCGCACTTGTCCTGACATTTTCAACTTTTTCCTAATGCTCAATGTAGTTCCTCTCCAACATTGCCAAATTCAGTTTAGGGGTGCATTCTTACAGCGTGTAAAGTGCCACTGAGCATTGTGTTGAACCAGGTCCTCCATGGTGGTATTCTCCAAAGATTCAGTTACTAGACAATACTTTTCATCTTCCCACTGATGCCTACAAATGATCAAGATCCAAGTAAAATCAAGAATCATTATAAATTATTTTGGGATTGTAACTAATTATGTTATGTAATGCATGTTGTATAATTATATGCGTACCATTTGCGGATGGATTTCAGTAATATCTGGCTGAATGCTGATGTCTTAACCAGGGCCTCATTGCACCTCTTTTGTCATAATAAACAAAGCTGATGATCAGTACCACTGAACTGCTTTTTCTTTTGCTGATGATGGCAAATCAACTTGAAGCACTTCTTCCATATGTAGAAATCTGTAACATTAAAAAAAATTAATCAGGTATCATGTTCTCAGCATTAGCTGATAACACAGTACTGTCGGTCGGGGACTCTAATTTAACTTTGTGAGGATATCAGGTTTGACACACCCATGTTAAAGTATAATTTTTAAAAAATTGATTTTTAAAGATTTTCTCAAATATATATCTACATAATTTTTGTAGGTTTGTCATGTCTGGTACCTCTGTGTTTGTGGGAGAAAAGGCTTTTGAATGATACTCAACTCAATCCATTTCTGATTACTTTATATTATCAACATTTCCACCAACCAGAGGACCTGGAACTGGGAGCAATGGATGGGGGGAGGGAGATGAATCCCTCTCTGCTATGCTGCGGAGGATGGTACCATTCAAATTATGATTCTGCAGCTTTTTATGAATCATGTGACACCGCCCTCACCTTTCTATCATGAACATGCCCACAGAATTATACATGATCCCAGACTGATAGACACATGGGCAGAGTATGTGTGTCGCTTGCGAGCACTGGCCTGCACTATTCCTGGCTCAAAGTAATTCTATGTGCCTCTCACCTTTATTAACACTAGAGCTCACCGACAGGTTTAAAAAAGAGGAAAGAAATGCCATGTGAAATCTGCCAAATATTAGCAATATAATATTATGTACAGACAGAAAAAGATAGTTGGTATTTCACTTTAAAAAGAGAGACTGCTGAGGGACTAATTTCTGGTAAAATCAAACATGGTTTAAATAGGTTTGACCGCCACAGATCAATTGCTGTTTTCAGGAACTGAATACCACGTGATAGAGAAGCTTTCCCACAGGAAATCTATTTTTTCTACCCAAATGTCATTACCTAAATGTGGATAAGGATTTATTTGCATAGACATGGAGAAGAGTGGAATTGTTCAGCTATTACAATACCTTTGGGAGTAACAGCTTCTCTGCACATTTTTTAAAGAAAAATTACCCAGTTTCTTTTCAATTTTGTTTTTTAGTAGTTGGAAAGCCCCAGATAACAAGATGTAGAAGCTTCTTTTTCTGCCCTTCACAAATGTCTTGAAATAAGAAGGGACCAACAATGAAAATTGTTCCTTTTTGGGGATGGGGAAGCACAAGCTGCTGGTTAAATATTGCTACAAGGAGCTTAGATGCCCTCACAAGTGTGTTTAGATTCTACATTAGTGTTATGGATAAGGTGCTATATTTATAGTTCTAAAGTGAAAGTTTCACCTAACAACAATATCTTGCTCTCGCTTGATTGACTAGTACATCAGGATTGTCCTCCTTCACCTCTCTAA
Organism: Dermochelys coriacea; assembly: GCF_009764565.3. Taxonomy (NCBI): domain Eukaryota; kingdom Metazoa; phylum Chordata; order Testudines; family Dermochelyidae; genus Dermochelys; species Dermochelys coriacea. Next base: position 85,160,198 of record NC_050069.1, read on the forward strand.
ATGTGACCTTCCTTTCTTGGACCCCAATAAGTCTAGAAATAAAGTTCATGAGCCATATTTTGCTTTCTGTTGACTGAGGCAATTCCACTGATTTCATGGGATTCGCCAAGATGTAAATGGAGGTAAAAGTTTGCTCAGAACTAGCAATGAGGACCTGAGTAAATTAATGGATGCTGCTGCTTCCTCCTGTTTTTTTGTGTTCTTGAAATTCCTCAGCAGTTATTTAATCAGCCATAGATGGTTTGGAAGTGTTTCAAGTAATAAATTAAACAAGCTCAAAATTACCTCCATACAGTGGATAGTGACTTCTTACAGCGACTCATACAACAGGATTTCTTGCTTACTCAGTTTCTCGTTTCAGTGAAACTAGAAGGATGTACATTATTGAGAATAATGATTGCTGGATAGAAAAATATTGAACAAATTAAAGCATTTATAATAGCAATTATGTGCTACCAAAATTGTCATGTCTGGTAGGGCTTCCTCAAAAATGTGCACCTTAATCAGTGGTATATGCCACATTCACTGCGTAGGATACTCCAACCAAAAAATCCAAACTCCTTTCCCCTTACCCATTCAATGCAATCTTCTCCCTCACCTACAAAGCCATCAGTTCTTCCACTCTCTCTGCACTTTCCCTAGCATGCATCTCAGTTGTTTCTCTACCCAAAAGCTGTTCCTCACTGCAGCAGCCATAGGGTAGTGGCAGGTGCTGTCTCACAACCTCTGTTGGCGCAGTGATGGCTGGCAAGTTGTCCTGTAGCCTTTGCCAGTGGGATGGTTAATCTAATATAAACCCGGTTCTCTCTGGTTATGGGTTGTGTAATTACTTGAAGAATAGATTTGATTTGGTTCTCAAAGGGGGCAGTTCTATGCCACTTCTAACAGGAGCCCCGGTGCATGGGGCAGGCCAAGGGAGAAAGAGGTTTTGTTTGGGGTTTTCCTATGCCCAGGCTATTCTTGGCTGCTGCAACAATTTAGATTGGCAGGATGCATGATGGCAGGGGTGATTTGGTCCAAAGAGGATGAGTGACTTGCCCCAGATCAAACAGAGCTCAAGCTGTTTAGTTTATCAGAAAGAAGATTGAGACATGACTTGATTACATTGTATACATTGTTTCACAGGGAAGAAATACCGGATACTAAAGGTCTCTTCTATCTAGTGGAGAAAGGCATAACAAGAACCAATGGCTAGAAGCTGAAGTCGGACAAATTCCAATTAGAAACAAGGCACACATTTTTAATAGTGAAGGACAAACTACCAGAAGTGGTGGATTCTCCATCTCTTGATGTCTTCATATCAAGACTGGGTGCCCTTCAGGAAATATGCTTTATCCAAAACACAAGTTAGGTTTCAGTCAAACCCAGATCATTGGGCTCAATACAGGACTAATTGTGTGAAATTCAATGGCCTATGTGATATAAAGGATGTCAGACAAGGTGATCTAATGGGCTCTTTTGGCCTAAAACTCTCTGAATCTATGAATATAGAAAATCTGTGGGAGAGCCAGATATAGAAGCCCTATCTCCTCCTGCCTGCCCAATTATGTATACATTTTATGGTTATCCTTCTTTCCCCACAACTGTGGGTGCAATGGCAAAACTGCCATTGGCTTCAATGTTGTAGGATCAAGACCTTACAGATCCAAAAGTGGCCCCTTTGAAAATTTTCCCCGTAAAGTTCCAACAACATTTGTTAGTTTAGGCTACTGTCTGTGGCCTGCTGGGTTTGTCTGCTTTTTACCCCCAGATTTGGCTTTGTTAGTTGAAATGAACTGAGAATTGTCTAAACTCTAAATTTTTCTTCTTGTTCATGTACACTCACTTTGGAAGTAAATACCTTGCTTTTAGCCACTATTATATCTCAGCAGAGAAGAGATCTAGTTTTTATGATATCACAAAAGTAATTTACCCAAATAGATTTTTTTTCTGGAAGCTTGGTACTTAATCATCTCTAAGCAAATATGGGAAAGAACTGTCATATGTCATCTGCTTTGTAAGGAACCATTAAGTTTTGGACCTATTAGCTTGGGTTGGTGGTTTCATTTGTCGCTTTTCGTAGTTATATCATGAAATATTTATTAAAAATGGAGGAAACATTAATTTTTTTCTAGTTGTAAATAACCAAGTGTCGCCTTTACATTGTGCAAATGGAGGAAGGACTGATTTTCAATTAAACGATAGTGAATACATGATATTGTTGAACACATTTTACCTGATAAATGGAACATCTGTTCTATCTCTCAGATCTCCTCCAGGAATTACTCCTTTAAGCTATTGCAGTTTTACATCCTGCCACGTGTTTTATTTATCACCCTGACAGGTTCAAAATTGCTAACCCTAAGTCCATTCAAACTATACAAGTGTAACTATGGTATCTGGAGGGCTTCTGTAGCTGGTTTTAAACATCTGTTCTCCCATAAGTTCATGGGAAATGTACATAGCTAAAATCTTTTATGTCTCTCTATAAAAACAGAACCTTAAGAATCACATTTGTTAAAAGATTCTGATTTCCTTATAGATATTATTTTCATTTTTTATTGTTCTTTTTTAACTTTTTTCCTCACTTATGTTCTTTCCCCCTCACTGCATACTAACTGACAACTGAGTTATTTTCTGCATGACTCTGTTTTGAGATTAATATAAAAATTGGTAGTTTGAAGGTAATGCTAAATTCCTAACTGGTCAAATATTTGTGGCAAAGGGCGATATCTGAATGGATATTTTCTGCGCATGCATGCATATAACTAAAGTCAAACTAGCCCTCCAATAAAAGACGTTGCTATTATGAGCTGGGTTGAATTTTATTGAGAATTTTAATGCATTGAGTTAAATCCTTGAAAATCACATGTGAACATGTCGTTCATTTAAGATAGTAGTAAGAGCTGGTTAAGGGGCCACACATAAAACAAGGCATAATGGAGTCTGCCCAGAGACTAGTACCATGTGTGTGGAGTGTTCCACTGGGTATTGTTCTGACCACGTGGGTGGTGAGTCTGTGGGTGTGGAAAAAGTCTAATGGGATGGGGGAAAGGACCAAAAAGAAACTGAGGGAGATGCAGAGGCAGCAAAAAAGCCAAGTGGCAGCCCGTAAGCATGAGATGACACTGGGAGAAGCCTAGAGGAAGGTTCTGGGTCTGGGCTGCTGGTTGAAAGAAGCATAAGCTATCAGCAAAGAGGCTATCTCCTGTGTTCAGAGAAGCAGGATATTGTATATTCCTTGTAAATAAACAAGATTGCATAAAAGATAATATCAGACTCCATCATCAATTTCTAATTTCAACTGGAACATCCCCAGAGGCCTGAACTTTGACTAGCTGCTTGGGTCAAAAAGGGCTACCATTGTCATATACATTTTCTGCAGTGCACTTTCTTACACAGCTTATTGAACATTCAGATTTTTAGACGCTTTAAAAATAGGACATATATTTTACTCCTTAAGACCAAATGATCAAAAGAGTTCAGCTCCCATTAAGGGTATGTCTATACTGCAATCTGAGGTGTGATTGCAGCTTGTGTAGACACACGCATGCTATCTTTACCCACACTAGCATGGCTAAAAATAGCAGTGTAAATGCGGTGGTTTGGGCTTCAAGAACCTAAATAAAAGCTAGATTTTCAAAAGATCTCAGCACTCAAATCTTTTACTCTTGAAAAATCTACCTATTTTGATGCCTTAAATGGGAGCTGTGCTCTTTTGAAAATTGGCCCAAAGGGCCTTTCTATTGACTTCAGTGAGCTTTGGTCAGGCTCCTAAAGCAACGGATGTGATGTTTGATAATAAAAATATCATGTACAGTTTACAATAATTTACAATTGTTTAATTAATAATAAAAGGTCCCCGGATCCCACAAAGAATAAGAACATTTTGTTCCAGTGCCCTGGGAGCATCAGAAACTCTGGCATTCTAAGTATATACTGTTGTCTGAGTGGCTCCTGAAAGAGAGATTAAAAGCACTGGCTTTCATCAGATGGGTAGGTATCAACTCTGCTAATACACCTCAGTCCTCACCTTTAATATCCCTGCTATTTCAGTTCTGGGCCTCTCTGAGGCTGACTGCCAATCATGTCTAATTCTCCTGGGGTTTTGTGAGGTGCAGCAAATGGAAGCTAGCAGGAAACCATAAAACTCACATTCACTTGGTGATCTATACCAAAATTTGAAGAAGTAAAAAAACCACTACTTTTAACTAAGTCCCTGGTCCACTTTACTGGTGCAACAGGGACCATGATCTGCATAAGCCCTGTTAAACTAAATGGTGATCTAAACTTTTTTTAAAGCAAAAAAACAAAACAAAACAGGCTGCAGTTTTCCAGTTTAGCCTCTCAGAACTAGTTTTGAGCAAGTTAGGCTTGTTGCATTCATAGGCATAAGAGGTAGCTGAAAACAGAGTTTGAAAAACAATAGGGCAAAGGAAATCTCAGTGTGAAATTCTATTCATTTGCTATACAGCCATTTACCAAGGTCTCTCTCATTTTATGTGATTGTGTCAAAAAAATGTATCCCTAGCAACCAGAGTTGATGGTACATACCCTAAGCCTATTCTTTCAAAATTCAAAGGTTTAGATATGACATTTATTTCAATCCCAATTGTGAAAATACACTCAGATGATGCAGACCAGACAACACAGCAAAAGGCGTTACTAGGCTAGGGCATTTATATACAAAGCACTGCACTGTAGCAGAGTCCATTTGCATAGAAAAAAAACAAAACAAAACACAAAAGTGCATGCTAGAACTCACCTTTAGCGGTCCTAGATGAAAATGCTGGCTAATGAATGGATGTGAGAGACCAAGAGCACAAGTTATTTGCCTGGCTTCCTAGATTAGCTGACACTTTTCACCTGCTCTGCGTGACTCGAAACTTGTCTCAATCACCAAGAGAAGTTGGTCCAATAAAAGACCCACCCACCTCATGTCGCTCTAGACAAGAGACTTCTGATCACTATAAGAAGGCATGGTACCAAAGAACCATTCTCTTGGCAGCAAAAACATAACCCGGTTTCCTCTTGCTGTCAACTTTATTGCATTAACAGTTACATTTTTTTTAATTAACATTCCTTGGATACAAACTCTCTGTACACGAATAATCTGTAGGATGTCAACCAGCTCAAAGTTTCTAGTTCCCATTTGGAACCTCTGATCAGGACTAATAGTAAGATATTAAAAACAATTGCCTGAATTTGAACAACGAGGGCTTCTCGTTTACAAAGTATAAGGGGAAAAATACTGACGCAATATTTGATTCTCATGCTACACACAGAGAATTCTGCTTCCTTAACAGTTTACGTTTCTCTCTCCCAACATCTTTTACAACTGTGGGGAATGAAACTAATTGCAAGCTTAAATAAAATGTTTGCAAGCCTCTGAGTAATGTATATAAACTGTAGCAGAAAAGAGTAATTTTATGTGTGCACACTGTACTGCGAATCCTTCCTCTTCTCCTCCCCCAGGATGGTTAAAAACATTTGAAATTAAAGAGTTTCTTTATTTGCAGTTTCTAAATGATCATTTTCTTGGTCGAATAAGAAATGGTGTCAAGGGCAACCTCACTCATTAGTCAATCTATGTAAGTTAAACAGGATTTCTGTGAGCATTCTCATACATCAAACACATATGGAAATTGAGAAATAGCACAAAATACATATCAGCCTCATATCAGCCTTCATTTTCTGGTCCCTTTTTACTGCTTATGATGATTTTTATATTGCTTTTGGCTCTATACCCAGAGACCTGGCTCCAGAGACAACCCCCTTAAAAGGGAGGGGTGTTCAAAACACAAATCTGGATCCAGATTAAAATTTCATAGTTATCCCTATCTCTGGAGTGAGCTTCCCAAATCTGAGCTTCAAGGAGTTGGAAAGAGGTTATGATCTGGAATGGGATCCCTCCAAGTTTTGTGGCCCGGGGCCATCTCTTCTTACAAAAGACTCCATTGTGACTTTCAGAGTCCTGACAAATTAAATTGTTTATTCGTTTGTGGAATAATGCTACCATTTAATGATAGCACAAACATCTGACAGGGAAAGTCATTTGTGCTAAAGTCATGCATCCACACTGTACTGCGAATCCTTCCTCTTCTCCTCCCCCAGGATGGTTAAAAACATTTGAAATCAGAGTTTCTTTATTTGCAATTTCTAAATGATCATTTTCTTCCTAGCTTCACCTGAGCACAACTGTGTGGTCTTCCTAATTAATGAATAGCCCTCAAGGTACTGACCCAAACAGATCTAATCTATCTCTGTCCAAAATGACTAAACCCTGTCCTGCATTAAAGATGTAAAAGGCCACAAATTACTTCCATAGTCTTTCCAGCCAGAAAATCACTGCTTAGTGAATGGCAATCTCTACATGTGGCATCCAGGAATTGATTTCATCACCCTGGGGCTCAGGCTTTCAAAGTGAGTGAAGAAAAACGTTCAGGGCTAAAAGTTTCTAAATTGTAACTTCCATTCCAGCAGAATAAACATATTTTACAATGTAGAGTTACATTTTGTGCCAATGTAATTATAAAAATAATTAATAAAAATTGGCATTTACATAGTACTTTTAATCTTCAAAGCACGTTGCCAACATTAACTAATTGATCTATCTTTTGGGATCTTTGCTCTTAAATTTTATGTGCATCAGGATCTGGAATTAAATTCAGTGTACAAATGGAGGAGTGTATATGTTTTTCTCTGAGCTCATAATAATGAGCAAATGAGATGTATATTGAAATATGGATAGGTGTGTGTATATCTATCTATCTATATCTATATTTATAATGTGCGTGTGCTTTTTTAAAACTGCAGTGCGGTCAACTTAAACCACAGATATCTATCTATCTATCCTGTGGTTTTAGCTGACCACACTGCAATTTTAAAAACAAATCCCTCTTAAGGTCCTAGACATAAACTTTATATGATGTTTCTGATAACTCAGATTTCATCCTAAAGGATTCCAAAGTTTTCTACAAGCTTATAAATAGGAATCACTTCATCCACTACTGAAATGCAGCCACTTCTGGTATGAAATGAAACAGCGCACAGCAACACTACCCAACAGTTTAGGATAGAAGGGAAGAATATTGTGCTGAATTCAAACTGCCAAAAGATTGTAGGCAGGCAGAAGATACAAAGTGCACATGGTGGGAGGTACAAATTCTGCCTCTTTTGTAGGTCCAAATTGTGACTACATTTCAGTTGTGGGCACAAATTTGAGTAGTTAACACACAGAATGTACACTGCAGTTCAATTTGCAGGCACAAGTTGTGCTAGTATAGAGATTAGGCCTCAACCTATCAGAGCGCATACCCTTAAATCTCAGCTGGACTTTGATCAGGAGTACAAGACAAATTAGTGAAAAGAGGTAGTCCAAAGCTTACAACAGTTGGTAGAGCACAGCACTGAGAGACTTGGAGTCTATTCCCAAGTCTTCCACTGACTTGTTATATGACCACGGGCAAATCACTTTACCTCCCTATGTCTTTATTTCCACACCCATGGTCTGTCTTTTCTATTTAGATTGAGAGCTCCTTGGGACAGTGATTGTTTCATGTATGTTGTACAGTGTCATGCGCAAAAGGGGCTCAAATATCAGTTGGGGCCTTTAAGTGCTACCATATTACAAATTATGTAAGTGCTGACTGAAAGCAAGAGAGACATGCACGCCAGTCCTTTAACCACCAATGTAACAGGCTACTATTGGAAGAATATTTGCTGCTCTTTGTTGAGGAAATATTTTGGATTGCTATAAAATAGAGTGATATAAATTTGAGGTAAGTCTGAGACAAATTCATCACCTATTTTGTTCTCTATGAATACAGTTTAAACACTTTCATTGCTTGTAGAACAAACATTGCCAATGTTTTTTAAAAGAATCTTTGTTATAAAGTTAAAAAAAATATATAAAAGATTTTATCTAATCTCATACTTTAAAAAATAGATATGTTTTTACGCTATTGGAAATTTTAGACATATGGCAAAATACAAGGGTTTTATAAAAATTGCCAATTTTATTTAGCAGAAGTAGATGTGGTCACTGCAGTCTTTTCAGTATTTTAAAATACTTCCTTACTCTTATTATAGAAAATACCTTGAATGCAAATACTGAGACTAGCTCACTGGAAACCTTATTTAGTTATTTGAAGTGATTAGCAATTTTTAAATTGTGACCACTGTATGTGAGATAGTACCATTGTATTACTATTAAATAGAACACCCCTATTCCATTTACAATCCGATTTGGTGTGCAGAAATAGTTATTTTTTGGGATGTTGCAAACCTAGTGTGTCTTCAAGATTACCTCATGCAAGTGAAGAATTGAAAAATGAATCTTTCTTTCTTTCTTTCTTTCTTTCTTTCTTTCTTTCTTTCTTTCTTTCTTTCTCCTTCGAAATATGGCTGCAAGATACACATGGGTACAGAAAACAGTGTTATCAACTCTTGCAATTTTTTCATGAGTCTCATAATAATTGGTGTTTTTCCTTAAAAGCTAGCTCCTGGAATCAAATTAATAAGTGAGAACCTCAACTTTCCTTTTTTTGTGAGGGAGGGAGTAAATTTTAGCCCTCATAGTTGAAGAGAAAAGTATGAAAACATGACCCCAGTATATTTTAGAGCAGTGGTTCTCAAACTAGGGCCACCGCTTGTTCAGGGAAAGCCCCTGGCAGGCCGGGCCAGTTTGTTTACCTGCTGCATCCGCAGGTTCGGCCGATCGTGGCTCCCACTGGCTGCGGTTTGCTGCTCCAGGCCAATGGGGGATGCAGGAAGGGCAGCCAGCACATCCCTCAACCTGTGCTGCTTCCCCCAGCCCCCATTGGCCTGGATCGGCAAACTGCAGCCAGTGGGAGCCGCGATTGACCGAACCTGCGGATGTGGCAGGTAAACAAGCTGGCCCGGCCTGCCAGGGGCTTTTTCTGAACAAGCGGTAGCCCTAGTTTGAGAACCACCGCTTTAGAGGCTCAAAAAACAAAACGAAGCAAACAAACAAACAAAAAACCCCAAATAACCCAGGATAAAAATGTTGCCATCTCTAATGTACTTTTCATTTAAATCTCAGGATTTTAAAGCCAATCTCATGATTTTGGAGCAGGGGGCTGGCTCATTGTTTTTGAATGTTTGAATATTGGAAATCTTTTTAGTAATTTATCCAGCTCTGTCTACTTTTTAGTTATGTGTGAGAATGTACCATGTCCTTAAAAATAAGCAAAGAAACTCTGGATAAAAGCGCGGTGTCAGTTAAAAATACTTTTTAGCTGAAAAATATAGCAAAGTGGCAGTCACTTTTAAAATGGTTATTTTAAGAGGTCAAGCTGATTGGCTCTGCCAAATTTAAAGGGCCAGCTCCTGATCCTGGGAGGCATGCTGTGAAAAATAATCCTCTACAGGGGCAACCCTGTGCTTCGGAGAGTTAGTAGGAAAGAGAAAATTATCAAAAAAGGAGTGCTTTTGGTAAGGGTTCTTTCTATGTTGTACATATCACCATCATGTAGTACACTAATATACAGAGTAATATTGGCAGTACAGTGCATTAGCTTACACACAAAAATCTGTGGATTTGAAAATGTAATTCAGCTTATACATAAGTGGCATAACATACTGCTACATCAAAGTAAAAGAATTATTTAGTCATTTGAGGGGTTGCCCCAGGGTTAGAAATAAATCTGGCTTAAAAAGTAATTAGTGGCACTGATATTGGACAATGAAGTAATTCTGATGATATGGAGGGCTACTGATTTTCTTGCAGCAATGGCTTTGAAAAATATGACTGGGTTTTAGGATTGTTGTAAAACAAGTTTTCTATAAAGAAAGTTAGACCTAAGATAGTCTCCAAAATTTGGGATAAAGCAATTGAGCATCTCATCAGATAACAAAAGAACGGACAGCGAGAATCAGCCTAGGTTTATTTTCCCAGGCCATTGGTTGGGGTAAAGGCTGGATGAATATTTTCCATTTTGTTTCCTTCAACAGTCATTAAGGAGCATGGCTTAGTCATGCTTTTATTTCAGGCTTTTCCATGTGATCCAGAGTTTTTGTTGTTTCCAAGATGTTAAAACTCCCATATGGATCTTTTATGCTTCAAGGCAAAGTATGCTATTGTCCTTTTAGGTTTTTAATGGATTGTATTACACAGATATGAAATATTGTTTGTCCTTGGAATCATAATTAAAAACCATTTCAAAAAGAGTGCAGTTGAATATTGTGACTTGCGTTTTAAAGTAATTGACATATTTGTAAAAAGGATGCATTTTCTCTCTCATTGCTCACTTCTAAGATTGTATCATCAAGTCAAATGCCACCCACCCAGCTCAGCAGGTGGGGGAACTCAGAGCTGCATGGTGGTGGACAGTCTTGAAAGGAAAAGAGGGGAGAGACTGCATTCTGGAGAAATGCAAGGCTGGACCTCTCATCTCCCATGGGTACTCGGTCTCCCATTGACCAGCTTGAGGGAGATGAGAGCTCATTAGCACCTCACTAATTCAAACCCTTGCCTGGTTCTTTTGGACTCTTACCCCATTTTAGCTGCCCCAGCCTTGCTCCCTACAGTTGTAGTATAGTAGCTGGGGTTTTAGGCTGTTGTGGATTTGGCCAAGTAGCTTTTTGGGTTGGGGGGGGGGAAGTCAGAAAGGAATTTTTCTCTTTTCTCTTCCTAGTAGTTTTTTTTTTTGCCCTGTTCACATTGTGACGGAGGCACAGTTCAGTTAACTAGGGGTGGGACTTAGAAACCAGTAGTCATTTGTGTGAATGTTCTGTTCATCATTACCTACAGAAGGTGTCCAGTGTCGATAAAAGGCCAAAAGGGCCAGATCCCAGAAAGAAAAGACCTGGGATTTCTCTGTTGGACCTTAGGAAAAGGAGAGACTTTAGGTCTTCACAGGGCAAGGTCCCTCTTTGGCACCTTCTGTCACCTTTACAGTGGAGATGGTGAGAGGATTCAGCAGAGTGAGCTGAATCCTTGGGACAGGCTGAGGAGTCTCTACCCTGAGTTATGGGATATATGGTGGGAGCCTGGTAAACCCCTTCCCCCACTGGACCTTAGAGTGTCATTCCACAGTGTTAAATTAACAAATCCCTGCCAGCTGCTTAATTCCTTCCTTGTGTCTGTTTCATTCAGCTGTGTGTCCCAACTATTATCCCTGTGGGGTCCAATATGCCATTACATTAGAGTTTGATGGATGATCCCCTATAGGTGGTAAAATTGGTTGCCAATTCAAGCACTAGATAATTTTACAAGATAAATACCAACTGTAATAGAGTTACTAGACTCTAGTTACAACACATCTGAATTTTCACTAGCTGCCTGACCAGGATGGTTTCCACTGCATCCCTCCAAGACACATTGTTCTGATCTGCAGATTGCCCTCTTCTTAGACTTCAAAAACTCTACAAAGGATCAAATCACCCACAATTTTAACATTTGTCTGAATATGTACTTTAGGAAGCTGATTATTTCAGCACAGGTGACTAATTTGTAGCTATTGACATTTCTGACTCTTCCAACTGAATTAACTTGAAAATATCCTTGGTATCACCAAATAATCAAATTCATAGTCAGTACCCTTCCAAAACAACCTGCTCTAACTTTAATAGTGGTTTCTTTTAGTCTGAAAACTGAGTGTAACACAAGATTCTTTGTCAATTATATTAACAATAAGGATTTCTAGTTCTTCCCCTCTTCTTTGCTGCAATCTGTTGCAAAGGCTGGAATTTAAGGTAATCTCAAAACAGTGTAGGAGTATTGATTGACAGTTATACAGTTATTTTGACTTGCAAAGTCCTCGGCAGGTGTTAGCTGGTGTAGACCCCTTACATTGTATAAAATAATCTGCATAAAACTAAAGGGGGAATTTTCAGAAGGCGGGTTGTAATTATGTAGGAATCCCTACTTTTAAGAAAAATGACATAGGTCTCTATTTACGATGATTTGTAAGAAACTAATTTCTATATATTATTTCAAAAACAGCAGTTCCAGCATCTTATCTGAAGTATGTGAGATAGCTGTACATTGTTGTGCATCTGGAGCAAGAGCAGGAGCAACTGTTTCTTTGTATGCGCAATAAGCAGAGAACAGTAATCTCTGCGTACCTTAAAAATTCCATATCAGCTCTGAGATAAAGTTCCTTTGATTTTCTGGGTATTTGAATATGCAATTTCCATAGGCATAACACCTTAATGTGAAGGATAAGATATTGATTTAACCCCCCCCCAATAATTTTAATAATCAAAACACATTTTTTGTTCATGCAGTTATTGATATAGTGCCCCTGAACACAGATGGCAGAATTGATCCAAAAGACTAACAAAAGTTTAAGTAACGAAATGTCTTTCAGAGTTTGGAGGTCTGAATATTTTTAAAGGCAGCTACTGTCAGAATTTGCTTTTGTGTTGACAGAATCCTTTTAGAAGATCTTGTGGTGTGAAAAGCTTCTTTTAGGGGGTTTACATAATGCAGCATGAACATTTTTCTCACCATGGCCAGCCATAGAGCTTACTTAGAACTTCATGTACTCAACGTGAGACTAGATTTTAGTGCCTTCACACAGGCAAAGAGACAGGAGAGGGTACACTTGTGTGAGCCCCCAATTCGCCTGGGCAATCCAAACAGATGCTTATTTTGAGTACTCCAAAGCATGGTTAAGGCTCCATTGTATACAGCCATCTGCTCAGAGCACAGAATAGGGGCTAGATTCACCTCTGTAAAAGCTGTGTGTCAAGGGGAAATCCATCTGTTAGAGCACTCCCTAGAACCCAGACAGGATTAAATTGAGTTTCTATCTCTCAAGCTCTCCCTCTGGATGTCCATGATCCCCTTACCCTTCTGGTGACTTGGCCATCCTGACTGGTCAGGGTATCAAAGTCCCCTGTCCAAAATAGATAAATCAACACCTACATTCACACTAGCTTCAGGTTCTCCTTCCTCAAGTCTTCTGCTGGAGTCCCTGCAACATAAGTCATTCATCAATATTAATCCAAATATTTTCCACTCTGGTTCACTACCTGCTCAGGTCCTGTTCCAGTCCCTTACGCCCAGATTCTCCAAGGTACTTAGGCTTCTAACGTCCATTTTAGACCCTTCCTCCCCCCCACAGTAAGTGTCTCTCAATTCCCTGCTGGATCTTTTTGGGGGCTCAGCTCCAGATCTTTTTCCTACCCTCTCTCAGACTTTGCAGGCCTCCTAGCCCCTCTATCTGATTCTCAGGTTCCTTCCCCCCAGGCCTCAGCCCTTCAAGGTCTGGCTCTCTCTACTTGGTAAGCTTCACTGCTTCAGGCGTGGCATTCTCACTCTCTCAGTACTCTGACAGGCTTCCTTCTTGACAGGCCTGTCCTCACAGACACACCCCTTTCCCAGGTAGTTCCAAGTTGGCCTAATTAAGACCCTCTCAGTTTCATTAGCCCTTTCCAGAGTCCTGTTCCTTCCTCCTTAGACTCCCCTGGCAGCTGGTGGTGGTGATTTCCCTTTCAGGCATAGGGTCCTGAAACAGCCCTATGACTCCCTGCAGCAGTGATGGTTGTTGCAACCAGGAGGCTTTTGCCTCTAAGGGAAAGCAGCTTTAATCACCACCCAGATCTCTACTGGCTGAGGCTGCAGTGGTGGTACAGTGAATAAGCATATCCCCCAATGTTCCCTCAGTGCTGTTCCCTTTTGGGGCTGCACTGGGAGGCTGTGGACAGCCTCAGAGGGGTGGGGAGAACAGGTTTGGAGACATCTTGTGTTGTTGCAGGCGTTCTCAGGGTAGATATTTCACCTCTTGGTCTGTGTCATCAGAAACTGGTGGAGACTCTGAGTGAATCTGGCCCTAAGGTCCTAAAGGATCCATCACAGTGTTTCTTTAAAATGTGTTTATATCCAATGAGGGTTACTATGCTCTGTGAAATACTGCCTCTGCCAGATTGCTTCCTATGATATATTTTGAAGTGCTTTGTCCAATCTAGATTTCAAAGTCTCTATCCGGGATAAGGCTTCTACTATTTCTCCTGGGATATAATTGCACAGATCTCATCATCAGCAAGTTTTCCTCTTATTCAGCTTAAATTTGCCACTTGTAAGATAATCAGGGAGTGTAAGTTAATATAGTAGTATCTGAAATCAATATTTCCAACCCCCTGCTGCTGTGTTTATCCCATTAATGGCCTGATCCTGACAGGAGCTGAGCATTCACAACTCCTGTTGATTGTATTTAGCTATTTAAATTTGTTTTGAAGTGCCTCCCCAGGACACTGAGCTTTTGTACACACATTAGAGATATACCATGCCTTCCGTTGGAATTGCTGGTATGCAGTGTCTATGGGGATCAGGCCCTTACAGCTGAATTAAAGCAATGATTGTGAATATGACACTTTGATGCTAAACTCACAAGTCTCCATAGTACTAGAAAGCCATATTTTAATTTGTTCTACTTGGTTAGTTTCACAAGTATTTGTACAGAGCAATCTCACCTTTTCCACACATTTTAGTAGTTCAGAAAACCTCAGCTTAAAATATCTGTGGCCCTTAAATTTTATATTGTCTAAGAAGAGTGGAGGGGATATATATATATATTTAGGTGGCTTCCTTTTCACAGGAGTCTCACTTCCCTATTGAAGTCATTTTGCATTGGGCAGAATACTGCAAGCATTTGAGCATGAGCAGTGTTCCCTATGCCTACAGTTCTTAAACCTTTTCAGAGCATGGACCATATCTTGTCTTGGGGTACAATCTCTCTTCCAATAAGTCATCAAATAACATCCCTGTAGCAACTACAGAAACTGGAAAATTAAAGTTAGGGAAGTATTTTATGTATATTTAGCTTCTTTTAATGCAATTTAGCAGATGCAAACAAGGCGAAGAAGCCAGCACCATGAGACCATCCAGTTCTCTTCAGACTACCAGCAAGTTTTCCAAGGACTACTGTAGTCTATGGACCACTGTTTGGGAACTACTGCCCTATGCCGTCAATAGCATGTGAACTTGTCAGTGCTCTAAGACGACTACGCTGTAACATGTCACTATGACTTAGAACAGAAATGCATACTTTTGTTCATTAAGAAAGAAAAATATTTAGAGGACCAGTGATTCAAAAGTCCTCCCCCCCTTAAAATAATGGAAGGACACCAGTCCAACAAATAAATGCCTCATCAAGTGGGATGACTAACTCAGCGCCATTCATGGAATTAACATAGAAAGGGCGGGGAAAAGAAATTTATTTGGAAGGACATCTTTTGTGCAGGTGCGAAATCTCCTTCAGGTATCCTATTCCCTGTGGATGGGTTTAATTATTTTTAGTTTAGTTCAAAGTTGTCAATGTAATCATTTTCAAACCAACTGCTGTCAAAAGTTTCATATAATTCATTATATATTTTCTTTTTGCATGTATGGTTTTCTTTGTCTTTCTAAGTGACACTGATTGCTGTGAAGACCAGTGGAGGTCATGTGACTGAAACCAGAAAATAAAGTCCAGAGTTCCTGTGTCAGAAGCTCCATGTAAGATGTGGGGGCCACTGGATCTGCACCAACTGGATTTGATCTAAGTGGGACGGAAGCAAAAACTCCTTTGGTGCCATGTAGAGGGTATGTAGACATCCGTGGCTCCCTTGTACACTCTCAGTATGAAGCTTAGTAGCATGGAGGACATGAGCTGGCCCTCCACACCGGGGGTCAATTTCACCTTGACTGTGCTTGTATGTCTATTAACACTAGTAGGGTTATATGCACGTATTTGGGATCTGATCCAAAGCGTGTTGAAGTTACTGGCAAAGTTGCCATTGCCTTCCCAGGTGCAAGAGCAGACTCTAAATGCCGAAGATACCCCTACGACTGAAACTGTGTTCTTTCCTCAGTCTGTTTGACTGTGGTGCAGCTCGGGCATTACAAAGGACTGAGGTCTATAAATGACAATGTTACATATAGTATCAGCTTGAATCACGGAACTGATGCCCGGAGCATTGGATAGGAAAATACAGAGACTTTTCTGAATCTAAATATATAATTTAATGTAATTAATAATCATTAGCAATACTCAGGCACAACATGGGAAGTTAGGCCAGGTCTACACTGCAGACCTACATCGGTATAACTACATTGCTCAGGGGTGTGAAATCCACACCCCTGAGTGATGCAGTTATACCGACCTAACCCCCAGGGTAGACAGCCATATGTCAGTGGGAGAGCTTCTCCCATTGACATAGCTACTGCCTCTTGAGGAAATGAATTACCTACACCAATGGAAGAAGGTCTGCACTAGTGTCTTCACTCGCGCCACAGCAGAGTAGCTGAACCGGTGAAGTTGTAGCACTGTATGTGAAGAGAAGTCCTTAAAAATGGAAGAGGCAATGTACTACTTCAGCTTTTGTTTATTTGTGTCATTAACTCTGTCTTAAACCTTAAACACCTTCCACAAAAATCTAGGGGAAGCTATTCAAAGCCACAAATGACAGTTATGTGACCCACTCCTGCAGCAAATCAGTTGTGGGTACCTAACTGCCACTTGTTCCTTTGAATAAACTGAGTACACTAAGTTTATGGAAGGGATGGTATGATGAGATTGCCTACAAAGCCATATGGCCCATCTGAGTGTGCTATTAGCAAATGTCTCCAATGGCTGGTGATGGGATACCAGATGGGAGGGGCTCTGAGTTACCACAGATAATTCTTTCCCAGGTGTCTGGCTGGTGAGTTTTGCCCACATGCTCAGAGTCTAAATGATTGCTGTATTTGGTGTCAAGAAGGAATTTCCCCCCAGGTCAGACTGGCAGAGACCATGGTTCCCCCCTCGCCCACCCCTTCCTCTGCAGCTTGGGGCATAGGTCACTTCCTGGTTTGAACTAGGACAAATGGTGGATTTTCTGTAACTTGAAGTCTTTAAATCAAGATTTGAGGACTTCAGTAACTTGGCCTGAGGCTATGGGCCTAATACATGAGACTGGGGGTGAGGCTCTGTGGCCCGCAACGTGCAGGAGATCAGACTAGATGATCATGGTGTTCCCTTCTGGCCTTAAGTCTATGAATCTATCAGAATATCTCCCCTAGATGTTTTTTCACAGGTGTTTAAGTTAAGTTTAAGTGCTTCAAATCTAGCCTGTCCCAGAGGGCCAGAGAGGATGATAATATTTTCCATTTATCATTCCTTTCATCCCTAATGATCTCTAAGTGCTTTAGACATCCTATGAATACAGCAGCACTGGAATGAAGCCACCATGGAGGTGGAAGGGCAACAGCTTACTGTCACACTAGTGTGGGAGGTGAAATTTTGGCTAAAGACACTGGAACAAATATCTGCTCTTATGAAAGTGCTATAAACTGGCCAGATTTTCAGAGACGGCTGTGCATCTAATTTATGTGCAATAGTCTATTGCCATGCACTGAGAGAACAGTTGTGTGCACAAGTGACAATTATTCATCTAGCTGCCCATGTGTGTATGCAAATACTATGACAATGCTCTGGTCTTGCCTCTGTGGGTCCCGCGTTTCCTGGCGGATTTCGCTAGCCTCAGAGGCTCACTGTGACCCTCCACATAACCCTTCTTTCTCTAGAGACAAGGGTCACAGTTTACTGAGCCATTTTCATCATAAGCCAGCGAGGGAGGTGAGGAGCAGTTATCCTTGCTTGCACAGTCTCTGTTGTCTCCCAGTCTCAGTGATTAATTGGGGGCAAAGGTGGGGGGGGAAGCCCAAGACCACCCTCTACTCTGTGCTCCAGCCCAGGGACCCTAATAGTATCAGCTGTGGTAGCTGACCTTTTAGAAACATGACATGTACAATTCCCTGGGCTACTTCCCCCACAGCAGTCCTCACTTCCTCAAGCTCCATCTTTCCTTGTGCGTGATATGGTGTGTACTACTCAGCCTCTCCAACCGCACAACTTCTTCCCACAGCTCCTGACATGCACACCCACCTGACTAACTGGGAGGCTTTTAACTAGTTTCAGCCAGCCTCTGATTGGCTTCAGGTGTCCCAATCAACCTAGCCTTCTCCCTGTCTTCTGGAAAGTTCTTAATTGGCCTCAGGTGTCTTAATTGACCTGGAGCAGCTGCTATTTCACTTATCCTGGTACCAGGGATTTGTTTAGCCCGGAACTAATATATCGATCTCCCACTACTCTTCCATAGCCATCTGGCCTTGCCCCGTCACAATACATACAAATTAAGTACACACACGAAGTTGTATGGGTGTAACAATCCCCTTTGAAAATCTGGCCCTGTCACACTCAGATAGAATCTTGTTTTGTAAAGTCTCATCCAAAAAAATCCTTTGCATGGTAAACTTCTTGGAGGACAATTTATCAACACACAGGTGTCTGAACTAATCCTGCATGGCTTTGCACCAGTGTTTCAGACAAAGGGCTTAGACCACTTAGCATCCCTTCCCATGGCAGAGACATGCATATTAAATGGCAAAACAGAACTGAAACACTCACAAGATGCAGTTGTGATTTTGTATTTCTTGGGTTGTGCATGACCCATTTCAGTACATTTCATTACCCTTACTGGAAGTACTGAGTAGATTGGCTTTATGTCAGCCTGGGATTCTCCCAGGTTGGGAGTACCTTTTAAGCTCTGGCAGTGCAAATCAGCCACATCAGAAGCCAGAAGGCCTTTAACATTATCCTTCTATGTTACCTCATAAGAAATACCAGATGATTAATGTTTAGTAATAACAAATAAGAATTTTTGGAACAAGAAAATATAGATGATTTCTATTTTTTTCTTCTGAAGAGATAAACGATATTCTGATTAATTTAGTAATTTGTTCCAACTATATCTGGTCATCCTAAACTATAAACAACTTTAGATATGTGCCATTAAGTCAAAAACTCAGACTGCAAAGGATTTTTTCCGAAAAGGACACAGAAGCTCCACGGTTAAAAGTGTGTCTGAAATTCTATTATAAATCGGGTGTAGAGACTGGCACTTGGATTACAACTTTTTAGAACACAAGCCTACTTTGGCAATGATTTTTGTGAAAGGAGGAGCCAACAAATAATGCGTCATTTACAGCTGGTGCAAATTGATGCTGCTCCATGGACTTTGGTGGTATTATGCTGATTACCACCAGCCAATTGTCTGGCCCAGTGTCTTTAGGCCTGATGCTAAGTGCTGAAGTCACTGGGAGTTGTACTATTGGCTTTAATGAAAACAGGATGAAGTTCTTTCTTGCTGCCAGGTACTTTTTCTGCTCTGCTGACTGAGAACAGGGTTAATGATATTTTGTAGATTGCTACCTAATGTAAATGAGGCCATGGCAATATTAATCTAGAGAAAAGTGAATAGTTAAGGGCCAGTTCATGCCCCAAAGAGCCGTATAGAGAGGAGATCCTCTGTGTGTAGATCTCCCCATCTCACATGGAGGTGGGGCAGGGGTGGGCAAACTTTTTGGCCCTAGGGCCACATCGGGGTGCAAAACTGAATGGAGGACCAGGTGGGGAAGGCTGTGCCTCTCCAAACAGCCTGGCCCCTGCCCCCTATCCACCCCCTCCCTCTTCCCACCCACAGACTGCCCCCCTCAGAACCTCCCACCGCCCCCCCAGGACTCCACCCCCTATCTAACCCCCCGCTCCCCATCCCCTGACTGCCCTCCCGAGAACCTCTGCCCTATCTAACTGCCCCCTGTTCCCCAATCCCCTGACCGCCTCCCCCCAAGAACCTCCATCCCATCCAACTGCCCCCTGTCCCCTGACTGCCCCCCAGAACCCCCTGCCCCTTATCCAACCCCCCGGCCTTGGCCACCTTACCATGTCACTCAGAGCAGCATGTCTGGGAGCCGTGCAGCCTGGCCAGAGCCAGACACACTGCCACACTGCCCTGCATGAGCACGAATCCTGCTGCTCAGAGCACTGCCTGCGCGGTGGCGTGGCTGCGGGGGTGGGGGAGCAGCAGGAGAGGGAGGCTAGCTCCTCAGGGGCTGGGCAGGACGGTTTTGCGGGCCATAGTTTGCCCACCTCTGAGGTGGGGGCTCACGTGCCTCCAGAGAAACATTCCCCCTTTCAACCAGATCAGGGATCTATGCAGGTAGGTGAAAGACAGTGGATGGGCTTGGCGAGGAGAGGAAAGCTGGGAAGTGGCTGGGGAGGTAAGAGGCATTGCTCCCCCACCATATGGTGGAAAAAGGCAGTACTATTTTCTCTGACAACCACCTCCTGTGGTGAGAATCCCCCTTTACATGGGGTCCTGAAATAATTTTGGTGAGGGGAGTCTCTGGCCCTTTGGGAGAGCCACTGGAGAAATTCAATGAGAGCTAAAGAAACTCAGTACTCTGTAGAGATGTTTAACTACTCACAAAGTTGGATTCCAAAGAGGATCCATATAAGCAGAGTGACTCTTCAGTATGAGTAGAAATCGACCCTGTGCAGAGAGCCATTACAAGAGTGATACATCACTGAAATCCCATATAAGTCTTATTTTTAGTATTTGAATGGGACTTCAGAAGTGCATAGGTTGTGTACTGGCCCTCTGCACAGACAAATAGAAGTCCACTGAAAAGAAGTGATGTGATTTAGTATTGCCAGACCTTGTTGTTATGGGCAGATTCTCCCTATTCTTACCTTATGTATGTTCTGAAGCTCTTGGAATGGAAATGCAGTTCAGTAAAAGCTCAAACAGATCTCTTCTTTCTCTGCTCATCTTTTGTCTTTCAGTATCCTTGCAGGTTATGGTTGATGACACTCAGCACCCCAAGGGAAGCGCTCAGCTCCCTATAGGATCAGGTCTTAGGTAATGGATCATTATTTAGGATCTATTTTAGGTCTTATAGCTGTTAGTGCACATTAAAGATAATTATTAAACTTCTCATTGCTCCACTCATCTACAAAACCTCCATCAGTGTTGCCCTGGATGTCTTATACTGCTGGAAATTTCAGTCTTTGGCCTTTTGTTTGTACAAAATCTATAGAAACCTCGTACAAATACACATAACACATGCCATAGGCACCTGCTTACCCTCTTTCCTGTGGGTGCTTGACTCCCCCTCTGCCCCGGCCCTGCCTCAACCCACCTCTTCCATGAGGCCCCACCCCTGTCCCACCCATATTCCCACCGCTTCCTCAAAGTCCCTACCCCAACTCCGCCCCCTCCCTGCCAATATTCCAACTCCTTCCCCAAATCCCCACCCTGGCCCCACCTCTTCCCCACCTCCTCCCCTGAGTGTGCCACGTTCCTGCTCCTCCCCCCCATCCCAGAGCGTGCTAATGCCTCCAAGCAGCTGTCTCCAAACAGCTGTTTGGCAGCGGCCAGGTGGGAAGTGCTGGGAGGTAGGCAGAGGAGCGGGGACATGGCATGCTCAGGGGAGGAGAAGGTGGTGGGGTGGGGGGGTGAGGGGAGCTTGGCTGCTGGTGGGTGCAGAGCACCCACTAATTTTTCCCTGTGGCTGCTCCAGGCCCGGAGCGCCCACGGAGTCGGTGCCTATGACAAATACATATCATTACAAGTTATGTACATGAACAGTAGGAAGAGAAAGAGAAAAATCATCAGGTACCCAGATGGCTGCATTGACATATAACCTCCACAACTGAGAGTAATCTTGCTAAAGATACTTAGGAGAAGATAGAGAAAAGGATTAACACAGGAGAAAGGCACTGCTGCAACTAAGGATGCCTTATTAGACCTGTGCATAGATTCTTTGTATTCTCAGCTCCATAGGAAATGGATATGGGCACTAATGGATTGTTAGTGTTCTGCTGGGCAGCGTGTATCAAAGTTCATAATGTCCAATCTTATTGGTGAAGAAATGAGTCATAAGTCTTTATGCATGAAACACCTTTGGATTGGCCTGAGATACTGCTGAATGTGATTTTCCATATTTTATTTTCTCTCTGAGTCTATTCCCTCCTTCCAAATGTAAAAAATCAGACAAAGTTTAATTGTCAGAAAAATGTCAAGAAAAAAACCAAACCCTTCACTTCTCTTTTAGAATCATAGAATATTAGGGTTGGAAAAGACCTCAGGAAGTCATCTAGTCCAAGCCCCTACTCAAAGCAGGACCAACTCCAACTAAATCATCCCAGACAAGGTTTTGTCAAGATGGGCCTTATAAACCTCTTAGGATGGAGATTCCACCACCTCCCTAAGTAACCCATTCCAGTGCTTCACCACCCTGCTAGTGAAATAGTGTTTCCTAATATCCAACCTAGACCTCCGCCACTGCAACTTGAGACCATTGCTTCTTGTTCTGTCATCTACCACCACTGAGAACAGCCTAGCTCCATCTTCTTTGGAATCCCCTTTCAGGTAGTTGAAGGCTGCTATCAAATCTCCCCTCACTCTTCTCTTCTGCTGACTAAATAACCCCAGTTCCCTCAGCCTCTCCTTGTAAGTCATGTGCCCCAGCCCCATAACCATTTTTGTTTCCCTCCGCTGGAATCTCTCCAATTTGTCCACATTCCTTCTGTAGTGGGGGACCAAAACTGGATGCAATACTCCAGGTGTGGCCCCACCAGTGCTGAATAGAGGGGAATAATCACTTCCCTCGATCTGCTGGCAATGCTCCTACTAATACAGCCCAATATGCTGTTGGCCTTCTTGGCAACAAGGGCACGCTGCTGACTCATATCCAGCTTCTTGTCCACTGTAGTCCTTTTCTGCAGAACTGCTGCTTAGCTAGTCAGTCCCCAGCCTGTAGCAGCGCATGGGATTCTTCCTTCCTAAGTGCAGTTGTCCTTGTTGAACCTCATCAGATTTCTTTTGGCCCAATCTTCCAATTTGTCTAGGTCACTCTGGCCCCTATCCCTATCCTCCAGCATATCTACCTCTCCCCACAGTGTCATCTGCAAACTTGCTGAGGGTGCAATTCATCCCATCATCCAGATTATTAATAAAGATGTTGAACAAAACTGGCCCCAGGACTGACCCCCTGGGGCACTCCGCTTGACAATGGCTGCCAACTAGACATCGAGCTGTTGATCACTACCTGTTGAGCCTGACAATCTAGCCAGCTCTCTATCCACCTTATAGTCCATTCATCTAATCCATATTTCTTTAACTTGCTGACAAGAATTTGTGGGAGACCGTATAAAAAGCTTTGCTAAAGTCAAGATATATCTTATCCGCCGCTTTCCCCATATCCACAAAGCCAGTTATCTCATCATAGAAGGCAATCAGGTTGGTCAGGCATGACTTGCCTGTGGTGAATCCATGTTTACTGTTCCTGATCATCGTCCTCTCCTCCAAGTGCTTCAGAATGGATTCCTTGATGACCTGCTCCATGATTTTGCCGGGGACTGAAGTGAGGCTGACCAGCCTGTAGTTTCCCGGGTTCTCTTTCTTCCCTTTTTAAAATATAGGCACTATATTTGCCTTTTTCGAATCATATGGGATCTCCTTTTTGGAATGTGAACCTACCTCTGGGCAGGAGGAGACTGAAGAGGAAAGAGAGACATAGAGTAGTTGTCTGAAGAAAAGATCTGTCCCATTGCCTTCAGTGCAATTACACCTATGTTTAATCCTGAATAACTAAGAGCAGCAGAAATGGGTCCACTGTTCCAATGTTCCTTCTTATTTTTGATAGGCCATGTGCACAAAAAATGTCTTCTGTGCAAATTTTTGAAACAGAGTTCAAATTTGTGCGCCATGAGGCAAATGTGCCCAAGCGAGTAAAATGCTTATACATTTAAAAAGTTTTAATTTGCAATTTGTGTCAATTTATATGGGTTTTCAGATAGAGACATCATAAGTAAAAAAAGAAAAACAAGAGTTTGTGTTTTAAATTTAAAATTTTCCTAAAAAAATCAATAAATGATTATCAGCCAAGAATAAGATATGTAATTATAAATGCATTTTAATTTCCTTATTGGTCAAAATGTCAAAGACTGCTAAACTAACCTTACTGTTTTTCCCTGTGATCTTTTTCATTTACCCATTCAATATAAACTCTGTCCAGATCTATCAGTCCTCCATCCAGCTGGTAACTCTTAATACACATCAGCATGTCCAAATGATCTACTTGTAAACGATTCCATAGTTTGTTTGTTAGAGTGTTCATTAAGCTAAAGCCATGCTCACAGTCTGCACTTGATGCTAGGAATGTTCCTCCAATATCCATCAACTTTGCAAGATCCTGAAACTGTTCGTTCAGGTGAGCAAATGTTACCATATCTGGGAAACTTAAAACAATTGGCTTTTGATTCTTTCGGCTACTGCAAACTTGAAGTCATTGTACTGACTGACTATAACAATCTCTTCAGCAAGAAAGTCTTTGTATTTTGAACATAGGGATTTGACCTGACGAATTCCAAAATTGAAATCACACTTAACTATTGCTGCACAATCGAAAGCGGACCACTCCTGAACTTCATTCTCTGGAAACCTGTATGCAAAATGTGCACACAAGATGTTTATGAAAGTTATTATGGAACTGGTATCAATTTCATTATTTTCTTGAGAGCTCATATCTAAGAGAACCTTAACTTTGTCACTCTATAAGACTGAATCTCCAAGATACTGTCTTCCGATCTTGTTCAGTTTACCTCAGGTGAAATGCTTCAAGAGGTGTAAGGCCCCGTTTCTGGAGCAGCGTGGATAGTGAAGCCAGCTCTGACAAAACATCATTCAAAACTTCTAATGTTATTCAGTATTCCATGGTATTCAGCTTTTTGTGGCAGTATTTAGAAACTGGATCAGTATCTTTGTCTTGCTCAAAATATTCCAGAAAGGATTATAGTTGCGAATAATTGCTCGAAGTGCAAAGTGCCTAGATAACCAGCACACTTCATTGACTGAAAGCCACTGACTCACATTCAGAAGCATCCACTATTTCCTGAAATTTGCATTTTCTCCTGGATGACTGACAGAACACCATGTAGACAGTTCTCATTAAGGTTTCGATGTCTCTTATCAGCTTGACCTCTTTCCATGCATCGGAAATCCCCGAGTCTTCCCGGTGTGCAACGCAATGTTGCTGGACTAAGTGTGGAATATCACATTTCAGCTGAGCTGCCACACCATTGAGTTTGCCCAACATCATGGAGGCACCATCAGATGTGAACATCACCATTTTCATTTGATCAAGTTGGTGTTTTTTATAAAACTCTTTGATTGCAGACACTATTGAAACAACATCACATTCTTGCAATCGTAATAGTCTACCAGACAAAGTTTTATAGTCTGCAGAATTTATGGATCTATATTTAAAGTAGAGTATCAAGTATCTGTTAATGGATATATCAGTGCTTTCATCAACAGCTAAAGCATGAAACATTGCCGATGCTATTTCATGCGTGAGGTCATTTTGGACAATGCAGTTGATAATTTCAAGAAATTCAAAAGCATAATTTTTACTTCTCCAGCTTGCTGGTATGCGCACATACTTTTCCATATGTCATTAATATCCTGAACAGAAAGCATTGAGCTGTTCATTTTAATAGCCAACAACAACTGTCAATAAGTACCTTGATTTCTTCTGGGTTTGAGCGTTTGTGTTCAAGATTAATTTGTCTCCTCTGCTTTTCAGCTGGACTTTCAAGAATCATGCTAAGCAATCCGCTCCGTAAGGAAAGGTTTTTGTTTCTAAGTCTTGTTACATCATCTATACGAGACTTACTTGACAGATGATGCTTTAAGAAATCCAACTTCCATACATCATTCCACATTCTTCCTGTTGAAAATTCTCCTGAAGCTCTGGCATCTCGGCAATATACACAAACCACTCCGTTGTCCTCATCATATATGAATATTGCCTGAAGTTTAACAAGCATTAAGCTATGTGACTTTGGTGTAATCGTCTCTATAGTTTCATCCAGCCATCCAGATTTAAATGAAGTCTTTGTTCTTTTATGCTTTAGACCTCTAGACAATGACATTTGGGGATTGATTTTTTACCAGATTGGTTTATTTAAAATTAATACTTTTATTATATGGCTACTATTTCAATGCGCTTAACAGCGTGACTCAACAAAAGGGCAAACGGGAGATCATTCAGATCAGGATACTGGAAGTCTGTGCATAGCTCCGATCACTTCAATGCATCTGTGGCAAAAAAACACGGGAAAGTGGTAAAACATCACGAGTAAATGAAGTCCAATGCCTTTGAAAGATTTCAATCATGAAAACAACACTTAACTTTGTTCATTTCTGGGAAATCTTTGCAGTTCCTTAGCAACTACAGCCAGGCATTTTGACTTATTCACACGTACTTGAGTATGTACACAGCCAAATGAGCAAACTACAAGGAGATGTGTGGGTCCCGACCGTCCCGACATGATCAGCGTTCCATGTTCAAAATGTTGGTGGGGAGGGGTACGATTCATTGCCCTCCTTTCCCTTTCCCCCGCTTCCAGCTTGTAGAATCTAGCTGTGTTGATAGATGGCGGGGGAACAATGTCAAAAGTCACCTGTAAATAGAGTGACCAGATTGCAAGAGTGGAATATCAGGACACATTGGGCGAGTGGGGGGGGGGTGGAAGAGACGAGAGCCACACAGCTCCCTTGCCTTGCACCCCCAGAACCCACTATGCCCAAAGCCCCCCCACAACCTCCCCACATTTCCACTACAAATGCACAGTGCTGTGCACATCACCCCCCCCTGCCCAGCGCCCCCCCAGCCCCCAGCACCCCACACAGAACCCCCCACTCGCTAGTTTCCCAATACACACAGATGTCTCCTCCCTCCCTCCTTTCCAGTGCCCTTCCGCACAGCCCCACCACCACAATTAAACAATGCCCCACACAGACCGCCACTGCCCAGTGCCCTGACACACACAAATCTCCCTCGCGGCCCAGCACCCCCCAACAGGCCCCCACTGCCTAGCACCCCAAAACACACAAAGCTCCCCCACTGCCCAGCGCCCTCCACACCCTCACAGCCCAGCACCCCATCACAGACCTCCCAGACACTCACTGCATCATGCCCTGCCCCGTTCCCTAGCTGCACTCACCAGCCTTTCTGGGAGATCTCTGGCTCCTAGGGTCAGAATGGTGAGGGCGGGGGAGGGGGGGTGTCTCCAGACTCTCCATGTGCTGCGCCCGCCACAAGCTCAAGCTCCATGGCTCCCATTTGCTGGGAAAAGCTCCAATGGGAGCTGCCAGAGCTGCAGAGTGGGGCTTGCAGGCGCTGGCAGTGCGCAGAGACCCTAAGAGCCAGCAGGTCCCTCTGGCTCCTAGGGTTGGGTCGGGTCGGGGGGGAGGGGCAAAGGGCTCTCTGCCCACTGCTGGCACCTGCAAGCCCTGCCCCTGCAGCTCTGATTGGGCAGGAGGGAGCTGGTGCAGCACACTGAGACCCCCTCTGCTTCTGTGCCTAGGGACCGCCCACACTATAGGCTCCTGCTGGCAGGCAGGCACACCGCCGGAAGCTGTCCCAGGAAGCACGGCCACGCCAGCCACAGGACTTTGGCGGTGATGGTGAACGATCCCTGACATCGGGACAAAGGGCATCCTGACCGATGTGCACTCGGGACGCGGGACAAATGTGCATGTGGTGTTTCGTCATGTGGGCGGAGTTTAGGATCTGTGTGCGTGCACACGCACACAGCTTAGAGGGAACAGTGCACAGTACATATTTTTGTTAGTCCAGAAGATGCTATTTTACCCTTTATTCACTTGGGAGTTTTAGTAATAAAGTTTTATGCCTTGAATAACTCTTCTTTGGTTTGTCCTTTGTATGCTTGTCTGAACCATTTGGCCTGGTTCTCCTAAGGACAGTTAGGTAGAAGAAATGAAACCTTTTGTAGCAGATCAGACATTATGAATTTCAGTGCAAATAGTGCAAGAGGGTGCTAACTAGAATAGTGGAGATCTATTTCCCATGGAGTCCTGAAAAGGGGAATGGAGCTGTGGTTAAAAGACTGAGATTTGTTCATGATGAGTTGGTGTTCTGGGGGTGAGAGAAGAATTGTTGTGGTTTATCACTATGCAGATGAGATCAAAACTGGAAGGAGGTGCTTTACTCAGAAAGTACAGAATGGCTTTAAGCTGCTTGTTTTGACACTGATACAATAGTGTGTGATGCATTAGGTTTGATAAAAGACATAGTATTGGATCAACCCTCCTGGAGAATTTGTGCTTTTGTCACAGGTGATTTTTTTTGTGAGAAAAGAATTAATTGTTTTGTATTTTAAGCTTACTGGTGGTATTTTATGGAGAACCCAGAGGATCCTGCAACCAGAGGAAACTGTAGTCCAAGTTTCTGTGAAAAACATAGCAAAGGGTAGCCTTGCTGAGAAAGGCTGGGGCTGCATATATGCATATGATTTCTTCCTGGCTTGTAGACTGATAACAAGGCTTGCTTCTGATGTTGTCATAAAGTCCTGTGCCTTTAGATCTAAAAAAAGGGTTTGAAAAATGAATAGATTTACCCTTCAAGCATCAGCCAACATATGTAGACAAGTATGAAATATGCACGCTTGAATGAAAATCTCTGACACCACCACCACAACATTACAGCCATCCACCTCAGAGTGTTAGTACATTCACAGATTCATAGATACTAAGGTCAGAAGGAACCATTCTGATCATCTAGTCTGACCTCCTGCACAATGCAGGCCACAGAATCTCACCCACCACTCCTACGAAAAACCTCACCTATGTCTGAGCTATTGAAGTCCTCAAATTGTGGTTTAAAGATTTCAAGGAACAGAGAATCCTCCCTCAAGCGACCCATGCTCCATGCTATAGAGGAAGGCGAAAAACCTCCAGGGCCTCTCCAATCTGCCCTGGAGGAAAATTCCTTCCCAACCCCAAATATGGCGATCAGCTAAACCCTGAGTATATGGGCAAGATTCACCAGCCAGATACTACAGAAAATTCTTTCCTGGGTAACTCAGATCCCATCCATCTAATATCCCATCTCAGGGGATTAGGCCTATTTACCCTGAGTATTTAAAGATCAATTAATTACCAAAATGACATTATTCCATCATACCATCTCCTCCATAAACTTATTGAGTAGAACCTTAAAGCCAGATAGATCTTTTGCCCCCACTGCTTCCCTTGGAAGGCTATTCCAAAACTTCACTCCTCTGATTCATATTGTGTCAGGCTTGGAGGATCTATAACTCCACTAAAATATCTATGGAATTTTAAAAATATACTTTGTGAAATATTTTGAAAAAACAAAGGATGCATTCAGGTAAATTAAAATAACTAATTTCAGGTGATAGGAGGAAGGTGAAGAAAATTCTGCCACCAAAATCTGAGCTCACCTGTTTGTGTGCAGATGTTGCTTTACATGTGATACCTAAGATCAAGTATTGTGAATCTTAAATCCCTTTCAAATTACAGAGTTAGCTTGGAATGTACTTTCTTTAGCAGGCCAAAGTCAAACCTTTATTGTTGTTTCAACCTAGACCGCTAATGTAATATGTGTATATTATGTGCATGCACATGCATGGAATGCATGATGGAGCAGTGTGCTATACAGCTATTTATTGGCATGAATTTGGGATCGTTGGATTTCTCAGGAGTGGCAAAGACATTTGTGAGTTTTGCAGCTCACCTTAAATGAGTGTCCATAAACCTTTTTACCACAGTATGCTAAGGTTTATTCTGGATACACTATATAGATTACAGGGAAAAAATAAAATGTTCAAAAGTTATTTTTTTTTATTTGGACTATTTCTTATATCCCTCTCTCTGGATAGGTAGATGCTTTAGTTACCCTGCTTACCACTGCAGAGTCAGAGGGAGGAAAAACAATTGAATACATATGAATAGAAAATCACCTAAAATATCTTTAAAGTCTAATATAGTGGATTCTTGTCACTTTGGAACAGGGAAAATCTTCCTTTACCAACCCTATAGAGCTCGTTGTTCTCTCTCTCAAGGATGAAAGATACCAGGTTTAAAGCCATGACATTCCTGTGCTAGAAAAGCTGTTATTAGCCCAAGCCTGGATCTTGCTATCCACGACTTGGGGCCTGGGTAATTTTGGAGAAAAATTCCACATTTGAGGTGGGAGGGGATAATAAAGAAACATTTGCCTGGCAGGTTGATTTAATAATATGACATCTGTTCCAAGCTGCTGAGGGATCTGGAGGGCAAGAATAAATTAAAGGGAGTTTATGCATAAATATATTCTGATTGTAAATCAAACCTCGAAGCCCTCACTAGGCTTTTGTTCAGGCAAAACTCCTCTGGCCTCTTTGTTTTTTATCTGAATACGTACTGAGAAAGACTGAACAAGAGCTTCAGGATTTGGCCCCAAATATTTTTTTTTCTTTAATAGGTCATGAAGACAACAAAGTCCCCACACGATGGCACCCTCTGCTTACACTGAGTGTCCTTTACCAGAGACTCTTAGATGTATTCCGGTATTTCTGTATATCCAAACACAGTTTGGAATTCATTGGAGAAGCAAGATTAGAAGTTTGAATAGGTTCACCCCAGCATTATCAAAGCAACCCCTAATGATCAGAATAAGTAGCTATTCTTTCCCCTTAGGAAAAAACATCCACCCATTGACTCTTATAGTATTATTTGGACATTTAAGTTTTAGATTTTTTAATTATTTGCCAAATGCCAAAGGACTATTTCAGTATTTAACACAGTGTTTATAAAATAATTGTGTTTTCAGATGTTGTATTATATATTGAATCTTTCCGTAATCGCACAGTTTATCATTTTTAAGGGAATACTTCATTCAAGTTATAGTTCCTGAACCCCCGGGAAAAAATGAAATCTTTAATGATCATAATAGGATTGTAATTGTATGTTTTTGAGAAATCGATTTGAGCTCAAATAGCTCATTTAAACATGTTTCACTAAAACCATTGAAATAGGAAACAGGAGGACTAAATTATTGCTGCTTCCTGAATTCTCTGCTGATGAGCCAAATAATTAAAATGCTCTGTAATGGCTCCTGCAGTCTGTATTTCTTTGGGTAATTCTCGGAAATGAATCTGAATTTCTACCATAGAGGGGGAGCAAGAAGATCATCGAAATATCAAGAGGTTTGGAAGCCAGACGGTGGTCTTCCCACAGAGCTTTCATGCCTGCACGTCATTTTCAGTACAATAATATCGGTGGATTGAGACCTCCCAACGGACGGATTCCCTTAAGAGTCCCTCAGCAAATGAACTTTTAATGGAAATCCTCTCTCTTTTCCAGTCTGCCTCTGCTGCCCTGCAAGGAGCTCAAATCGCAGACACGAGACAGGAAGGAAAAGGGACAGACAGTGAAAATTAGACCTGAAAAGTAACATGTACTGCGCTCCGTTCTTGTCAGTGACAAGTGAATCAGGGCTTGCGAATTTTTAATCATTTCAGTCCTCTAATGGGGATGCTTGTGGCCGAAATTAATATGCAATATCATCAAACAAAGGACAGTATCGGACCCTGTGGCGTGTTTTCGCAAATAGTAAGGGATGTTTTCCAATCCCGCGCACAGAAAAATATAATGACACGCGTAGAAAGGGCTATAGCTTGCTGCAAATATTTTGTTGCTACAGTGATTGTGAGATATCGTAATTGCACAGACTGAATTATGGCATTGCTAATATTCCTCTACCCATTTGGGAGCGCTGTATAAAAAAACAAATGGTGAAAATGTTATTCCAAGTCAGTCTTTTGGTTGCCACATTTCCCCAGTTCAGCACCGCAGAGTTTGGACAGCTCCACACTGGGAGCCTTCAGCTAATCAATCCACCCACCAGCCAGCAAGTGTCAATTACAAACTCTAATTAGAAAATTACTGAGAAGCCTCCAAGACTTCAAACAGCCTTTATAACAATAACAGTAACAAAGCTAACGTATTTCTTTATTCAATTGCCCCGTTGAAGGGAACATATGTACCACATTAGAATCCTGGGCTTTGCCAAACGAATTTATATAGAAGTTATCACATCAGAGCTCATCCTTTCAATCAGATCTGCTCTGTGGTTAGGCTGCTGAGACCACCCTTGAGGACGGGGTCTGTAAAAAGCCTAAAATTTCCTCAGCGGCCTCTTATCCCTCCCCACAACTTGAGTCAGGGAGAACTTGACAAGCATCAAATCTTCTAGACCTCTGTGTAAAAAAGAAAAAGAAAAAAATAGTGTGAGTTAAAGTGTTTATGGGAAGCTTATGACTCTCGATCAGATCATCCGCGAGGACGACACAGAATTGTTATGTTCCTTGAGGAATTGAGGTGATGACGTCTTTTCTGATACCCGATTATTACGTGACTGAAAAAAAAAACCACCTCATTTGATTCCTGAATAAAAATCCGAACGCCACAACAGTGCAACAAACAATACTGCCGCCCTTAAAGGTAACATGCAGACCGATGTTTACAAAGAGGGCTCTTGATAAAGCAAGGGGTTTGCAAAGATTTTGTTGCTAATTGCATTAAAAAATCGAGCTGCGGAAGGCTGGTCAACTTTGGAGGCACAGAGAAAGAAGAAGGAGAGAGCTGCAGCCGAAGCGAGAAGCATCTCAGTGAAGGAAAAGATCTGGGGAAGAGAACATCTCACTGCCAGCAGCTCCAGAACAGCCTGCTTCTGCTTCCCGTCTTCTCTCTCCCTCCCTGGCTTTCTCTTTCCCGTTCTTGTGTTTCCTTCTCTCTTTCTCCCTTCTGTCTCCTTCCCTTCCTCCCTCTTTCTTGCTGTCCCTTCCCTGACAGGCTCCACTCCAGATCTGTGCTGCCTGCTACCTACAAACTTTTTTGAGCGGATCCCCTTAAACCAGCAGCCAAGTAACTGCCGCTCTTCTTGCCTTCGGCTGCTTTGCTCGTCAGAGAGGCGATGCCACAAGAGGTTTAACTATTTCGGCTGAAACTTGGGAGACAGTTTTTTGTTTTTGTTTTAAATCTACCCTTTAATTGCGCAGCCAAACGCTCTTAGTGCCGGGTGTTAAGAGTTTAATGGTAAGGAAAATGTATCTCAGGCATCTCAGCAGCTTTAACTGGAGAGATCGGGTTTCGTTAGCCCAGGCACTTGTGTGTGTGTGTGTGTGTGTGTGTGTGTGCGCGCGCCTGTGTGCTGGGAAGTGGGGGTTGTGTCTGGTTGTAATTGAAGCCAATGGTTCCACACAAATCGCGCACACGTTTTGTTGTTGTTACATCGAGCCCACTTAAGACTTGATTTCTAACTGGTTAGATTTTGCTCGTGGCAAAGCTAGAGGGAAAAGGGAGAGTGAGGGAAGCATTTTGACAGCTGCTGTTTCTTTCTTCCCTGATACACAGAGTGGCAATGTGTAGCAAAGCGATCCTAGCACTACTGGTCTATGGGATAATAATGCACTGCAGCGTCTACTGCTCACCTGCTGCTGGATTTCAATACCCTGCGCTAAGGTAGGTGTCTTCTTTATCCCTCCCTCTTCCCAGTCCCTGCAAGACTCGCATCCCTGGCTTTCCCCGTCAGTTATGTCCCCTGCATCTTGGTAATAGAGAGCAGAGAGCAGTTGTCTCCCGGTCTCTCTCTGTGTGTGGTAGCTTTTACTCTCCCTCTCTTGCGAACGGAGTAGAGCTCTTCCGAGCAATGAAAAGCACCCAGAAAGAAAAACTAAGGAGCAAAACCCCGCCGCCTCCTATTTACCGACTCCATCTACCTTCTTGGGGAGCGGGGAAAAGAGACTGGGGACTGAGGCTGCTTGATTAAAAGTCCAATTTAGTTCCTGTGGCAGGGAAACTAGAATAGATTCTTATGTTCGCCAGGAGATGGAGGGTTTAATGGACTGGCCCCTTTCTTCCATCAGGGCTTCTTAGCCGGAAGGATCTTACGCTGTATTATTTCCTACACACGCGTGCCTTACTCTTATCCCCTTTCTTCCTAAATAATAGGGAATAGCTCTGACTTTGGTCTTGGTGAAACTATTCGATTTCTGTTAACTGGGGTCCTGAATGAAGCATAGTTCTCAGAAGCCAGCGTAAGCCTTATAGGGAAAAGCTGATTAGCCTTTTAGTGGATCCATTTTTCTATATGAACTACAGTGCAATAACACATAATATATACATTTCCGGCCACCTTTGAGCCTAATTTGAGTGGCGATAACCTGCTAAAAAGGAGTTGACAGGTATTTCCAGGACAGACAGTACCTAGATGAAAGCATTTTGAAGCATACAGTTAGAAAAATTTTTTAATGACACATTTCCGGCAGAAGGGTTTACCGGGTATTAAGGAATATGTGTAGATATAGATAAAACTTAGTTTTACAACACATATAATAACCCTCTATATTGTCTCTCTAATATAGATCTAGATATGTTCCAGAATTAAGTTCCTGTATCGTAGCAGGGTAAAAAGAAAAGGAGGACTTGTGGCACCTTAGAGACTAACAAATTTATTTGAGCATAAGCTTTCGTGAGCTACAGCAGCAGGGTAGAATCTGTCCCCAACCTGTGTTATTGGTTAAGTACTTTAAGGACTATTTTCCGGCTCTTTTTTTAAAAGTTCGCTGGATGGGAGAGGGGGGCTACTGTAGTACTCAGGGCTGGGCAGAGCGTCACCCGGCTCACCCTTCCTGAGATCGGTTCAGGATTCCGTAAGACGCTCTCGCGCTCACTAGATTCGGAGCAGGATTGTTAACACGCCGGAGCAGAGCTGGCAGGATTTCACAACTAGCGAGCCGAGTGTAGGGGCAGCTCCCAGGTCAAACCTATATAACAAAGGACGACATCCCAGCACTTTATAGCAGGGAGTGAAGCATTACACAGCGGCAATCAATCAACTTCTGGCTCTAGCCTGCTGTAAATCTGGCTTCCCTTAACGAGCAGCGCTTCTTACAACAGAAGAACGGGGGAGCTTTCCTATCCACCCATCTTAGCTCCCTCGGAAAATTATGCAGCTCTATTTATTCCGCCCATTCAGTCCCCCAGGGGACACGCTCGTGGTTCAGCACGAATGTGCGTGCAACATCTGAACTGCGAAACTCACTCTGGAGCTCATGTGAACGGTCGGAGCTCGCCCTTGGGTGCGGGGCAGCACACGCTCCGGAATGGTCTTAAACGAAGCAAAGCGTTACCCGGGGCTTTGGGATTCAGGTCAGCCTCGCCGCAGGGCCCCCGGATGCCAAAGCTGGGGGGAGCCGTCCCCGTATAAATGGCCAGTCCTTCCAGAAGGCGTTAGGTGGGGTGAGAGGGGCCATTGGTTTGAGGGGACCGGGCTGGTTCATTCGAGCGCCTGAATTAGCAGGAGCGAAACACTTTACACGCATCTATTATTAATCTCCCTGCCAGAGCTCGGAGACAAAAATAGCTGCCTGAAACGCTCAGTGACCTACATCTTGCCGCAGAGAGAGGGGGAAAACAAAACTCAAGCGATCTTCAAGGACAGAGACACCATTCAACGAAAAACACAAACAAACACAAGCCCCACCCAGATCCCACTTGGTGTGAGAAAGGAGGAGCAGTCATTTGCTAACGGCAGAGCTTCTGATCTCTCGGGGGGCCTGGAAGCGCGGAGGGGGGGTGAGGGAGAGGGGGAACTGGAGAAAGCCGGTGTCTTTCAATGGGAAGTGCTGTTCTTCTTCTCTCGCTTAACTTATAGCCCCGCTCCCACTCGCCTGGGTATGTAGTCTGGAAAGCGATCAGGATTCGTGCTGGGAGAGGTGGGTAGTGATCAGCTGCTTACTTGGCAGCCCCTGGACTTGTTTCTGGCCCCAGCCTCGCAGCAGGTTGGTTTGCTTGTGTATTTCTCTCGCGCCTGGCCCTATACTGATGCCGAAGCGGGGGAATGAAGTGAAGGGGGGGAGTAGTGGGGTAGGTGTAATCTTGTCTGTGGGCACCTCTAGCAAGGCCTTCAATCCAGCCTCGGAAGTGCCCATGTTAAAACCCAGTAGATCCCTGACAGAGGAGTAGCCCTGGATAACATTGATCAAATACTCCTATATGTAGGATTTCTCAGGAGGCGTCTGAATTCTTGCCCTTTGCTTTCCGGGCTAGGCTGGAAGATGAAGTTTATGACGAGGATGGCAACACGCTGCAGGATTTCGCCTTTGACAACGACCCCCTCGGCATAGCGAACCCTTCATCCATGATAGACGACATGTACACCCTGTACTACCCACCGGAAAAGAGGTGACTATGGGAGGCCCTTGGTGGGGCGCATGACCTGAGCTGGAGCAAAACGATCCTTGTCAATCCCATTCAAAAGAGCCGCAACAAATCGCTCCCTCCCTGCCCTGCCGGCCAAGTAAAGGCTCGAGGAGATTAAAAGCCTCCCTTACCTCCAAGCAGGCGGGGGAGGCGGAGGGAAGCAGGCTGTCCGCGGAGGGGCTAGTGCTGGCACTCCGTGAAACGCACCAGACGCGCCAGGCGGGCGCTGCGCTCAGGAAATGAGCCGGGTGGCTGGGAGTGCCGGTGCTGGGAGGGCCCTGCTGTCCCCGGGGGTCCTAGGCGGAGGCCGTCCTCTGCACTCGGGGTAAATATAAGCCACCAGCCCAGCCAGGGGCTTCCTTCTGCCATCCCGCCTTGGAGTGAGGGGCTGCTGAGCTCCGGTCCCCAGGCTTGGACACTGATCTTTCTTTCTGTGTTTAATCTTCGTTTCCTACTTAGGCACGCCGATGGGATATTTAACAAAGCCTACAGGAGAGTTCTGGGTCAGCTATCCGCTAGGAAATACCTACATTCTTTGATGGCCAAACGGGTGGGGTAAGATTTTTATTCGTTGTTTATGTCACTTAAGACGAAACCATCTTTCCATTAAACCACGTGTAATGTACCACCGGTGTATATTTGTTAGGCTCGCTGTGTGTTTGGTGTTTCGCGCACTAAGCAACACACCCATCTTGAAAATGTCAAAATCCACGTGGGTTTTTGCTCGCTCTCATTCTCTGACTCCCAAGTGAAAGGTGCAGTGAAACGCCCAGATGGCTAGTTGATGATCAAAATCTGGTCATTGTAAAGGAAGTCCAGTAGCCCATCGATTCAGTAGCCCAGAGGTTCAGGCGATAGCCGGTGGGCAGAATCGCACCAGGAGATCCGTTGTAAGTGTAGATCTGGGTATTTTAAGAGAGCTCTCCATTGTAAAGAATAGAATTCACCACACCTCAGTGTAGCGGGGCTTAAACAAAACGCGTTGAAAGTCAGACATCCTGGCACGCGGCAAGCCCAGTGTCATGAAGATAATTTCGGCAGAAGGTAACATTTTAATAAAGCCCATGGGGAAATAGATTTCATTTTCACAATGAATAATTCATGGCATGAATATATTGTCTCCTGACTGTCGGTTTATATTATGATCAGATTTCAACCTCACCGCATGTTTAGATAGATTCTTGTTTCGTTCGGCCTCTCCGATGTCTACATGTTGCTTTAGTTGCTTCATTTCCCCCCCCTCCCCGCCCGCCCCAAATCGAACAGCTTTGGGAAAATAAACAAAAACAAATACAGCTTTCCCTAAGTGACAAATTATCATCAGAATCTGGAAAGGTTAAAGCAGCCCGGGGGCTCCTAGAGCCAAAATGCAAAGCGGGCAAGGCCTCCAAAGTGCAGGCAGGACAGGGGAGTGGATCCAGATGTTGCAACTGTCCTTTGCTTTGCAGCGGTGCCAGCGGCCTGGAGGACGACTCGGAACCGCTCTCCAAACGGCACTCGGATGGCATCTTCACAGACAGCTACAGCCGCTACCGGAAACAAATGGCTGTCAAGAAATACTTGGCAGCGGTCCTGGGGAAAAGGTATAAACAAAGAGTTAAAAACAAAGGACGCCGAGTAGCGTATTTGTAGCGCTGAGTAACCCACCACTCCTGTGTATACAGAGCCCCCCAAAAAGAAAAACAAAAGTCATTTCCAAAGTGACTGAACAATCACCGCTCCTGTGTTATCTAAACATGTATTTATGTATGAAGTAAAGCCATTAAATGAATATTTTGATAATAATATTGTTTTTCTTTTTGTATAAAAGCACTAGAGAAACGCACAGATCTACTTTGTGGACCAATCATTAAGTTATATATAATATATAAATATATATATATAAATACTACTGATAGAGAACAATTCTTCATATAAAGCCTGCACAAGAACAAAAAATTCGCCTGAGCTGTTTATGTTTTTATATAAAATAAATAGAAAAAAAGACAATCATTGTTTGAATATTGCTCCTATTTTTGTAAGCGAAATTAAAAGGATAGTATTTTTATCCACGACAGGGTCGAAGACATTAATAGTTACCATTTGCTACTGTACATAGACACTGATGCCCTGCTACAAGGGGATTATGGTGATAATGATTTGGAAGAATTGCTGAAGCAGATTCTTCCCCCCAGTGAGTCACAAGACAGGCTCCTTTACCACTAGCCTATTTTAAGGGGGCAGTGCCCCCCCCCCCGCGAAAGATTTCAATTTTTCTGCTTTCTTTGATTCCACTTTTATATGTATTTGTGTCTCTCAAACACTGAGCTTAGAAGATAATTCTCCTGTGGTGAAACAACAGCTCTGTCAAAATTGTGCATCTCTGACAATTGGAGGGGGAAAAATATTTAGCCCCATTCATGGTTCTTCTAACTGATTGGGCATAGCTAGAAAACAAAGCCAACCGGAAATTAGAGCTATTGGAAACCATTTGAAATTTCGTTACTGGAAGCGATAGCTAGAGCACAGATCAGAGAGAGATGCCCCTAATGAATGCGTGGTTTTAGGCTGCCAGAGGGTCTGGGGAACATGAGACAATTCCACTTTAGATCCACTACCCAACTGACCGTGGGTAGCTCGGTATTGGAACTTGATGCAAAGTATAATGTGTTACTCTCCAGTGCTGTCCATGCCTCTCATCATGTGAAATGACCAGGATTCTCTCCTTTGAATTTTTCAAGCGGAGTTGCTCCTTTCCTTTGTTGTTTTCTTGTAGACCCTTCCTCCTCCCAACCTGTCTTGCACTATTTAAGCACGGTTACCCGTCTGAGTCACTTCTTCTTCTTCTTTTCAATTTAAGGTTGTGAACGCCTCTCACTCTTTTGTTCTGTTTGATGCAAGCTCTTATTGTAAAAGTTTAGGAACCCCGTTGTAGCTACCACTAAATAATTATGCACTACAACTAAAGTTTTGTTCTTGTTTATTGAGTTTGGAGGTAAAATGTATTTTTCTACATTATGGCTTATTGCTTAGTAAAATTTATTTCATAAAACAAACTTTTGTCATAATAGAATGTGTAGTGTTCACATGCGGGTGAGTTTCTAATAACCGATGAATTATTTCAACCTCATCTTTATATGTACGGATTCATAGCTTACCTTCTGGGGAAAAGACAAACCAAACCAGCCCGAGGGAACTTTCCATTCCTTCTCCTTGAAAGGTGACTAAAGACATGCACCTATGTTTCCTTTCAGATCCCTAAACACATTCTAGAGGAATCTTTTGAAGGAAAATAACCAGCCCTAAATTACTGTCGTCGGTTGCTTAAAAAGAAAAGCCACTTGTAAAATTTAAAAGACTTTTCATTTTCCTTTACCAGTCTGATCAGTGTAAAGTAATAAATCAAAGAAAACAGAATTGAGTTTGCAATCCCAGGCGGGATGACGAGTGCCAGCGGAGCTTATTGCAAACAGTGCTAGCGAGCACACAGGCATTCGATCTATGCCTGAGAAGTGTGTATGAAATCAATCTTACTTTAATTTTGCATTCTCCTCAGGCAATGTGACGGAGGATGCAGTTTGCAGCTTTTCGTGCCTTTCTTCGCCTTTTAAATCGCCACGAATTCACAGATGGCTATTTAGTGGCCCTACAATGCTGCAACACATCAGCTTGCATTTTAGTCTTAATTATTTGTTCTTGGATAATCGGCAGACGTTGCTGTATTTGTGTCAGCTCTGGTATAATGAAATAGGGCTCTATTGACGTTTTATTTATGAACTATCATTTCGAGTTCAGTGGCTAGTTGCAAGCATTATAAAATGATCACATAGGTTATCCTCTGTATAATTTTTAGAAAAACCAACAGCCTTACTAAAACGGAGCAGATTTGAGATACAGTGATAATTTAGGTAGATGTTAGTCTTGCAGATCTTATTTTGTGTGCAACTGAATATAAAAATAACTTAAAGTATTATTACACACATGATATATATAACTAGGACTTTGATAACTGTTATATAAAGTGTGTAAAGTTTGTATTAATAAATTTTTGTAAACAATGCAACTTTGTCTAATGTTTGGGGGAGAAATCTAGCAGTTAACAGAGAAAGCTGTATTTCATTTAAAATCTATTTAATTAGTTTAAATTTAAAGCAATATTTTCTAACACTTTTTATGTCTGGAATATCTTTTTTTTTTTTTTTTTACTAAGCCTTCACATATTTTCATCAGATGTCCTCTAATCTTTTATTGATGGGTTACTTCTATATTCAAGTAGACTAAAAAGTAATTACTGAAGTAGAAAAATCAAGCTTCATGCACACTAGATAAATAAGCTTTCCTAAAATTTACAGACAAAAACCAACCAATGTCCTAGAATAGCCTTCCCCCCGCAAAGTATTTAACAATTCCTATACTTAGGAATTGCTTATACTTGCCAAACAGGAAAAGCTTAATGGAACTTTCACCTAAACTCCTCCAATGAACATTTTGGTACACAAAAATATACTTTTTAATATTACTTGTCTTGGGGGAGGGCAACACTCTTGTACTGGGTTTAAATTATACCAAATGAAAACTTGGCTGTACTAAAATAGGTATACTGTAGCACATGAAGAGTTAATTAGGTTTCTTAAATAGAAATGTATCTGGTAGCTATATATAAAAAAAAGGGTATTTGCAGGCTGGTTTGTCAGTACAAAGTCCATGCCAGAAAATTCTACAGGGAAATCTTCAATTAAATGTTTCAAGAATAACTGGAAAATGCTGATATCACTTTGTGCATGCCTATGATCATTATTTCTATAGTAGCTCAGGGATCTATTGAGGTCCCTTCCAGTCCTACATTTTTATGACTCTATGACTGTACTTAAATATTTTGGGAAAGGCCCAGCAATTTAGTTTAAATTTTTCTATCTGAGAACATACAAATGTGCTGTTCAAACCTCAGAAGGGTCACTTAAATAAAAAGATTAAGCCACAGGAATACATTACAAATTCCCAGCAAAATTTTAAAATGAATCTCCAAGATTTTTCATTTTTTTAACCATAAAACCAGTGCCTATAAAAGATTTCTTAGATCCTCTGTGTCCAGTGTCAGTTTTACTCAGTTTATAGATTAGTTTAGGCAACAACATGTCACTAATAAACAGGAAATACTGAGATAATGCAGACAAGATGGTAGTGTCAATATTTTTGCACGAGGAATGTGTATTTTTTTCAGATCTCAGTCATAGGTCATGGACAGAAATGCAAAGGAAAATGCCGTTTATGAGATTGGTTTCTCAAACTGATAGAGAAAGTGAATGAAACCACTGTTTCCCAAAGGAAGTCTCCACTGGAAAACAGTAATAAAGTTAATATCTTTCAGGTATAGTGGCTTGGAAGGTGAAATTTGGGAAATTAAAAACCACCATCTCACTCAACATGGCATCAACCCTAGTTTAGGATGTGAAGAAAGTGATGGATAGTCTTAAATTATATGCATCCAAGGATGTCTGTCAAAACAAGGATTGCTACATTAAGAAGCTCTACCCAATCATTTAAACATAAATATTAAAAATACTCTTGTATAATATTACACAATACTTATGAATGATGGGCTTTGTGCAAATTCTTTCTATTGTAAAAAGGTTGTTAAACTTTAGACACTTTAAAAGATATAGACATGGAGAAAAAAAGCAGGAATAATAAATAGGATATAGTTCTGGGATCCTGGATTGTAAAGATTAAAGTGCACTATTGATGTTCTGTGGCTTCCTCAAATTCCATTTAGCAGAGTGCTGAGTACACTGGAACAAAATCATCCCTAGTATAACTCTATTACCTTCAGCAGAGTTACACTAGAGATGATTATGGCCCAATATATTTCTCACCAGAAAACTTCTATGGAGATCTGGCATACAATACAAAGTTTCTGATTGCAAATAACACTGTAAATACCTGCAAAGCTTAGGAATTGAGTGCACCTGGAAGCACAGCTCAAACCTCCTAGTTGTTCCCCAGAGCTCAGACAACAGTATTATTTTAAATCAGCAGAACTCCTTCCTGACTTCGGAGAGCTATCAGATTAGGGCTTGCTTTTGAATGTGCTGAAATTTGTTCCCCGTGGTTTTGGAAGCGGTTTCCATTTAGTCTTGAATATTCTTTAATGTTCAAGTTTACCTGTAGAACTTACACATTTTTGTCTAAGGTCCAGGAAGAATTTGAAATCTGCAGCAACTATTCTTTGATGGCTAGCAGGCAACTTCAGAACTAAATTTCAGGAGGTAAATATTTTAAGATTCATCATGCAGTCTTCTTCAGGCAAAACTCCCAGTGAAAATCCCAAGTGGAAGTTTCATCTGAGCAAGAACTGCAGGGTCCCTCCCCAAAAGTGCAAATACACCTCTGTAATTATTTTCATGATTTTAAGGCCAGAAGGGACTATTATCAATGAATGTCAAAGGCCACAGACTTTCACCAACTGATTCCTGTATCAAGCCCTTAACTTCAGATTGAGCTATATTGTGTCTTTTAGAAGGGTAGCCAGTTTTAATTTAAAGATTTTAAGTGATGGAGAATCTATTATATCTGTGAGTAAGTTGTTCCAACTGTTAAAAAATGGAGCCTTATTTCTAGTCTGAGTTTGTCTAGCATCAACTGCCAGGTATGGGATCTTGTTATGCTTTTATCTGCTAGATTAAAGAACCTTTACAATCAGAAATCTTCATGTAGGTACTTGCAGATCACGATCAAATCACAGTTTAACTGCTGCTTTCTGATAAATAGATTGAGATTATTTAACATCTCACTATAAGGCAGGCTTTCCAGACCTCAAATAATTCTTGTAGCTCTTTTCTGAACACTTGCAAACTTATCAACATCCTTTTCAAAGTGTGAACATCAGAACTGGACACACTGTTCAGTAATGATCACACTAATGCCATATACAAAGACAGTACCCACCTACCTACTTGATAATCTCCTGCTTGTACATTCAAGTATCACATTTGCTTTTTTGGCTGGGCATGAACATCATGCTGGGAGCTCAAGTTCAATTGGTTAACGACCATGACATGTAAATCCTTTTGAGTCACTGCATTCAAAAATACAGGGCCCACCCTCCTATCAGTAGATCACTACATTCTCTGTTCCTAGGTGTATGTCCTGCATTTAGCTGTATTAAAGCCCATGTTGTCCATGCAATCCAGACTGTGTTATAGAATTGACTTGTCCAAGTCATTATTTACTGCTCCAATTTTTGTACCATCTACAAATGTTATTATTTAGCACCTGCTTCAATCATCCTTTCTCAGACCGATAGCTTCTTACTCTGTGAACAGTCCCACTGAAATCAATTGGAACAGTTGCTTATATGGTAGTAATCAATGGGTCAGATTCCTCTCTGATATATCTCTACTGAAGTACACTAGGGATTGATTTGGCCCACTATACTTAAGAGTGTAACACTGGGCCCCTACTGGGAATACTATGGCAGAGAGAAACAGGGAGCAAGTGACACAGAAAATAAACTGACTTTCTTGGCATGTGCTTAAGTGTGGCCCACATCATATTAATTTTACATGAGCAGTCCTCTTAGACTAAATTCGGCAAAGTACCACTCACACCGAAATAACATGTGAAGTCTGCTTGAATGGTCAATGCTTTTGCCAGGGTTGAGTTTGGCTCTTGGACATCAATGGGACTATTTACATGTAGATGGCAAACAGCATATGGCCCTATACAGGCAACCCACTGAAATGCTAAGTCACAAAGGTTACAAAATCTTTGGCAACAATTAGTTTTGTTGAGTGGTTTATCTGGACCTAAAAAACAGATTTAATTTTAAACAAACAAATTTAAGAACCATAAATATGCCAAATGAAAAGTTGGATAGTAATGAAGACTGGTGTCCTGTGTTTGAGGTTTATATAAACATTATTGTTACCTACTATGGTGTACAGGTACCCTTTCAAACAACACATAAGCATTATCTAAGATAGATATTTGTATCCATCTCTGTAATAGTATAATTTCTTTAAGTGAATCACAGACCTGGCTTGACTTCAAGTTATGAAACAAGTTACTTATTACTTCAGATAGCCCAATGCAATAGAACCTCATTCATTTCCATGTCACTAAGGTGTATTCTCCATAAGGTGGATACAAAAATAGCCTAACTCTCTGCAGCAATTTAATGGCAAAATGCTGTATTAAGGTCTCATGCTATTAAGACTTTATTACGTCCATAAAGTAAACCATGGAAGATTTCCTACTATTCCATAGCTACACTACATAGGAAAGTGTCTATTCACAGCTGAATGCAGATCTCACAGCTGATATCTTCAAAATGGAAACATTAGTCAGGAAGAGAAGACAGTCCTTTTGAGGCTGAAGATTCAGCAGCAAAGAGAGACGACCCCTCTCCTCCCCTTTTCCCACTGATACTGTCAGACTATAGGGATCAGGGTCTTATCCTGACTCTCCTCCCCACTAGAGCCATCTGTGGGGAAAGATGGACCCAAGGTTTGCAAAGAGTCTTAAGGTGAAGGGAATTAATGAAAATAAGTTCTCTACTTATCACTCCTGTCTGGGGCAGCTCTGAAGCTCCTGGTCCTTGACCATGGCCTGGGAACATATTACTTCTACCTCATGT
This sequence comes from Dermochelys coriacea, assembly GCF_009764565.3. Taxonomy (NCBI): domain Eukaryota; kingdom Metazoa; phylum Chordata; order Testudines; family Dermochelyidae; genus Dermochelys; species Dermochelys coriacea. Next base: position 85,204,701 of record NC_050069.1, read on the forward strand.
CCCAAGGATTGGTCAGCAGAATATGCTATCAATTTTTGTAGGGCTAGCATGCCCCTTCTGACTGCAAATTGGATTCAGGATTTTGCATGTGGAGAAGACAGATGGGAGAAATAGTTCTCCATGTTAAATGTATGTTTCCAAGACTTGACTAACAGATCTAACTATATTCAATGTAAAAAGCTACATTAATGCAAAGTTATGGCTGGTTGTTGGTTTGACGTCCCCTCACAGAATGTTGAGCAAAATTCAAACATATGAAAACCAGGATATGAACAATTAAGGATGCCCATGCAACCTTAACTCTCCCCTCTTTCAGCAATGCCCCAATACATCCTGGTAACACGCATACCTTTACGCTGCCAACCCCACAGTTGCTGAAATGTACAAGTTCTTCACTATCTTTTACAGCCTAATCACTCTCATCCACTAGATTCCATCTAACACTATTAAATGTGTGTGTGTGGGAGAGGTAGTTGCGCATGCCACCTTCTTCTTACCTTCTTCCAGAAATTCCTCACTATTCACATAGCACATACTCTCACACTGGCCCTTGGCACTATAAAATTTAGGGGGTTGCAAATTCTGGCATCTACTCATACACTTGGGCAGCTCCCCAGAAAGAATACCACACACATACAATTGAAGGACCACTTCACAGCCTTTACAACTGCATTACACTTACAGGGTATCATGTCACTTTAAAATCCTCTCATATTCCAGCTCACTGCTGACTTTATCCTTTATAATAAAAGGCCTGTGCCTTGCTATTGACATAGCCTACACAATTCTGCATAGAAAGGATGCATACTCATACTGCATGCTGAAGATACACATGCACATCATCTCTTTCCTCACAGATGTTAGTGTGTGAAACATAGATCTCCCCATCTCACAGTCACAGCTCTGTCACTCACGCCAAAGTAAATGCCCGATCTTGCAAATCCACCTCTACTAAGCAGAGCTAACTACTGCCTCCACCTGATACTGACCACACTCACTTTACCTGGAGTGCATGCAGATAAATGCTTATGCTGCTCTCATATCCCAACTTGCTACTCCTCTGTGCCCTGATAATTACACAGAGCACACAAGTCTGCATAGAAATGATGCATCCTGGATCCTGCAGCTCTTCTCTTTCCTCACGCATGTTGGAGGGTGCAAAATAGCTCTGTCACACATCTCAAAGTAATCCCCACATGTCCTCATGTCACAAACACACCTTTACGAAGCAGGCCCAACTACTGCCTCCACCATTTACTGTAGATACACCTAACACGTTGACTTCACCTGGAGTGTATGCAAATTTTTCCCATTGGTTACTGCCAGCTCCAGGGGGCCAGAAGGAAGGCGTTGTGGGCAATTTTTTTCTTTTTTGTCCTTTAATAGTGTTAGATGGAATCCTTTCGGAAAGAGTGAATGGGTTGTAAACAGAAGTGAAGAGCTTGTATACTTCAGCAACTGTGGGGTTGGCAGAATAAAAAACTGCATGTTAATTGGGCATACTGGGACATTGTTGAAAAGAAGGCAGAGTTAAGGTTGCACGGGCAACCTTAACTGTGCATTTCCTGGTTTTCAGACCTTTGAATTTTGCTCAAATCATCGTTCTGCAAGGGGATGCCATATCACCAACCAACCTTAATTCTGCATTAATGGAGTTTTTTGCCATTGAATTTCCTGGGTTTTTTTTTTTGAACAAGAGAAGACATGATGTTGTTAGGCGTTAGTAGTCATTTAGACAGTTGTTTGTATCGTGTCCCACAATTAGCAAACTAAGCCACCCTCACATCAGCTGTGTCCGACCATCCTTGCTTCAGTATGCCTTCTGAGCCATGTCCTTGACCTATTCAGTGCATTTACCCCCTAACCCAGCCCCCTCCCCATGACTGGGCCTAGGCCTCCCCATGGCAAGCAGGGAACGCAACTCCCTGAAGTCTTCACTCCCTAGTATACAAACATTTTTATTGCCGTTGCTTACTCCCTCCTATAACCTGACTCACATGCAGCACCTGGAGCAAAGGATAACTATGTTACAGAGGAATAGTGTTGGAGTGCAGGAAGGTTGGGGTACGGGGTGGCGGGGCTGCACTGGCAGAGCTGGGAGGTTGGGGTGCAGGTTGGCTGGGGATTGAGGAATACTGGCAGAGCTGAGTGGTGGAGGCAGGTTGGGGGCAAGGTGTTTGAGGTGCACTGGACAGATCTGGGGGGGTGCCCTGCTTTCCTCACTGGAGCACAAAACCTCTTTCACCTCCCCTACCCTTCTCATAACACATCTCCCCTTGTTGCAGTCCCAAATCCTTTCCCCCCGTTACTCCACTCATCTACTGCCTAATCTCCCCAGCCCCTGGAAAAATTCAAATGTCTAATTCCGCCCCCCCAAATACTTTGATTACATTCCCCCTTCCACCTCTGACTCACAAATTGTAGCAACCTTCTGCCATTTTGTCTTAGGCAGGGGCTTATGATTAACTTATCTTTAGTTATGTTAATTGAAGGGTGACTTCACAGCAGTTCAGAGGTCTGTGATTCATTCATTCATTATATTCCCTCAGTTTAACAGTAGAAGGCAGCAGAAGGAAACCATTTTGGGGGGGAACTTTTAACTCAGGAACCCCTTGGTTAAATGATCCCAAATTTGGATTCCTAACTCTACCCTTCTCCTTCATGAGGCTCATCAAGTTTTAAAACAATCCCATTAATGGTTCACATTTTAGAGCTCTTACAAGAGTTGAACTAGAAAGCATACACAGTAGCTGGAATGGAAACCTTCTAGCCCTATGTCTCTATTGGCGCACATGCAGAATAAAACCATATATTTTCTTAAATGCTGTTCTCAGATTAGGTCCTTCAAAGATTTAGTGGGTACCATGTACTACGTTGGGTACAACTGGAGAGGCTGAGACCAGATTGACCCACTTCACATTAATTGTTTGATCTCTATGTCTCCTTAACCAACCCACCCTCCTAGAAATTTTTACAAATATAGCTATTTTCCCCAGGCTCATATCTCTGGAAACCCTCAAATTACTCCAAATTTGGGTCATTAACCCTCCTAAGCCCTCCAGAGGCTCACTAAATTTCAAAGAAATCTGACTCTCCATGTCAATTTTAGAGGACTTGAACATGTTGATCTTTAAAAAGATATCTTGACTTAACCTTAACGGAGTAGTGCTCCCGTGGCACTCTACTACCAGTTATGGACAGATTAGCCCAAAACCGTGACTGAGCTCTGTTCCGACATTCATTTTCCTGGTGAGAAGAGAGGTTATTTTTGTGTGGTGTAGCTCTCAGTGAGCTACATTATCTTTTCCTCAGGAGTGAAAATTAGTGCCATAACCGTTACATATGTTACATATGTTATATACATAAAACCACTCCCTCTACCCCCACCAATCCTCTGGACTGAAACATCACGGACAGAGAAAAAGTGCTTAGGTAGTGTAGGAATTAGATGTCTCTAAAAAGGGTCAAACTTTTAATCAGTTGTGAATTATCTCACCAGCAAAATAACAATATATGGGAGTTAAACTACAAAAACAGTAAAAGGAAATAAATTTATCTCTCTTTATATATATAAATTCTAATTCTATATCTATATCTATATCTATATCTATATCTATATCATTAGACAAATGTTAGAAACTGATATAAGTTAAAATATTTCTGTACTGGCCATAGCTAAAGTTAGATACAACATCTAATTTACAGTGACGTCTTTCTTTAACAAGTTTTATAAGAGGGATGATTTAAGTCCAAGGAAGTTGGTGAGTCATCTGCACGGTGGGACACTGACTGAGCTAAGTTTAGAATCAAAGGGAAGTTAGGCTCTTTTGGTTCTAAGTTTTACCATTACATCTCATTGTTTCTCTCTCTCTCTTTTTTTTTAAGTATTCTCTTTGTTTATTTAAGAAAAGTCTTGTCACATTTCCTTGTTCTTCTTGGTTGATTTCATACATCCCTTTGGGTTTTTGTTTTTATTTGGTAAATTATGAAGTTTTATTTACTACACTAATTTTGTTTTTTAAAAGGAAATTACTTTGGTACTTTAAAGATGGTATTTTGAAGTGTCTCTGTTTTTCTAGAGCTATGATAAAAAATGAAAATGAAAAAGCTGAGAATTATCCTGTTGGTGTTGGTAGCAAAGAGACATTTTTGTGGGTAAAAAAATAAAATCATATTGTCTGCCTAACAGAAAACCAAACAACAGCTTACTCTCAACCCTCCCCCTGTCCCAAGCCTTCCTGTGAGCAGATGATTTTTCTGCATGTTCTAAGAAAAAGTATACATATGCTGTGTAAGGCAAAACTCCCTTTCTGGGATGTGCCTTTAACAAACAAATAAACAATAAGACAATAAAGTACAGTCCATTCTTTCTTCCCATGTTGGCTGCTCCTAGGGTTCCATTCTCAGAAAAACCCTAGGTCTTCTCGGTTCTCAGTCCTAAGATACCTTTGTCAATATAGCCTGGCTCTTAAACCTGCTTCCTCTCTGTATGTTCCTTCCAGAGAGTGAGACCACCCTCTCATCTTGGTATTGCTGGCATGTGTTGCAGGACATGGCTAGCTTTAGCCTTTGTTTTCAAGGCAGATGATTATGTCCTGGTCCATTCTTCCGTTTGTCCAACCTTTCCTACTCTCCTAGGTCAATAAATAATCAAATGAACATGTAAACAATTCTATAGAGTTTAAGAATATGTATGTTTAACCATCTTCGGTTTTATTAGCTGATGTGATGCACTTCTATATTTTGTATTGGGTTGTGGCAATCATAACCTAGATAAAAGGTTAGTAAGCCAGTGACTTTATGATTTTTTTAAAAAAATTCCTTTTCTCACAGACAGTAGTTTCCATTGAAAGGAAGCATTTATCAGATCCCCTTTGATCTGGTTACGCTAAATTGTACTTACATTTTATAACACAGCGACTGCAATTATACTGCAGTTACATTGCAATTACAGTGTAATTACACTATTGCTTAGGCTTTTTAATGACAGCAGTCATTGCTAAATCTCATAACAACAGGGCTAACTACATGCCTAATAAATATAAATTTATATTGCAGTGTAGATATAATAAAATTAATGTAGATGGATCTAAAAATACCTGGATTTAGTATAAAACAAAGCATAATAATACATTGTTCAGTCATGTATTAAACCTGCCAGTAATGGTTCAGAATCTGATATCCTTTTTCATGGGCATTGCAAAAATAATCCCATTTAATTGAATAGGACTCTGGTAAAGTATGATGATAATGGGAGTAAAAGTGGCAGAATCTGGCCCATGTGACTTAGCAATAATTAGTGATCAAATAGCATATACTCAGTGTAACTACTCTATAATTACAGTCACTGTCTGCCAAGCTCTGATATCCTTACTCATAGTGATTAGTTCTTTACTCCACAAATAATAATCCTATTGAAATCAATGGGGCCACTCAACATGGGTAAGAGCATCAGATCTGACCCCATTTTATTGAGTTGCCCATTTTCAATGTGTGCTATATTTTATTCTTTAACAACAGTGGTTCCCAAACTGTGGGTTGCCAAGCTGGAGAAGTGCAGTACTGTCTTGTAATACCATAGTGAGCTAATAGCAGTGTGATAAAATAAATGCTTCCTTTTATACACTACTGTTACTGTTCTTTTTTATTAATGTGTATAGAACTTCTCTATAATTCCAACCTTATATGAATCTCTGAACACATGGGAAATACACTTCCTTTGGACACATTTGTGACCCTATCTGCTGATGCAGAGCATGAAGGGGGGTGTCTAATGCCTGCTTACTCCCTTACATGGCTACACTTATGGCAGATAGCAGTCAGGGTGGTAGCCTCTTTGGGGTTGCTAAACTCAATCCTGTACCGGGGGGTGGGGAATGGCAAGGCAGGGACAGGCAATGGGTTGAACCTTTGCTCTGCCCCCTAGAAGGCACCTGTCCTCTACTGCAGCTGAACTTTGTGCCAAGTATAGGGCTGGTGCAGATTACTGACCCTGGAGAGACTGAATCTCTGTGATCTAATCTCTGGTCTGCTCCAGTGTCTGAGCAATCGTGTACTACCCATTTCTTGGGGTCCGTGGGAAAGAAACAACTGAGCTTTCATTACCATATATTAAAAATCAGTGGAGAACAGGGAAAACAGTGGAAACAACATGCTGTAATAATAACACAAATAAAAAAAGAAAGGTCTTATTTTAGCTATTCACTTTTCGTTCAGACATGATTGTTTACTTTTTAGAGCTAATTTAGATTTTTCACTATGACTTACAAATGATTTTACTTGGTATACATAACCAAGGCAGATATTTTGATGTATCTGGAACACAGACTTTTGTTCTATAACAATGCTTCCTGACACAAATGTCAGTAGAAAACATTATATGCTAATTCAGTGGTCTCATTTTGAAGGTTAGCACTGAACGTCAGCAACTAAGACATGATGAAGTCATCCAGTGTTTCAAGATTCTCCTTCTATAAACTGAAGGCAAACATTTGAATTCCAGCCTGAGTAGATCTGTAACTTTAATAAAGATCTTGTGAATAGTTTCACTAAAATACTAAGGAAAGTACAGCCTTGTATACTGAATGGAATTTTTGCCAAAAATGTATAGAAACGCACTGATATGTCTGTTTCTGCTACAGTCTCTTGATCAGTTTAAACTGATTTTTCAGTTTTCAGTTTAAACTGATTTTTCCCAAGAAAATCCTTGGTTTTACAAAAAGTATTATTTGTTTTTTTCCGATTTTCACCCTACTTTTTCATCATTCAAATATATAAAAATAAATTGTTTTATTAAGAAAATACAATACATTGTGTGAGATCTATGTATTATGATAATACATTAGTTTGTGTGTATATGCGAAGCTGCCTGTTGAAGTAAGGCTATATATTGGTCGAGAAGATACACAATAAGCAAACAGGCACGCATGGGAGCTCTGAAGTGTCTGTGCATTGGAACGTACTGATGAATCTCGTGCCCACCACATACCCATTTCGCCATATCCACCAAAATAAATTCTGATATTTACCCAGAAAAATGATTAATAGTTTTTGTACCCTTTTTTCAGCTGTTTTTGTTGTAGCAATAAACACCAATAAATTCCAGGGAAAAAAAATAAAAAACCCCCCTGAAGATGAAGGGCTCTCTATATATAGTCAGTGGCAAATATATACATGTATGCATGTAATTACACACATACATACACAGCTTAGTATATATTAATAGAGACGAATGGGTATTCAAATACCATGGACACTTAAGTATTTGCAGGCACCATCAAAATACTAGCAAAGATTCAGAGTATTCAGGATATGGCCTGTTTTTCAGAAGCACTGAGCACCTGTGACTTCCACTGAAGTCAAAGGGAACTGTGAGTACTTTGCATTTTTGAAAATGAGGCCAATAGAATTCAGTACTGAAGTTTCATCAGTAAATGCAATTTCCCATTGATTTCAGATGGAGGGTGGCATGTTGAACAACTGGATTGCTTTCATATATATAGCAATATGGAAGTCACTGAAATTTTGCTAAAATAACTGCCTTTCTCTGGCCACTCTGGTATTAAGATGCCTGGTATCTTAGTGAAAGACATAAACCAGCAGGAGTTTGTCAGAGTCTGGCAGCCTTCATCAGAAATTTTTTTGGTAAACTGAAGATATCCAGATGGGTGTATTAAGTGAATCTGGCTAAAAATAAAGAACTGTGTCCTTCCCTATGATGAGAAATGACTCCACATCAGAGCTGCTTCCACAGCCTGCCACCTGTGTTGGTGCCAGCGCAGCTTCCATGACAAAGGGCCTCGGCTGATCAGTAGCAAAGCTGAGTGATATTTAGCTAATTTCGCTGAGGGTGTTTATGATAGTGTTCAGAGATAAAAATAATGCTGAAGAATGAGCTGTTTCTTCAGTAACAGAGTGAACTGGACCCAGTCAATGGACATGCTGTACCAACAAACAAGACACATTAGCATGAAAAACTTCAGATAAAATTAAGACTGGCTAAGTATTGTTTTCAGTACAGGACACCACCTAGAAACAGCAAGCAGTGTGTGCAAATTGGATTCGTGGACAGAGGGTTCCACCATCTTTTATTATGCCAACTGCATTGTTAATAAAATATTTCCTAACATCATCATGGATTCGTTTTCTGTAATTAATTTATAATCCAATGTAAGGAAGCTTGCACACACAGCAGCGGAATCAGCCCTGATATGCACATTCTTTCATAGGTGGCGAGTTATATGGGCCTGTGGTGCCCATGCACCACCAATATCCAGGAATGTGGGCCTAGCTCCACCAATGTTTGGGACTCTGCTACTGGCCCCATACCTGGGGTTCTGGCTGCCGCACAGGGAACCATGGCCAGCCCCACGCCCAGGGCTCTGCTGCTGGCCCCACGCCCAGGGATACTAAACTTGTGTGGAACATGTGGGGGTTTGGGGATTAAAATGAGAGAAGCTGAGAGGTAGACACAGACACAGAGGAACCTGCAAACATAGATCTTGCTGAGGAGCCTGACCCTGCTCCCCTTGTAATTAGTGGGAGTTTTCCCATTGTGCTCAAAGAAGAGGGACTGGGTTCAAACTGTGATTTAAAATGTGTTTTAAAACCTTATGACCACGACATTTAACAGATTTCCAACTGCACACTGGAAACTAGAAGGTGCTGCTAAACAGGACAGCTGTACAGGAATGAACGGAATGCTGAATGTAACAGCAGGAGCATGCAAAAAATAAAATGGAAACATTTATTAAAACAACCATCTTTCCTGTATATTAGACAGATCCGACCTCTTCCCTATGGTCTAGTGGAGATTTAAGAAACAGATGTTCCTTGGGGGAGAAATTTTTCAGGGCAGGTTAGAGAATGGAAACATTGGAGCAATGAAATAATAAAACCAAGAAGCAGCTTAATCTGCTGTACCATATACACATACCTCTAGTCACATTAATTCAGACATTTGAAGAGTTCAGCTAAATTAAGCAATAAATGGATAGGAATAATGAGCCAGATCCTAAACAGGTGTAAATTAGCATAGCATCATTGACTTTCATGGAGATCCATTGATTTACATCAGCTGAGGAACTGACCCAATAAGCAGAATGTAACATGTTAAAATTGATATGTTAGGGTTAAAGTTATCTATATATAGGCTTACAAGGCAGGTGTAGGGGGCGGGACTTAGACCTGTTCTGCGCACCACTTAAAATTATACAAACCTGGCACCCATGCATACTGTACATGGAGTAATTTGCACGCTGGCATTCCATTTTATTTTCAAGCTAGCAGGAAGTTGACAGATTTTGGGGGGCAGCGGAGAAGGATTTCCTTGTAGCTATTGCAGAGAAAGATGGGGATCAAGGATTGCATTCCACCAGGAAATTGTAATAATGACCGTGAGCCGTAAAACAGATCCCATGAATGAGCCACAAAGCTGCTGCTTTCACTTATCCTTACCTGACAACTCTGAGTCATTTTCAAAGGCAATTCAACCAAGTGGCAGGTTGTTTGCTACAGAATATGATGAGCATTGTGGTCCCAGGTGCAGTCAGTTCTTTAACGAGCCCCTTAGCAAATTTCCATAGTTTTATGCAACTTGGTCTTCTTACAATTCACTCAGTGGAAGAGAAGGAAGCAATAGCGGGGATTTCCCTGGCAGTGTTGCTAATTTTCAGAGGTCAGAAACCAGTTGCATATTGAGGCAAATGTATTGCTTTTTAGTAGGGTCCATGATATTGATGCAGACATGGAACCGAACAGGGTGCAAGTGTTCTTCAGCTGACGCAGCCTCTTAGCAAGTGGTGGAACCCTTTAGCGAACTGCTGAAAGATTCCTGAAGACTCATTGCACCAGCAGCTGCTCAGAACTTCCACCAGGGATCTAAAGGAATTGCAAGTGGCTCTCTACGTAGATAGAGTCTTGGCTGCATAGTCCCCAGGAAAGAACCCAAGGAGCAACCAAGCCTAGGAAGAAGGTTTGGGTTGCACTCCATATTAAACTCTAAATAAAACCAGACCCGGGAACCTGTGCATAGGGATGGTTGAAACTCAGAATTTCCGTTTTAGATGCTCTGAAATTTATTTTTATTCTGTTTATAAATTTCCCGTGAAACGGAAATTCCAAATTTTGTTGCAAAAATTTCAAAATTTTGGTTCAAAACAAAATGTTCTTTGTGAAATGTATTTTATTTTTATATTATATTACTTTGTTATATTTTACATTATTTCATAACATATCTGTAGCAGTGCATAATAGGACAGTGTATTATGAAATAAGAACATAAGTGATGGCAGGGATTTTCCTGGCAGTGTTACTAGCTTTCAGAGGTCAGAAACCAATTGCGTATTGTGGCAAATGTACTACTTTTTAAAGGGGGCCATGATGTTGATGCTGACCTGGAATTGAACAGGGCACAAGTGACTCACAGCTGACTCACCCTCTTAGCAAGAGGTTGAACCCTTTAGGGAACATGACAGTACAATAGTCAAAATATTCTATTATTTTATTTTATTTTTAAATTCAAGGGTAGCTGCTACTTAGTACTGAAACATCTTATTTTATTTTCTAGCTCAAAGCCTCTGCAATTTGTGTTGTAATGAAACAGTTTGGTACTGTGACACTTGAATCTAGAAAATAACACAAGATGTTTTAATCAGTACTAAGAAGCAGCTGCCCTTAATGAGTTTAAAATAAAATAAAATAAAATAATATAATATAATATTTAAACTATTATACTATGTCCTAATAGAACATGTCATTTGAATGACAAAACTTCCATTAACATGGAATGGTTTTTTCACTCAGGATAAGGAGAGAGCAGATTCCTCTTTCAGAAGTCCTGTTCTCTTCCTTCCCCCCTGGATTTTGGCTTTGGCATACAGTGTAAGAATTCTCAGTGGGCAATTGCAGCTTGCATCAGATTTGTATTTCCAGTTCTTGCCTTCTCCACCGCAGCTCTTTAGTTTTTTCAGAACAGTTGTCTCAGTGGAAGTGGAGAAGAAGGAAATAGGCACCCAGAGCCTCAGCAGTTGGTGCCTCCTTTGGGACTGTATCTCTCCACTCAGCAGTTACGATTCACATTGGGGCATTCTTCAGAAGATGGTGGCCTTAGTTTTTCTGTGTCTCAGTTCTGCTCATGAGAAATATACAGAAAGAAAAGAGATGGCAAAAATGCTTCATGTTATGTGGTTGCCTGCCACTGAGTTCAAAATGAACACTAATACAGCTAATAAAAATACAAGCACAATCTCTTGTGAGATCTGTACTCCAATGTTATTGAAAATGAATTGACATGAGGTTGAAGTGGGGAGCAAGGTGGCGGAAGAGCAGCAGTAACAGCAAATGTTGGAGAGTGTTTCTTCTAACTCAGGTTTTCTTATAAAAAAATAGAAAAGAACAAGAAAAACTTAAATAACCTGCAGGACCTGTGAGAGCAGAACCCAGTTTTCACTGTGGCCAAATTGCCAATTCACTTATTAATTGAACTTCTTCTTCTGTAACATTTCCTTTTAAACAGTGTTTGATGTATTGTTAAACTATGTGTTATTGCAGGTTATAGGCCTATGGTAGCTGTTTGGGGAGAGAGTGTGCTACAACAGAGAATATATAAATATACACACAGAAAGAAAATGTGTGAAAAATTGTAATGTTGAGTTGTAGGTACAAATCTTGATGTCCGCTGTTACAAGATGGCAAAACAAAATCTATACCCAATGGGCCTGATTCTTATTTGTATTAAGGCTCCTCTATATCAGTCTGCAAAATAGAGGGGCCTTAAATTGAGTGTAAATGTAATTTATACTGAGATGAAGACCCCTTTACACAGCCAGAGCCATGTAAAGGGGCCTTAGTGTAAATGAGAATCAAGCACAATGTTCTTAGATAGCATAGATTACAATATAAGTACAGACTGGCAGTCCTGAATTAATCTCCCTTCATACATGCAACAAACTACAATCCTATTGAATTCAATGCACACCCTCCCCCAGCCAAATAAATGCTTCCGTGCACAGCCCAAGAACATGCAGAATGAAAGCTATAGTGAAGTGCTGCAGTGCTGTACTAAGTCAGCAGTGGATGTGGTGAGACTGTATTATAACCACCCCATAGGGTGAATAAGTCACAACTCAAATGGACAAGTCTATTCAATTCACTAATGTGGAATGTTGCCTAGTATCACCACTCCACAAAAAGTGCTAGTGGAGCACTACACTTAGAAAAATCATACTACTTTATACCCATTTATTATTTGTGTTGTGGTAGCATATAGGAGCCCCAGTCATGGACTGGGTTCCCATTGTGTTAGGTGCTGTGCAAACACAGAACAAAAAGATGGTCTGTGATGGGGTGTTTCCCCCCCCACAGGATTAGAAGGGGTTAAGGTGGCCAGGTAGGCCAATTAACTGCCCAGGCTGCACCGGAAGTAGTAGCCGGGGAGCAGGGAGTTGATTAAAGGAGGCTCACTTGGGCAGGAATAGGCTTATAAAGCCCAGGAGCTGAGAAAAGACAGGACTGCTGGGGAAAAGGGCAGTCACTTCCTGGGACGAAGGAGCTGGTTTGGAGCTGGTACTCCCAGAAAAGCTGGGGAGACCAGGAAGAGTAGGAAGCAGTTCAGGGAAGGAGCAGTGAGGGCTGAGAGGGTAAACTCCGGAACTGCTGAGCTGAGGATCCCTGGACTGGACCTGGAACAGAGGGTGGGCCCAGGCTCCCCTACCGGCCACTGGGGAAGTGGCATTACCAGGCCAGCATAGGAGAAGACTTCCTGGGACTGTTGGCATAGAAAGACTTTGGGTAACCCCGCAAGAGGGAAACTTGGATGGTGACCTGGCCGGAGGGCTGAGGGATGAAGTGGATGCTGCAGTTCCTGGAGTGAGGCGGGTCTGCAGGGTGTGAGGACGAGAGGCAAGGCACCACCTGAAGAGGGTGCACCAACTGGCAGAGCTAATCCCTAGGATGGCCAGCAGGAGGTGCCACCATGGTGAATGGACCCCATGACATGGTCCCTGACACAAGGAGCTTAAAATCTTATTTATAAAATGCACTTAATTACAAAATGTCTCCAGGGGCCTGGATATAATTTAATATACCACTATAGCACATTGTGACTTCTTAAAACAAAAGTCTAAAATATGTTTCTTAAATCAAAATTAAAATAAATTACAATGTAAAAAAATTAAAGACCCTCAGTTATACTTTGAGATTCATCCACACAACTCCTTCCAATCTCCTTTTGAAAAAGCCTGAGGAAAGAAATGGACTTTGAACCATGCTCTTAAAGGGAATATACTTAGGCTCTGGCATACTGACAAGAGAAGTTAATTCCAGAATCAAGGATCCGATTCAAAACTCACATACCAACCTCCTAGCATTTTTCCTTGAGGACTGTTAAATCAAAAGGCTCAGGGGATTGCAGCTGTAATGGCTGCTTTAGTGAGGCGAGGCGCACAGCACAAAGACTGGCAGGATCCAGGCCAAAATGTGGCAATGAGTTGTAGCAGGGTGTGGTGATACGCAAAATTGTTGAATTACAGTGCAAGAGGGAGTGGAGATTATTCCTGGGCACAAGAATACAATTTCATAAAACATTTCTAGGGTTTGATATTTGGTTTTGTTCCATATCAGGAGACCTTTCAAAAATGTTCATGCAAAAACAGAAAGAAACCTACCCCAAAACAGCAAATATACATGGACCTTGCTTCCGGCTGCCAACACTAAGCCATTATAGACTTACCAATATGTCTCCTGGGTCATGATGATTGTATTCACAAGCTGATGGTTTGGTAGACAAATTATTTTCTTTACTTTTCTTTCCAGCTAAACCCCACACAAGCTGGTGTCTACTTCCCAGGCAGAAGGAACACAACACAAGTCCTTATTTATCACTTCTGTATGTGAGAAGAATGACATCCTATTGCTCCAAATGTAATTTATCCTGCTATACAGAGTGATGGGATCCGCAACAAGACTTAGCAGAAGCAAGATCTGAGTAGTGTACTTGGCAACAATGTGGTGTTTGTAACTGCTCATGCACCCATCCTTATATAAGTAGTGCAACAATTGAAACTCTGTATATTCATGTTTAGAACAAAACAAGCCCTTTGAAATGTGAATAAGAATCTTGCACACAGTGTCCATGAAGATAAAGAAAGATATAGGGCCTTGTTCTCTACTCACTGTGATGTAAATCGGAAGGAACCCTATTGCACTTGATGGAATTATATCAGTGTCAAGTGCAGAAGCAAGCTCTTTCATTACATAACAGAAAAGCTTTCTGTTAACTCGAAGACCTGGCAGCTAAACTGCCCAGTTTCAATAGTACTCAAGTCTAAGGACACCAAACACATGTTGACACATTCCACAAAGCTATTACCTCCGCATTCCCCAAGTAGATAGACTCTATGGGTATAAAACACTGCTCCTAAATGTCCAGTTCGCTTGGATCATGAACTGTTTTGCCTAATTCCATTGTCCAAGCTTCTAAAAGACCTTACACATGACTGGAGTTGGGCAGGTACTGCCAACAGTTTTCTGTGAATATTTGTTTGACTTTTGAAATGAATTGACTTTGCCCCATGGAATCAGGTCATTAACTGTGTTCCCATCCCTGTTGAGTTTGCCTTCCATGCTTATTCTAGTGACTGAGTTTACTGGCGGGAATGTTTTCATAAATAAGGAATTTGAAGTGAACAATGGTGAACATTCATATTCATATTTCTGTCCCCATAATCTCACCGTTGTCCTACAGGAACCTTCGTATTCATTAAGAAGAGAAGTTGGTGACCCTCCAGAAGTAAATGCCAGCCTGAGAAACTCAGGAGGACACAGTATCAGATGGCCAAGGTTACAAAGAACAATGATTTTCTTAAATGTTGTCTGCGTCTTCACTTCAAAAGTATGTTGATTCATTGCTTTCTATTGAGCTGTATAAGATTAATGCTTTTTCCACACTCTGCAGATTTCTCTTGCTTGTTACTCTCCAAAGGGAATTTATTGTACTCACCCATCTCCTCCAATCTTTGTATGTCTATCTTTTGTGTAACCACTGTATCTTATTATTTGAAAAAGAAAAGCATCTTTTATTATGTCTGTTTCATGAATGAAACTATCATATTTCAACAATAAAATAGACGTATAATACATATTAAGAAGACGTCAGCCCCCAGCACTCAAGAACCATATTGCAATAAGAAGAGTCCCATGGGAGTGGTACACACTACCAGACTCTTCTGTAGCAGTGACCTTTGCAGAGAGGTTCTCTACCCTTTCTGAAGACACTATGATTGTTGAGTAGGTGTGGTACAGTGTAGTCACACCTCCCTGAGACTTTCTCCCATATGCAGACATTCCACCCAGTGAAGAAATCATCTTATGTACACTTCTCCACATCCCAACCATCCTGCACACTCATCTCCACTCAAAGACACTTTGGTCCAGATCCTCTGTATTGGGAATTAGATGCCTTGAAGGATATGGGCCTTGGCTACCCCATGCAGATGTAAACCCGCACGTACAGTGAGGCTCTTTGTCCCCTCTAGTGGTTAGTCCACTTGTAGTGATTTATGAGCCTACCACAGCCCTTGAAACAAGGGTCTGAAATAGTAAGCTCAGCCAATATAGCCTTAAACTTTTAGAACCAGAGGTCCTGGGTTCTAATCCATGCTGATGAAGATTCATCAAGGGTTATTGAGTTACAGAGGCTGTTCAAGAGATTCCTATTTCTGTCAAATATTTCATCCAGTACATGACAGACTCTCTTTTCCAAGAGAAATTCTGCTTCCCCATGTTTATACTTCTGCATGAGACAATCCACTCCTATCCCTTTTACCCCACGCCCTTCCATTCATCTAGGGGAGAATCAGAGAACTTCTCTTCCCTTTCTTTGGTATAAGTCAGACCCTTTTTCACAAGTAACTTTCTATCTTTTTTGTGTGGGAGGACCTACACAAACAGATTGGGCTGATCTATTCCAGCACCTTGGAACCCACCAAATCACAGCTTTTGTAAAAGAAAAAATGTTCCTTGGGTCAGAATTTCCTGCCCCTCCCCTCATTTTTCTGCTGTGTCTTGGGTGCTGCTTGGGTGTTACCCTCTGTGGATTTACAGAAAGATTGTGTAAAAGGAAAACTTTTCCCAAGACTATGTACATGAAGAAGTGATAAGGATGAACTTTTAACTTGCTATGGAAAAAGGCTTTTGGCGAGTGACTAACTCTTCAGTAATGGCATTCACGCAATTCCTACTCTGACAAATGTGTCTGCTGATCTTGTTGATCTACTAGATTTTTGTTAGTGTGGGGTAATCCTTTGAAGCATTGTAGACACCTGTTTCATACCACTCTTAACCTGAAGCCATGTTAATAAAAATGTACTTCTCAAAGACCTTCTAGTTTCATCCATTTTAATCTTTGGCCTTTTAGGAAAAGTGCTGATACCTGACGGATAAAGTTTTATAACTGAGCAAAGGCTGTTACCTTCAAGCCACGTTAGTCCAACTGTTTATTAACTCCAACCAGTAGAGTCAGTCTTAATAATGTTCTACCTTTTGCTGAAGGCCAATTTCAGACGTGTTATCAGCCTACTTTACCTTGCCTGACTTAAGCTTTCTTTTGGCTCTTAAGCAATGTAAATCCCTTTCTACGTTACCAGAGTTAATATAAGTGGGGCTAAGGAAGTTTAGATGTAGGACAGTCTCATTTAGTGTCAAGGAATCTAACTCCACCTCTGAATTTGGCCCTGAGCGCTTGCTCCTGCTCACTAGCCAGTGGAATTTGTTGTCTCTGTCACAGTCACATATCTTGAAAAAAAATTCAGATACCGGTGGAAGGTACTGGGCACACAGCAAACCCCAGATTGCTGCTGCACTTGCTGTCCCCTGGTAAGGGGGTATTGACAAAGCTTGAAACTTGCACTCCCTAAGAGAACTGCTGGAAAGACCAGCTGAGGATTGGGCTACAGGGCAATCATGCCATAGGTGCCTCTTTGTGGAGTGATTTCTGTATTGTTAAAATTTTGGGCACTGAACTTTGAGGAGCACTCTGAGTGATTTGGGAAATGCTACGTGCTTTCAGTGAGACAGTGCATATTGTCAGGTTTCAGAGTAGCAGCTGTGTTAGTCTGTATTCGCAAAAAGAAAAGGAGTACTTGTGGTACCTTAGAGACTAACAAATTTATTAGAGCATAAGCTTTCGTGAGCTACAGCTCACTTCATCGGTAGCTCACGAAAGCTTATGCTCTAATAAATTTGTTAGTCTCTAAGGTGCCACAAGTACTCCTTTTCTTAGTGCATATTGTATAAGCTTGTTTCAGCAAAAGAACATTAGATCAAGTTCTTGTTTTGAGCATTTTTGCTTATTAAGGTCTTGGTCATGAGCCCAGTTGTGTCTGCCATTAGTCTCTTGTGTGCATCACTAGACTCTGTGTTGGGGGAGAGCACTGCAGTCTAAGCAGCTATTCCCTCTCCTGAGCAGGTGGGTAGGGAGGGGTTGGCATCTTGGCTCTGTCTGCCTCAAAGAGGCAGCCATTGGAGCTGAGCTGGTGCAGAGGAGGAAGCAAGCTGCACCAGGAAAAGGGCTGGCAAAGCTTGCTGCCCCCATGTGTGCTTTGTGCTGCCCAGCCCAGCTTATTACCTTAAATAGGACACTTAACTTAAACACTCTGGATGAGATAAAACAATCTCATTAACAAAAAAAAAAAGGTTTTAAGTGAGTACAAATAATGAGGCATAAGAGTCAGAAACAGGTACAAGAAAAATAAAGATAAAATACTTCCTAGTGCTTAATTTAGCAATCTATATTAGATTCGAGTGACATTTCTCACCACATGTTTCCAGCAAGATTACTGACCAAACTCTTTGGGTGAGGATGCCCCTGCCAGAATCCAACAGCTGTTTCCTTTGCCTTCTGAGGTGCAGCGAATACGATTGGCAGGGAGAGAGAGAGAGGTGCCTTAGAGTTTTAGTCCTTCCTTTTTATAGTTTCAATCCCACTCTTGAAAAACATTTCCAGCTGAGACCCAGGAACCAGTCTATGTGAAAGGATATCCCCTGCTGTTTTTGTCACCTGATTGAGCTTACTTTGTTTTCTCTTCCTGCATGATAACTCTATTTATTGCTTAAATGCAAATTAAGGCAAACACACATTCCTTTGTTTAGGACAGACTTGTTTGGCAACTTCTGTCTGGGCTGGGCAGTGGCGTTTGGAACATGTGTTAATAACATCATACAGAGGAATCTTATAACTTCACATACAGTGTTGCCACACATGTTTTATCAGGGCCATTGTGACCAGCAAATGATGAGTTTTTAAATGATACCTTACAAGGCATACCTTGTGCAAAGATGATTACAACAGTGTGTAGGGGTGTAAATACAGGGGTGTATTCTGTTACATAGGAAGAGTGGGGATAGGACATGAAGGACCTTAAAAGTAAAGACAAGTAGCTTACGGATGCTGTGATGGCAAATGGGAGGGATGCAAAGAGAGAGATGACATGGTCTAAGCAACGAACTAGGAAAATGATCCCCGCAGAAATATATTGAATGGGTATGAGTGAGAAGACTGCATTTAACAAGATCAAAGAAGAGGATGCTGGAAAAATTGAGATGTAAGATGATGATTCATAGATTCATAGATTCATAGATACTAAGGTCAGAAGGGACCATTCTGATCATCTAGTCCGATGATGAGATCCAAGACAAGCGTTTTAGTTGTGTGGCTGTATAGGAAAGGCCATATCTTTTAGATGTTAGGCAGGAAGACTGAGACACAGCCTGGATGTTAGGATTAGAAAGAGGGTTGTGTTGAAGATGATGGCCAAGTTATGGGTCCAAGTGTCAGGGTGGATGCAGATGTTGTTGACAGTGGTTGAAAAAGGTGGATGATCTTTGCGGGGAAAGATTAAGGGGTCTCTTTTGGCTATTCTGATCTTAAATTGATGGCTGTACATTCATGAGGAAATATTAGATAGACAGGCTGAGATATTAGTTTGGACAGAAGGAAAAGATCCAAAATAGAAAGGTAGCTTGGTGAGTCATCTGTGTAGAGATGATAGTTAAATGTATGTTTTGTGAAGGAGATTACTCAGAAATGAGGGCTAGAGGTAGATGAGAAGGGGACCAACAGAGAACTGTTTGGAACTCCCACAGAAAGTTGGAGAGGGGATGAGGAAGGACACACTGAAGGAAGGGTAGGAGGAGAACTAGGAGATGATTGAGTCCCAGAAGCCAATGGAGGACAAGATTTCAAGAGGGAGAGTGTGGTCAAGAGTGTCAAAGATCACTGTTAGGTTGAGCAGGATGAGAATGCAATATTGATTCTGGGCTTCAGCCAAGAAGAAGTCATTAGAGACATTGGTGAGAGTTGTTTCAGTGGAGTGCAATGGGTGGAAACCAGATTGAAGAGGGTCAAAGATGGAACTAGAGTAGGGGAACTCAAGACAGTGTTTAGACAGCAGGTTCAGTAAGCTTAGAGATAAAAGGGATAAGGGAGATGGGGTGAAATTTGGAGAGGCAAGTGGGGTCAAGAGTGGCTTTTTTAATGAGACACTGAAGCTCGTTTGTATTGCAAGGGGGAAAGAACCAGAGGAGAATGAGAGGTTGAGGAGAAGGGTAAGATATGGGGTCAGCAACATATTTCAGAATGAGAGCAGTGTTTGGTAAAGACCCAGTTAAATGAATGACCCTTTTGGTTAGTGGGAAAGTTGAACCAGGGTGCAGGTTGAATGAGGAGCTGAAGGTGAATAGACAGAGTTAAGGTGTTGGATGGGTCATCAACGTGGAAGCTGAAGTCACAGAGGATGAGTGATGGGGATTGCAAGGAGAAGAAGAGAAAGCCAGGAATCTAAATCTGAGAGAAAAGTTGTCCATAGCTGGTAGATACAAAGCAAGTGCAATGCTTGTAGAGTGGCTGGAATGGTTTCTTAGTAAGGCTGTAACTTGTGATACTTCAGCTGATAACGAGGTGGCTTTTAGAATGTTTAGTATCAGTCAGTCACATTATAATGTTACCCATTAGTATAATAGATTTCCTTCCAAAATTCAAAATGGTCATACATAATATATTAAGATGTTTTTCTATGGGCTCACACTAATATCCTTCTCAGAATGAAATCTTCTTAATGCAATGGCTACAGTATACTTGTTTATATCTATAAGAGCCTTACACTTGAAAATAATGAGGCCACTGAATGATGTACCAACTTAAGTCGTTAGTGTGTGGCTAAGAAATCAAAAGGGAGAGTTTGAATCAATAGATACCATGTATTAATATGTCTCTCTCCTAGCAGAAACCCTTAATACAATTCTTACAAATGCTATTCTAACAAGGATAATGTTAAGAACAAATAGATTTTTTCTTCTGTCTTCATTTGATTCTCAATTGTTTTTTATTTTTACTAGTAAAGAAAATGCAAAGGAGTCCAAAACACTCTATAAAGTTAATACATGGTGGATATGTTTAGCAAGGGGACACAAATTATATTTACACTCACGTCAAGGCCCCTTTACACTACTAGTGTAGTGTAAAGTGGCTTTAGGGTACATCTACACTGAAACTCCACCCCCCCCCCCAGCCTATGGCAGCAAGTCTCGTAGCCCTGGTCAAAGGACTTGGGCTTGTGGAGCTTGTAATTCGGGGCTAGAAATAGCAGTGTAGATTTTCCCTCTAGAGCTGGAGCCTGGGCTGAGACCCTCCCCCTCACCAGGTTTCAGAGCCAAGGCTCCACCGGCCCCTCAAGCCCAAATGTCTACATTACTATTCCACAAAGCGATAAACAGCTTTTCATGCTATAGTTCCTCTTTAGTATCTGTGCTCCATATAGTCTCTGTTGTGCTGGGCTTAACTCTCCAGGAGAAGTGGCAGAAAGTTTTCCAGTCCTACAAAAATTTTTGAGAGTAAAAATATCCTGTTCAATAGCAGGATGAAACTGTAAATTTATGATACTTTTTATTCTTAAAAAAAAACACCAAAGGGCTGCTAGGAGTCTGGTGGTTAGGTCATTCACCTCTGAAGTGGGAGACTTCAGATCAAATCCTTGCTTTACCTGAGTTGGAGCACCTGAGTCCCAGGTGAGTGCTCTAACTGCCTGACGATTTGGGGAGAGGCGTGTCTCTCTCAATCTCTCCCGTTAGAGGTGGTCCACTTTGTATACATAATTAAATATTAATTGGACCAGAAAGCCCCAACCATCAGGATATTGTAGGTGGGTCTGTTTCCATTCTTTAGGCCAGAAATTCCATTCTGTACCCGATAAACCTTCTGATGAAAGTTTAGTTGAAACTGGTATGTTCCCATGAAAAGTTTCAACAAATTAGCATTCCCCTCCACATGCCAGCTCACCCAACCCAAAATTTAGTCAAAAAATTCTCAATCAGCGGTCCAGCCCCACTCATCACTTATTTTGCCAGTTTAGCAGAGCCTGGATTTGGGGAGCTCCTGCACATACCATAAGACTTATTTCTTCATTCACACCTTTGACTGACTATAAATAATTTGAAATAGTGAGATCTGAGAGTGGTGAGGGATTCCATTTAGTACATGGAAGATTGTCTTATTTTAAAATACTTTCAACTGTTAACACAATCAATAGCTAATATAAATCAAGCAATAGCTATTATGTACTGCTCAGGTGTGAAGACAATAGGGCCATTGTCCATGTCTGGATACAATAGCCTGATTTACCCCCTCAAGATTTTGTGCTGTGAATGGAGTATGGGACGAGTGCATCAAGTTTTGCTTTTAAACATACTCAGTAAACAAATTTTGATTTGTAGCATTTGTAGTGTCTGCTTATTACACTCATCATAATTGTTTCACTGTCATCTTGCTTTCCCCCTGTCGATTTGTTGGATCCACTTGTTGGCTTTTATCACATATTTAGATCGTAAACTCCTTGGTGTGGGGACCAACTTTTCATTTCATGTGTATCTAGTGCCTTGGTCTTTGCTTCGATTTTTCCAAGGGCTGCTGCAATACAAATTATTATGACAACTCCTAAGCATGGTTGGTTGCATGTCTGCCTCACACAGCCAGATTCTGTCACCTTTATGCATGATGAAAGTGTACTTTATTAGTAGGCAAACAGGTTCAGGGATACTATCATCATGAACAGGCTCATTTATTCTAAGCTTTTTGGCTCGGGGCAATCTCTTACTCTAAGCTGGAGTCTACCTGATCCCTCCTCAGGGAGGAAGAGGTATAATGAATCTCTGCCCTTTTGTGAAGCCTGCCAAAAGGCCAGGCAAAACTGTAGCACTTGCTTTCAGATGAGCACAGGAGCTGCTCTATTCCTATTCCCCTGGGTTGTGCCATGCCCCAAATGGGGCAGGAAAGGCAGAGAAGGGGTGGCAGAGTTATGGTTCACTAACCCATGCGCTGGTCAGCACAGCTGATCAGTTTTTCAGTGGTAGACAAGGCGATAATGCAACTCATGTAAAGGAGTAGTAGCAGGTGTGTTTTTAGAGCCAAGCAATTGGTTTGGAGATGAATCATCATCCTTATTTAGATTTTATGGCTAAACCATGTAAACCATATAGTTCTTTTTATATGTCCAGTTCTGTAATAAAAAATATTAAATAAAAGGCGTTCTTCACAATATATAGTGATAGATTACTGCCGTTTTCCATTTACTTTCTACAGGGTACAATTTCTAGGAGAGAAACCATGAGAGGTACAGTAGAGGTATACTCCTTAGGGAGTATTTTAGAGATTTACTACAGTAGTTTCTAATGAGTGAAAGTTTCTTTCACCCTTTCCATATGATATTCAGAATCTCATTCTACCTTTTTGAACAAACCTCCTGGGGATATTAAGGCATGGGTGAATTGACCAGAATTTTCCTCCAAAACCTGATCTAAACCTTTTATTAGATTTGAAAAAAGTTCAATTTATGTTTCATTTTTTCACTGCCGGCATTCAGTGAGAAGGTCTTCCTGAAAGATCAGGAGAAAGGCTGCCTTAGCAGTATTCACACAAAAAAGATCTAATCGCACCCTTGGCTCCTGATTTTTGCAAGTTTTCCAGTCTTGCACCCTTGTGTCTCTTAGATTTTAGCTGCAATTGTATGGCCGACTATCAAAGAATGGGCCACACAGACACAGTGAGCGTGAGTTTAAACTCACAGGGGTTTTACATCAGTCTAATCCAGGCCTTGCTCCCCCCAAAAAAGGGGAGGGCGGCATGCGGGGTCACGTGCTATTCCCCCCAGTTTCTGCGAGCGCCTAACTGCCCTGCAGGGGTTGCTCTGCTCTGCTCCGCCTGCGTGGGGGGCTCTGTCCTGCCCACACTGTGCCTCCCCCACAACAGGCCAGAGCAAGCCCAGCAGCTGGGCTGGGGCAGGAGCTCTGGGTTGCTACCTCTGCAGCTGGACGCCACTTCCTGGGTCCTAGTGCCCACCCTGTTCCTGTACAACGGTGGGTGCCCACGGGGGGCAGGGCAAGGGGGTGGGGCTGCAGGAAGGGTGGGAGAGGGCAAGGGGAAGAGAAGGGGTTATGGAAATGAGGGGAGCCCGGCATGTGTGGTGTCCCCTCGGCAGCCCCAGCAGGCAAGTGGCCACAGCAGCACAGGGAGGCACCAGAGCAGCCAGGGCCAGAGTCAGTGGCCGCAGCTCCCTTGCTCAGGTCGCTACAGTGGCAGCTGGGACTCCCCTATTGAGACGACCCCTTCCCTCCCCCCCACCCCCCCAGCACTGGCAGCCCAGGCACCACTCCAGGCTGGGGGGAGAGAGCCAGGGAAAGTGGCTTCGGCCTGCATGTGTGCGAGTGCAGGCCTGGGCTCCCCCATTGCTGTCAAACTACACCCATGGTCTAACTCCACTTCCTGCAGTGGAATTACTCCTGCTTTGCATCTTTGTAAATGAGAGGAGAGTGAGGCCCGGCAACTGGAAGTGAAGAGAAAGCAAGTTCAAGTGTTACTGGCTCATAACAGTGAACGCAACTTAGAAGGTGAACAGCCGCAGTAGTGGAAGCTTTCAAGGGAAGTGATCCAAGCAGAGCGTTTTACAGTAGTCTATCCTAGAGGTGAAAAACAAATAGATCTGTGGATTTCGACTTTCTGCTGTCCACCCGTCACAAATTCATTGGTCTACTAAAACTGGGAAAAGCCCATCAAAAATCCTTGTTTGTTTGTGTCCAAGAAGATGAACCCATCATGAAAGCCTCATCTACGGAAAGGTAAACAAGATTTCAGATGTCTCCTTTGTGACACATTGTTAAATTTATTCTAGATTCATAGGAGGCTAGAAGGGAAATTCAGACTCATCCAGACTATACCTATTGTTCTTTTTTCAAAGGCTGGAGAGGAAAGATTGTCTAGTACAGGGGTGGCCAACCTGAGCCTGAGAAGGAGCCAGAATTTACCAATGTACATTGCCAAAGAGCCACAGTAATACATCAGCAGCCCCCCTATAGCTCTCCCCCTGCTTCCAGTGCCTCCCACCCACTGACAGCTCTGCCAATCAGTGCCTCCCCCACCCTCCCCACACCTCCTGATCAGCTGTTTTGTGGCATGCAGGAGGCTCGGGGGGTGGAGGGAAGGAGCAAGGGCATGGCAGGCTCAGGGGAGGGCGTGGGAAGGGGTGGAGTGGGGGCAGGGCCTGTGGCAGAGCCAGGGGTTGAGCAGTGAGCAGCCTCCATCACACTGGAAAGTTGGTTTCTGTAGCTCCAGCCCCAGAGTCAGTGCCTATACAAGGAGCCGCATATTAACTTCTGAAGAGCCACATGTGGCTCTGGCGTTACAGGTTGGCCACCCCTGGTCTACTGGTTAGGTAACTAGCCTAGAAGTTCTCAGTTCAAGTTCTTGATTTACCCCAAACTTTCTGTATGATTATGGCCAAGTCAGTTGGCCTCTCTGTGGTTCAGTTTCTCAGCTATCAAAAAGGCATATAATAGTATCTCACGGGGTGTTGCAAGAATAATTGATTCAAAGAGCATAAGGCTCTCAGACCTCAGGGAAATGGGGACACTGAAAAATGATTTTGGTCTTTTATAAACCTCACTCCAAAGGGTGCCTAACCAGAGCTCTGGGCATGCTTGACAATTAAACACAAAAACACAGAGCATACAAAGTAAAAATTGACTAAAGTAGCAGCACTTCTTTCTGTTACTCTACATGCATCATTTGAGCATCACTCATGTGACCAATACCAGTTTAAAGCCCATATTAGAGTTTTCCACCAGACAAATCCTTCAGCCCTTTTGTCAAAGCCTATTTAGAGTAGTGTAAATGTTCCAATCAATTTACCTGTAATGTCAAACTTCAGTAATTATTGCAGCCTCGTATATAGGTTATACTTTAACACCATGCCCACATTTGTTCTTCTGAATGTCCTTTCTTTGAGTGATTTTATTATATAATCACGAACATGTAGGGCAGGAAGGGACCTCAAGAAGCTGTCAATTCCAACCCCCTGAGCAGTGGCAGGATCAAGAAAACCCACATCATTCCTGACAGGTGTTCATCTTGTTCTCAAAAACCTCTAATGATGGAGATTCCACAGTTTTCTTTGGAATGCTATTCCTGAGCTTAACTACCCTTTTAGTCAAAAGTTTTTCCTGATAGCTATCCTCAATCTCTTTTGCTGCAGATTAAGCCCGTTTCTTCCTGTCCTACCTCCCTGAAGGACTTTATGTATTGATTTAACCATTTAGAATTAAATATGATAGGGATATTTAATTAAGTAGAAATTCAAGTTAATAGCTATGGGGACTGGAAATCTTCCAATTTTGTTTAAGGAGTGTTAGTGAAAGCTTTGGATGAATTTTTTTTAACTGTCTCAGAACATAATGTAAAGATGAAAGCTTTATCCCAAGATCAACATAGGAGCTTCTTTATTTCTCCTGAATATGTTAATTAATTAATTAGTATTTCTGTGGTGCTCATCACCATTGACATGATCACTGCAATCACTGGGGAGTTTTATTTAAAAACTGATGTCACAATATGTCAGGGCTAGGTCATGGGTGGCCAGGCTAGTAGTTAAAGCCAGAGTCAGATATCAGGAATCAGAGTTATCAGGGTTGATCTGGGGTCAGGAACCAGGGGCCAGTGTCAGGAGCCTAGGCTGAGTCACAAGCTGGGAGTTGGTGCCAGAAGATAGGCCAAGGTGAGGAAGCAGAAGTCAGAACCAGGAGACAAAGTCAAGTCAGAAACCAGGTAGCAGAGCCAAGAGGTAAAGCCAAGGTCAGGAACTAGGGACTGAGAGTAGCATGAGGAAGCAGGGTCTTTAGCAGCAGTTAGCTGAAGTTCCACCTAGTTGTACAGACAAACTTTCTGTAGCCTCTTCAGGCTTAAATAGTATGTCAGACTCATCAGGACTGTCCTGTCTGTCAGGTCCTGGGTGGGCAGCACCTCCTGTGGTGTGTGGGCCCCTGAAGCTCATACCTGCCAAGTGTTTCTGCAGCCAGAACTGTTAGGTTGCAGTGTGGTTGCTGATCAGGTACCATAGGCGCTGACTCTGTGAGTGCTGTGGGGTTGGAGCACACGGGAAAAAATTAGCAGGTGCTCTGCATCCACCAGCAGCCAAGCTCCCCCTGCCCCACCCCCTCCTCTTCCCCTGAGCGCAGTGTCCCCGTTCCTCCTCCTCCCAGCGCTTCCCACCCACAGCCAAACAGCTGTTTGGCGGCACTTAGGACTCTCCAGAAGGGAGGGGGAGGAGCGGGGACATGGCGCACTTGGAGGAGGACGTGGTAAAGAGGTGGGGTAGGGGTAGGGACTTGGGGGAAGGAGGTGGAATTGGGGCGGGGCGAGAGTGGTGCAGGGGCAGGGGCAGGGGGGTGGGGTCCAGCACCCATGGGGTAGAGGGGAAGTCGGCGCCTATGTCAGGGACTCTCTAGTTTCTTGACTCACTACTCCTTAGACAATAAGGCCTGTAATATCTGTGGATCATGTACCAATACACTGAGACTGTACTCATTTAGGTCTTAATTCAGGTACGCACATCATGAGGTCCACACCTTATTCAGGAAAAGCATGTAAACACATGCCTAACGTCAAAAATGTGCTTTAGTCCCATTGACTTCAATGGGATGCAAGCACATGACTATACACCCATCATGAATAGGGATTGTGATGTTGTCTAATTAAAACATAATTATACAAACCATTGTTGCTACCACTGCTATATAATTGCAGCAAATCTTATGCAAAATATAATTCATGGCCAGAAAGGGTTAAACAGCTTTCAGGCTGAATAACCCAAAAATGACCTTTAAAAACATGGTAGAAATGGTCATTAGGGCCATTCTATGGCTAGGTAGGCTAGAACTTTGAAATGCAACCCTATATTGTTAGAAGTTAGAAGTGATACTAATTGTGTGTATCTTAGATGCTACCTATGTAAACAGACAATTCCTGTCTGTCATTATAGCTACTAATTCAAAGATCAGAAGGGAATATTAACATTTAGATGAATCTTGGGTGAAATCATGTCATTGTCTATATGTCTCTTAGAAGTTTGTGGTAGACTGCTTAATGGATAAATTTCCCTATGTTAATTTGTATAACTAATTACTGGCAGTGTTTAGAAAACAGAAGGTTACAACAAAAGCTTATTGTTTACCCAGGACTGTGTGGTCAAGTGAATGCGAGAACACTATATAAAGAGCCTTGGGTCCTGATCCTGTTTATCTCAGATCTGCTTAAGCTTCATCAGGGGAAGTTTGAGTCACCAGATTGAGATCCCAGTTATGCTGGTACTCCCTGAAGGTGATGTTGGACATTGGACTATAACCTATGAAATAAATTTTAAAAGAACTCTTTGCAACTACAAAGCTCACCATCTCTGCAATGTGTCTGAACCTCAATAACTGAACTCAAGTCTGTATGTATATTGATCTTTTAACCATACTCTCTCTCTCTCTTTTCTTTTTTTAATAAATTTTAGTTTAGTTAATAAGAA
The DNA here is from genome assembly GCF_009764565.3 of Dermochelys coriacea. NCBI lineage: Eukaryota > Metazoa > Chordata > Testudines > Dermochelyidae > Dermochelys > Dermochelys coriacea. The sequence goes on from NC_050069.1 coordinate 85,232,588, forward strand.
TTGGTTGTAAGCGTGTATTTGGGTAAGATCTGGAATATTCAATAATCTGGGAGGTAATGTGTCCAATCCTTTGGGGTTGGTAGAATCTTTTCTTTCATATGATGAAATAAGATTTTCAGAAGTCTTCATCATATTTGACCTGGATACCTGGATGGAGGCCTGAGGCTGGGTTACTTCGAGGGAATTGTGTTGTTGGCTGTTTTATGCTGGATTGGTAAATCTAAATATTGAAAATATCCACCATTTTGGGGGATTATCTACCCCATTCTTTGCAGTTCTCCCTAATTGAGTGACCTCAGCTGGCCCCCACTGGGATCCAGGTCAGAGTGGCGTAGTTGTGCTAGGATACACATTACCACAAGTTAATTGAGTTTTTGGATCAGAACCTCATGCTTGTCAAAAATTAATTTTGATATTGGAGAGTTTAAAGATTAAAATCAGCTACAGTGATTGAGCAAGGAGTATATGAAGATCTTGACAGAAAAATGAAGAATTGTGCTCACAGCGGGGGTTGCCTTTTAAGAAAAAGGCCCCAGAGCAGGAACTGAAAAATCCGTTAATGGCCAGTAATAAAGAAGCTGTTTTATGCTGGTTTGGTAAATCTAAGTATTGAAATATCCACCAGTTTTGGGACTTATCTGCCCCATTCTTTGCAGTTTACCCTAATTGAGTGACCCCAGCTGGCCCCCACTGGGACCCCAGTCACAGGGATACTTTCCTGAATTGGAGTTTTAAGGCCCTTTCCCCCTCAAAGAATCTCAAGAAATGCCACATTATGTATGTGTACCTGGTTAGTGAAATTTGGTCATGTAGTGTTGTTTTGGAGGCTGTCTTTACATTGTGTCCTTTTAAAGTTTAATATTTTGTATTTATATTTGTGTACATGCAAGGATTTTCTTTAAACCCCCATTTTCTTTGCACTGTATTCTGGGTGTCTTTTCTCCTTTAACTAGACTCTATTAAATTATTTGCTCTGAAATTACAGAGCACTTGCAATGCTGCTTTTTAAAACATGTAGGGATGTGATTTTTGTGCTTATGTTCATTAAAAGCTGGTTTGCATTAGTAACTGTAGTTTTCCTTTTTTTAACTTGCATACTAGGTAGAAAACAAACCTCCCATGATGTTCAGAATGGAAAGTGATGTAAGGAACTGTTTGTCCAGACTGAAAGGTAATTCATACTGAGCAGCTCTGGCCAAATCAACTGTAATTAAAATAATTTTTAACTTTTCTGACTGGAGCCTTGGCAATATCAGTAAATAGGGAAAAAATAACAAATAGATGAAATCAAAGTTTTGAGATTTGGTCCTGGCTATAAACCAATATGCCTACTCTGTTCTTCTCTGAATTTCTTATAGATATGTTGGACCCAACATATTTCTTATTATTTCTGAGCTTTGATGAGAGTAAATACTTCAATTACTTGTGAAACCTGAGTACAGGCCTCCAGGTTTCTTTGTTTCCCCTGCTACAGTTGTTGCCATCACTAAGGAAAGTAGCTCCTGTTCTGCTTCAAGTATGTTTAGCAAGAGAAGCAGCAGAGAAACCTCAGTGACCAGTATTGTTTTCTTGGCAGGGAAAAGGTTTTCAGTTCATCTTTAACATTGGGGCAAGTTTGTATGACTGTTACCAGTGAATTCAAATAATGGTCCTGGGAAATATTTAGGGTCTGGTTCTGCCCTGCTTTGCTTCTTAGGTAGTCATATAGGCCCTGATTTATCCAGGCACTCAAGGATGTGTCCAGTTTTAGTCTTGTGAATAGTAACTTCAACGGGGCTCTTCACGTGTTTAAAGTTAGACACGTGCTCAAGTATCTAGCTGAATTGGTGCCTTACTCCTGTGAAAAAGTGAGCAGTCAGAATGGTAGCATTTTACACTCCCTTTGCAACTGGGCCCACATTTTTCTTCTTAACGCTATATCCAGGGCAGAGTAATATTTACGCTTGGATCTCTTGCAATTTCCGAAATATTGGAGATGGATCTAAGCTGCAAAGTATGGATCCGGATCTGGATAATAACTCTGAGACAAACCGGCAGTTTCAGAAAAGTTTCACAACATTGGGGTAAAAGAGTCGTATTTTGGATCCATAATCATTACAGACACCTTGCTGAATCCTAAAGCATTCTTTCATGGTGCTGTTATGGTAATGAAGAGACCCAATGGAACCCCATCTCCATTCCTAATTAATTCTGGTGGCTGCCATTGCAGGTGACAATCTAGTTTCTTCTTATCTTAGACTTTGCTGCTGGTGGAATCACTGCAGCGACTACAGCTGCTACTGCTGGTTTGTCTATGGCCTTTCAGATGAATCTAGGATCACAAATACGTGCTCCACTGCATGAGGAAAGAAACCTAATTTTGTGCCTCAGGAAACAGAACTGCTGGTGCAGAGTGTCACCAAGTATTACAGCCTCTTTTATGGAGTGGGAGCACTGAAAGGGCAGCTTGAATGTGGAAGAGAAGTTTGACTGCTAACAATTCTCCTGGGTGGCTACTATGAAAGGTATGGAAGTATTAAAACACAACAACTGGGAAAAAAGTATCAAAGACGACTGGTGGAGGTGGGAGGGAAAGAGAACACGGCCATCCCTGGCAACTATGAAAGACAACTGTTACCACTGCTGAGAAGAAATGCTTTCCATTCTAGAATTCCTCTAGAAGAAATGATTGTAGGGACACAGACCACTCAAGTCAGCTATGCTAAAGGAGAGGAGATTTACCATTGGTTAAGTGTTAGAAAGAATATTTGCAAAAAGGAGGTATCACCTGACTCAAATAGGCAATCAGGTATTGATCCTTGCATCTGCAATGCACATACTGTATGTTTTTAGGGATATAGAATACGAACAGCATTATAGTAAGCTAAATATTTAAACAGAAAAATGAGAACAAATATTGCATACTGCAATATGACAAAGCTCACTTTGATAATGGAAACATAACTGTGCTGCTCTGGGAAGGCTACTTTCAGTTGAATCTCCACAGCAGGGGAAAAGGGTGTGTGTGAAAAGATAAGACAGCTTGAGCTCCAAAGATTCAATGGGGGAATGATGCATGTCCCCACTCCACTCCTGCCCTGCTGACTTTCCCTTTCATCCACCCACTTTACATGGGAGTAGGATCAAGGGGTGCAAAACAGTGGAGAATCAAATCCTCTTTTCTGATTCATGGGGATAATCTGGATCTACACCTGTCTAATTGCAGGACTGGGCCTATGATTTTTAAGATATTTGCCATTTATCCACACTATAGTTCAGCATCTGCTGCCACAGAATTTCAATGAACAATGCATATCCTGAATGTTAGAACTGTTTTATTACTACTGCATGCTTATATAAATTAAAATATACAACAACGGATAGATGGCTACACAGTGGCAGAACATAACAAACACTTCTCCCAGGAATCTAATGTTTTCTTCTGTGCAAGAGAAATTCAGCAGGTGGAAAGCTGACTCTCGGGCTTCATTCTACACATACAGAGTGGGATGAGTATGTCATCCACCATTTTAGTTCACCTACAAAACTAGTCTGTCTAGAGACCTACATTGTCAGAACTTTAGCTAGTGTAAGTCAGTGTAGCTCTGTTGACTAAAATGGAGCTACATTGATTTACCCCTGCTGAGGATCTTGCTCCCTGTCTCCCTAGATAGCTGATCATTCAGTACTTGCATTGTCCTTTCCATCAGTGCAGAATTCCATTAGACATAGGGACCCTGTTAGATGACAGCGAATCCTTAAATCATGCAAAACCAACGTTAACGTTTTAGGAAAATCATGACAATGGTGTTCAATAGGTTGAGTCAAATCTGTACCGAGGGGACTAATGTGTCTGGCTCCATGCTGTAATTCTATACATTCTTGGAATTGCATTGCTCTTTGGCTGCATAGATTTTGGTGGCAGGAAGAACAATACATTCCACAGATGTTATGCAACTTTGATTGGTATAGTCAATAGAGCCTTGTAGACTACATTAGCATTCAATATAGAATCATATATATAGAATATAGAACAGAATCATAGAAGTGTTGGACTGGAAGGAACCATGAGTTGTCATCTAGTCCAGTCCCCTGCACTCAGGACAGGACTATGTAATAACTAGACCATTCCTGACAGGTGTTTGTTTAACTTGTTCGTAACAGCCTCCAATGATGGAGATTCCACAAACTAGGCAATGTGTTTCAGTGCTTAACTATCCTGACAGGATGTTTTTTCCTAATGTCCAACCTGTCAATATCTTCAAATGGACAATCTGATGGTAAGAAATTTTAACTCCCTTCACTCTAAACTAATATTTTTGATTGGGAAGAATCTGGAAAGAAAAAACTGGATTACCCAATACACGCTGGAAAAGGTTAGCAGTAGGCTTGGGTGAAGAAAAGGGATCTATGTATCTAATAACTAAGGCTGCATGTCCGTCACGGATATCACAGATTCTGTGACTTTCCATGACCTCTGTGACTTCTGCAGCAGCTGGTGCGGCTGGCTCCAGGGCTGCCTAAGATGATCAGGCAGCCCCTTGGCCAGCAGCACCAGCTGCTGCTGGGGCAGTTTGCATGTGGGAGGGGGTTCAGGGCTTGGGGCAGGGGGTTGGGGTGTGGGGCGGTGCTTACCTGGTGGGGGGCTCCCCAGAAGCAGCCAGCATGTCCCTGCAGCTCCTAGGTGGAGGGACCAAGAGGCTCCATGTGCTGTCCATGCTGTCAGGTGCTGCCCCCACAGCTCCCATTAGCTGCCCCCCTAGCACCAGTGGGGTTCCCAGCCCACACCCCCAGCACCCGTGGTTCCCCCAGACTGCCCCCCCAGAGCACCTGTGGCCCCCCTTCAGCCCAAGGTTTAGTCAGGGGTATATAGTACAAGTCATGGACAGGTCACAGGTTGTGAATTTTTGTTTACTGCCCGTGACCTGTCCATGACTATTACTAAAAATACCCTTGACTAAAACATAGCCTTACTAATAACCATTTATTTTTTTCTGACTTTGCAGAAATTTGACTTCTCACTAGACCCACAAGCCAACAGGCCATAGAAAAGTTAAGACCTCTCTTCTTTTTGCAATATGTAAGAAATAAGTCCCTGTCCATCAGCCACAGTTTGTCAACTATGAATTCCAAGATTTTGGGATACAGACTGACTTCAAGCAGGGATTGGCTTCAAGGCAATTATCTGGTAGAGAAAGCACTGCAGTTTACTACAACAAACATATTAGCTCTGCTGAGCTATTTAAGCCAATAGCCACATCTGCCATCAGAGTCAGCCCAACTCAGCTGATTATGGATTACAGATCAAAAAATGCAGTCAAATGTAAAGGTACGTCCTTTTCCTCAGTATTCGGTTTAAAGGACGTGAGGTTGAGAGATGCCAAATCTAAGCGGGATTAGGCTTTCTCCTTCAACCATTGCAATGCAGTTTAACCAAATTTAATTCAGGAGATCCAGAGATGAAAAAAGGGAATGAGGAAAAATATTGGACTACCACAACTGTTATCACTAGATGTAGCTAATTGCACTAGGAGAGCCTACATGGTTGAGGCTGATCAAAACACTCAGTGTAGATGAAAAAGGTGGCATCTTCAGCTGTTTCAGACCTCAGCTGAATAGTAGTGTGGCCCTAGTAGCAATGAGCCTCTCATCCAGCCATTGTGAGGGAGAAAATCCTGTTGGGAAGATCCCTACACTTATTGAACAGATCCCTTTGGGATTTGACAATGCAAATGAATCAACAGGCTAAAATCCTCCTCATGACCAGAAGAGGACCAGATTTGGACTAGTGCTGAAAATGGTGACTTGTCTGGATCTATAATTTGGTGTTAAATATGAATTCTTGGTGAAGATTGTTCGTACAGCAAATAAGGGGGGAAAGATGTTTTATGTTGTGTTTCTTTGAATGTGTAGCAGGAAGCCAGGCAGGAGAGGGTCTGGGGAAGATTCTAGAAGCTCTACAGCTGAGACACAGAGAGAGACACTTCAAGGATTAAGATTATTTTCCTTATTCTAATAAAGGTTCTTGTTCATTGTAGGATGACAGTGATTCTTTACTATTGTCACATGACATAAAGGAAAACAGATCTTACGATTAAGGTCTAAACTGATTGCCACAGAGTTTATAAAGAAATTCCTCCCCCATGTACAGCATTAAAAATTGACCGGGGGCCTGATTGAACGCTCACTGAAACCAATGTTTTCCATTGACTTCAGGGGGCATTGGATTAATCCATTATGATAGTACTGGTGTTTTTGCCTTCTGACAAGTCCTATGTTCCTATACGAGCCAATCTGTTGCAGTGTGCTAACCTCCCTCACTCTAAATCTTATGTTTATCAAAAGTACAAAGGATACCTCACAGATAACAAAATGTGTAATGAACTATGCAAAAATATGTAAGTATGGCTTAATCTGCAACTGAAATTGCTCAGAACTAAATGCATCTTAAAATAGGAATTAACTTTTCAGAAAATGAAACAAATACAGTACAGCTATTCAAAGCAAACATCTGTTCAAACATAATTTTCCTGTTTATTGAGGTTTCTACTGTATTGAAGAAAAAGTCTCAAGGAGGCTGAACAAGTCAATCATTATATACCTTGTTAGTGTGACAGTCCCCTGTGTATTGTTTAACTGGAAACAAAACACAAATACACAAAACCCCTGCAGTGTCTGCTTCATGGTGCATAAATCTACCATGTGTCATGTCACTTGGAATATGATGGCAATGTACCAAATGGCAGAAGAAAATACACACACTCAGGGCTACATTTTCAAAAAATACATTTTAAAAAAAAAGTTGAAGGTTACACAAGTGTTCAAAAATATATAAACAGGAGTATTTTTACTAAAGCTGTTTTAATAGTGCAACTGGAATTGGAGGATTTTGTGAGCAAAAATGTTGTGCTCAGCGGAGTATTCTAATTACACAAGCAAATCACCAGATTTTCAAAATATTCTTTTTTTAACTTTGCAACTTCAGGCTAAGCAGTACAATGTCCCCTTTCTCACTACCACACCTGCCCCAACGTTCTTTATCTGTATTATGTTATGTATACCTGGGAATGGGGCCAGTGGAAGTCATGACTCCTGGATTCTGCTAGCAAGTCTGCCACTGACTTGCTGTATGATCTTCACATCGGGAAATATTTTCTGACTTGAGAGACTAATGTTAGGCATCTAAATCTATATTTAAGCACCTAAATAACCAGATCTTAGCTCCCAAAGATAATAACAAAAATGGAAGCCAACAAGAAGCTTGAATGCTATTAATTGTTATTTATTAATATTGCTGTGGTGCTAGGGATATGTCTACGCAGTAAAGAAAAACCCACAGCTGACCTGTGCCAGCCAACTCCAGCTTGCAGGGCTCAGGCTGTGGGGCTGTTTCATTGCTATGTAGACTTCTGGACTTGGGCCCAAGCTCTGGAATCCTCCCAACCCACAAAGTCTAGAGCTGGGGATCCAGCCTGAGTCCAGAAGTCTACACTGCAATGAAACAGCCCCATGATCCCACGTTGTCTGGCATGGGCCAACCGCGGGTTTCTCTTTGCTATGTAGACATACCCTAGGAGTCCCAGTCATGGATAGGGACAAACAGAATAAAAAGACCCTGACCTTCAGAGCTTCGCAATCTAAATTGATGGAGGTTTATGAGCTGGGCTAGGCAAAGTAGCAAATTAAAAAAAATATTTTTTTGTCTGAACGATAAGATAGATAGCATTGAGAATACATTATTTGTCTGGACCAGATCCTGATCTCATCTACACCACAGTAAAGCTGGATTTCCTCTGATTTATACTGTTATATCTGAAATCAGAATATGACCTTCTCCCTGTGCAAGTATAATTAATCTGATTGAAAGGTTACCTACTTAAAATTAACATTTATGAATGCTTTGATTTTAAGATTGGCATCCAACTATATATGTCTGTGTCCAAGTCATTCCCTGTCTTTTGGAAATAAAAAAATATAAATGGAAAAATGACAATAGATTATAGTACTTACTCTAATTGAGAGGTCATTAATGGTGCATTGCTTATGAACTGTAATCTAAAGCGCAAATTAGAACAGATAAAGATGATGTTCTTGGTAATAGGAGTATTAGAAACTTTCAGATCAAATTGGATCTTGTCAGATCTGGTTGCATTATTCCCTGTCCTTCCATTGTCACATGCCTTCTGAGATTTCAGACATCTGTTCATATTATTTCATTGAGCCCCTGAGGCTCACATAACTGAAATCATGCCTAACTTTGTACAGTTCTTTTAAAAAGAGAGTTCTTCGTAACTTTCGTACAGAGTAAAGTAGGGTGGGGAAGAGAAGGAAAAGAAAAGAACTAAAAAATGTTGTTATATTTCACCACACCAGTGCCATTTTCATTAAGTTCCTAAAAGTAGACAGGGACCATGCAATCAATTAAGACAACTACAGAAACAAAGGTTTCAGAGTAGCAGCCGTGTTAGTCTGTATTCGCAAAAAGAAAAGGAGTACTTGGGGCACCTTAGAGACTAAGAAATTTATTAGAGCATAAGCTTTCGTGAGCTACAGCTCACTTCATCAGATGCATTTGGTGGAAAAAACAGAGGAGAGATTTATATACACACACAGAGAACATGAAACAATGGGTTTATCATACACACTGTAAAGAGAGTGATCACTTAAGATAAGCCATCACCAGCAGTGGGCGGGGGGAAGGAGGAAAACCTTTCATGGTGACAAGCAAGGTAGGCTAATTCCAGCAGTTAACAAGAATATCAGAGGAACAGTGGAGGGTGGGGTGGGGGGGAGAAATACCATGGGGAAATAGTTTTACTTTGTGTAATGACTCATCCATTCCCAGTCTCTATTCAAGCCTAAGTTAATTGTATCCAGTTTGCAAATTAATTCCAATTCAGCAGTCTCTCGTTGGAGTCTGTTTTTGAAGCTTTTTTGTTGAAGGATAGCCACTCTTAGGTCTGTAATTGAGTGACCAGAGAGATCGAAGTGTTCTCCAACTGGTTTTTGAATGTTATAATTCTTGACGTCTGATTTGTGTCCATTCATTCTTTTACGTAGAGACTGTCCAGTTTGACCAATGTACATGGCAGAGGGGCATTGCTGGCACATGATGGCATATATCACATTGGTAGATGCGCAGGTGAATGAGCCTCTGATAGTGTGGCTGAAGTGATTAGGCCCTATGATGGTATCCCCTGAATAGATATGTGGACAGAGCTGGCAACGGGCTTTGTTGCAAGGATAGGTTCCTGGGTTAGTGGTTCTGTTGTGTGGTGTGTGGTTGCTGGTGAGTATTTGCTTCAGATTGGGGGGCTGTCTGTAAGCAAGGACTGGCCTGTCTCCCAAGATCTGTGAGAGTGACGGGTTGTCCTTCAGGATAGGTTGTAGATCTTTGGAGATGCGTTGGAGAGGTTTTAGTTGGGGGCTGAAGGTGATGGCTAGTGGCGTTCTGTTATTTTCTTTGTTGGGCCTGTCCTGTAGTAGGTGACTTCTGGGTACTTTTCTGGCTCTGTCAGTCTGTTTCTTCACTTCAGCAGGTGGGTATTGTAGTTGTAGGAATGCATGATAGAGATCTTGTAGGTGTTTGTCTCTGTCTGAGGGGTTGGAGCAAATGCGGTTATATCGTAGAGCTTGGCTATAGACAATGGATCGAGTGGTATGATCTGGATGAAAGCTAGAGGCATGTAGGTAGGAATAGCGGTCCGTAGGTTTCCGATATAGGGTGGTGTTTATGTCACCATCGCTTATTAGCACCGTAGTGTCCAGGAAGTGGATCTCTTGTGTGGACTGGTCCAGGCTGAGGTTGATGGTGGGATGGAAATTGTTGAAATCATGGTGGAATTCCTCAAGAGCTTCTTTTCCATGGGTCCAGATGATGAAGATGTCATCAATGTAGCGCAAGTAGAGTAGGGGCATTAGGGGATGAGAGCTGAGGAAGCGTTGTTCTAAGTCAGCCATAAAAATGTTGGCATACTGTGGGGCCATGCGGGTACCCACCGCAGTGCCGCTGATTTGAAGGTATACATTGTCACCAAATGTGAAATAGTTATGGGTGAGGACAAAGTTCAGCTACCAGGTTAGCCGTGACAGTATTGGGAATAATGTTCCTGACGGCTTGTAGTCCATCTTTGTGTGGAATGTTGGTGTAGAGGGCTTCTACATCCATAGTGGCTAGGATGGTGTTTTTAGGAAGATCACCAATGGACTGTAGTTTCCTCAGGAAGTCAGTGGTGTCTCGAAGATAGCTGGGAGTGCTGGTAACGAAAGGCCTGAGGAGGGAGTCTACATAGCCAGACAATCCTGCTGTCAGGGTGCCAATGCCTGAGATGATGGGGCATCCAGGATTTCCAGGTTTATGGATCTTGGGTAGCAGATAGAATACCCCAGGTCGGGGTTCTAGGGGTGTGTCTGTGCGGATTTGTTCTTGTGCTTTTTCAGGGAGTTTCTTGAGCAAATGCTGTAGTTTCTTTTGGTAACTCTCAGTGGGATCAGAGGGTAATGGCTTGTAGAAAGTGGTGTTGGAGAGCTGCCTAGTAGCCTCTTGTTCATACTCCGACCTATTCATGATGACGACAGCACCTCCTTTGTCAGCCTTTTTGATTATGATGTCAGAGTTGTTTCTGAGGCTGTGGATGGCACTGTGTTCTGCATGGCTGAGGTTATGGGGTAAGCGATGCTGCTTTTCCACAATTTCAGCTCGTGCATGTCGGCAGAAGCACTCTATGTAGAAATCCAGGCTGCTGTTTCGACCTTCAGGAGGAGTCCACCCAGAATCCTTCTTTTTGTAGTGTTGGCAGGAAAGTCTCTGTGGGTTAATATGTTGGTCAGAGGTGTGTTGGAAATATTCCTTGAGTCGGAGACGTCGAAAATAGGATTCTAGGTCACCACAGAACTGTATCATGTTCGTGGGGGTGGAGGGGCAAAAGGAGAGGCCCCGAGATAGGACAGATTCTTCTGCTGGGCTAAGAGTATAGTTGGATAGATTAACAATATTGCTGGGTGGGTTACGGGAACCATTGTTGTGGCCCCTTGTGGCATATAGTAGTTTAGATAGCTTAGTGTCCTTTTTCTTTTGTAGAGAAGCAAAGTGTGTGTTGTAAATGGCTCGTCTAGTTTTTGTAAAGTCCAGCCACGAGGAAGTCGGAAACCTACTGACCGCTATTCCTACCTACATGCCTCTAGCTTTCATCCAGATCATACCACTCGATCCATTGTCTACAGCCAAGCCCTACGATATAACCGCATTTGCTCCAACCCCTCAGACAGAGACAAACACCTACAAGATCTCTATCATGCATTCCTACAACTACAATACCCACCTGCTGAAGTGAAGAAACAGATTGACAGAGCCAGAAGAGTACCCAGAAGTCACCTACTACAGGACAGGGCCAACAAAGAAAATAACAGAACGCCACTAGCCATCATCTTCAGCCCCCAACTAAAACCTCTCCAACGCATCATCAAGGATCTACAACCTATCCTGAAGGACAACCCGTCACTCTCACAGATCTTGGGAGACAGGCCAGTCCTTGCTTACAGACAGCCCCCCAATCTGAAGCAAATACTCACCAGCAACCACACACCACACAACAGAACCACTAACCCAGGAACCTATCCTTGCAACAAAGCCCGTTGCCAGCTCTGTCCACATATCTATTCAGGGGATACCATCATAGGGCCTAATCACATCAGCCACACTATCAGAGGCTTGTTCACCTGCGCATCTACCAATGTGATATATGCCATCATGTGCCAGCAATGCCCCTCTGCCATGTACATTGGCCAAACTGGACAGTCTCTACGTAAAAGAATGAATGGACACAAATCAGACGTCAAGAATTATAACATTCAAAAACCAGTTGGAGAACACTTCGATCTCTCTGGTCACTCGATTACAGACCTAAGAGTGGCTATCCTTCAACAAAAAAGCTTCAAAAACAGACTCCAACGAGAGACTGCTGAATTGGAATTAATTTGCAAACTGGATACAATTAACTTAGGCTTGAATAGAGACTGGGAATGGATGAGTCATTACACAAAGTAAAACTATTTCCCCATGGTATTTCTCCCCCCCACCCCAACCCCCACTGTTCCTCTGATATTCTTGTTAACTGCTGGAATTAGCCTACCTTGCTTGTCACCATGAAAGGTTTTCCTCCTTTCCCCCCCCTGTTGCTGGTGATGGCTTATCTTAAGTGATCACTCTCCTTACAGTGTGTATGATAAACCCATTGTTTCATGTTTTCTGAGTGTGGATATAAATCTCTGATCTTTTTTTTCCACCAAATGCATCCGATGAAGTGAGCTGTAGCTCACGAAAGCTTATGCTCTAATAAATTTGTTAGTCTCTAAGGTGCCACAAGTACTCCTTTTCCTTTTACAGAAACAAAGGAAATTTAAATGGTCAATATTTGTATTAAGCCACCAGAGAATATTATGAGATGCTATGAGTTCAAATGCCAGCCATATGGTGATGGCACATAGACACATCATATGTGTAGGCTATGATTTTCAAAGGTGCCTGATGGAGTCAGGTGCTCACATCCCATTGACAGGAAATGGCAGTTGGGTGCACTCCTGCAGCTGTGAACATGCAGGTGAACATGCAGGTCACAAGAGTGATCAAAACACTTTTTACCCAAATAGAAACTGCATTTGCTTCTCATGAATGAAGACTTGGTCCCAGTGGGCCAAGTATGTGTGACTTCAGATATAGAATTGTAACAGTCTATCTACCTATCTCTGACAAAGGAAGCTACATAGAAGCTACAGCTGGCCCATAATAGAGCAGCACACGTCCTAAATGGAAAGTGGTCACATTATAGATATGTTCCACTGGGTTCCTACACTGGTTCCTCACTGGGTGTTGGGTTCCATTCAAAATCCTGGACCGCATTTTCAAAGGACTGAGTGGGTTAGGACCAGACTATCTAAAGGACATCTCTCCCTTCTCACTATTGCCTCCCTCTACAATACTGTGATCAGCAGGCAGGATTCAGCTCTTCATCAGAACTGGTGATGAGACTTTCCTGAAGGGTTTGTGGCTGTGGAACTCAAGAGATCAACCTGAGCTCATGTTTTACCTGCTTCAGAGAAGAATCATTTGACTTGTCAAGTCTTCCCTCATTAGGAACAAGTCCTCTTTCTCTCATATAGATCTCCCGAGGAAGAAGGGTTAAAAGAAAAGCTACTTGCAGATCACCTAGGTACATAACCTGTTGGAGGGTTGAGCAGAGAATATTGTCTGAATAAGATGATACTAGTATCAAAAGTCTTGTATTTCGGCTCATAAATACCACTGATACTGGCCCAATTTAAATACATACACTGGACCAGGAGTAGATAAATAAATAATGGTTTGTATATGAATGTTCTGATCACTAACTTATTATGGGAAAAAATATAAACATTACTGCTTGCTGTTCTACTCATTAATATTAACCTGGGGTAGGCAAAAGCATACTAAAATTATGTTTGCAGTTATCATTAGTAAATTCATATTTGTCTTTTACTAACTCTCCCCACTGCAGTTTCAGCAAAAACCTGTGATTCTGCTTCAGACTCAGATAATTTTGATTTTGGAGGCTTGATCAAATTGGGCATTTGTTCGTTTTCATTTAGTCCTCAATAGCATTTATTTTGGTATTGACAGCTATTCAATATTTAACTTGAGGACTGAAATTTTCCATCTCTAAGGAGTCTGTGTGACATTAGGATATTTTGTGGAAGAGAGAGCCTTTTGGGGGAGAAAGATGGCAATGGAGAGTTAATTATATGAATATTATAATACCATTAGGCCTGTGTGGAATGGAACTTACACTTATAATAGTTATTCATTCCACTTGAAAGTTAAATTAACAGGAAAAAATCCTGAAGGGGGGAAAAACACCACCTTCCTTCATACAAAAGACTCCATAGCTTTTCACACATTTCAAGCTTTCCACTTTATATCACATTGGAGTGGTGGTAGGATTTTTTTTCCTAGAAGCATTAAATATAAATGGACACAGGAGAGAGTCTTGCTAAATCCTCATTCTAGTCAGATGATAAATGATCTCGACTGCAGTTTTTTCTTAGTTTAATCCATGATCATTCTCTGAATACTTATTGTTAATAAACTTCCTCTAGTGAACATCTCTTCACGTGACACATACCAACCACACCTCATACATCTGTCAACCATGTGAAGGTAAAGGAGCGTATCCAAATGTGGTGTAAACCAGCATAGTTCTGTTGACTTCAGGGGAACTTTACACCAGCTGATCTGACTCATGACTACAATTTGTGATGGGCAAACCTCAAAAGGTTAGAAGTTTTATTTGGAGAAAGCCACCAAACTATTGATGCTTGTTCAGTACTTCAGATGTTTCCTTTTCCCCTTCTCCTCTCCCTTTTTTCTCCACTCCCAGCCCCATCATTCCCAACAAATGTCCCTAGAACATCAATTCCTTTCTTCACTGACCCAAAACAGGCCCCTAGCCATCAACTACTGCTTTCTAACCCTTTGCTGGTATTATCACATGAGTGGCAGTAGAGTGGGGCTTCGGGATTGTCTGCTAGACTCTGGCACTGCCATCTTTTTAAGATTTCACCTCTTTGCAGCTTGTTCCAGTCAGAAGTGCCCCAGAATTCATTGCCTGCCTCCCTTCTGACCATGGAACTATGAGGTTTAAGAATTGTCTGGGCCCATTATCAAACAAAATTGCTTTCAGTGTGAAAGTATATGAAATATTGTTTTGCATGGGCTTTTTCAGCCAAATTATCCTCTGTTGAGAAAAGCAGCAAGACAGTGTTACCTCAGGGGGCTGAAAATGGATTAAATGAAATTGAGGACAGTATCATGAAAAAAGTCACCAAAAGTTGTGTGCAGTTTCACACAGATATAGTAGGACACTGTTCAGGTTTGGTTTGATTAGGGATTTTGGAGCTAAAATGTGGGCTAGTTCTTTCCCCCGCCCCCCCAAACAAGTTCATCTTAAGAAGAGAAATCTAAATGTAAAGGAGGTAAAACTGACATATCTTGGTAAAACAATACAGCAAAATCTTACCAAACAGTTCTCCTGAAGTAAAATCCAAAACATTCACCTAATTTGGGCTATTAGGTAGGGATTACTACTAGAAAATGATGAACTGTTTTGTATTAAATAAAAATCAGCCCAAACTTTCCTTCCGAAAATCTTTAATGAAGAACATGAAAGTTTCAAAAAGATTTTATCTATTTTCCTATACCTCCACACTTCCTTATTTCAGCTGGAAGTTGAAATATTTTGAGAACGGCTTCTTTTGACGGTATTGCTTCATCCTGTCTTTTCAGAAGGCATTGGTTTATGAGAACTGCATTAGGAGCATTGGTGTTGCTGATGTAGGATCCCAGAGGAAAAAAATTGAGATTTCAGCTATTTAGTCTTGCCTCATCTTTTCTCTCTCCCTCCCACTGTCCCCATGTATGTACTTTTCTCATTGTACAGTTCACAAACAAATGAACGGGCTGAAGTCTATTTTTCATTATCATATACAAAATTGATGCATTTGCTCAGGTTTTACTTTAAGAAGAGATGCTACAAAGAGGTCTATTATGAACATGCATATTCTAAAAGAAAAGGTGAATTGCTTGCTTGTAAAAGAGATCAGAATGATAGCTCTGGGAACTGAAGTCCTCTGTTTATCAAGCAGAACAAGTATGGCCTGAATGGTAGCCGTGCTAGCTTCCCTGAAATTATCCCATCAAAGTGCACCAGCCCTGTTGTGGAGTAATCTCCTCCAGGATTGTCTGTTTGTGCCAATTCAGTGGTTGGCCTCTCTACTGAGAGTGCCAATAGAAATTTTGTGATAAGGAAACTTGTCCTTTAGGATATAGTCTAAGCTCTCTAAGGATCAGAGAACAACTTCTGGGTCAACACAAAATGAACTATTTGAACTACTCACTTAGAGGCTGTAGGTTTTATATTTCAATGTATATCCTTGAGTCATCTTCATCAAACTCCTGTAGACCTCTCCTCCCATACACCATGTGCAGGTACTCAAGCTTGATACATGGAGGAGGACTAAGCCTTTAAAGGAATGTCTACACTGCAGCTGGTAGTAGGTCTCTCAGCCTGGAATGAGAGACTTGTGCTTGATGTGCTTGAGCTAGTACACTAAAGATAGCAGTGTGGACTTTGTGGCAAGGGCAGCAGCTCAGGCTAGCCGTCTGAGCTCAGACCCGGGTGTTTGGGTGGGCTTGGACTCAGGTGGCTAGCCTGAGCTGCCGCCTGGGCCACAACATCCTCACTGCTATTTTTATCATGCTAGCTCAAGCAGAGCTACTAAGGGCTGGTCTTCGCTACAGGGAGATGATACTGCTGCAATCAATGCAGCAGGGATCGATTTAGCATTTGAAGACCCATAAATCAATGGCAGAGCACTCTCCGGTCGACCCCGGTATTCCAGCTCTCCGAGAAGAGTAAGGGAAGTCGACCGGAGAGCATCTCCTGTCGGCTCAGAGCAGTGAAGACACTGGGGTAAGTTGACCTAAGCTACATCGACTCCCGTTACATTATT
Source organism: Dermochelys coriacea (assembly GCF_009764565.3). NCBI lineage: Eukaryota > Metazoa > Chordata > Testudines > Dermochelyidae > Dermochelys > Dermochelys coriacea. The sequence continues at coordinate 85,249,109 of NC_050069.1, forward strand.
CATGTAGCTGGAGTAGCGTAACTTAGGTTGACTTACCCTGTAGTGAAGACCAGCCTAAGTCCATCTACCCAGGCTGGGAGGCATGATCCCAGCTGCAGTTTAGAGAGCATCCCAAAGGCTTAGCATTGCAATTCATTCAGTGTGTATCATTTAAATGATATCAATCCATGTTATGGGATAAAGTTTGTCCAGGTACAAATCCATTGCTTTATTGGGGCTGCACAGAACAGAGAAGAATTCAACTCCATGTAGTTTTGATGTGCCATTTTGTAGCTATGTACAGACAATATGTATCTTTGCAATGTTTAAGCAGCACAGCAGCAGTTTTGTCTTCTGTATATGAAAAATATTATTGACGTCATTCCAGGCTAATGGAAGGAAGCAAGCCATCAACACTTCTCTTCTCAAAGTAATCAGTGATAATTTGCTGTCCGGGAGAGTAATCAATACACAGGAGCTGCCTTTGTTTTGATTCTGCTAAAATCTCTGATCTGGTAAGGCTGTCATAGCTACTACCTTCTTGGCCTAAACGACTACAGTTTTCTGCAGTAGATGGGCTGTTGAACATGATTACCTTTATTTAGGTAAGAATAGTAATAATTAGGTGGTAAATGTGGAAACATGTCAGTTCATTGTAAAGTCCTTTATTTTCCCCCTAATCATTCATTATTCACCTACCTGAGCAATGCACATATAATGTACTCTATTATATTGTATGCTACAGATGATACACAATACACTCAAGATTCTGGAAGCTTTTACTGTATTATAGGTGAAGCTGGGAGCACTCCATATAATATGGGTCTCCTGACAGTTGCCATTATAAAACCCTGGTTTCAATTCGGTATACCTTTACCAAACTTCAACTGTTTGAACTGAAATTTTCCATGCTGAGTGTGTGCTTCAGGCTGAATTTTTAAAGAGAATATCAGTTAGAACAGTTCAGCCATTTCCAAAAACTAGATTAGGGCAAAATACATTGTTTTGCTCTTGTTAAAAAATTCTTAAAACTGCTTCATTGAGAAGCTCTAATAATGTCTCCATGCCTTGAAACAAGGGCTTGACATTTGGCAGGGTGCTTGCCCAGGTGTCAGGAATGTGCTGTTTGCTGTCCCCATGAAAATGTGCCCACATCTGGCCAGGTCATAAGAGTCTGAATAACTGCAGTTTTGCACATGCTCAGTAGAGACTTATTAGAGTTTGGCATTTAAATTTGCCAAAGATTCACGTGCAGTGAACAATCTCCAGTCCAGGGATGCAGGGAAGAGCAGGACTTTCCCTGCAATTGCTCCTCCTGACAGTCATGGGTCACGATGGTGCCAGGCACTGGAACTGAGAGTAGGGAGACTGTTTATTGATGAAATAAAGTGAAAATATGAATAAAAAGATTTTAAAATGATACGATGTTGGAAGACACCTCATGGAATGCAATTCTATGGCACAATTCTGGTTCCAGTCAGTTTGAGTTTTGTCATTTACTTTAAGATCTCCAAAATAAACGAATATTAGGGAGCCATTCCCTTTTAAAACAGAAACTTAATGAAAGAATGAGCCCTATCTAATGCTCTTTGCTATATTTCACATTATGTTAGCTGTGTACATATCACTAACTTCATTCTCTTATAAATTTTGTTAAAGAAAAACCAGATACCAGTGCATTCCAGTTACACTAATGACCCAGCAAGTGAGGCCAAACTGTCAGAAATGAAAAATTTATAAACTAGTGATATAAGGTACAAGAGTATTTACACTGGTCAGCAAACTCCTTGAGCACTCTGATATTTGTCCCCAAAAATCCAGTCATAAGTCATGTTGCAGAAATTGGTATGTTCAGACTTAGCAAAAATGGATACTATCCTACGTAAAATTGAACTACACATATGTAAACATAAAAAGCAAAACAAAAGAAGGAAGTGTTGTTCTGATGTCTGCTTTCATATCACGGAGTAGCTGATTTGCATTTTGCCTTTTTTCTGGTGGAGAGAAGCAGAATGGGATATTGGATGTGCAATATATGGATAATTTCCATGATCTAGGAAAAGCTCAGGCCTGTAACATATTCTAAGTTGGGCTATCTTCCAATAAACAAGTATTTAAAGCCCAGTGCTGTCTTGAGTTACACCCAAAGCAATCCCTGTTGTACACTGGAGAACATTTCATTAATTATTTTTCTACAATGGGACAGGAACCCCTTAAAAAGCCTTGATCAGAGAACACTTTACAAATCCTGGTAAGATCTGAGAACAGAACTGGATAAAATGCTGAAGCAGGCTCTAGTATAGAGTTCTCAGAGAAAAACTGTAGGACAAAGTAAATAATTATTCTTCACTTAGTCCAATAAATAGTACTGTACTACCTCACACTTCTTGTAACCTCAGGTCTTCATGGCTGTTCAGCTACAGGCAGCTGGCTGGTGGTCCCACTTTGATCAGTGATAACACGGGCTGCATTGCCCTTTATAGCTGTGGGACTTTCCAGAAACCAAGAGAGTGGATCCCAACAGCCATCTGGGAAGGCTCTGTGTATAGCCTGTGCTCTTTAGGAAAAATTAGTGACAAGCTTTTCAACCCTAGTGATCAATTTTACATCAATTTATATTTCCCTGGGGGTCCTTTGCAATGAAAATGGCTGAAATTTAATTTTTTAAGAAAGCTGAGATTCCCCTTTACGTTTCCATGTTCTCCCTATTATAGCAGCCTGCAGCTACAAGGTTAGTAAGTTAATGAACTTGGGGACTGTGAGGAACCTAGTGAAGCACTGCACTATTAGTAATTATTTCGATTATAATAATGACTGTTGCTCATATTCGAGTATGACTACAACTGGAAATCAGTTTCCACATATAGGGTTCAGAAGATGTGCCAGGGCAAGTTGGTGTCTATGTTCCCTCCTACTATTGGCCAAGGTGGCATGACGATATTCTGTTGCTTGTTCTGATTCCTTCATAGTGGACTGCCAAACTCGCCTGTCATGGGCCATATCCGCCCAGGTCATTAAATCTAGTCTGGCAGACTGTATGTGCCGCTTGATTCAGTCCTTGTAGCAGAGTTTGGGATGGCCAACCTTCCTACTCCCTTTTTCAAGTTCACTGTATTGAACTGTCTTAGGCAGTCGATTGTTATTCATATGGATGATGTGGTTGACTCAGATCATTTGCCTCTGCTCTATTACTATTTGCATGACAGTAGTGCTAGTGGTTCTAACCAGGATTGGTAACCCACTGTTTTGGGTGATATGCAAACATACAATAAATTACAGACCCTGCCCAGAGAAGCTTATAAACAAAATAAAGAAAGAGGTAACAAATGTGTGGGGGTGTGACAATGGCATTAATAGTAAGAATGCATGGCTACATAGAGTAGTACAAGTTATTGGGAATGATGCAGAAATTGCTGGATGAAATTTTATGGCCTTATGCAGGAAGTCAGATGAGATAATCTTGATGGTCCTTCTGACCTTAAAATGTGACAGTCAGGCCTGACAATGATAAGGGAGTGGAAGGCAGGTATATCATCCCGAGAATTGTGAGGGCCCTTTTCGCTATGTACTGAAAAATGGTTACCTCGGGTTACTTGAGTCCAATTAAGGGCTGCTGGTTGACCTTTAAAACCCGCTCTTTTGGTAAGAGCGAGAGGCAGGAGGGATGACAAACAAGCTGAAACAAGGTTGGGGTAGCAGGGAGAAAAGGCTTCTCCTAAGTGGAAGGCTGCTCTTCTCTCTGTAGGAGACAATGAAGTTTACTTCTATTTAAGGAACTATTGGCAGCCAGAAGCGAGAGTAATAAGACAATGCCCTGGGGAAGGGGTAAGGAAATTTATTTCTTTTGTGTTGTGAATTTGTTTTTCCTGCATAAGAGAACAACTTGGGCCTACCTGGATTTACTCCAGGCCCCTACCACCAGAGGGAGTAATGCTGAGCCTAACAAGGCAAAGGAGGTGGCTTGCCACAATGTATAGTCAATGACCAGACTAATCATATACAGTGAGCCAAGAGCCCCTTAAGGCTAACTGGCGAGGTTAACAGGAATGTCCTGATTCTGGTATGTACATTCTGTGTCTCCAAAGAAGGGCATATGAGGTTTCAAATGAAAACCATCACAATGGCCATTAATATTGTTGTGAAATGTGCACACAGATACTATGTAAGGAGCTATATTATATACCCTGAAAATATGTTATTAGCAGCTGTATCACAGCAGAGGTGGAGAAATAGGTTTTCTGTCAGACAACAGATGGTTCATTCACCTATTTCTCTGTTGGGATGTAAATTAAGCATTGTAAGCTAACAAAGTGGATACCCACTTATATATGTCATCAATGGAGAGATGTGAAGTCAGGCAAGATGCAGCATACAGGAAAACTAAGCCTTAGGTAGTTATCCTGGCTTGGAGTATGGACAATGACCTTTGGGGATATAATCGGAAGCCAGAGATAACCCCCTTATCTTGAACATAGGAAGTAAATGGGCAGCACGTCTACATTTGTGAAGACAGGATCCCAGCCAGCTTTAGTTGCAAAGCTGCAGAAGACAATGGGCAAGAGAACCTCCTGTCTAAAGGAGTTTTATCCTTTTCAATTTAATCTATAGAAAGCATTATAATTTGGTTTTATATGTAACCATTTGTTTCCAGTAGTCTTACTCACTATCTCTTGAATCTTTGATGATAAATGTTTTATTGTCTTCACTGAAAATATATCTTAGTGCTGTGGTATTAAGCAATGTGCTGAGTTGAATCATGTGCTGGCATGTATACTGTCCCTTTGGGGACATAAGATTTGGGATTTCTGTCAGTATTCAGTGGATGGGGGGCTGAATACTACAGGGGAATGCTTCAAAGGGGCTCAAGGACTGGGGTGCACTTATTACTTTGCCTTGCAGGTTAATAAGGGCTGGCCTAGCCCAGAGGAGAGTGCTTGGGTGGCTAACAGGCTGGTGGTGTAAGGGATCTAACACCCATCCAAGCCCAAGGAAGACTCTCTCATGCTAGAGGCAGGGGGGTAACAAAGTGACTCAGAGTCCTGGGTACCCTGGACTACAATTACATCTACAAAGATTGCAGATTTCAAAACAAACTGATTAATTTTCATTTATTTAAAATCTTTACAATGTCATCTACCCAGCTATGGTCACTAAGCAGTTTCCTTGGGGCATCCCAGTAGACTTGGTTCTAGAAAAACAATTTGAAGGAAGATGGCAGTGTTTTTTTTTTTTTTTTAAATTGACTTAGAAAGGGCATATCATGTGGGGGCACCACGGAAGAAGTGCTAAGGCAGCTATTGGAGAATCAGACAAGCAGGTAATGGAGGCTGGCATCACTGATGGGGCAGGCTATGACACTGTACGATGCAAGAGTGGATAAAGACAACAAAGCTTCTAATATGCTAACCCAGACAGCGAATACAGTTAGGCCCCTCTGACAGTGTGGAAGCAATCTAGAGCAAGGGTTCTCAACATGCTATAAAAACTCCACGCCCACCTGTGCCCCAACAACTGTCTTTCTGCATATCCAGTAGATTAAAAGGCAGGGCTGGCATTACGGGGTAGCAAGCAGGGCAATTGCCCACAGCCCCATGCCACATGGGGCCCTGCAAATCTAAGTTGCTCAGGCTTTGGCTTCAGCTCCATGTGGTGCTGCTCGGGCTTTGGCTTTCTTCCCTCAGCCCCAGCAACTCTAACGCCAACCCTGGTCTTTGGTTTATTTTGGTGGACCCCCTGAAACCTGCTCATGGCTCCCCAGGGGGCCTCAGACACCTGGTTGAGAACCACTGCTTTAGAGCATTATACTTAAGTACACGCTCTTTCTGTTTTTCTTTTCCTCAAGTTGCTCTGTTGTCTTAAGGGAATTTACTTCTGCCACAGTGCTTAATTGGGAGGCAGGACATCTTACACTGGTTCAATAACAACATTTTATTTCAGTGCATGAATCAGAAGAGTTTACATACTCTCAGGCATTCCTGAATTTTGTATCTTTTCATGTATTTAGTTTCTTGTTAACTTCTAGTTGGCTCTGATTCTTAATGAGACAATATTTTATTATAATAGTATTTTAAAGCAATTGAACAGTTCCCTGACAAGCAATACTGCTAAAATCTTCTTTTGGTGACTCCTAGAAACTGACTGTAGCTCTTAAGGTCTCCTGGTTTTAGCAGTGTTCCAGTGCTCCTTGGATCTTTGGAGAAGTTTCATCTGGTCCTTGTACTGCAGAAGTCACGAAAATTCTGGAAAATCATCTTATGTGGCTTTATGTAGGCTTTTGTGTCATGTTAGTCAAAATCTTGTTGAGTCAGGACCTCTGATTTAATGATAATCATGAGAAATATTCTGTGAACTTTCTGGTTTAATAGGGACTTTGATTAATATTGGGCATAACATGGACAGCACGATATAAAAGCTTTGTGAGATCAGTTAGTATTCTAATGTATTTGTACCAGAAAAAGTCAGGGCTTTGGGCTAAATCAATGGTGCTGTTTGTTTAGTGTAAAGTTTGATTCTTTATAAGTCAGATCAATTTGAAGCTCCTTCCTCTTCTATTTTAGGCATGCTAAATTTTGTTTTCTCTGCATTTTTTGCACTTCTTTTTCTACATTTGCTTCTCCTACTGTGAATATTCTGTATAAAGGAGAATGATTGAAAAAGTAGATTCCTTGCTTCCTGTTCTGAATGAAAAATGTTCATCTGGATTTTTCTATTTTACAAATGTTTTTATCCTCAAATTGTTATCTATAACAAAATGTCACGCAGACAAGCAGGTAGTTTTGTCTCGTGAAAATTTTGAATCTATACTGTGAACAATGGAAATGCTATGATCTCATCTATGAAATCTAAATACTCTTAAGTATCATTAAACAAAATTTAACTTGCACGCACTCTGAAGACAACATTACATCATTTCAAAAGGTGCAACTATGCATGGGAAATGTTACACTCCAAGGATTCAGTCTTGAATTCAGAGAAAAAATGTCTCTGACTCTTTGTATTGTTTTCTTGGTATGTTGAAAATAATAATCTTATGTTATGGGACTTTTGTAGCCATTAGTTTTATCTGAAACCATATTGTGTAGTTCTTCCTGCAGTATTTCCAGCAGTTGTTAAGGGCTCAACTTGCCCTGCAGTGTTCTTGTATGTCCATGCAAAACTCAGGAGCCTGGCAGATTTTTCTTGGAATTGGTCTGTAAGACGTTGCTGCAGATTTTAAAGTTATGACGGGTGCAACATTAAGTATATTCGCAAAAAGAAAAGGAGTACTTGTGGCACCTTAGAGACTAACAAATTTATTAGAGCATAAGCTTTCGTGAGCTACAGCTCACTTCATCGGATGCATTTGGTGGAAAAAACAGAGGAGAGATTTATATACACACACAGAGAACATGAAACAATGGGTTTATCATACACACTGTAAGGAGAGTGATCACTTAAGATAAGCCATCACCAGCAGTGGGGGGGGGGGGGAGGAGGAAAACCTTTCATGGTGACAAGCAAGGTAGGCTAATTCCAGCAGTTAACAAGAATATCAGAAAAAAGAAAAGGAGTACCCGTGGCACCTTAGAGACTAACAAATTTATTAGAGCATAAGCATTCCGAGCAAATGCATCCGATGAAGTGAGCTGTAGCTCACGAAAGCTTATGCTCTAATAAATTTGTTAGTCTCTAAGGTGCCACGGGTACTCCTTTTCTTTTTGCGAATACAGACTAACACGGCTGCTACTCTGAAACCTAAGAATATCAGAGGAACAGTGGAGGGTGGGGTGGGGGGAGAAATACCATGGGGAAATAGTTTTACTTTGTGTAATGACTCATCCATTCCCAGTCTCTATTCAAGCCTAAGTTAATTGTATCCAGTTTGCAAATTAATTCCAATTCAGCAGTCTCTCATTGGAGTCTGTTTTTGAAGCTTTTTTGTTGAAGGATAGCCACTCTTAGGTCTGTAATCGAGTGACCAGAGAGATCGAAGTGTTCTCCAACTGGTTTTTGAATGTTATAATTCTTGACGTCTGATTTGTGTCCATTCATTCTTTTACGTAGAGACTGTCCAGTTTGGCCAATGTACATGGCAGAGGGGCATTGCTGGCACATGATGGCATATATCACATTGGTAGATGCGCAGGTGAACAAGCCTCTGATAGTGTGGCTGATGTGATTAATATACTAAGTATATTGTCGATTAAGACTATTGTCTATTATTAGTTGGCATCTGATCCTGTTACTACTAAAACCAATGAGAACTCCTTTTAATAGGAAAAAGAGCAAACCTCTAATTTGGACAAAATCAGGAGTTGAAATGGGGAGAGAGAACATTAAAAAGTCTTGTTATGTTCATGCCTGGAAAGGAGACTCTCCAGGACTTTTCTGTGCTCAGAGATTTCCTTTTCTGTCTAGGCAGAGGTACACTTTCCCCCAAGTTAACTATAGTAAAAAAAAAAAAAGAGATTCTCATTTATAATACACTGGGCCAAATTCATCCCTGGTGTAAGTCAATCTTTAATGGAATGGAGCTTGCTTTTCACACATAATTCTTTAAATTTTAAGAATATTCCAGGGTTTGTAAATTGACGTTGTCCACCTGTGTGCAAGGAGACCATATTTATTTGATTCTCAGAGTGGATATAGCTGTACAGAGGAAACATGAGCTGTGCTTTCTTATGAATGCTTTATTTTGCTTCTCTCTTCTTGTTGTTTTACTTAATCAGAAATAAGAGTCAACCAGATAAAGTATTTCATTGCTTTTTCTGTGAGGAATAATTTTTTTCCCCAACTGAGTAAGAACTTGCAGAAGTTACAATGACAATTCCCTTTACAGTATCACCCACTTTCCAACTGCTTAGAATGATGCATTAACTTCCACAGAAAGCCTATTGTGCTTAACTTTCTTGCTGAAGACAACTGATACACGGGCCAGAATGTATACAGAGTCTGATATGGAGTCATTTAAAAGAAGTTTGGCCCTATGTGTAGCTTTAAACAACATTTTCTTTTTAGGATTCAATTGTATGGGCACCATTTTCCTGTCTTTTCCAAAAATACCATGTCTGTCTTAGGTCCTGGACATATCACCAGGAAACTACAAATCAACTAGTGCAGTTTTTTGTCAACATGTGTGTGTGTGTGTGTGTGTGTGTGTGTGTGTGTTTGGGGTGGAGTAGTTGTATCAGCTGCTGGTTGCTTTCACACTAAAGGGTTTCCTGGCTTCTTTTCAGCCTTCTGTGGATTCTATTTGTCACATGGCTCATTAATGGCAAGATGCTGACACTGTTATTTTTCATAAAGTTATAAGTGAGCTATGAGACAAATGCAGATAAACGACAAATTAACTTGGTGATGATGATCAGATTTAAGAAAACGAACTATGCAGCATATAATACTTCTGCCTTTAGAAATAACTTCCTTTCTGTGCACTGACATACACAGGACTTACTCAGTGTGTTCAGAAAGTATTAATTTACTACTCAGGTTACTTGACATATCAATTTCAAGTTTCATGACATGCCTATAATGTTGTGTTTAAGATGAATACTTGTCATTTGAAATCTCAGCTTTGCATAAATAATAGTTTAGCATGTTTGCTTAATGCTCGTCTATTGTAGTGATCAGTTTCAGTGCAGTAGGAGTAGGGTGGGCTTTCTCAATCTGCCAGCTAGAGGGGTTCTCAACCTTGCCAAGAAAACTGCTGTTGCTTGCACTTAGGTTGCAGTCTTGCAAGCTGTTCTGTGTGAGTGGATCTGGGTGCGTGCACAGAACCCTATTGACTTGATTGTCTGCAGCAAAATGAAGAATGCAGTAGCAAAAGGCTGGAATCTGTGTTGACTTGGAAAAATACCAAATTCTGTGGTGATGGAGTCCAAGAGGCCTTGATTAAGATGAACGGGACAGTCTACATCTCTCAAAACTATTGTTTCAGCCTGTCTGCGTACTAAGGCAGGCATCATTGTATTCGATACACTTGGTTCACTCTTTCAAGGTCGTCTCTGCAAAAATCTAACCTAAAAAAAAAAAAAGAAAGAAAGATGAGATTCAGAAGCACAATTCCGTGATAGAAGGATGGATTTCATGGCAAATTCTGCAGCCCTGCAATTGTGGAATACATGTGTCCTGCTTGTGTGAGGAGAGCTTGGTTTGCAAGCAGAGCTGGATGAGTACAACTATCTTTCCCTATCAAGTTCCTGATAATAATATATAATTAATACTATTTATTTTCTGTGTTGCTATAGTGCCTAGAAGATCCTGTCATGGACCAGGACCTCATTGCGCTGCTAGGTGCTGAACAAACACCTAAAAACAAATTAATAAAAGAATCCATTGCAGTTGGCTGGCTAACCTTAAAAGCATAATTTGTACCTTCATTTATACCCATGCAACACCACTGAAAGTCTGAATGGCCAGGTGTAACCGATGAAGTGAGCTGTAGCTCACGAAAGCTTATGCTCAAATAAATTTGTTAGTCTCTAAGGTGCCACAACTACTCCTTTTCTTTTTGCGAAAAGAACACTAACACGGCTGCTACTCTGAAACCTGAAAGGATAATGTAGTCCTAAATAGTCTGTATATTAAGTTTTATCATCAGCTCATTAATGGACTATATCCACAAGCTATATTTTTTACAGCTCTAATTGTATTTCAAGGTCAAGAACCATGACAAACAAACAAACAAACAAAAAGCTTGCAATATATCTTGCTTAAGTTGGATTTCTTTCAGTTCTAAAATAAATTCCATAATTACATTTTGTATTTATTTATTTTACTAACCTGGGAATTGCATTCTTATATTGGATAAATAGCAAAAGGAAAGCTAACAGTCAAATTGGGTCCTAAATTTATATTTTCTAAAGATAAGATTTAAGAAAATGTAGGAATAGAAATATTTCCATGATTTAAAAAAAATAATGGAAAGCAATTCTTTCAAAACTAAATATTCCCCTGCAATATTTGCCACCCAACCATTACAAGTGAAAATGTAAAAGTAAATTCACTAGACATGTAATATAAATAGTGAAACTGACTAGTTTTTTTCTCTGTCATTATCTGAAAAATTTGAATTAAAACATTGGTTGTCTGCTTATGATAGCTCTAAAATGAACAATTCACTTCAATTTGTTTTATATCCTGATAATTTCCCATTTGTATTAATCAGATTTAATTATTTAGAACTAGTTTTAAGTTCTATTAATATGAATCTACTAGTCTCTCACACCGTAAATTAAATTTTTATTTTACATTTTTATATGCCGTCTTTCCTACTTTAATGCCAAGGATTTCTGTCTTGTCTAATGGCTATAACCAAAGCTTTTATGGCTAAATTAAAATAAAAGGAGATAATGGGCACATTGTGCCTCATTCCAGTTGAAATGAAAATTATATGTATCAATTTGCAATGACCATTGCTCTGGGACCTTTGTAGATGTTTTACCATAGCCGGAGCACGATATAACACCTATAGTTAAGTGTGTGTGTGCCTAATACTTCCCATTGTAAACCTGCTTTCAATTACTTATAACTTTGCTACACTTTAGCAAATTTTTTAAGGGCAATGAAATGTGCCCACCAATCGTACAGTAGTACCTATTTGCCATGTAAATCTTGCACTTGTACAATGAAATGTGCATTCCTGTAAGCACATTATGCACAAGTACCTAATTTATAATGCATAAATACCTGTTGGCATGCAGAAACCTGGAGTTTTTTGTGTATTTATAGGGGTGTCCACAAATACACTAGGTGTACTTTCAAAGGTCTTTGAAAATTGGGCACAGAATGGTTGATGAAGCCTTCAAGATTTGGACATTTCATGGTAAAATTGTTTTCTGATGGAATAGGCATGGAAGCCCCTTCAGGCCATGCATTTAATTCAGACGCATACAATGTGTCTATTCTGCTTGCACTACATTGATGACATGTTCATCATCTGGACCCATGGAAAAGAAGCGGAATTGAGGAATTCCACCATGATTTCAACAATTTCCAACCCACCATCAACTTCAGCCTGGACCAGTCCACACAAGAGATCCACTTCCTGGACACTACGGTGCTAATAAGCCATGGTCACATAAACACCACCCTATACCGGAAACCTGCTGACCGCTATGCCTATCTACATGCCTCCAGCTTTCATCCAGACCACACCACACGATCCATTGTCTACAGCCAAGCTCTAGATACAACCACATTTGCTCCAACCCCTCAGACAGAGACAAACACCTATGAGATCTCTATCAAGCGTTCTTACAACTACAATACTCACCTGCTGAAGTGAAGAAACAGATTGACAGAGCCAGAAGAGTACCCAGTAGTTACCTACTACAGGACAGGCCCAACAAAGAAAATAACAGAACGCCACTAGCCATCACCTTCAACCCCCAACTAAAACCTCTCCAACGCATCATCAAGGATCTATAACCTATCCTGAAGGACAACCCATCACTCTCACAGATCTTGGGAGACAGGCCAGTCCTTGCTTACAGACATGCCCCCAACCTGAAGCAAATACTCACCAGCAACAATACACCACTCAACAGAACCACTAACCCAGGAACCTATCCTTGCAAGAAAGCCTGTTGCCAACTGTGTCCACAAATCTATTCAGGGGACACCATCATAGGGCCTAATCACATCAGCCACACTATCAGAGGCTCGTTCACCTGCGCATCTACCAATGTGATATATGCCATCATGTGCCAGCAATGCCCCTCTGCCAGATACATTGGTCAAACTGGACAGTCTCTATGTAAAAGAATAAATGGCCACAAATCAGACGTCAAGAATTACAACATTCAAAAACCAGTCAGAGAACACTTTAATCTCTTTGGTCACTCGATTACAGACCTAAAAGTGGCAATTCGTCAACCAAAAAATGTCAAAACCAGACTCCAACGAGAGACTGCTGAATTGGAATTAATTTGCAAACTGAATACAATTAATTTAGGCTTGAATAGAGACTGGGAGTGGATGTGTCATTACAGAAAGTAAAACTATTTCCCCATGTTTGTTCCCCTTCCCCCGCCCCATTCCTCACACATTCTTGTCAACTGCTGGAAATGGCCCACCTTGATTATCACTACAAAAGATTCGCCCCCCCCCGGCTCTCCTGCTGGTAATAGCTCACTGATCACTCTCCTTACAGTGTGTATGGTAACACCCATTGTTTCATGTTCTCTGTGTATATAAATCTCCCCACTGTATTTTCCACTGAATGCATCCGATGAAGTGAGCTGTAGCTCATGAAAGCTTATGCTAAAATAAATTTGTTAGTCTCTAAGATGCCACAAGTCCTCATTTTCTTTTATACAATGAACTCTTATGCAATCGGGGGTGCCCAGTGTCATGCATCTTGAGTGATACTCGCAATTCCATACTTCAGTTTGATTTTCATGCATTTGGCCACTGGAGGCTGTTTTGGCTGCCTCCTGAGCAGGCAGCCAAACACTGCCTTTCTCCTTGCTGGATTGGGGCCAGCAATGAGCCACTGGGAGACAACGGTAACTGCAGGAGACAGAGATTGAGGCCGCAGCACAAGGTGAGGGATCCAAAACTGGTTCCAGGATCCCCCTCACCCTGCAGCAGGTTGTGCCAGGCTCCCCTTCCAGCATAAACTCCAACACCAGAAGACCCAGGAGCCATGTATTTCCCAACAGCGCCAGCACCTTCTACTCCCCCCGCAGCTCCAGCTTCCTCTACCTCCCAGGAGCCACCTAAACCCCATTAGCATCAACAACAGCAGCAGCCACCTGCTCAGCTACCCACCTTTCATGCCCTGAGTACCCACTTTTCCCAGCCAGAGCAGCCAAGGTTTGTACAACTCCATGTCCTACCCTTGCCCCTGCTTGAGACAGGCTGTATTGGACAGAAGCTTCAATTTATGATTATATACAAATTATTTGCAAATACACAAGTAATCTCATTAAGTAATTCATACAAATGTGGGCAATTACCTTTGAATATTAGTATTCGTTACGGAATAGAACTTTAGAATCGATAGAACCTGTACAATGGGAAAGCAATATTGATGGGCTGTGCCTGAATTTATGGGGATAGATGAAAGTTTGTGTAAACTTGTAATTTGCTGTTATTTTTTCCATCTTTAGGCAAATGTGATTAAATCTTACAATGAACTTCTGCTCGTCTGCACAGACGTTTCCTAGCATCACTGGCTACAGCCTAGGTAAAAAGAGACTCTGGTTCAACCATCTAAATAAAATGATTGATTCAGTAAATAATGCCTCAGAGATGATACTGAGTTCGCAAAGGCAGCTATATGATTTATTAATTTCAGATAATTTATTGGACAAATTTGGTATTTTTCTTTGACTAAATTAAACATGAATAATGTAGTCATTATTCGACCAGCTGAGTAGTGGGCTGAATAGTGAATAATTTATTAGACAGTTGTATGTCCATCAATCGACTAATAAATTATTCATGAACATTTTTGCATTATTCAGCCAGGTCTATTAGCAAACAAGTTGAGGACTGGTGGAGTCACAGGAGAAAGCAGTTTAAATGATGATAATTTGATTACTTTGCCATATCAAAGTTGTTTTATATATTTGGGGGAAAATGTGTCCTTAGACACTTGGATTGCATTTATTTTATTATACTTTCCATTCTTGATTTATCCAATTTATTCTTCTGCTTTGCAGTTCACATGAAAGCAGAAGAGTTTGCCACCAGTTAAAAAAGGGTGAAACAATCAATGATGTTTTCAAGATGTGCTTTACATTTCCTTTTCTTAGTTGCAAGACAAGGATCCTTGGGTTTTCACACTGGAAGGAAGTCAACTGTTAATTAAAACCTTAAATGAGATGACTCTACCATCAAGCAAATTAAATCTGCTAAATGCCTAGGGATGGCCTTTTGACTTATCCTGGGTATTGGATTTGTTTGTGACTATTGTTGTGAAGCGATAGGTTAGAGGAAGAAAGTGACAGCTAAGGCAGCATTAGGATAAGATTGCACTGTTCTGTGAAAATTTGAGCTACAGAGTTTAAGAGTTGGGAAAAATTCAGTAACAGTTTGTTTGTTATGTGCAGAAGGCAAGACTAAGATTTTACATCTTGCCTGTATAATTGACAGTTAGCAGCTGTGTCACTTCAGGAATGGCCTTGCAAGAGTCACAATTAGAGTTGTGTGAAATTTTTCATCTGCATTTTTCATTGGAAAAAAAAATCAGATTTGGTGACACTGAAACATTTTGCAACTTTGTGTTAGTTTTGACAAATTGTTTTGTATTGGAAACAAATAAAAAATTGCCCACAAGTTGAAATGTTTTAGTTTTTCATTTTTTAATGAAACATTTAGGTTTTTCTATTCAGAATGACTTTTTGTTTTGAAACTTCTTTCAATTTTATTTTATTTTTAAATTAAAGACTTGAAAACAGCCCCTTGAAATCTAAATAAATTAGATTCTAATCTAAAAGTTTTTTTTTTCTTTTTTTACTTTTTGTATCCCAGGCTAGGTAACTCAGGTTGGTGTGGGTGCATAGGGCAATCTAGCTCTATATTTGTGGGCATATATCACTTATCTGATGGTGAAATCCATGTATCCATGTCCATGAGAAGAACTCATGGTGCAGTATACTTCTATGTATCAAAGAAAATATACTCATCACACTCTCAAATAGAGAAATAGTTTCAGTTTATTGCTGGGTCTGCAAACATCACAGTATTCAATGTTTTCTTAACTTTGATACCCTAGGCAGGCTTCTCAGGCAAGTCAGATAATTAAAATTGATGATTTTTGACAAGATTAAAGGCAAAATTGTAATTTATCCTCTGTGTCTGTACAGCAAAGTAAGGGGATGAAATGCCCCACCAATATTATAGAATCATGGAATATTAGGGTTGGAAGAGACCTCAGGAGGTCATCTAGTCCAATCCCTTGCTCAAAGCCTGACCAACTCCAACTAAATCATCCCAGCCAGGGCTTTGTCAAGCCTGACCTTAAAAACCTCTAAGGATGGAGATTCTACCACCTCCCTAGCACCCATTCCAGTGCTTCACCACCCTTCTAGTGAAACAGTGTTTCCTAATATCCAATGTAGACCCCCCCACTGCAACTTGAGACCATTGCTTCTTGTTCTGTCATCTGCCACCACTGAGAACAGCCAAGCTCCATCCTCTTTGGAACCTCCCTTCAGGTAGTTGAAGGCTGCTATCAAATCCCCCCGACTCTTCTCTTCTGCAGACTAAATAACCCCAGTTCCCTCAGTCTCTCCTCGTAAGTCATGTGTTCCAGCCCCCTAATCATTTTCATTGCCCTCTGCTGGACTTTTTATGTATTTTGCCCTGTGCAGCTTACCTAGATTGTTGCTCTGTCCATTGGGTGGCAGTGAAGGAGCAAGCTAGTTCTGCAGGATCACTACTTCCCCACTATAGTAGAGCAGATGTAGAAGAACGAGGACTTGAGAACCCTGGTTCAGTCTTCCGCAACATGATATGGAGTGCAACTGAGTGCCAGAATGGGAAAGTGGGGAGTAATGTGCATGTGGTAAAGGTTTGGTGAAGATTACGTCTTCACCGGAACAAGGCAAGAAGCAGGAAAGAAATCGTGAATAAGTCAATTCATTCTGGAGCTTCTCTGGGAGCATCAAAACTATACATAACCCCTCATGCAGGATCAAACATAACATCTCCATCTCATTCTAATGCAGTACATAATTTGGTTTTTCACACCCTAATGGAAATGTTTAGTAGAATTCAATATAAAATGCTAACTTTTCTATAGGTTTTTTTTACTGCAATATACATTTTAATAGAAAATTCTATCCCTGCTGTAGAAATCTTTATGTTGGTTTAAATTTGTATAGAAGGTTTACTGTTCTCTATTCATTTTTATTAGATTCTTCCATAAGACATTAAATAAATATTAACTTCAGTCATCATTCAAAATGCAGCTCAAAACAAAGGGTTTGAAAAAAGGTGGTAAACTTAAAAACAGTGCACATGCCTCCACAGTTCCTATCTGAAGCTGGGAACATTAAGAAAAGACAATTAGATGGGCCTCTTGATTAGGTCTGTTTTCACAAGTTTTCTAGACCAAAGTGGTTAGATAAATTTCAGATGACCATCTGATTTGAAAATCTTCAGGTGTTCCCATATTTACTCATCTGCTTGTAGTGGGGTTATGGCTTTGTTTTGAGTAACCATTAAGAAGGCTAGCTAATGCCATTCACTCAAGTTTACAATTAACTCTAGTTGTCTCTGTCAATGTAAGAGCTCCCTCAAATGTAGTATCTTTTCAAGCTGCTCTAAATAGGAACTCAAACTGGGCCAACACCGCTGCGTGGGACTTACATTCTCTAAATCTGCTGCCATCTTGTGGAATTGCTATCTCACAGCTATATCAGTAAGGTTACATGTGGGCCTTTTTATTGCCCATTAATCTTTTGGCCCTTTCTCAGTTAGAAATAATGACTTTAATTTTGCAAGGAAAACTGAATAGAAGCAACATATTTTTCTTTACTCAAATGATGCTGACCGTGACCAAGTTGTAAATAACATGGTCACCATTTCTGGCACACGTTTTGGGATTTCAGACACTGCATTCCAGTTGGCCAGTTTATTTACAAAGATGATTAAAATCATTGCCATTCCATACTGGGCTATAATGCTATCAAATATCCCAGGCTCAGGAGGCATTGATGCTTGGATTGTCCTCTTATTAGCTATAGTAGGTATGGATAAATTGAATAATTGGCACCTGAAAGGCTTCTGTTAGCTCCATTAGGGATGGAAAAATTGAATAATAGACATTCTTTGTACCCCAAATATTAGTGAGACACAAGAGAAAAAGTAGAAGACCCTAGGCTGTCAGGCATATCTGAAGTGCAGTGTGATACTATGCCCCATATTCTTCATAGAGATATTGTTATGATATGAATGTGGCATAACTAAGATGTGTTATATGCAAGATGAGTCATGTAAGGTATCATTGGAAAGGTTATGATTTACTGAATATTATCATCCTATTTGTATGCACGTATCATTTTTGTATCTGAAGTTAGGAATATTGATTATGTATCAATTACAAAAGTGTTTGCACCTAGGGAATACCCACCAGACAGAATGCAATCAGCCTGGATGGGCCAGTAGGGAGAACAATAGGACTTTGAAGATGCTGATCCCCCACCTCCCTGAGAAGCTTTCTGGGATGCTTCAAATGGCCTTTAACTCATGGCTGCTTTGACACTGCAAGGGTCATGTGATCATGTCACCTGGCACTGGATTCCATCTTGGACTACTAGTATTTTTTCACTGAGGGTGGGATGGGGGGAATCACACTGAGAAACAAAGGAGTCCCGCCATTTGTAAACCCTATTTAAGGCAGGGAAGTGAAGTAATGAGGGTTCGTTCTTCACTGAATCCCCGCCCAGGATGACTGCGGAGAACATCTAAGAAACAAGAACTGAGTCGGGGGAAGAGCTGAGTCCGGGCTGGAAAAGGTGTGTGGACAGTGAAAGAAGTGCCTAAAACAACATTTAGGATGAGAAATTACTACTTGTAATCAGTTTCTTTAATGTATTGAGCTTAGTTTGCATGTTTATTTTATTTTCTCAGTAATATGCTTTGATTTGTTTGCTGACTCTTATAATCACTTAAATCTGTCCTTTGTAGTTAATGAACTTTTGTTTTCTTTAAGCCAGTTTGTGCAGTTCATAACTGGGGGCAAAAAGAAGCAGTTCTGCAGAAAAGGACCTGGGGATTACAGTAAGTCAACAGGGTGTCCTTGTTGCCAAGAAGGCTAATGGCATATTGGGCTGCATTAGTAGGAGCATTGTCAGCAGATCGAGGGAAGTGATTATTCCCCTCTATTCGGCACTGGTGAGGCCACACCTGGAGTACTGCGTCCAATTTTTGGCCCCCCAATACAGAAAGGATGTGGACAAATTGGAGTGAGTCCAGCAGAGGGCAACAAAAATGATTAGGGGACTGGAACACATGACTTATGGGGAGAGGCTGCGGGAACTGGAGTTATTTAGTCTGCAGAAGAGAAGAGTGAGGGGGGATTTGATAGCAGCCTTCTACTACCTGAAGGGGGGTTCCAAAGAGGATGGAGCTAGGCTGTTCTTAGTGGTGACAGATGACAGAACAAGGAGCAATGGTCTCAAGTTGCAGTGGGGGAGGTCTAGGTTGGATATTAGGAAACACTGTTTCACTAGGAGAGTGGTGAAGCACTGGAATGGGTTACCTAGGGAGGTGGTAGAATCTCCATCCTTCAAGGTTTTTAAGGTCCAGCTTGACAAAGCCATGGCTGGGATGATTTAGTTGGGACTGGTCCTGCTTTGAGCAGGGGGTTGGACTAGATGACCTCCTGAGGTCTCTTCCAACCCTAATCTTCTATGATTCTATCTCCACATTGAGGGAGGGGAAATTTTTATGAGCTTACACTGTACAGATTTCTGTGCAGCGCCAGACAATACAATTTGGTTTACACTCCAGAGTGTGGATGTGCACTTGAGTGCTGGGCAATTCCAGAGCTGAGTCTTCTCACGCAGAGCTGATCTCAATGTCTGTGTCTTTCTGCAGCTGGGTGTGGCCCTACCTGTGTGTGTGCTGGAGGAGGCTTAAGCGTCTGGCTCAGCAGGGTAGTGTAAAGGAACCTAGATTGGTGGAACCAGCGGGCTCAGTGGTACCCAAATGTATCAGGTGACACCCCGGAAAGAGGGGGCAACCCTTCACATGCAGATCAGTTCCTCTCTCTCTATCATAGTAATGTATATATTACCATAGTATCTGAGCACCTCATGATGTTGTTCATGTATTTATGCTCACAGCACCCTGACACAGGGAAGTACTATTATCCCCAGTGAACAGATGGAGAACTGAGGCATAGGGACACTAAAGAGTCTTGCTTAAGGTCAGACAGGAAGTCTGTGGCAAAGAACTAATCCCAAATCTCCCAAATCCCAGGCTTTTGATCCTAACCCTAGATCACCCTCTTTCCTCACTGTTGCTATTCCTGTTGGCAGTTTTAGAAGCCATCCCTCCCTTGCCTGACCTCCAACCTTGTGAGGCACGGTAGAGAGAAAACAAAGCACCCACACTTTCTTCTCTACTGGTTTCAGTGGGGTGGAAAAATGAAGATCCAATGGACAGTAGGCAAGTGAGATTGAAGAAGATAGCAATTCCCACAGCTTGCAACAGATATCCTGAGGCCAGAGGTATGGGAGAGGGGAAGGAGGAGCGTCAGGAGAAGTATATTTAGATTCAGGGAGGGATGCTTGACCAGATCAATTAGTGGTAAAATAACTGGATTTTGTGAAGCCCAATATTGCACTAATAGACCATACACAGGGCCTCTCACACATTCCTAACCCGCACTATTCCTGGGCAAACTCCCATTGGGTATTATATTGTGTCTTCCTAAATTCCTTTTTGTGTAGGAGGAGAGTCCAAATAGTCAAATAACTTAAACTCCCCCAGGAAGCCCTGAATTTGAATCCCTACTTTGCTACTGACTCACTGCATGGCTTTGGTTAAGTCACTATCTCTTTTCCATCTATACAGTGGAGATCGTAATGCTTTCTTATTGCCCAAGGAGATGATGAGAATTAGTTGATATTTGTACAGAACTCTGAACGTGCTAAATGTTAAGAATGATATTTAATTGGATATGCTTCCTGTCATATTGTGTTGCCATACACTGTTAAGTGGCAGTTGGAGTCTATCCCAGGGGTGGCTAAGTGGTGCACTTCGCTGTTGGGCAAAGTAATTACTGTATATGAAGGAACAAATCCTGACCCACTGGCACAAGGGAGCAAGTGGCACATTAGTCCATTATTTCTATATATGCCGCTCTGCACTGGCCTGTTTGATTCTGAGGATGGTAAACTGGTGCAAACAGAGTGTGGAGCTTATGGAAATGTTCTGACTGTTCCCAGCCCCCATCATCTGCCACATATTTTGGTCTTTCTCCCTCTATGTGCTTGACCAGTGGAAGTTTAGTCATGCTTTGGAGCTCCTGTAATCCACACAAAGCTGCAAAGAAGGGCGATAATAAGGAACTTTGAGGGTAGATCTGACTGGAGGAGGGATTTTTACTCTGTCTGTCCCAACCTGAAGGGTCTGATTTGACCGGCTCAGCACTAGAAAAGCTCATCGGTGTAAGGATTAGTTCCAGAGATCTGGAATATTTGAGGATGAATTTGATAGATAAATGTAAGGCACTGTTCTTGGAAAACAGAGCAAAGAATTTACAGGGAGGAATAATTATTTATTAATAAAATTATTGTGAATAATTTTGGGTGAAGCTACAAGTTGTGATGGCAACTCCATGGAAAGGTCCTTTCTGATTTTATTGCTGACCATGTTAGACAGGTAGTGCTATGATTCATATATGTAAGGCCGTGTATATACCCATTTGTAAGATGCAGTTGAGCACTTAAACTGATGAAAGGGTGAATAGAGCTCAATTTTAAAATATTTAAAAAATAAAATTCACTTTATTTTCCTTAGGATGACATAATTGCTTCGTGCTCAGGCTGGATACTAATTGAGTTACGTATTTAAATGGTGAAATGGCTTCTTAATAACTCCTCTTTAATTATTTAGCTGTTCAACAGAGTTCGCTCTTCTAATCATGAAGATACTGACAGTGAAAGCCTGAGAAGCTTAATGTCAACTAGGTCCTGACTGTGAGGGGGTGTTCACTCCACACTAGCTTAGAAGGGGTTAATGAGCCTGAGATGGTTCCAATTAACCAGCTATGCCACAGCTGAGGGGAATTAGGTGACCTATGTACCTCCTGAATAATGATGGAGCCCAACTGAGAAGGAACAGGCAGGGTTTGTGTAAAGCCAGGTAGCTGACAGCAGAAGGGGACTGCAGTACGGGAGGCTGGAACTATTCTGTGAACATTAGAGAAGGAAAGCAGGAAACCAAGGGGAGAGTAGAAATCAAGGAGATCCAGGCCATCATGGAAGGGTTTACCCATAAGGGTGATGGAGAGTAAGGGTGAGAGGCAGAGTAGGAAAAAGCTCAGGGAAATGGCAGTAAGTTTGTAGACCTTGGCTGCTGATTAGGGGGTCCCTGAGTTGGAACCCAGAGTAGAGAGTGGGTCTGGGTTCCTCTATCAGCCATGGGGGGAAGTGACATCATCTGGGCATTGAGGGAGAAGACTGCCATTTTTGGATGGAGAGACTTGGATAATCCCCCAGAAGAGGAAAACACATAGGGACCTGGTGGGAAGGCCAAGCATGAAGAGAGAGTACCCTGAGCTGCGGAGAGAGACAGAGAAGTGACAGAGCACATGAACAAGTTAGAAAGCTGGTAGTGGACCTGAAAAAAGCTAATCCCCAGAGCAGTGAGGAGGAGGCACCCTTGCAGTGAATGGACCCTGTGACACTGACATTATTTCTTGTTAAGGCTCATGAGGGAGGGGGATCCACAAAGGTACTTAGGTGTTGGAATGCAGAGCATCACGATACCTAACTTTTAGGTGCTTAGAAAAATCACAGAGATAACTTTGCAATCTACAAAGCCTGCGTTAGATGCCGAGGCTCCCTATACAATGAACAGAGACAGAGAGGCACCTAAACATGCGATCCACAAAAGCCAGCGTGCTAGGTGGGGAGCTGCCTATCCTAGTCAATGGAAGATGCTGCTCAGAGAGGGGTGTCCTAAGCTCCTCCCCTCTCTGAGTTAGACACCTGAGTCTGGGCTGCAGGGAGGCACCTATCTCTACTAGAGATCCACAAGTGGGAACCCAGTGCCTCCAGTCAGGCGGCTTAGGCACTCAGGGAGGTTTTTTTTATGAAATGATTTTGGCACCTGCCTCACTCCATGCAAAACAACTGAAGGAGGAAGTGGTGCCCACGCAACTTTTAGCCCAGTGGTTAGAACTGTCACATAGGAGACCCAAGTTCAATTCTCCCCTCTGACTGAGGGAGAGAAAGGACTGGAACAGGGGTCTCTTACTTCTCAGGCACATACCCTAACCCCTGAGCTATGGGGTAGCCTGATGTGGGATTTCCTCAACTTCTCCTGTTGAAGCAGTTCCCTTGTGGCTAAATAATAACAGAGTGATTGGAGCAAGAGGGACTGCCCCTGGTGTCTCCTATCTCCCCCGTGGATTCCCTAAACACTGGACTACTCCCTCTGTATTTAGCCACAATGGAAATGGTTCAACAGGAGAGAGTGAGGAAATCGCACCTCAAACTTTCCTATCGCTCAGGGGTTAGGGTACTCTCCTGACAGGAGGGTGTCATTTCTCCCCCTCAGGCTGCAGGGAGGGAGGGAGTGAACGTGAGTCTCACACATCCCATGTGAGTGCTCTAACCACTGGGTTAAAAGTTATAAGGTGGGCATCCCCACCTTGTCCTCCTCAGGAATGGATTTTGAAAGCGACCAGATCAGTGTGGTGTTGTCAGATGCCACCTACCGGATTGAGCCTGGCCTGTGATTTAAGAGGAAAAATGCCTATCTTCCCCCAGTTCATGAATGGCTCTGGGGCCTGGGTGCCAGGTCAGCTAGAGAGAGCCAGCAATGTACATGCTCCACTTCTAAAACTTAGGCTCCTAGGGATGTTTCACAGGGGAAAGTTGGGTGCTGAGTTAGTTCAGATGCCTACAGAGTTAGGCAGCAGCCAAGCAGGAGTTTCATGGATCACAGTGGTACGGTTTATAGGGTTTTAGGTGCCTAACTCTGGAGTTTAGGCACCTACATTGCTTTGTGGATCACACCCATAATCCAGAAATGTCCAGCAATTTGAGTACACATATTTAACTGCTCCCCTTTCCATTTGTTATCTCAGTTCCACACTCAGTGGCCATATCTTTAACCACATCAGAGCTGATTTGACCAGATCTCATTAATTCTGAATTGGGCAAATCTGGCACCAGCACTACATTGATTAATGGCTTCTGACTAAATTGCATTTTGTTTGCCCTCAAAGGGAAGCATCCTTTTGTATGAACTACTATAATGTTGTCACTTTTATTATAGATCATTAATGGATGAGCATGGGGTTAGTTGAGCTTTAAATGTTACCCTTGTGATTATGCATTCATTTATAAATTATCATCAGCATACAATTAGACTCTGTTAGGATCTAACTAAACAAGCTCTAGGTCATACTGAAATCCACCAGCTGAATTTACATTGGCATAACATAGAAGAATTTGAATTTACAACTCACAATTTCTTCCTGATTGTTATTGAGGTTAAATGACCAGAAATGTGTTTATTTGAAAATGTCAAAAGAATGTGTTTGGAATTCTGAATTATTTACTAGAATTTATTTTTGTTAAAAAGTAAATTTACTACAGAAATCTATTAAAATACCTGATCTCTTAGAAATTGCTTTGAAGCCTAAAACTAAAGGGAGGAGATATCTGGGCTTTCAAATGAGCAAACACAGTTAGAGATGAATTTGCTGCTGGGAAATGCAAGAAAAATGCAGAGACTGAGCACCTACTACAACCAAGAAAAATGTTTATTGTCTCAAGTGAAAAGAGGGAGCAAGGGTGAAACTGTAGGAGGAAAAAACTATACCTGCCTGAAATGGCTTCATATTTTAAGATACATTCAGAAATAAATGACCTAGATAGGAATCAGTGATTAGAGTACAGCTCTGTATTGGTGCTATTGTAAAGAGTGACTCATGCTGCCAATTATAAACACCAGTTCCTAGAAATGTATATATTTCTGTCCTATGTTCTCTCTAGGCTAACTCTTGGCAAAGTTTGCAGTTCAGGAGGAAAGTTTGTAGTAAAGTATCTCATTTTTTTAACGAAAGGTAAGTTTGGTGGAGCAATTAAATGTATTTCTATAATTTAAGTATATTGGAGCTAATCTTCTGAGTGTCCAGCCTCTTACTCACTTGGGCAGTAAAGAACTTTGAGGCTGGAAAGAGCCTTCGTCCAGGGTGCAGATTAACAGTTCCATGATAGCTGTAACACATTCATCTGCAAATAGTAGATACAAATCTAGAGAGAGTTTTCTCTCTGTCACGCACCAGAACAGATCCTTCAGCTCCAGAACCACAGACCTTGACCACTTGACCTAAAAGAAGTGTTAGCTGCTACTACACCTCATTCTGTGTGGGCTAACACCAGAGCACTAGCGCACAGAGTACACATTACTTAGCTTCTGTGGATGTTCTGCTACCCCTTTTCCATGGGAGAGGCAGTGGGAGAGGAATTGATGGATCTGCAAATTGTCAGTCATCACCCAAAGCCACTCTCAGATCCTCACTGCACAAGCAGCTCTCATGAAACTGGGCTCTGACGTGTAAGGAATAAAAACCCTGTGTGTCCCCCTTAGTATTAGAACTGCATCATTTCCACAACAAGGACACACTGCAGCTATTAAGGTGGAAGATAAGGATTTAATTCACACTGTATATTTTATTTGAAAGAAATACTGTAAAACAAACATTTCACACTCCCAAAATGTGTCTGCACCAGTAGCCACACACTAGGTGCACCACTCATACTTACCTTTTTGCAAACTGTCTCGATCCATGTAAGTCAATATCAAAATGTCCCAGTAACTTGAATGGGAGCAGGATCTGACACTATGGGTCTGATTTTCAAAGGTATTTAGGTGTTGCAAGATAGGCACCTGGTGAGATTTTCATAAACACATAAACAGGTTAGGTGCCTAACTCTCAT
Organism: Dermochelys coriacea; assembly: GCF_009764565.3. Classification (NCBI taxonomy): domain Eukaryota; kingdom Metazoa; phylum Chordata; order Testudines; family Dermochelyidae; genus Dermochelys; species Dermochelys coriacea. The sequence goes on from NC_050069.1 coordinate 85,274,707, forward strand.
TAATGTAGCGTCCGTATTCACAGAAAACATTGTAGATTTTAGTCCAGTCCCCTCATCAATCCATGGTCAAAACTCCCATTGACTTCAATGAGAGCTTCACTTATGGATTGATGGTTGTCTCACGCCATTGAGGATAGTCAGGCTCAAAGATAGTTCACATGAGACATTAGTTGCTTCACAGATGAACTACTGCACCTGTGTACAGGAACATCTTGGTGTACGAGAACTTGAGGTTTTTGGAGAGGTAATTATGGACTTTTCTCACTCTGAATTAGTTTTACAGAAGGCCCATTAAGCTTATGAAATACAGAGACTCTATGGGAGTGACTCTTGACTCTGATGTTTTTATCAGCTGTATTTCTATTATTTCTTATTATAGATAAGTGATATCTATCTTGAGATCAGATTGTAATGCTCTTTCAAAAGCTCCCATACAACTATTTGGAGTTATTTGTGATTTGCAATGGAGTCAGATCAGACTCAGGCTCAGTTGTAAAATAATTGTTAATTCAACTGCCTAATGCAATGGAGTACAGTGGTTACCATTAAAAATAATTTACCAGCAGATGCTACACAGTGTTAGTAGCATCTGCTGTGGTATAGTAGATACAATGGTGTTTCCTTATATTTAGGACAGGAAATAATTTCTGTTTCTGGGATACCAGTCTCAGAAATGTGATCACTATTTGTTATGACACTTCAGTGGCAACCCCCACAGAAGGCACTTGAAATGCTAGACTAAATAATTTGGTCCCCAAGATTTTCCAAAGATTATACTTATATTCAGAACAGACGTTAAGGTCTGAGTGAACAAGGAATGATCTCTTGGACTGATTCAAAAGCTTCCATTAACTGTAATGGGTTTTAGATCAGGATGTATAACCATATTTTCAAAGGTATTTAGGCACCTACTTTGAAAATCTCACTAAATGCCTATCTGTTTTTTTAGGTGCCTAAATACCTTTTAAAATCTGCCCCTCCCCTGGTTTCCCTTTCATTTCATCTAAAGGAGACCATGCTGCACCTGTTGCCAGTCTCACTCAATTACTTTATAACCCTCATTTTATTTGCAAGAAACAAACCTATAAATCTAAAACAGATTAGTGTGAATTTGTAATTATCCTATTTGTCCATAAAGACATCTGCAAAATAATAGCCCATAATTTATATTTAACTCCTGCCTTAGCAGCTCTAATGGATAGAGTTTGGTTGCCCAAAATCAATAGTATCTCCTCTGTCTCATATCACCAAATCACTACATAGAATAACAATCAGAATAGTTTAATCTAAATGGATACAATTAGCACTGGAGATGAAGCCATTAAATAAAGTTCATTGATTGTTTATCAGGCACTGAGGTGAGAAAATTAAAGTATACTCACCACTAAGAGTGATAGATAAATTGCCAGCATCTTAGCATGCAGCCAGCATGTTTAGTGTTAATTATTAATTTATTTTATTTTTTAAACTTTAATGACAAAAGGAAAGAAAACCCCTTATGATTAGAATTGCTTAATTCAAAATTAACTCAAGAAAAATGCAGCAGTTTTATTATTAGACATAGGATAAAACTAAGATATCAAGTATTCATTCTTTTGAAAGCTATGGATTGTTTATGGAAACAGTATACTCAATTTGAGGAATTTATAAAAAGAATAGCTTCACTGAATGTCATTATATGAAAGAATATTTCGCATGTGTGTTAATATTTTATGTCTAAAAATACAGACTTTCTTCCCTTGGCAAAGATTTGTTTTATTTGAGCTTTGCTTGTTCACTAAGAACCAGCAATAAAACTTTAATTTAAAACTAATGCATATTGAAATTCTTTCAAGAATAAACCCAAGAACATTTTCACTATGGACTAACCTATGAAAATATAGAGGGATAGTTTAGATTCAATATAAATTATTTTTAATAGAGCTGTGGAAATCTTTCCCTCTTTTCATGATGGTAGCTTATTCTCCCATAAGCAGTTCCATTAACTACAGTGTATTTAAAGGCTAAAGGCTACTCACATGAATAAAAGTTTGTGAAACTATGCCCTTGGCTGCCATGTTTTTGGCCAGAATTTGGCCTGAAGTTTGAAAATATTTGTGTACAACCCAGTTTTCAATTCTATTCTCAGAGGAGGAAGCTTGGGGCAAATGCTATGTTAAGATCTGATTCTACTCCCATTCAAGTCCAGAGGAAAACTTCCATTAACTAGAGTAGTCTTGCAGAATCAAGCCCCTAAGGAACAGTCAGTCATTGGAGCCAGTGAATACTGTCCCTTGTTGTATTCATCTCTGGACTCCAGTCCTAATTCACATAATAAAGGGCCAGGAAATACAGTTTCAGTTTCTAACCACCACTCCTGTGTGACAGACACTGATTGAATGAATGTCTGAGATTCTTGATGAAGACAAATTTTTAATTGGGAATTATTTTCTCAGTTCTAGTCACCCCAGACACTTAAATCCATGTCTCCAAGGGGTTTATAAAGATGACCAATGTGACAGTGTGACAAAAAGAATGAGCAATTTAAAGAGAAAAATACCAGTCACTTTTTTTTCCACCAAACTTCTGTAGAATTGTTGTAGACATTTCTTTTCTGTGACTTCTGTGTTTTTAACTAATTGTATATCAATGGTTTTTTAGCCCTACCCCTTTCCTCCCCTTTTCATTCTTCACTGGAAATTTTGATATTTTTGTTGAGTTTTTATTGGTTAAAAAATCTGACTTCGTTTGAAAGAAATTGGACACTTTCATGAAACATATTTCCCATTTTTAACCAGCTCTTTGTAACCATGAAGAAATAGTTAAACTAAAAAAAACCACACACATATTAAGGTAATATCCTTTCAGTATGTCACTTTCTTTACTGCTGTTTTGTTTGCTAAATAAAGACAAAACAAACACAAATAGAGCCACATGCTCACAGTGCATAATTTTTGGAGAAGCAGCAGTGATTTTAAAAGTAAACTTCACACTAGCTCTGAGACTTGTGTCAGATGCTGCTGGCTTGCTCCAGTTCATGAAAGCCCTTTATATTCTAAATTTAAAAATAACTTGGTGCTGGCACATTCCATTAATAAATTAGGCACAGAATTTCATGTTTTCAAAGGGTATGGAGAGAGAGAAATAGACATGCTAAAAAAAGACTGAAAATGTGTTAGATCACTTTTCTTTCACCTGTTTTCATTTCAAGCTCTTATTCTACCATTCTCTGCTTCCCCATTTCCAGCTGAGGTCCTAACCCTGCAATCTTTACTAATATAAGTAAGCCCCTTGAAGTCAGCATGACTGCTTGTATGAGTAAGGATTTGCAAAATTGGGCCTTAGAGTTAGAGCAATACTAAGTTTCAGAGTAGCAGCCGTGTTAGTCTGAATCTGCAAAAAGAAAAGGAGTACTTGTGGCACCTTAGAGACTAACACATTTATTTGAGCATAAGCTTTCATCAGCTACAGCTCACTTCATCATGAATGCATCCGATGAAGTGAGCTGTAGCTCACGAATGCTTATGCTCAAATAAATTTGTTAATCTCAAAGGTAGCAATACTAAAGTTCATATTGTTCAGTCATGCAAAGGTGTTGTATAGGTTTCATGACTGCACAAGGGGATTTATTGGGAATCTCATGAGACCTAAGTTCTGGTTCTGCTAGTGTTCTCCCATACTCCAATTCAAAGGGCATGATTCTCCAGTCACTCACTCCAGTGTAACTCCATTGACTTTAGTGCATTTCTTCCAGATTTAACTCTCTGTGAGTGTGAGGACAATCACATACAAAGCCTTCCCATGTGACCGGCTAAGAGACATTTGCACATATCCACATGAAATTAGCAAACTTGCAAAAGCAGAATAAGACATAACAGGGCCAAGGCATGTTTGGACCTCCTTGGCATAACTGCATTACAGCCCCAAGGTGCTTGCTAAGGATGATGCCAACTGAATCTTTACCAGTATAAGGGCATTATTCAGAACAGGTGTGAGTCAGCAGACAGGTGAAAGTTGGTCCAAAAGTCTAGAAGTGGCAATGTGCTGTAATTTGCAGCAATTTGCCATTCCATGTATTTGTGCAAAGTGAATGTAACTTACACTCAGAGCATGTGGGTGGCAAGAGAGCTGAGGAGAAAGGTCAGTAATGGAAGCAGAAGCAGTGGAAGTAGCCTTCAAAAATGGAGAAAATCCACCGTGGTGAGAGTCTTCAGAAAAAACAGCTGACAAGAGGGAATGAGATCAAGCAGTTCCTCCTCTATTTTAATTAATGCTTCCATGATAGCAGATATCTCCAACAATTTCAGAGCTCTGTTTTATGCCTTCTTGAAATCTAAGTGCAAGAATGCTGTAAATCTGGAATAATTCCACTGAGGTGAATGGCATTAGTCAGCATCTAGACCTGTTTTACAGAGATTGCCATCTGGCCCTATGAGTGTAATTGCTCTGCGGCTTGCAGACTTAGATGCACCTCTTGGATCAGCTAACCCCAGGCTTCACATATTTGAAAACATGTGGTAAGCTACTGGTAAGTCTGGTGGCCCTGACGGGTAAGTACAGCACTGCTCTGTGCTCTTGATTTGCAATTTAAATTGTGTTATGTTGGGATTCCAAACGTTATAATGCTTTTTCACCAGCATTAAGTTGTATAAATTCATATTCCAGCAAATGATCCAAAATGGACCAGAATTTTCCTTTAAAAGTCAATTTATTTTTTTAAAACTGCCCTCCCTTCTTTCCCCCACCTCACCTCTTGCAAAACCTTAGGTAGAAGTTCAAAGGAAAAAAAACTTTCCACCATATTGATTAGATAGTCTTTGGTCCGATTAGCTGCTTTGATCCTTAAACTATTGCTAGACTACTCAGGATTGCTTCAGCCTGCCCACAGAAGAGACACTTGCTATACCTTTTTTACATGGATACTTTACTTTTGTTCTTTCTTGTTTTCCTAATTGAAAATAAATTAAGAATTAAAGTATGTGGTTGCTCTTTGTGTATGGGAGAAAAACAGGAAGAGGGGCTGCCGCCTACCGTGTCTGGTGCTAGTGTAACACATGATTTATAAACAGTGGTTATGCCTCAAATTGGTGTTTAACAATATAGCATGCGGCAAGACCAGAAATCATTTAGTCACATTCATGAATGGAAACCTGCTTTTTGGAAAAAGCTTGCAGTGGTAACAATGCTTATTTTAGGTAACAAACTATGAGCAAAAAACTCTGTATCCCTCTGCCCTCCTGCCCCCGCCCTCCAAAAGAAAGAACTTTAAATTACCATTCTGCAACTGACATGAAGTCCAGAAGAGCATATACTTATTTAGTGGGTATGTTTCTTTCATGGAAAGACTTGACAGTAATAAATTGTAGCAGCTCCTTATGATGGAGCCCTATTATGAAACTCGATGGGGGAGTGAGGAAGAAATTTTCTGCTGAATCATGAAAGGGTCAACATTGCTTTCATGCCTTGTGGCAGATGGTGCTCCCTCCCTTTAGCTTTCCCCAGGCACCTGCCACCGTCTGCATTTAATTAATGTTAGCAAAGTTAATGCTCCTAACATTTCCTGAAGATAGCTAATCCCAATTTTTCTAGTGGAATTATACTCTGAGTGTGGCTACAGGTTCATTTCCTAGCTCACCTCACTTCCAAGGAATGGGGTCCACTGACCAATGGGCAGGCTGCATCAGCGGCTGTAGTGAATACAATTCATATTTAACTGTCTTTTTCTGACAAGAAGAGAATACTAGCTCTTCCCCTTCAACAAGAAATACATAACCCTCTAAATATTCCTTTCACTTAAGTTTATTCAGGTTGCATTTGAAGGGTTCAAAAGCCATTGGGTTTTCAGTAATTGTAAAGCTGCATCATTTGTAAGAAGTCAGGTTACTTATTTGAATCAGAATATGTGTCTAAACTCAGTTATGATATAGGTATACATTCTATTTATAAAAAGAAAAGGAGTACTTGTGGCACCTTAGAGACTAACAAATTTATTAGAGCATAAGCTTTCGTGAGCTACAGCTCACTTCATCGGATGCATTTGGTGGAAAAAACAGAGGGGAGATTGATATACACACACAGAGAACATGAAACAATGGGTTTATCATACACACTGTAAGGAGAGTGATCACTTAAGATAAGCCATCACCAGCAGCAGGGGGTGGGAAAGGAGGAAAACCTTTCATGGTGACAAGCAAGGTAGGCTATTTCCAGCAGTTAACAAGAATATCTGAGGAACAGTGGGGGGTGGGGTGGGCTGGGGAGGGAGAAATAACATGGGAAAATAGTTTTACTTTGTGTAATGACTCATCCATTCCCAGTCTCTATTCAAGCCTAAGTTAATTGTATCCAGTTTGCAAATTAATTCCAATTCAGCAGTCTCTCGTTGGAGTCTGTTTTTGAAGCTTTTTTGCTGAAGGATAGCCACTCTTAGGTCTGTAATCGAGTGACCAGAGAGATTGAAGTGTTCTCCAACTGGTTTTTGAATGTTACAATTCTTGACGTCTGATTTGTGTCCATTCATTCTTTTACATAGAGACTGTCCAGTTTGACCAATGTACATGGCAGAGGGGCATTGCTGGCACATGATGGCATATATCACATTGATAGATGCGCAGGTGAACAAGCCTCTGATAGTGTGGCTGATGTGATTAGGCTCTATGATGGTGTCCCCTGAATAGATATGTGGACAGAGTTGGCAACGGGCTTTGTTGCAAGGATAGGTTCCTGGGTTGGTGGTTTTGTTGTGTGGTGTGTGGTTGCTGGTGAGTATTTGCTTCAGATTGGGTGGCTGTCTGTAAGCAAGGACTGGCCTGTCTCCCAAGATCTGTGAGAGTGATGGGTCGTCCTTCAGGATAGGTTGTAGATCCTTGATGATGCATTGGAGAGGTTTTAGTTGGGGGCTGAAGGTGATGGCTAGTGGCGTTCTGTTATTTTCTTTGTTGGGCCTGTCCTGTAGTAGGTGACTTCTGAGTACTCTTCTGGCTCTGTCAATCTGTTTCTTCACTTCAGCAGGTGGGTATTGTAGTTGTAGGAATGCATGATAGAGATCTTGTAGGTGTTTGTCTCTGTCTGAGGGGTTGGAGCAAATGCGGTTATATTGTAGAGCTTGGCTGTAGACAATGGATCGTGTGGTATGATCGGGATGAAAGCTAGAGGCATGTAGGTAGGAATAGCGGTCAGTAGGTTTCCGATATAGGGTGGTGTTTATGTAACCATCGCTTATTAGCACCGTAGTGTCCAGGAAGTGGATCTCTTGTGTGGACTGGTCCAGGCTGAGGTTGATGGTGGGATGGAAATTGTTGAAATCATGGTGGAATTCCTCAAGGGCTTCTTTTCCATGGGCCCAGATGATGAAGATGTCATCAATGTAGCGCAAGTAGAGTAGGGGCATTAGGAGACGAGAGCTGAGGAAGCGTTGTTCTAAGTCAGCCATACAAATGTTGGCATATTGTGGGGCCATGCGGGTACCCATCGCAGTGCCGCTGACTTGAAGGTATACATTGTCCCCAAATGTGAAATAGTTATGGGTGAGGACAAAGTCACAAAGTTCAGCCACCAGGTTAGCTGTGACATTATCGGGGATACTGTTCCTGACGGCTTATAGCCCATCTTTGTGTGGAATGTTGGTGTAGAGGGCTTCTGCATCCATAGTGGCTAGGATGGTGTTTTTAGGAAGATCACCAATGGACTGTAGTTTCCTCAGGAAGTCAGTGGTGTCTCGAAGATAGCTGGGAGTGCTGGTAACGAAGGGCCTGAGGAGGGAGTCTACATAGCCAGACAATCCTGTCAGGGTGCCAATGCCTGAGATGATGGGGCATCCAGGATTTCCAGGTTTATGAATCTTGGGTAGCAGATAGAATACCCCAGGTCGGGGTTCTAGGGGTGTGTCTGTGCGGATTTGTTCTTGTGCTTTTTCAGGGAGTTTCTTGAGCAAATGCTGTAGTTTCTTTTGGTAACTCTCAGTGGGATCAGAGGGTAATGGCTTGTAGAAAGTGGTGTTGGAGAGCTGCCTAGTAGCCTCTTGTTCATACTCCGACCTATTCATGATGACGACAGCACCTCCTTTGTCAGCCTTTTTGATTATGATCTCAGAGTAGTTTCTGAGGCTGTGGATGGCATTGTGCTCTGCATGGCTGAGGTTATAGGGCAAGCGATGCTGCTTTTCCACAATTTCAGCTCGTGCACTTCGGCGGAAGCACTCTATGTGGAAGTCCAGGCTGCTGTTTCTACCTTCAGGAGGAGTCCACCCAGAATCCTTCTTTTTGTAGTGTTGGTAGGAAGGTCTCTGTGGGTTAATATGTTGGTCAGAGATGTGTTGGAAATATTCCTTGAGTCGGAGACGTTGAAAATAGGATTCTAGGTCACCACAGAACTGTATCATGTTCGTGGGGGTGGAGGGGCAAAAGGAGAGGCCCCGAGATAGGACAGATTCTTCTGCTGGGCTAAGAATATAGTTGGATAGATTAACAATATTGCTGGGTGGGTTACGGGAACCACTCTTGTGGCCCCTTGTGGCATGTAGTAGTTTAGATAGCTTAGTGTCCTTTTTCTTTTGTAGAGAAGCAAAGTGTGTGTTGTAAATGGCTTGTCTGTGTGTATATCAATCTCCTCTCTGTTTTTTCCACCAAATGCATCCGATGAAGTGAGCTGTAGCTCACAAAAGCTTATGCTCTAATAAATTTGTTAGTCTCTAAGGTGTCACAAGTACTCCTTTTCTTTTTGCGAATACAGACTAACACGGCTGCTACTCTGAATTCTATTTATAGTGTGCAGATTTTTCCCTGTGATAAAAATGATTTCTACAGAGCAAGACATTAAAACTAGAATTGGGTCACATGGGATACTTGAACTTATCTATTTGTCTATCTAGACACTTAAATGGCCTCCATTGCTGTTGTATCCGACTGAGTGCCCATTTTCAGATGATGGCAATGAAAAGCATGCTCTTATGTGTTTGGGGTCCAACATTCATATAGAGGTGGGTCCAAAAGGTCACAGGTTTAAGAATCTTAACCCTCACCCCTTATTTTGGGTTATTAGTGGATTCTAGCTGATTTGTTTATACAGTACCAGTTTTCCTGATAGAATTTGCTAGCTTTTATATGCCACTGGATCTCTTGCTGTGCATATGTACCAAGTAGCTAATCAGTCACTCTAGCAATGTGTCTGCTTAAATTTAGCTTTGAACTCTTGTGTCCTCAAACGCAGATTTTATCCCAGATGCTCTGTGTCTGGCTTTTGTTACTGCATTTTGTGCTATAAACAGTTTTGTTTTTCTGTGCATGATGTCAGAAAGAGATTCAGAGTATGAGAGGAGGGTAATAACTGCCTCCAGTGACTTTGGGGGCACTGTCCGTCCTATATAAAAACTAGAAAGCTGACCAGATCACATCTCCCAGGTTTTGTGCACTCCAGAATTATTGTCTGATCCATGTTATCAAATAGGTAATTTTCAGTAATACTGCACTGATATGCATGTATATGTTAGCTCCCTTTCAAACAATGAAAATGGATGAAAGGGGACTTTCCAGTTTTCCCTGTAGATATAATCATGTATAGGGGCAAAAAAAATCACTTTCTTCCTGTAAAATGATAGTGAAAATCAGGGTATATTCAGATTGACCCATTTTGTGCTTGTAGAAATAGCCTCGATTAATATTTATATATATATATATTTTAAATCCACCACTACAAGACTTTACTTCCCCCCTGAAGTGGCCAATAGGGAATAACTTTTTTGTCTTGCCCTCATGTCATTGCTGCCAGATGAGCAAAAAAGAAAATAAGGGACTAAGAGAGGAAAAACCCTAAGAACCAGGGTTGGAACATATGATTGCTTTTCATACATTAAATTAAAGTTTTAAATTAAAGTTTTATTGCTGGCTCTTAGTGAACAAGCAAAGCTCAAATAAAACAAACCTTTGCCAAGGGAAGTCTGTATTTTTAGACATCAAATATTAACACACGTGAAATATTATTTCACATAGTGACATTCAGTGAAGCCATTCTTTTTATAAATTCCTGTTTCTGGAATACCAGTCAAACTTTGCTGAGGGAAGACGGGGGAAAAGAGCACCTTCACTCCTAATTTGTAGGATGAGTCATCATTATTGTGTCCAATTCCAGTACTGATGTGAAGCAATTCAACCTCTGATGCAGCAGAAAGTTAAGTAAAGGTAAATTAAAGTTAACAGTAACACACAGAGCCATGTAGACTCTTCATTTTATACACAAATGGAGTAAATAAAACAGGCACATGGGTTTGCTTTCCAAAAGACATAGAATGTTTGCTAAATGGAAAAGTGTCACTAGGTAAGGGTATTTTTTCCAAAATATTAGTTAAAAAGCATGAAAATAATGACTGGGTCTTGCAAGGAAATACACAATATTATGTAAATAGGTTAGAAGCTCAATAGTATGGATGTATACACCCTCCCCCAGATTAGGGGTAATATGCTCCCAGCTCTCTCCAGTGCAGCACTTCCTTTTATGAGAATTTTTTTCAGAACATGTGTAACATTTGAGTGGGCTAGGGTTTACTTCTCTGCCCTTCTCCTAGTACCTAAAAACAACTCAGAAAAGCACAAGAAGACCCAGAATTTAGTCACTGAGGATTTTCAGCAAGGATTGCACATGGTCATCCTCCCCAAAAAGAACAAAAAGTAATTAACTTAATTCTTAAATACCAACTTTATAAAATTTTATTATAAACACTAACTTAATTTCTACCCCATAACAGTTAATTTATGATTCACATACATTATCTTCAGTTGTACATAAAGAAAAGTTAAATCTAAACAGGTCAGTGCCAACAGAAACAGTGAGAAGAAAGAATTCCCAAAAGCTTAGTCTGCTTTCACTTGAGTCTCAGTTACAGTCTTTGATCACCAAAATCCATACAATCTGCTGAGTTCAAAGAACTGGAACAATATCTTCTCTCCTCTTGCTTGCAGAAACTTCCAACTGGAATCTGTGTAGACTCTTCCTCCCACTCTGTTGAAATCACACATTTAGCTAACCAACCAACAACTCAGTTTAAATGTAGATTAAAAAAGCCTTGCTGCAAAATGCTTCCCAGTTAGAGGAAAAGAGTCTTGCTGCTCCTAGGGCTCACCTTCTCCCAACTTGCACAGGTCACATGGCCTTTTGTAAAACTGCTGCCCTCACTACTTGCCCCTCAACGGAGTCTGAATCCAGCTACAGGGAACCTGTTGAGCATACCCAAACTACCACACCCAATTCCAGAAACTTCTCAGTGTGGAGTGCTAGTTGTCGTTTGCCTAGCAAGAATGACCCAGACATCTCATTCCTCTCCCTCTCCGCCCCCCTGCAATAGATCTAAGAGATATCTCCCTATTAGGCATGTGGATTATCCCCTGCCTTTCTAGGGACTAACACTTTAAGGCTGTAGATATTTGCTAAGGACATTTCAAGAGGCCATATTGCAGCTGGATGCATCTTTGTATTCAAGCTAGTACTCCTGCTTTGCATGTGTATTCTAGATTTCTGCATCTTCTTGCTTTTGTTCCTCCTTCATATCAACTTTTGAGAGAGGGCTGGTGCCAGGAAACAGTTCATTCTCCTTTCCCATTGTATTGTATGGTCTTTTGAGTCTGCTCATATAACAACCTCCGTTATAGTCAGTACTACCAAGGGTTGAACCAATGAGTTCCAGAGCTAAAAACATGATTCTCTGTGGCTTGAGCTAGAGAGCCAGGCTCTTAGAGGCTCATATCTGCTATACTTGAGGCATAGAGGGGGACCCATAATGCACAATGATCATTGCTTTACATACTTCTGGACATTCATCCCAAGCATCAGAGGCTCACAGAAGTTTCAATCCTGAAGAAGCCCCCAATTATGTGACAGCCATCACATTGGCCAACCCTCCCGAGATGGAATTGGTGACCTTCACAGCCAAATACATAAGTCTTTAGAACTAAACAGCCAAAACTAGAGCTGGTTGAAAGTTTCCATTTAATCAAACTGAAAGTTTCCCTGGGAAAGAGTTTGATTAAATTGAGATTTGGAGTGGGTGGGTGAGGTTCTGTGGCTTGCAATGTACAGGAGGTCAGACTAGATGATCATGATGCTCCCTTCTGACCTTAAAGTCTATGAGTCTCTGAGTCTCTGAGATTTTTGGGGGGATAAAGTATTTTTACCTTATTGGAACAGGTTATTTTGACTAATTGCTTTGAAATGACTTATTTCAAAAAGCATTACATTAAAAAATTAACCTCAATTATTTGGAAGGGGAATGTTTTGACTAACCCACAGTGAACTTTTTCTTGTAAATATTTGTTTCACAGGAAATGTTGAAGTTTTCTGGTTTTGTTCCAGTTTGGAACAAAAAATTAGTGCCAGAATTTCCCACAGAATGGAAATTCCTAGATTTGACCTGCTCTAGCTTAGGCTTTCTAGCTGAGAGCTATAAGAGACCATGCCCAGAGTGGGACATAATATCCTTACTAGTGGGTTACTCCAAGGCACATTTTTTTGCCCTCTGTCCATTTAGAGGGAATGAATATACTGGTTGTCCACAATGATGTTCTTCTCATTCATGTGGGCTGCTTCTTGAGGACAGTGCTCCATTTCCACCAGAGTTCTACAGAGTGAGGCAATTCACTCAGGGAAACAATTTGCTCCATTTTAAGAGACTGTGCAGAGGGAAAAAAAACAACAACATTGACGTGTGTCATAAATCAATCTACTTGCCCGTTATTTGGAGGGTATACTTTCCCTTTGTACTCCAAATCTAACATCCTGAATGGTTCTATATTTGACAGAGTGAGTAGGCTCAAAAATACCAGTTATAAAGAGGGCACTTAAATGGTGGAAAAAGGAAAGGGTGTAATTCAGCTAATACCTGTCCATTGAAAATATGCAATTAATTTTTTCAGGGCAGCTGCACAGTCAGTTCTACCAAAGCAGCATTTTTAAAAATAAAGAGATGGGATGATGAAAGTGACATGAAGAAGCACAGTCCAAAATGTGTATAACAATTAATTCTCTGATCTGTGCTTAAGAAAAAAAAAGGGGTTAAGGTTAGGGCATGGTGCCCACAATCCTTCCTCAGGAGAAGCTCCCTATTGAAGTCACTGAGGAGTTTTATCTGAGTAAGGCCTGACAGAAAAAGACCTATATCTTTTTTCAGCGTATTCTTTGTTTGACTTGGTCTCCTGAATCCACACCTCCTGTGCGCTGGTTTGCTTGTTGTGCCATTGCTACAATATTTTCATGCCAGTCAACTCTCTGCTTACTTCCTTTTTGTCAGTTCTGTGACAATGTGATAAACATCACAGAATCCTCAAGAGGCATTGACTGAGCAACAAGTTTTTTTTTAAAAAAAGAAGAGAGATAGGAAGAATGAAAGGGAAGGAACCACAGACTGAGTTAGATAGGAAAGGTGAGATTTCCAGGATGACCTGTTCCATCTAAAACAGAGGACCACTGATTTTTTTTTTTAAATCAGAACTGTCTATTTGATGGATGGTATGATAAGGCTCACTCACAAGTACTGGAAAATTGAACATGTATTTCTCTCAGCTAAAGTCTTAATTTGCAAACAAACAAGAAGTCTTCACTAAAGTGCAAAATTTAAAATAGCAGATGAAAGCTAAACTTTAAATACTGTTAACCTAATGCCAGAAGGCAAGGGGCTTGCTAGTATATGGTGGGGAATCTCAGCTGGCCTGATCACCTCATTGCACCTGGCCCACTATTGTCATATTAATTTAAAAGGTATCTTGTAATATCATTGGAAAACTAGTAACTCACGATTAAGATTCCTGTGTGATGTACAGAAGTAGACAGGTATGATAGAAATGTGAATAAAATGTGTTTAAACCAGGCAGGCCAGGAAAAGTTGATATATAGATTTTTCTTAGAGGGTTATGAATTCTCCCTGTCTACTTTAGAGCCATGGAGATACGTCAGCAGTAAAGAAAGCAATCATTTTGGTGGTGGTGGTGTGGGGTGGGGTGGGGGGAGAAGGACAGAGACTTCACTTGCATTGTAAAATGACAGCAAGGAACACCCCATGGGAATCCACCAGGAGGGGACACTGATCAAAATGAAGTTGCTCCCCCCGGGAGAAGGTGGAATCCCTCAGAGGATCATTTGGCTCTTGCCACCAAGGCAGTTACATTTGGAGGAATATATGGGAGTGGAAAAGAAATTGTGGTTTTCCTTCACCTGGGGAGATAGAACCAAAGTGCTTGGTTTGTGTTGGATCCTGGCTAAGGCATGGCCAGCCATGCTGAAAGAATAACTGTGAGAAAACTGCTCTCAACAAAAGACTCGTTTAAGTTTAGATTTTTAGAAGTGTAGAAGTGTATTTTTATGGTTTTGTTTGTAGCCATTTCGATGCCTATTCCTTCTACTTGGTATCACTAAAATCTAGGTTCTATTAAAAGTGAACCAAGCTTAACAAGCCATCTCAGTGCAGTATATTAATCCAACAGGTAAAATCCACAGTCAAAATAGCAGGCTGGTGCGCGCTCTGTCTCCTTGGAGACAACAGACTAACTTCCGTGAGATTCCGGTGGGAGGGACTGGAGGGGAGTAACCTGGTGGAAGGCAGGATGAGGCCACTGTGCCGTGAACATGCTACTGGTGTCAGGGCTCAGACAAAGCTGCAGAGCACAGAAGCACCCAGGCTTACTGGGTAGGTGGTGACAACCCTTTGCTGGACTGGTTTGAACCCCAAAGCACCAATGATGTTAATTTAGTTACCTGGGAGTATTTTGAAGACTGATGAATTTATTATAAGGTCATTTAATATTATTTCTGGCTCATACAAGGCACCTGTAAACAAACATTTTGAAGGCGCCACAGAAGTATTTCCTCTCAGTCAGCAACTTCAGTAGTCTGTAATATGCTTACTAAGATATCAAGTTTTGATTGTGTTGACAGAGGAGTTACATCAGACCAAATTATAATAAGTCTTAATGAATGCAAAGTTTAGGGTGTGATTAAAAAAAAATCTTCAGGAAATTCTCATTCCAGTTCCATCACCAACTCTGCTTGCCTGTCTCTCTAGCACTGCCTCCGCACTCCTGCTCCTATGGCGTATGGGTCAGCATGCTTTCTGCATCCACTCACCATCCATTTTGTACCCATGTACATGCTGGAGGCCCTTCCTCTCTCATCATATTGCCCAAATGCCCTCTGCATACAAATTACAGAATGAGGATTTCATGTTCTCCTGCAAGCCTTATGGTACCTCTCCCCATAAAGAAAGGAAGAGAGATGTAGTGGCAGAGGTGGAATTGAGGAGCCTTTCCAGGTCTTCCTGCTATAAGAGAGCAGTGAGAGGATATTTAATCCAGGAACATGGTGGGAGGGAGCAGGGCACAGTCACCCACTACAGAGTGGGAGGGAGAAGCAGAGGAGTTGGCTATCTCAGAGGAAGATGTAGAAAACCAATAAACTTCTGAGAAGACAAATCATAAGGACCTGTTGACTGGCTGTAAAAGATTCAGCTAGGAAAAGCATCTGGGAGCCACTGCTGGTCATGCCAAGTCTCCAGAATGAAGTGGGCCCACCACCTGGCACTTGTCATTGGCCAGGCTCTAAAGCATCACTCCACATGAAACTGCTCTTATAATAGTTCTTACCAAAAATGTTTGAGTAGGATCAAAATATGGATTTTCCTCTTTTAAGTCCCACTGTCTGCAGATATCTCCAGCAGGTGCCATGAATGCAGTACCATAGCCTCCCCAGTACAACAGGATATGCTTTGCAGTCATAAGACAGGAGCACTGTGTTCCTCTGGGCCTCGTCCATAGTGGCAGAAAGCAGTCCAGAAATCGTGTGGGTGCCAGGTGATAGAGGAAAGCCTAACAGGTGTTTGACCCCCTGCTCCAACAACTCCTTCAGACCAGTAGGAAAATTGTCCAGAGCACCATGAGTCTGGAGAGAGTGCCAGTGGGACTCTAGGACCTACTCATATTGCATCTTGCTTAAATTGAAGTAGTTTGGTACTGTGCAGATGAAGCCCTTGAAATTAAATGTTGCTTGTGAATTCACTCAACCAAATAGTTATATCAATGTAATAAGATTAATTATACCAGATAAATGTTTGTGTCCAGACCCGCTAGGGTGATCAGATAGCAAATGTAAAAACAGACAAACCGCACTCACTTTTTTCACAGGTGGGGGCATATTTGTCTTATATGCAAGAACCCTAATATTGGGACAGTCCTGATAACATTGGGATGTCTAGTCACCCTAAGACCAGCCCTCACTGAAGGACAAGAAGAGAAGCAAAGTGCAGGCAGTGGATGATATGAAGTGATGAATTATGACTGCATGCATACACCCCCTTCAGGAGGCAAGTGGGTACTAAAGGACTTCTGTCTGAACAAACAAATATTCTGGAGAATCAGAAATTCACCCAGCTTTGTGACTAAAGTCATCCTGACCTCTTTCTGTCTGTCCCTTGGAGCCTAAGCTTTTAAATTCCCTTCCTGAGGAGGGCTACGTGCTATCCGTCTGGTGCTGTGCTAGTAAAAGTCAAATGATTACACTATTGCGTGGATTTTTATTAGCTTGACCTATTGTGAAGTTTCAGCCAAGGGAAAGAAGTGCTTTGAAAGTGTTGAGCTATGAGAGAGAGATCTCCTGCATCCTAGAGTGTTCTCCTCTCCCCCCTTTTTAATCCCAGGGAGCAGACATGTTTATAGTAGCATTTTAAGGTATATTTTCTATAATGTCAAACAGTGATAGGTTACGCACACAAGATAGAAGAAGGCACAGATTGAAGTTTGAGACAGTGTCTAAAGATTTGGTGGGAGTGGGATGTTTATCACCTGAAAGAATTGGGCTGCTTAGGTGCCCAGTGCTAGACACCCAGGTTTGGTCTCTCTTTCTCTGGAGTATTTAGCACACTACAAGGTACTGTATGATACTACAAGGTAATGTATGAGATTTTAAAAGTGTGCGTTGTCTTGATGCAGCATAGAGTATAGGTCAGAAGGCTGGCGTCTGCATTCCATATTTTGAAGGGCATGGAATTATCATTGTGTGTGTATATTTGGTTTATGTGCAACAAAACGTAGGCAGCTTTGAGTTTTCTTTCAGTTTCCAAATGTTGATGTATTTATAGGAAAGACCAAAAATTTTTTGTAACAAATACAAATGTAATTCTCCCGATCTGATAAAGAACTGATTTTAATAGGGACAACTTTGCCAACTATTTTCCTTCACTTGAGAAGAGATTGCAGCTGATGCTTCTTTAATATGAAAATAAATTTTGATACATTTTTGCATGCATGCAAGTTTTGTGAGGTTTTTTGGTTGTTTTTTTACACACGAGTCAGAATAATAAAGTCAGGAAATTAAGTTATAACATCACAGGTACTGCAACTCAGCCCCCTTGTGCATACAGTAGTTTTATATTACAATATTTGATGCTAACCTTAGTGACATTCACACAATGGATCTAATTCTCCTCTTATTTAAGCCAGTTTTAGATGGTGTGACTCCATTGACTTCAATGCAGTTAACTCAAATGTATTTATATTTCCAAAGTGTAAGCAAGTTCTGGCTGCTGTGGGAAACATAACTTTGTATTTCCTGAGTATATAATCTTAAATATAATGTTGCATTAACCTACATTTTTGTATGCCATTTTCTTTGACAAGAGAGGGGGAAAGTGCTGATGCATTTATCTGACTCTGCAATCCCTATTGCATATTGTAAATTGCCTGATTCACCACAGCCCTGGACCTTGTGAAAAGTGCATATAAATGTCAGCCCTTCTGACTTGGTAGCATTTTACATCTACTGTGCACAGGTATATACAAATGCACAGGATAAAAGGCTGTGGAGAATGAGGTCTTAATTTCTTCAAATGGAAATATAAAGTCACATTCTAAGGCTTCAAATGCCTTTAGGCTAGGCTTCCAAATGTGCTTCTCAAAGTAGGCATATACCCATTTGCCTCATTTTGCATCCGCTTGCAAAAGTCATGCTGTTAGACACTTACCGACTCAAGTTGCTCAGTAAAATGCCCACCTGAGTGTATATAGTGGTGGGTGTTTGTGTACATCAAGTCACATCTAAAAACTTGTTCCATTATCATAAAAAGATATGCAACTGTGTTGATTCCAATATGTTGCAATGGTGTAGCTCTGGAAAACTATGCACCTGAAAGCATTTGGGACAAATCAGTGTTTTTTCAAACTTGGTAAAAGTGGACCATCTTCGGGGAGGATGATATACGCAATATGGCAAGTGAGAAGTTTTAAGTCCATGCCAGCGGAGTTACGAATGCCAAATTGCAACTGAACCGTTTATTTAAAGCATGAAAGCCCTTATTCAAATGTGTACAACTTTACAGGCTCTGTTCAAACTTCTAAAAAGAAAATCACATTTGAACTAAGAACAGCTATAAGAAGTGTAAGCACAAAGGTGGTATTTTTATAAAGCTACATGCACCTGAAAAATTAGT
This sequence comes from Dermochelys coriacea, assembly GCF_009764565.3. Classification (NCBI taxonomy): domain Eukaryota; kingdom Metazoa; phylum Chordata; order Testudines; family Dermochelyidae; genus Dermochelys; species Dermochelys coriacea. Next base: position 85,293,140 of record NC_050069.1, read on the forward strand.
GTTTTTTTTTTTTTAAGTGACAGCTGAAATAATCATGGGAGTTCAGTGCTGGTGATACAGAACAACTGAAGCTGACAGCAAGATTCAGTCTTTTTCCTGGCCCTGTTCCCTCCCCCTTCCTTTTTTATGTCAAACTTTTTAAATGCCTAAAGACCCCACCTAAGACCAGAGCTCCCCTTGATCTAGGCACTGCATGAACACAGTCTGTGCCTGGAAGAGCTTACAGTGAGGGGTGGGAGGGACACAGAAAGAAAGGGGAAATGACTTGTCCAAGGTCACACAGCAGATCACTAATGGAACCAGGAATTAGAAACCATGTCTCCTGCATCCCAGTCCCATCTACTGGAGCATGCTGCCTCTGAAATAATTAGAACAAAGTGTATCTGCAGGAGAGACCTCCCCAGTCTCTTTCCTGACTATCAGCAGACCTAACTACCCACCTGTGTTTAACTTTTAAAAGGAAAAAGATTTTTAAAAATCCCAAAGCCCTAGCTAAGTTGTTGTCAGAACCCAGCCATCGGCATTGTGACACTCCGTCCTACAGGGTTATTGGGTAATCCTCCCTTTGTGGCAAGCCATATGGTAGACTCGGGCTCTCTGCTAGCAGCTGCAGTGCTGATGTCATGGGATGTGTGCTAGCAACAGGAAGAACTACTGGCCTGTAATTATAGCAATTTTCTGTAATAAAAGTGCCTCCAAGTCCTCAGCCATAACTGGAGCACCAGCGCCTTGATTCTGTGTGTTCCAAAGTGGTTTAAGAGTGCTAAGCTGACGGGGAAACCATATGCTATATACGTTTTCGTAATCAGGGAGGACAATTCTATTATACAATATTATTGTTTGGAGGAGCAGCCATGTGGCTGGTACTGAACCTGTAATGGCTTTGCAGGAGTTTTGAAGACGCTTCATTTCAATTATACAGAAGAATCCACCTCACTGGGACAACTGGGTAGACAGATATAGTCCCAACGAAGGGACTGTTCCCATTAAGGCATTGTATATGTAATAGGAAGAGATTAAAAATGAACTAATACTGTACCAAACAGATTAGAACAAATATTTTATTGCATTTAATTTTCAAGAGCTGTATTCTCCTTTTAATCTTTACTTGGGCACTTCTATATCAAAAGACTAGTGTGGAATTTCACACCTAGTGAAAAGCATCAGTTGTAACTGGGCAAATGCATCCCTATTAAGTAGAATGTAATTGTGCCCCCATTAACCAGCAATCATTGCCATTAAGCTATATCTATTCCCTTGTAGATATTCCAATAAGGAGGCTATCTAGATTAAACATGACCTAATTAAGTGGAGGATAGTGTACCATAAGAGATGAAGTAATTTATTTTTCTAAGGAAAGGACTACATATCACTGGTGCTGTTTGCACTTCATTATTGTTCAGTAATGATAACTATATGTGACCAAAGGGCATTTCTCCCACCCCCAGTCGATCGAGTTTCAAGAATATTGTAAGTTGACTCTTATAACACCAAGAAACTTTGGGTATTCATAGCCCGATCTCCCACACTTGATATTTTCCTCCCACTTAAGTTCAGGAAAGTTGGAAATTGGTTCTGCTGAAGACTACTAAGCTGTCCTACAGCCTCTGTCCAGCTGGTAGTCTGTTAGAGATGGCACTACAATCATCATAAAGCAAATCAAAAGGAAAATTTTCTCCAAATTTTTACCTGTTGAATGTATATGTAGTATGTAAAGTCAAATGTGTGTGTATACACACATCTGATTCTACTGGTACTTTCTTCAGTGGTTGTCTGTCTAGTTGTATTAGAAGAATAACTATGTTTCCAGAACAGGGGTATTAGGTTATAGATATTCAGGCCTGTCTGTAAAGGCCTATACTCTAAGAATCTAGGTGTATTCTTATCCCTTGGCTAGTTATAGAGGTATAAAAGAAAGAATCAAAATCACTGTCTGCTGGTGTAAGGGCCTTCTCTTACTGTGACAGTCTGAGGCTCCGTTCTTAGGCTAAGGCCTTTGGCTAAGCAGCAGAGGCAGCCATAAGCTGGGAAGCGACTGGTCACCTCCTCACAGTCCAAACTAGTCACATTGAAAGAAGGTGCTATTGGGCCGCTAGGAACACAACCCATCCTGAAAGTGCCGATCGCCTCCAGAGAAAGGGAAGTGCCTAGAAGATGTAAAAGGAAACTTAGTTTGATAGCATCCTGTCTGGCAAGAACTCACTTATCAATAGCTGGGATGTGAAATCCTCCCTTCTGTATTGTTTTGTCATTATAGTTCCCACTTTGCTATTGTTTGTCTGTATAATCTCTGTCTGGTTCTATAATTGTTCCTGTCTGCTCTTTAATTAATTTTGCTGGGTGTAAACTAATTAAGGTGGTGGGATATAATTGCTTACATAATCATGTTACAATGTGTTAGGATTGGTTAGTTAAATTTCAGGAAAATGATTGGTTAAGGTATAGCTAAGCTGAACTCAAGTTTTATTATATAGTCTGCAGTCAATCAGGGAGTGAGTGGGGGAAGGGGATGGGGAAATGGGAACAGGGAATGGGGGTGGGGAAACTGGAATCATGTTTGGCTAAGGGCTGGAATGGGAAGAGGGACACAGGTGTAAGGCTCTGTGGTGTCAGAGCTGGGAAGGGGGACACTAAGGAAGGAAACTGGAATCGTGCTGGCTGGAAGTTCACCCCAATAAATATCGAATTGTTTGCACCTTTGGACTGCGGGTATTGTTGCTCTCTGTTCATGCGAGAAGGACCAGGGAAGTAAGTGGGTGAAGAAATAAGCCCCCTAACAAGGGGCAACAGGAACAATAAATACACATTTCAGATTTACTGAGTGGCATTAAATTAAGTGTGTGTGAACATACTGCTTGTGCAATATGCTGGTTTGACAGACTTTCAAGTAAGTCTTCTGTTGGCAGAACAGATACATCATGGGCAACATAGCGCTGTTTTCCTACTGTGCTCCATCAATATGTTTCAACCTCACGTTATAGAGGGTACCTCTAAAATGAGAGGAGTTTAGTTGCTTTGGCCCATTATGTTAAAAAAGGATTGCATCCAGCATGGGGGAATTATATATTAGACCTCATTTTGACAGATAACGAGAAATTGATCACAGAACCAAAAGTTAATGGCTGCATAAAGTACAAGTGTCCTAAATATAAAGGGAAGGGTAACCACCTTCCTGTATACAGTGCTATAAAATCCCTCCTGGCCAGAGGCACAAATTCTTTTTTACCTGTAAAGGGTTAAGAAGCTTAGGCAACCTGGCTGGCACCTGACCAAAAGGACCAATAAGGGGACAAGATATTTTCAAACTGGGGGGGGGGGAGGGAGGAGGTTTTGGTCTGTCTGTTCTGTGTGCTGAGGAAGCAAGCGATCCAACTCCATTAGAATTAGTAAATACTAGCAAGGGAATGCGTTAGCTTATTTTTGTTTTGGCTTGTGATTTTCTCTGTGCTGCGAGGAAGGTGTATTTCTGGTTTTCTTTTGTAACTTTAAGTTTGGCCCAGAGGGCAATCCTCTATGTTTTTGAATCTGATTGCCCTCTAAGATTATCTTCCATTCTAATTTTATAGAGGTGTTTCTTTTACCTTTTTTCTTTACAATAAAGTTCTATTTCTTTTAGAATCTGATTGGGGTATTTTTTTTAGTGTCCTAAAAAATCCTAAGGTTGGTCTGTGCTCATCTTGTTTATTCTCAAGCCTCCCCAGGAAAGGGGTTGAGGGGGTTTGGGGGGATATTGGGGGGACTAGGAACTCCAAGTGGTCCTTTCCCTGAGTTTGTCTAAAAATCACTTGGTGGTGGTAACGTTACCTAATCCAAGGTACAAGGGAGAATTTGTGCCTGGGAGAGTTTTTAACCTAAGCTGGTAGAAATAAGCTTAGGGGGTCTCCTCAAGTGTGTACCCTAATGGTCAGAGTGGGGAGGGAACCTTAACAGCAAGTGACCATGACTTGATTACCTTTGTTATGTGCAAACAGAATAGAGGCCCAACCACTAATATATATGCTTGTTGCTTTTAAAAGGCCAATGTCAGAAAGTTGAAAACAATTATGAGCCAAATCAGCTGGGAGAGAGAATTCTAAACAGAAAATGTGAATGACAATTGAAAACTGTTTAATTAAATTTCCTAGGTGACCAAGAAGTCACAATTGTAAAAGATGGTCAAAAAAAAAAAAAAGAAACCCACAAACAACAACCGCCCACAAACCAACACCTAAAAGGCAACATACGTAAAAAAAAACCAGGGAACTGATATCAATGAATGTAACTAAGAATCTAGAAACTACAGAACATTGATAACAGAAGCAAAAGGTCACAAGGAAAAAGAAAAATCTATGGCCAGCATAATTAAGGACAATAAGGATTTTTTAAATTATAGTAGTGACAAAAGGAATCAACAGTATTGGTTCATTACTGATGGAAGTGGAAGAATGGTCAATAATGCAGAAAAAGCAGAAGTCTTCAATATATATTTCTGTTCTGTATCGGGAAAAAGTCAGGTTATATATTCTATCATATGATGAAGAAATAGTTACTGTTGGAATGAAAAGGCGGATGTTAAACAGCAGTTAATAAAATTAGACATCTTTAAATCTACAGTTCCTTATCACTTGCATCCAAGAGTTTTTTAAAAGCTGGCCAACATGCACTATGGCCTGTTAATGTTGATTTTGAATAAGTCTTGGCACATTGGGGAAGATCAGAAAAATGTGAATATAATTTGGAATTGTTTAAAAACACTTTACTCAATGCCCCAAAAAGGCAGTCAAGGAAGGAGTTGTAATGACTTAAAAAACCTGCTCTGGTTTATATAATTTAAAACTGCCTTCACTTCCCTTCTAAACAAGGTTAGTTTTATAACCCATATGGCCTTCCTTGATTGTGGGATTGTGATTTCTCCTTGTGTGTCTATATATAAACAAATAGAAGAAAGGGGAAGTTGATAGTAATGAATAAAAATCAAAAGCAAAGAGTTGTAGAAAATTGATAAAGGAAGCAAAGGGACACAATAACGATGCTAGGGCTAGCAGAGTTAAGGACAATAAGGAGTTTTTAAAGTATATTAGGAACAAAAATAATCCTAACAGTGGTACTGATCCATTACTAGATGGAAATAGTATTTATCATAATGCAGGTTCAATAAATATTTCTGTTCTATATTTGGGAAAGAACTAGATGATATAGCATTGTTTCCATTCCACTCGTATCTCTGAAAGATGTTAAACAGCAGCTATGAATGTTAGCCATTTTTAAAATCAGCAGGTTGAGACAGCTTTTGTCCTAGAGTTTTTAAAAAGCTAGCTGAAAAGCTTGCTGGACCATTAATAATGATTTTCAGTGAGCTTTGAACACTGTAAACTTCCAGAAGACTGGAAGAAAGCTGATATGCTATTTTCTTTTTAAAAAAAGATGGAATGACCTGAGTAATTATAGGCCTGTCAATTTTATATTAATCCTGGGTAGGATAATGGAGTGGCTGATATTGGAGTAGATTAATAAAGATTTATAGGAGGGTAATATAAATGCCAATCAGTGTGGGTTTATGGCAAATAGATCCTGTCAGACAAACTTGATATTTTTTAGATGAGATTATAAATTTGGCTGATAAAGGTAATAGTATTGGATGTACTAGATTTATGTCAGGTGTTTGACTTTGTACTGTACAACATTTTGATTAAAAACTAGAATATAAAATTAACATGGATACATTGAATGGATTAAAATTGGATAACTGGTAGGTTTCAATGTAATTGTAAATGGGGAATCATCACTAAGCAGGTATTTCTAGTGGGGGCCCACAGGGATTGGTTCCTTGTGCTACCCTGTTAAACATTTTTATCAATGACCAGGAAGAAAACAATCTCTGATAAAGTTTTCAGGTGATACAAAAATTGCGGCGGGGGGGGGGGGGTGAGGAGAAGTGGTAAATAATGAAGAAGACAGGCCACTGATTCACAGCAGTCTGGGTCACTTGGTAAGCTTGATGCAAGCAATCAGCGTGTGTTTTAGTACAGCTAAATGTAGCTGTACAAATCTAGGAACAAAGAATGTAGGCCATACTTACAGGATGGGGATACTCTATTCTGGGAAGCAATGACTGAAAGATTTGGGGGTTATAATGGATAATGAGCCAAACATGAGCTCCCAGTGTGATACTGTCGCGAAAAGGGCTAATGAGATCCTTGGCTGCATAAACAGGAGAATCTCAAGTAGGAGAAGAGTGGTTATTTTACCTCTGTATTTGGCACTAGTGCAAGTGCTACTAGAACACTTTGTCTAGTTCTGGTGCCCACAATTCAAGAAGGATGTTGACATTTGGAGAGGATTCAGAGAGGCCCCAAGAATGATTAAAGGATTAGGAACATGCCTAAGAGTGAAAGATTAAAGGAGCTCAATCTATTTAGTTTACCAAACATAAGGTAAAGGTTTATTATTATTACTATTACTACTACTACAGGTTATACTTCCATGGGGAACAAATATTTGTTAAAGGGCTCTTCAATCTAGCAGAGAAAGCTGTAATATGATCCAAAGATTGGAAATGGAAGCTAGATAAATTCAGACTGGAAATAAGACATAGATTTCCAACAGTGAGGGTAATTAACCAGTGGAACAATTTACTAATGGTCATGGTGGATTCTCCATCACTGGCAATTTTAAAATCAAGATTGGATATTTTTCTAAAAAGATCTGCTCTAGGAAAATTTGGGGAAGTTCTATGGCCTGTGTGACACAGGATACCAGACTAGATGATCACAGTGGTCCCTTCTGCCCTTGGAATTGTTGAATCTGAGTGTTAATGACAAACAGGGGTTTATGGAAAATACCTTTGTCAAACTAACTTGATTTTTTAATGAGAGGTTTGCTTGATAAAGGAAATGGTGTAAATCTAGTGGACTATGGTAAGGCATTTGACTTGGTATCACAACCTTTTGATTAAGAAACTGACTTGTTACTAAATCACCCAGAATTCTCCCAGGGGCTTAACTTTTGATGGTGAGCTGGGCTGACTACTCAGAGTCTAGGTCTTTTTTCAAACCTTTAACAAAGGCCAATCACATAGGCATTTCCCTGACTATAAGCTAGCTATCCGTAATAGTCAATATGGATCTTAATCTACTCTGACTAGGGAGTGCGGAGGGCTGAGATGGATTCATTGTGTGGACCTTCCTTCTTTGGGCTGATCCTTCTTCCTCCACCTTACTCAGCTCCTTCCTTAACTATTTATAACTTTCCTTTGGAAATTGCAGGGAGATTCACAGCCAGCACCAAGCTTTAATGCTACATTCATACTAGCATCAATGAAGTAGAGCAATTGCTCAAACATTTGTTAACCCTTACCTAACCACTTGAGAAAGAGAGAACACCTAATTAAGAACATTCAGTTATACAATGAATGTGGTAGACTTAGCAAACTCAGTTAACACTGGTTTCAGAGTAGCAGCCGTGTTAGTCTGTATTCGCAAAAAGAAAAGGAGTACTTGTGGCACCTTAGAGACTAACAAATTTATTTGAGCATAAGCTTTCGTGAGCTACAGCTCACTTCATCCGATGAAGTGAGCTGTAGCTCACAAAAGCTTATGCTCAAATAAATTTGTTAATCTCTAAGGTGCCACAAGTACTCCTTTTCTTTTTTCAGTTAACACTCACACTGATTGCAGCAGGATTGCAAGAGCAAGGCACAAGCGCTCAGAGTGAACACTGAGCTCTGCAAGCAGCTAGTAGCAAAGTCAGTTTCACACAAGGTGTTCTGGAGGGCAGGGGCATCAGAATTCACTCTGCTCCTGGACAAGAATGATACAAAAATATGGCATATATTAAATGGATTAAAAACTGACTAACTAGTAGGTCTCAAAATGTGATTATAAATAGAGAATCCTTGATCAAATGTGTTTTATAGTGGGGTCTCACAGGGATTGGTTTTTGGCTTGGATTTAATATTTTATCAGTGACAATCATTACTGATAAAGTTTGCAGATGACACAAAAATAATTAGAGTGGTAAATAATGAAAGGCTACTGATAGTGATCTGGATCACTTGGTAAACTGGGCTCAAGCAAACAATATGCAGTCAATGGGGCCAAATATAGAGTCCTACATCTAGGAACAAATACTGTAGAAACAAATACTATAGGTCAAGTTTACAGGATGGGGGGGGAGGACTCTGTCCTGGGAAGCAGTCACTGTGAAAGCGACTGGCGGGTCATGGTGGATAATTAGCTGAAAATGTACTCTCAGTGTGATGCTATAGCCAAAAGGACTAAAGTGATCTTTGGATATACAAACATGGGAATCTAGCATAGAGGTAGGGAGGTTATTACCTGTATTTGGCATGGGTGTGACCACTACTGGACGACTGTGTCCAGTTCTGGTCCCCACACTACAAAAGGGATGTTGAAAAATTGGAGTGGGTTCAAAGAAAAGCCACAAGCATATTTAAAGGATCAGAAAATCATGTTTTATAGTGAGACTCAGAGAGTTCGATCTATTTAGCTCATCAGAGAACATTAAAGGGTGATTTGATCAGTGTATAGGTACCCCACATGGGTTACAGAATTTTTATAATAAAATGACCTTTAGGTATAAGAAAATCCAATCGCTGGAAGCTGAAGCTAGACAAGTTTGACTAGAAATAAGGCACACATTTAGAACAGTGAGGGTTATTAGCCATTGGAACTATTTACCAAGAATTGTAGTAGATTCTCATTTTTAAATTAAGAATGGATGTTTTTCTAAAATATATGTGCTAGTTCTACCACAGCTATTGGGATTTATAAACAGGTATTAATTCAGGGAAGTAATATGTACTACACAAATTCAGATTAGATGATCACAATGGTCCCTTCTGGCCTTAATCTATGAATCTCTGAAGTTCTTGGCCTCTGTGCTGAGAATGCCAATGAGATTGCCAATTAGAGTGGTTGGTTTTTTGATGTGGACATGTGTCCAGTGGGAGTTAGGCTGACACCAAATTATTTTCACAGCCATTAAAATGGCTTAGTCCCTGAATAATGATTATCACAGAACACAACAGAAAATGGAACAAAAATAATCTGTTCCTGGAACAATTGGAACAAGAATGGAAACTAGTACAAATGTAATTCATTCTTTATCATCTTACTCTTCCCCTCACTGAATCCTCTATGTAAAACATCTAAGTTAGTCTTATTTCATTGTCAGTTGTACTAGTTGGAAAATAAACATTAACTAAAACAGTGTTCAATGGATTATTTGTTAAATTACAGCAGACTAATTTTCTGTGCTATGGCTGATTCCTGATTTCTTGCGAGAGGGAGGATACCTATTGATAAGAGAGAAAAGGTGTGTATTTAGCATAATGTTTGTACTCAATTGCCTTAAGGGGATGTGCACAGGCTTGCCTATCTGAGCAAGCTTGCATCCAGCTAGCATGGATAACAATATCAGTGTGGACAATGCAGCACAGGTTCGACAGCCGATGAGCAAGCTGCGGGTCTGTGCCAAGCTTGTACTACCTGGGCTGAAGCCCTTCTGCACTGGCTACCCACACCAGCTGGATTCATGCTAGCTTGGGCAGGCAAGCCCATGCACAGCTTTTGCTGTGGAGATCGCTGGGAACCCTTAACAGTAATTTTCCCTTTTGTTGCAGAGGTAGGGCTTGTTCCTGATTCCATTGGAATCAACGGGCCCCAAAAGGTTTTACTTTCCTAAAATGAGCCACAACACTGCACTTTACATGTCCAAAATAGACTCACAAACACAGCTACGCACTAAGATGTAGGTGAAAGAAAGAGGGTTTCCAAGTGATCTGAGCCATTACATATCACCTCATGAATACCTTAAGAATATGCTCTGCCTTGCTGAAGCCCAGTCTACCACATTTAAAAAAAAAAGGTGAGGAAAGGATAAAATAGCAGTATGCGAAGGGTGACAAGTAGTGCATAGGACTGCAGGTCAAAGGTGAGTGGGTCATTTTCCTGGCTTTGCTACTGACTCCTAGGCTAACCTTGGTAAAATGGGGATAATATGTACCTCAGGGTTTTTGCGGAGAGGTTTAACTATTTATAAAGCACTTTGAGATGCTTAGCTAGAAGGTACTATGGTATATAATGCTTTCCTCTCATATTTGCCTCAAATTTTGGCTTTAGCGTTACATTTTACAAGAAGTTTTACAACACTTTGCTTATTGAAGCTATTAATATTCTTTTTACTCATGGCTCCTCCTATGTTTAGTAAACAACACACTGGAGAGAGAGGAAATTGCTTTCAGTAGGAAGGCCATTATGAATAGGAATCCTAATAATTTACTTGATTTGGCTTTATTCTATATTCCCACTAGGTACGTTGTAGCATTTTACAGTTCATTTGTCAACTGGACGCTCTGTCTCAGTTTGTGTCTCAAAGTGAATCTCTTCTCTTCCGCTTTACAAAGCCTACATAAAAGATTCAGCGAACTGCTTGAATTCTCTATGGCTTTGCCTTTTGTGGAAATCTGGCATGTAGTCTGCATACTCATCATTCAAAGTTTGTTGCCATCCAGTGGTGTAAAATTGAAATTGTACTTACTAGGGAAGCTTCCCTAATGTAGTATTAGAAAGTGATTTCACTTTAGTGAAATTGTTCCAGTTATTTTTGTTACAAGTCAGATCTGTTTTTTAGGATTTCTAGGGATCAGAGTGCAGGTTCCTTATTACCATCTATCTGAACTTGGAATTGGGAAGGGGGAAAAACATTATGCTCTAGCTGAACCATGAGATATTTATCTCAGTGCAGGAATTACTGAGTGAAATTCTATGGCTTGTGTTATGCAGGAGATCAAACCAGATGATCATAATCCCTTCTGGGTTTAAAATCTATGAATCTCATCTGTGAATAAAGCAAGATGGTGGAAGCCAGATCTTTTGCTTACTCTTAGCAACGTGGTGTTTCTTTGGAGATACAAAGCAAACCTTGCATCCATTGATGTAACTACATGACAGTTCTCCTAGACTGGGAGAACTCAGTTGGTGTAGAGCTGCTGTAGCAGTTCCTATGTCATTACCTCCTTTCACCAGGGCAGGATGATGGAAAGAGAGGACAGGGCTGGAGTGTACCTGTGCTCTGGCAATTTCCAGTTGCTAATTGGTGCCTGGGGACTGTTGGCAGTTGGTGCAGTTTAGAGCAGCCTCAGGAGCTGTCCCTGCAGAGCCAGTTGAAATTGGGTCCTGGAGTTTTTGATGGTTCTTTATTCTTTGTGCAGCAGTTTTACCTTTGGGTTAAAACCTTTCATACTCTTCCAGCTCCCCATTCAGTTTCCTCTATATCAGCTTGGAACTGAGGGTCCTTAACTCCCACTGTATTCAGACCTCTCTATTGCTTCATTAACTGTAAGCACTGAGTTTACCACACAACTGATAAGGCTGAATGACTTCTTGCCAGACTGAAATGATACTCTACAGATGTGGTTCCCAACTCTTGTTTGCTGGCGCTCCCACTTGGAATGGGTTAGCAGATGCCTGGCACAGCTACTCCCATCTCTCCATTTTCCTTACCATTTTCTCACTTCTCTTTTTTCCATATTTGTTCTTTCCCCCCTTTTTGGCATCTTGTCTTTTTTCTGTGTATTTCTTTTTTCTTATTTGTGTCCCTTTTGCATGTTGTTTGCTGATTCTTCTCCTCCCCTCCACTCTCTGGTAGCTCCAATGCCTCTTCCCATTTCCCTGTTTACAAGAAGATTACATGCTGCTGGGATGGGAGGGGGGGCTTCATTAGCACCACCCAAGACAGAGTGGAGAGAAACAGGAGAATACTGCTGCCTATCTTCTCACCCATCTCAGAAGGTGAACCACATGAAATATCCCCAGGAAATCCTCCTGGGTGCCCATTCATTTGAGGATCCTGTTCAAAGTTGCTCTCTTTTTTTAAACCTTTGTCCAATGTTTAGGTATTTCTCTATGTTTGGCTGGGTGAGAGATTTATGAACAAATTGAGACGGTCAAGATGCAGCAAAAAAGTCAGTGCCATTCTAAACTGGAGTCTCCTGGAGCTCTCTTTGGAGTGGTGAAATTCCATACCACCTCTTAATATGGCTATTTACCACTTCTGTTGCTTGAGTCACATGGTATTATTTGAACTGGTTAAAGAAAATAGTGTCATTTTAATCAGCTCATTCCTGGTAAGTGGAATCAAAGGAGAAAAGTGTAACTGTTTTTGAATGAACTGTCAGGGTCCCTTTCTCCCCATAAAACCTAAATTCTTTCAACTCCAGTGCTGTCAGAGAGACAGACAGATAAACTAGTAAGGTATTCAGACCCTGCATTGTTTCATCCTCTAAGATGAATTTTATTATATGGCCAGGCAAGCCATCATAAGTGCTCATGATTCCCTCCCATGGCTACTCTCGGAAAGCTGTTCTAAAATGAATGATCAAACTGAATTCAGCTCCTTTTTCTAGTGGTAGTTGAGAGAGTTGAAATCAGTTATTTTTTCTTCATAACAATCACAGTAGGGAGGAGGAAATGGAAGGGGTGGCAAATTGTAGCGATTTACAATGTGGCTGAAGAAAGAATTGTTGCAATTGGCAACACCAATTTTATGAACCATCTTGAAGAGAATTTACAAAATCCGTTTGCTATAAAATGAGACTGTTTGCTGTGCTGAAGCACTTTAACATTGTCACACAAGCTTGAGTCTTTATTTTGGTATCAGAGCTCGATAAACTGGCAAGTGTGATGCTTGTCAAGCTTCCCAACTAGCAGTACTAAAATGTGCAGAATACTGATTCCTTTCTAGCTTTCAAATTCCTTAGTTCTCCCGATTGCCAGTGAACGTCTGCACACTCCAAAAAGCAAGCTCAGAATACTAACTAGCAGCTGTGCTGAACCAGGAATGAAAATTTTTATCCCTAAATGTGTTTAGGTCAGAATTTTAAGTTCATTTTCTGTATGCAGAATACCCCAAAGTAAAACCTATATTCAGTCTTTTAAAAGGAAGAATTATTTAAACAGCAAATCAACTCCAAGCTAATTTGGGTAGTAGATAAAGTCCCCATTAGAGACAGGCTAGGGTAACAGAGTTCCAGTTATCAGGATGCATATCAATTTAGTGGTCTCAATCCGTACCCCAATGGACCTTCTTTCACCATACAGTTTAGCAAAAGCCTGCTGAAGAGATGCTCAACAGTAGACTAAAAATTGGTTAAGGCTGAGATTCTCTCCACCGTTTAGCACTGAAGATGCTATTTGTTACTTACTTTCAAGTGCATCCAATAAAAGAGAGAGAAGCTGTTTGGTAAGCCACACTTTTTTGTCCTGGATGCTAAATGGTTTAGGATCATTAAATAATCCAATGCCTTTCTAGATTATAAAAGTTTGATAGGTCATTTACTGGTTTTTATTCTCTATAAAGGGTCTATTCTTGCTCTTGGTGAAGTCAATGGTGAAATTCCTACTAACTTCAGTTGGAGCAGCATCAGGGCCTTTTTGTTTGATAACTTCAGCCACACTCTAAGGTGCCACAAGTACTCCTTTTCTTTTTTACTTTCAGCACAGAATGGGCACCCAAACAATGCAGTGTTTGTCCATGATATGAAGACAGTGCTATTGTCAAAACATGTAAAGGAACATTCTGTATATAACAGGGTGTGAAAATCTATACCATTATATTCACCAGTTTTACAAGAATGATAAATATTGTACAATGTGTGCCTTGTGAGGTATCATTCGAAAAGTCATAATCTGCTGAATATCATCCTGTTAATGTGTAGCAATGCTATGTGATGTTATAAGATTCTACAGTACAATTGTTACCCAGAATTACAGCATATTTCAGTAACACCCACAGACCAGTTTTTCAGAGACAAAGATACACCGGCCCCAGCCAGGTGTTAAACTATAAACTGCTTAAGTGACCATTCTCCAGCAGAAGAAAAGGTGTAAACAAGAAATTTACATTTCATCACAGGGAAGGTTCAAACCCTCACATCCACAAGAGATTGTTTTGTCACCATGACTCAGCAAGCATGTTTCTAGCACAAGAAATTGAATTATAAAGACAGGAGGGAAAGGCTAGACCTCGCTCCTTCTCTCATCTCTCTGCTCATGACATCCATGAATACCTGAAGGACACTGAACTAATGGGGAGGGGTCCCAGGCTGAAAGGGAACCCTGCCTATGAAATTTACGGCAGCATATGGGGAGGAAAACCTTTGCTTTGAATTCTGTTAGTTTAAGTTAGCCATTAGCTTGCATTTTATCTTTTATTTCTTTTGTAAAGAATCCTGACTTTTATGCATCCGTATTGTAATCACTTAAAATTTATCTTTCTGTAGTTAATAAACATATCTTATTGTTTTATTTTAACCCGTGTGTTTGGATTAAAGTGTGTGGGGAAACTCCATTTAGGATAACAAGGCTGGTGCGTTATTATTTTCCTTTGATGAAATGACGGACTTTCTATGAACTTGTACTGTTCAGAAGGGTACTGAGCAGTATAATTCTGGGGGGACAAGGCTGGGACTAGGAAGTTGTGGGTGTCATCTTGTATGTAATTCACGAGTGACAGGTCAGAATGCTCATATATTTAGATGGGAGTGAATTTGCATGCTGAAAGCTGTGTGAACAGGCCAGGAGTAGATGTTCTGACGGCAAATCAGCATAAAAGGCATCTCAGGCTAGAGAGTTAAGGGAACACAGCTGTTCAACAGTCCAGATTGTACTCTGGGTAATATCACACAGGGACTCTATAATAATGACACAAATTACTCTTTTTTTTTCTCATAGGCTATGAACTCAGCAGATTGTGCATTGTCAGGAAAGTGGATCTCTTTAGGTGCAAATTTTTCAAAGTACCTATCAAGATTCCCCAAAAGTTTAGTATTGTGAAATCTTAAGTCTTATTTACTGCATCAAGCTGGGAGGGATCACAAGCACTTTGGAGGACAGCGTTAGGTTTCAAAATGACCTTGACAAATTAGAGAATTGGTCTGAAGTGAAAAAGATGAAATTCAATAAGAGTGCGAAGTACTTCATTTAGAAAGGAAAAAAAAATAATGCACATCTACAAAATGGGGAATAACTGACAAGGTGGTCATACTGCTGAAAAAAGATCTGGTGGGTACAGTGGATCACAAATTGAATGAGTCAATGTGATGCAGTTACAGAAAAAGCTAATATTCTGGGGTGTAAAGGATTGGGTACTACTTTATAGCACTTTCTTCCAGTGGGAACCCAGCTTGTGTTTGCTGTGCTAGGTCCCTCTCTGGGGAAATTCTGCCCTGAACCCTCTCACAGAATCCAGGGAAGGTAGTTTCTGGACAAATTAATTGCTGAGGATTTATTTCAAGCCTTCTTAAAAAAAGTTGAACCAGAGTTTCATAGCCTCTCCCCTGTATAGGTTAAGTCCCTTTTCCCAAGTCTGTCCTTCACCCCACAAGTTCATCAACCCAAAAGTTCCTGACTCTCACCTCAGAGGTTTTGTGATAACAACTTTAGCCACTCTCCCTTCTGTTAATATGTTTCTTGGAGTTGCTCCTCCCAACAATGGCTCCAGGCTGTGCGAGGTAGCACAGCCTCCCCTTCCATTTCCTGCTTCTCCTTTTATGAGGATCAGCCAATTAAGTTACAGGTCTTTTCCCAGGTGCAGCAGGTGGGACTAATTAGCTAGCCAGCCAGCCAGTTGCAGGCCTCTGCTCCCAGAGGAATTGTATCCTCTTTATCTTCAGATGGGGTGTATTAAAAGGCGTGTTGTATGTAAGACATAGAAAGTAATTGTCCCACTCTACTTGACACTAGTAGATTACTGGAGTACTGTGTCCAACCCTGGGCACCACATTTTAGGAAAGATGTGGACAAATTGGAGAGAGTTCAGAGGGAAGCAACAAAAATGATAAAACGTTTAGGAAACCTGATCTATGAGGAAAGATTAAAAAAACCCTTGGGCATGTTTTAGTCTTGAGAAGAGAAGACTGATGGGAGAGCTGGTAACAGTCTTCAAATATGTTAAGGGCTGTTATAAGGAGGATGGTGATAAATTATTTTTCATGTCCACTGCAGATAGAACAAGAAGTAATGAGCTTAATCTGCAGCAAGGGAGATTTAGGTTAGATATTTGGAAAAACTTTTTAACTAGAAGGGTAGTTAAGCTCTAAAATAGGCTTGCAAAGGAAGCTGTGGAATCCCCATCATTGGAGGTTTTTTAAGAGCAGGTTGGACAAACACCTGTCAGGGATAGTCTAGGTTTATTTAGTCCCGCCTCAGCATAGGGGGGTGGACTTGATAACTTCTCAAGGTCCCTTCCAGCCTGACAGTTCTATAATTCTATGACCAGCTGGAGACGGGAACCACTAATTTCTGTTTACATTGCAATATATCATAACGTTCCTAGGAAGGAAGTATAATTTTTTATAGTAAACCTATTTAATAATTTTGCTGTACCAAAATTTTTGCAACCTCTCATCCTG
This sequence comes from Dermochelys coriacea, assembly GCF_009764565.3. NCBI lineage: Eukaryota > Metazoa > Chordata > Testudines > Dermochelyidae > Dermochelys > Dermochelys coriacea. Next base: position 85,309,551 of record NC_050069.1, read on the forward strand.
CAACCCTTACTCATGGGAGTAGTCCTTCTCAGATGAATAGTCCCCTTTACTTAAGCGAGATTGCTTGTCTGAGTGGGGTTATTGTGCAGAACTGAATCCTGGGCAAGTCCACTGTCTTTTAATCCCATACTAGACCCCATTCTTTAATCAAGGGTAGACTTTTAACAGGGATTTTTATTGAGATTGACATTGATCCACTGCATAGTGAAGCATATTGTGATTTGATATACAGGTAAAATGTACGTTTATGAATTCCATTCTTTTATCAGGTTATTTCTTCTGTTGCATTTCAAATTTTGATGCCTTGGATCAGAAGTGGATTTTTTAATATACATTTATTTACATTCCATATATCCATCGTAAAGGGTTTCAGTCAATGTCTGGATATACGTGGGATTTCTAAATGGAAAATAGACTATATTAAAGACCATTCACATCTTATGGAAATTTTTCTAAAACATTATTTCCAAAGACAATTCTGGGTGCTTATCATATATTTTCTCTGTATGTTTTTCTCCCCCAGTGTTTCATTACAAGGGACTATTTCCATGAAAAGATCTTTGTTGGGAAGAGTTCAGCTGCTTCTGCTACTTATTCCCCACCTGAATCCACAACAGAGTGTTCATCAAATGCATTTCTATGGAAATGATTGTCATCACAGAGAATCATGACTTCATAGGGGGAAGCAGCAGATGGACTCTTAAGAAGCAAAGATGTTGCTTTTATGGAAATATATCAAGGTAAGGGAAGGAGACAAAGTGTAAATATAGGACATTTGGCAGAACTCTTTCCAAATAGAATGTTTCCCAAAGTTTCCTGGGAGCAATCAGCTGCTATGGAAGATGCACATTCAGTTTATGGTCGTTTTATTGAATCTGAGTCAGAGATTTTACCAGGTGTCTGACTACTGCCAGCTATTCACTAAGAGACGAAGTGGGTGAGGTAATATTTTTTATTGGACCAACTTCTGTGAAGTTACGCTGAGTTGATCAAACTCAAGTGTAAGGGGGTGGGCATAGGGTATACTACACATCCAAAGTTACACAGAAAACCTCTTCCTTTATATACATTTAGACTTTGCATTTATTTACTATACATTATGTCACATGTTTTTGGCTTGGCTTGGTTACTTTGTATGACTCAATCCCCATACAGCATGCTCTATCCATGTTCTTTTCATATGGAAGCTGATCTTGTCTATTGTCCCTAGCCTTAGGATGTTGCTGCTTATCTTAGCTAGCACAGCCACCTTAGCTCTAGCATACTGCTTGTCAAGCCCCTGTTTACAACTTAACGTTCCATTCACCTTTCCAATCATGCCCACCAAGCAATGAGGCAAGTGACTTCGTCAAACCAGGCCTGCATCTTGAAATAAGGGTAGTGGTCTCCAGCTAATTTCCAGTGAACAACTGTCCATTTCACAATTACCACCACCACACTTTGTAATAATTTTCACCCTTGTTGGGCAATCTTAGAAGAGACATCAAGGGATAAATGTGCATGTATAGACTGGCACTGACCTACAATGACACTGTAGGAAAGTTTGCATTCTCACTGTAGTGTTTCTGTGTACAAACATTTGCTGAGATCCGAGACCAGATCTTCAAAGGTATTTAGATACCTAAATACCTTTGAGGCTATCTACCTCAGTGTCTAGGGTCAGTCACAAATACAAAAAAGTATTTCTAGAGTTTGTCACAATTTTGGAGTTTCAATGAATCCTGAGGGACCCATCTGCTGTGCACTATTTTGATAAGCTGTGTCAGATGTTGGATTTAATTCCCACCCTCCACTCTGGGATTGTGCATAAGTAATTATAGCTATCCAGATATCAATAGATGTGTTTACCATTCTGCAAGCAGATCTGAATGTGGAGTACAACTCAGCCAGCGAAAGAAGAGTGTCCCTTGTTCTATTTTTTTGTTCACATGAAATACATAGTAAATCTGAATGGAGCTATAGTCCACCATAAATAGAAACTAAAATTCACATGAGGCATCAGTGTAATTTTTACTGGCAGGAGAAAGACTTGAGCTGACAGCCATATGACAGAATTTAAACAGTCCCTGTCAATCAGTCACTCTGTGTCAGTCTCCCTGTTTATCCTTCCAGGGCATATATCCATTCATATTACCATCCTCTGAAAGAGAGCAATCACTTGCTGAAAATAAAAGTCGATGTTAACAGCCATGTGAAAGAGGCACAAAAAATACATATCACTGCAGCACAGTATAGTATGACAGGAATTTCTGATATAGTTTATAGAAGAAGCCATTTGCGGGGAAAATACTGGAAACATGGTGCACAAAGTAGATAGGAAGTGGACAATAAGCAACAAAAGAGGCCAATGAGATAATATAGCTACAATAGATAGTCAGTCATTGGCTTCTAGATATTCTAGATTATTCAATCAATCGTCCTTATTTATATGAGTAGTCCTATTGAGCCAGCTGTTGTTAGAACTTCATAATAGCCCCAGTTCAGCAAGTAATTAAACTCACGCCTAATTAATGAATTATGAATTTACTGTATCAGTACATTAATAAGTTTACTCATACATGTATGTGCGTGCACACACACATACAAAGCTCTGGTCCATATTTATCACTCAATCTTCTAAAAAAAACCACATTCAGCCCTCTGAGCAAAACTATCCATAAGGTACAGACTTCAAAAAACTCATTATACTATCCTGGTTTTCCTTCTCTTCAAGACAGAGAAATATATTCTTTAAATATGCAGGGGAGTTGTAGTGTAATTGTACAACATACATACCTAGTGACAGTCTTTCTCACAGACATAGATCTATTTCTTTGGCCTGAAGAGAAGGGCAACAGGGCTAGTGTAACAACTTATCTGAAATGTTAGCATATGGCTAGTTGTGTCCAGAAGGCTGAAGTCACCCTCTCTTTCCCTTTTAGGAGATTGTGGTATAAATATGGAGCTTGGCTGTGTGTACAGTGTGAGTGAAGTAGCCAGATTTTAATAATGTATCATTTTGTTCTTTGTTCTTTGCAGAAACCCTGAAGAAGTAAAGCATCAGGAAAAAAAAAAAGAAGCCACGTACTGTGGCATGTAGTTCTATAAATAGGTGAAGGCCCAGGGGTCTGCACTCAACTGTATACCGAACAAATTGTTGGAAGGATGATTGAAATTCTTGATGGCTTTGTGTATTGCGCCTTTGAGACTGGATGCATTGTAGAATGCAAGCAAAGATGTCAGCAACGTACCCATGCATTCAGCAGTAATAGATGGTTAAAACTGGTTTTTGGTTGGCCATCAAATGGATGATGTAGCAGCATGCCTGTAATCATCTCCATTGGTGTAAAATATTGTCTAAAATATTTTCAATCTATGTACCAAATTTACTCAGTAGGAATTGAATCATAGGTACCAAGGTATTTGTGGTGAATGAAGAAAGATCATTTGACTCAGGCAAGCTCATCAATTCTGTTCAGTGCTGTCCCCATCTCAGAACTGAGTTCATATGTCTTTTGGATCACTTACCCCTGCTCCCAGTTCTTCATTCTCAAAGATCTTGCCTGAAAACTCAGTGTATACACTTGCTAGTCAGTATGTGGGGAAATCTTTTTTAAAAGATTTATTCCTGTTCCATTTGTACCATTTCTATATTTGCACAATTGTTTCTATGGGTGTGAAAGTGGTAACTTGAATATATTTCATCTAATCAAAAATGTCACATGGAAAGAAACCAAGTTAGAATGGGGTTGATAGCAATATAAATATCTAGTTCATCAAGACAGCGGGGGACCTGATCTCACTTCAGTGGGGTGCAGAGTACATTCCTCACCATGCTGAAAGTCGGGACTTCCTTGTGTGTTCTCTGATTAGGGTGACCAGACAGCAAATGTGAAAAATCAGGGTGGGGTGGGGGTAATAGGAGCCTATATAAGAAAAAGACCCCAAAATCGGGACTGTCCCTATAAAATCGGGACATCTGGTCACCCTATCTCTGATTGACTGTCATTAATCCATATTCTGATTAATTCCTTGACTGGAGATGCTAAGGCCTACATGGGAAGGGAAACATGGAGGAGTTTGTTAAATTGGTAGCCACAGGGCAGGCCCTCATGCCTGAGCAGCCCTATCCAGAGCACCATCCATCCCCATTGCATGAAGGGCATAAGAGGATAAAGAACCACAGAAACTGCCCGATATAGAGACAAGACTGGCTGTGAGGGGTCCTGTCTACTGTGCAACACTTTGGGGTCGATTTTCAAAAAGCCCTCAGCATTGGCCTACCTGTTCCATTGAAGTCAATGATGAAATTCTCACTGATGTCAATGGGAGCAGAGTTAGGCCAGGTGTGACACTTTTAAAAATCATACTTTATTATTTTTTGCTCGCACTCATCCCTAAAACTATAGAGTGGGGTGGGCAGTCCCGATATTCTGTACTGTACATGATGCTTACACAGTAGAAGAAAAGATGTAAACAGCAATTTCCTTATATGTTGCCTACAAATTTCTCTATAAATAGGGTACTTAATTCAATTATTTCTATGCACAATGGGCCTGCCATGCAATGTGCATAGTTAGCATGAGCTTCAGTGAATCTGGATTTCTCTGGCTTTTTTCTAATGTGGTTCAGCCACCACTATGACTCTGAATTTATTTAAAAATTTTATTAAGATGATGTTTAAAAAACGTGAATGGTACAGAGTTGAAGCATAGAAGTTTCTTATTATCAGGGAATAACGTACAGATTATCAATGGGTGTGAAGTTTGGTTTAGGATCGGATGGTGTAAAGAAGACATAATCTGTACTATTCCTTATTGGGGGTAAAAGGTTGAGGGGTCAAAGTACAGACACTGAGATATGAGGGTATGTTGTTCATATAATGGCTATGTTCATGTGAGGAGTATATAATGAGTGGATATAATGATGAGGATCTCATTTGGTGAGATTTAATGTTCAGTGAGATTATGGTTCCAGTTCATATGGTCCAATTGACAAAGTCTCTTGGTCCCTTTCTTGTAGTTGAAGCACTATGTTGCTCCAGCTCATGCCTCCTGGTACTGTTGGTGGCTGGTGTTGTGTAGATGTCCCTGGACCTTCGGATGGTGTCTGAGACCATGAGGCACCCCATGAGCTGTGCGTACCATCGACTGATCCTGCAGGCCCGCAGCACACACTCGTTGCAGGGGTCCCAGGTGCCCAGGGCTCCAACGATCAGAGTGTCCATCTGCACCTCGTAGCCCTTTGCTCTCAGGGTTTAAGCCAGGGGTGCGTATTTTTCTGGCTCATGAGCTCGGGCTTCACAGAAGGCCGGGGTCCTGTTCTCGAAGGACGTGACGTCAGTGCAGGGCTGGCTCCAGGCACCAGCTTTCCAAGCAGGTGCCTGGGGCGGTATTGAGAATGGGGCGGCAGCCCTGCTGCTCTTCCGGGTGCAGCGGCAATTCGGCGGCGACTGCTTGGGGCGGCAAAATTGGTAGAGCCGCCCCTGCGTCAGCGAGTATGATCTTTTTCTGGGCCTCGTTGGTGATGACGATATCAGGTTATTACATTTGATATCAAGTACCATCTGCTGTAAGACGTGGGGAATGTAGGAAAAGTGAAAGAATTTATGCTGTTAGCTGTGCAAGACATGTACAGCATGCAGCTCTGTAGTGCTCTGCAGAACATCACACAGTCCTGGTAGTCCCTGCATTTTGTCATGAATCCTAAAATCATGAATCCTAAAATTTTTAGCAAATGTTTATTGAACTTCAAGAGCTAAGGTCAAAGTCTCCAAACTTAGATGCCTAAATTTAGGCACCTAAATCCATGGTGATTGCTTCATTATTTCCTAGTTATCTATCTTTTTTTTTATGATCTTGCTAGAAAAAAAAATGAGGGAGGAAAGTCATAGAACTGGAGTTGTTTCATTTTTAGCATAATTTAGATTTAGGCATAATTTCTAGAACATAAAGGGCTGGATTCCACTCTGACTTATACTCAATGCAACACCATTGAACTCCAGGCTGGAAAATGGTACTGGATATAAAACCTAGCCATTGTATTGGATGGTTAAAAATGAACTACAAACAACTCACTAGGGAATTTAACTGGACCAAATAAGAATAAGCCTGTGAAGAATGAATCTTAGGTTTCACGCAAACCTAGCCTATGTTGGAACACCTTGAGAGCATTTAGGCAATTTTATATAGCCCTTCAACTGAGAGGCACGTATTTAATAAAGCTTCTGTTAGGCAACATATGTGTGTTACGTTTGTATAGCCACATTATACAAATACCTTGCAGTGATAAGAGCTTAAATGGCCTATGTTTTTCCCAGAGTTCTATTAGCTCATGCTAAACTACATCTCATGATATCCTGCAATAGCACAACTCAGTATTTGGCATAAGCAGACAGGAAACTTGTCAAAATCAAGATACATCCCGTCTGTGTCTTAATACAAGGTAGGGAGGTACCTTCACCAACCAAATACCTGAAATGCTACTGTCTAAAACAGGGGTTCTCAAACTGGGGACTGGAACCCCTCAGGGGGTCACGAGGTTATTACATGGGGGGTCGTGAGCTGTAAGCCTCCACCCCAAACCCCGATTTGCATCCAGCATTTATAATGGTATTAAATATATAAAAATGTTTTTAATTTTTAAGGTGAGGGTCACATTTAGAGGCTTGCTATGTGAAAGGGGTCACCAGTACAAAGGTTTGAGAATCACTGGTCTAAAACAAAGATAAGGAAAGGCCCCTAACAATTTAGGAAACTAGGACAAACTGATGGGTTGGATTTTAGGGACATGAAAGAGTTTTATAACTTGTAGAATCATCCTATAAACACTCTTAACTGAAATGTGTAACTTTGGGAGCACACCTTCTATATAAGGTGAATGTAACAGAACTTCACAAAATGGCTTCTCGGAAACTGGTACTGTGTTGAACCATTCTTCCTGTACTATACTTTTGTTAGCTTTTAGCAATAAACCTGATGGACACTGGTTATTTGGTCTTGAATATATTTCACACAGAACCAAAGTGTGATCAAGCAATTGACTATACAATTTATCAACACTTAAGAGACCTGGGTACTACTCCTTGCTCTGGCACTGAGCAGCTGTCACCTTAGGTAAGTCAGGTTTCCCCTCCTGCCCTTTGTCTGTCGGGTCTATTTAGATTATAAGCTCTTTAGGGACTGTCTCTTACAATGTATTTGTTCCACACATAAGACCATAGACCCACAATTTCAGATGGGTCCACCAGCCACTATATAATAAATAATATAATATATATGGCACTATAATATAAATAAGAATAAAGACTAATTTTTGTCTCCAGTGAAATCTGTACAGCCCTCAGTGAAACCTATGGGATTGCACAGATGTCCCTAAAGGCAGAATTTTGCTATTACTTGGTTTGCAATATTACTGGGATCAGAATTTTGGTCCCTTGAAACTAAGAACAAAACACCTCTGCCCCTGCCTAGTTATTTGCCTTTATAATGTCACTTCTGCACTCCACCATTGATATCATCCATAGCCATCTCCTGGCTTTCTTCCATGCAGCCCACATATGCATGAAATGCATTCCCCAAATTGGTCCATCAGACTATTCCTTTCTCCATGTCAAATCTCCTGCAGCCTTGCTGCTTCCATGATATCTAACAAGAAATTGGCGATTTGCTAATCGGTAGGTTGAAGACTTATTAGGTTAAAAAAAGTGCTTTTATGTCTGTAATGTGTATAAATATTATAACTATTTTATGGGATCTCTCTTCCCCACCTTTGCATGTTGCCAGTGTTGGGCAAAAATAAATAAGTGAATATTGAATTAACAGGGTTTATGCCTCCCATCACTTTTATTACTTTGCTTGTATGTCATATCCTTCTCTTTGCCTACACCACACAAAGGGACAATGGACTGGAACAGTGGTTCTCAAATTTTTGTACTGGTGACCCCTTTCACATAGCAAGCCTCTGAGTGTGACCACCCTTATAAATTGAAAACACTCTTTTATATATTTAACACCATTATAAATGCTAGAGGCAAAGCAGGGTTTGGGGTGGAGGCTGATAGCTCACGACCTCCCCCCATGTAATAACTTTGTGACTCCCTGAGGGGTCCTGACCCCCAGTTTGAGAACCCCTGGACTAGAAGGAGCAATCTGCTCTGTTTTAGTGTTTGGAGGAGAGTACAAACTGTACCTGTGCCCCAGGCAATCAATCTCTGCTCTTTAGGCATAATTTCTCCCAGTATTCTTCCTTCACCTCTATGCAAAATGTACAATCCAGCCCTAAGTGTTTATACAATGCCTAGAGCAACATAAAATGCAGGTATGGAACCTACTGCAATACAAATAACTTTCAGAACAACAGGGTAGGGATGGGAAGCCCTTTGCAGAGCTGAGCTCTCAATCTTGAATGTGCTGCTCGGAACTGCAAAGTAATTCCCAGAAGTATAGATCTCTGTGGACCTGGGATGGAAGAGAGAATTTCTAGAAGGGATGTTACAGGGTCAGCAGATACGCAGACAAAGGGTTACTTGACAGGGATATGCATAAATATGAATACTGGATTCTGAACATCGTGGTATTTGGAACCCAAATGTCACAGACTTTAGAGAAAACATTATTTGTTATTAACTTAGGTAGTGACTGGACATCAGCAAGCCAAACATTATGCTTCATAAAATAAACATGTCATGGCAGTGAATTTGGACAAAGGCAAAGTAAACAATGCTGCAGGGGCAGTAGTTGTGATGACAGTTCTGTGTCATTTATATATTCATCCCAAGATGCACTACCTATAAATTCAATGGATTTTAAGCATTTAAGATGTCAAAGTATTTAAATACTTTAAAATTTAAAATTTAAAATTCTAACTTTCTTTACATTAAAGATGATTAGGAAAAGCAAGAGGGAAGGAGAGGGACATATGGTAGGTGCATCAGGATAATGAGACTTGTTCAGCGTGTGTGAAAGTTCTGAGCCATGAGATATAGTTTGGAACTGTGTTATAAACTATTTCTAAAGCTCTGGGTACTGGACTCATGAATACAAAAGCAAGGAATTGTGCTCATCCCTTATATCTGTTAGCAATGATTTCTTTTTATTTGTTCCTTGTCTCTCTACTTATAAATAACCTTAGTTTCTTTCTACAGATTATTAAAAGGAAAGGCTGCCTAAAAAGTTCTTGTATGCAAAATCCTTATTGAGTCTATACATTACATTTTCAAAGCTGTCTGTGGGAGATACATGCACAAATCCTCTTATATGTTAACAAGATTTGCATGTATGCCTTCTGCAGACTGCTTGGAAAATGTATTCCATATATCTTTTCTGTTTTAAGGCTCTCTGCTCCACTGAAAGACATTAGAAAACATTTTTTTCAGGTATATTTTACTATAATACAAAATGTGGTTACGATCAGAAGAATGAGGTGAATAATATCACTCTGCAATGCTACCGCATATACTCTGAATAACATCATTTTGATACTCCCTGTGCCTTCTGAGTCATATTTGCTTAGGGGAGATTGTCCCTGGTCCTTGTGTGGGTTTGTATTGTCGTAAAAAGAGCCCTTTTCCTCCCACTTTCCATGTGTTGTGGGTTGGAGAAGGACAACTGCAGTCCCTGCAACTGAGGGGGAATAGGAACTGTGCTTGTAATGTGCTCCTGGGGGCGCACATCACCCCAAGGAGTGTGTGAGGTCATGACACCTCCCCCTTTGCTGATAGTAGTCTGTGGCATCGATAGGGTGCATTGGGAATGGAGCAGCCTGTGTACTCCCTCTAGGCAGCCAGGAATCTGGAGTGGGATCAGGGAACAAATCAGTACCTCATATAAGAGAAGAGAAAAAAGCAATGGGCGGAAAATGCCAAGAGACAGAAACAGACAGAACAGAAATCACACACTAGGAAACAAAATTGAAGAAGAAAGAGATCAGCTTGGATAGTTTCTGTGGAAAATAAATGAGGAAAATGGAAGCGTCAGCTCAGATAGATCTCAGCAGTAAAAAGAATGACAGGAAATAATACTCAGGTCAGAATACTACATCATTTTTCAGATCTATTGTTCTTGCATTTGTCAACATTAACAACATTCATAGAGCTAAACCCTACAGTCCCTAAAAGCAGGGCCTGGTCAGTCATTGCCTTCAGGGAGAGTAAGAGCAGGTCCTCAGCCTTATTCAGGAAAAAACTCCACAGATAATATTGAGTTAGAAAAGGCTTGGGTCCTGCTTCTGCAAACACACATGTAGTAAAGTTACTATGCAAGTAGTTCCAGCTGTGCAGAACAGGTACTTTAATGTGGGTGCTCACCTTGTACTCATGTGCGTAAGGACTTGCAGGATTGCATCCTTAATAAGGATTTCTGAATCAGGTCTAGAGAGTTTAGGATTTCTTTCTCTCAGCGTGAATTATTTCAGAAATCATCTAGATTACACCAAGGACTTTAGAAACTCTTGTAAATTGTAATGTTCTCTTTCCAAGAAATTATTTTAGTTTATGTAACATAGGGGTTTTTTTAGGTGACTGTATTAAATATTAAAATACATTCTGACACAGTATGGAAATGCATTCTGTTGGGTATAGATAAAAAGTATTGTAACCCAAGATTGGCAAAAATCTGTTACAGTTGCTTTTTCAAATGGTATCTACTGCTAAGCCTACTTAAAACAGACAGACAAACAAAAACCAGAGAAACTACAGATGTAATGTTTTAACAGAAAGATTAAAATAAGTTGTGATGATAATTTATATGTATAAAAAATTACTGGCAGCAGGTTACTTCCTTCCCTTTAGCATTTGTAAATTATTACACATAGCTCAGTCAATTAAGGCTTTGCTTTTCATGGTAAGCAGTGTTGCTATGGAAATTATATAGCATGGGAATAACTAGTAGCTGCAAGTCATGGTTTTTGCAAAACTGTTTAAAGAGTACAAAGACCTTTTTTGTTGGGGCGGGGTAAATTGGCTGCTTCCCTATTTTCAGGAGGCTGCAATTTGGCTATCAAAAACCATTACTGCCTGAAACCTGGCATGAAATATATTACAGATTTTATAAAAAACCCAAACAATGTAGCTGCTATTGGAAGTGGTGTGTGTGGGGGGGGAAGGTTTATTGGTTTTAGGCAATTTTTTTTCTTATACAAATCATTAATCATTTTGATCTAAAGTAAAAATGTGGAAAATGTCTTATTCAATATTGTTTGATGGCTTTTTGAAAATTGAAAAAGAAAATCTAAAATGACAGCTGTTAAGGATTAAAAACTGGCTACTGCTCCAGTATTATAAATACAGAGTCTAAAAGAAAAAAATCATAATATTAAATAGTAAAAAACAAAGGGCAAGGGTATAAAATTAGTACACATGCAGCAAAATACAAGCTTACTCTGATCGGCTATATTCTACCAAAGAAACAATTGGTCTCTATTATCTAATATTAAATGTATTGTATTAATATGACAGACCTCCATATTATCCATATTGCTAGAAAATTACAGCTGTAAAAATTGTTCAACTAAGTCAAGTACACAGTGTCAGCCCAGCCTCAGTTTGGATGTGATCTGTGTTCACAAGGAAGCAGTATTTCACTGGAATTTGTCTTTGGTGCCTTCTGAGTTACATCCAGACTCACAGGGATTGGTCAGAGGGGACAAGACACACAGTGGAAATCATTCAGAGTGTGGTTTTCAAAAGCAGGATATTAAAAAATTGCACTTTCCAGAGCCCATGTGAGTTGGCATGAACTCTGGTAAACTTATTAGCTTGTGCATAGGTTTGTTTATTTTTGTTAATATGTTTATCTCTGTAATGCTTTGTGCCTTAAGAATGAAGTAGGCTTGCTTAGAAAGAGCTGTGGGGTAACTTATAACTGCAGCAATTGCACTGTTCACAATCTCTGAAGAGAAACAAGCAGGTGATCTAAGGCAACATCTCTGTGCTGGGAAGGACACAGTGAAGGCAGGGAACTGTCCAGCCTGGAAATACCCCAGTCAGAAGGAAGAGAGGAGCAGGGCTTCACTCAAGAGACAACAGCTGGGGACCTAGAAGCCTGAGATTGGAGGCCCTTACTGAACCAGTAAGGGGAAATATAGGGTCAGTTGCCCTGAAATGTAACACCCCCACCCCCACTTCCTTTGTCTCACCCACTGGGACTAGCAGAAACGATTCCAGGGCATTAGTCTTCCTTACCAATCCTCCCCACGTACAGTGAACAAGTGGCAATTCATCCAGTGAACTCTCTTGGAGGCATCCATTAAAAGGTTCCTGTTCTGCTAGAAGATGGCCCATCCCAGTAGCATCAGGGCAAGCAGCCTTCAGAGCCTCTAGTCTCCTCACCCTCTGACATCATCAGCGGTTTGCATCTGATGAGACTGCTGCCAAGTCTATCCAGCCATGTTGCTTTCATTTAAGGTGACTAAAGGTCCTGATTTTATAGGGACAGTCCCGATATTTATGGATTTTTCTTATATAGGTGCCTATTTATCTCCCCCCTGACCCCCGTCCTGATTTTTCACACTTGTTATCTGGCCATCCTAGTTTCATTTGGCATTCTGTTCCTCTCCTCTTTCCTTCCCCTCATCTAGAATTCTCCTATTTGGAGAATTTGTGTGGCTTTGCACACAAAAAAGGGAGGTGTCAGAGGAGGAAAAGGAAAGGAAAAGACAACTATAATTAAAAAAGATAACTAAACTAATGACCCGGGAACATCATTACTTTCATCCAGTTAGTGAAAACTGTCCCATTATTTTATATTTTCACTCACATAATTATAGTCAGAGCCCTGTGTAAATGGGTGCATAATTTACATTTTTGTCAAAATACCACCCATATCTGTTCACACCACAGTGTAAATCTATAAAAAATGGCTATTTTTGTGCCATCTTTCAGCTTCTTTGTCCGCCTACTATCTTGCTTTCCTTCTCCATGCCTGTGTGTTTGTCTGTTTCTCCCACATGAGAGAATTCAGTGAGTTTTCCACACAAGCTTAAAAAGAAGGAGTGGGAGCCCTGGAGATTCTTCATCATTTTGAGCAGCCAAAAGGAGAGCAAAGGAACTTACTCCAGATAGTCAGGCTGGACAGTGGACTTGCCCCAATAGACAAACACACGATGCATGCTCTAAAGCCTGAGTATGCACGTGAAAATGGGGTATGTGTACAACCAAATACCTACTTTCTCCTACAATTTGCTGATTTTTGCCTCCCTACACATTTTCACACATCAAAAACAGCTTGTCAGACATACTGCTAGTGTGCTCCCATTTTGTAAAATTCCTCATTGTACAGAGCTTTGAAAATGTGACCGAAAGAGTAAAAAAAAATGTTGTCAAGTATCAGAGGGGTAGCCATGTTAGTCTGAATCTGTAAAAGCAGCAAAGAGTCCTGTGGCACCTTATAGACTAACAGACATATTGGAGCATAAGCTTTTGTGGGTGAATACCCACTTCGTCGGATGCATGTCGTGGAAATTTCCAGAGGCAGGTACAAATATGCAAGCAAGAATCAGGCTAGGGATAATGAGGTTAGTTCAATCAGGGAGGATGAGGCCCTTTTCTAGCAGTTTGGATGTGAACACCAAAGGAGGAGAAACTGCTTTTGTAGTTGGCTAGCCATTGGCAGTCTTTGTTTAATCCTGAGCTGATGGTGTCAAATTTGCAAATGAACAGGAGCTCAGACTGGGGGGTTTAGGCTTCACTCTCTGTACCTCCGTGATGCTGTCTGGTTGAAAAATGACCATTTGTATCATGGTTGCTACCAATGTTCTGTAATTACAACGAATCTCATATAAAGTGTATCATGTAAGGTGTGATGAAAAAGTTACAGTCTAGTAAGTATAATTATCCTGGTTAAATCTATGTATCTGAAGTTATGAATATTGGCTATGCATCTCTTTCTCAAATGTTTGTTCCTGGGGTAACACCCACAAGGGAGTTTACATGCAGTCTCACCAGCCCATTGTGAATGGACTATTCAAACTCGATGGGCCATTGAGAAGAATCAGCTCTCCAGATAGCTCTTCCTGTGGATGCCTCAGCAAGAATATGGGCAATGGCTGCACCTATGAGTTATCAAACTATATAAAAAGAAAAGGAGTACCCGTGGCACCTTAGAGACTAACAAATTTATTAGAGCATAAGCTTTCGTGAGCTACAGCTCACTTCATCGGTTAGTCTCTAAGGTGCCACGGGTACTCCTTTTCTTTTTGCGAATACAGACTAACACGGCTGCTACTCTGAAACCAAACTATGTAAGGATGTGTGATATGCTCATGTGATCCTGGATGCCAACTGGAGACAGTAAATTTCCAGGTACATGGCAAAGGATATAAAAGACCCCTGAGATATTTCCATGTTGACTCTTTCCTGCCTGATTCTATGAACTGTGGATTTACAACAAAAAGGAGGATTTTGAACTATGGACTATGGACATTCCAATCTTTTGGAAGTTTCCTGAGAGATTGTACAAGCCAGCAGCCTGTACCATCACTGCTACAAACTTGATATAGGGACTTTGCAATTGTTTATATGTATATGATCTATTAACCATTATGAACTCTCATTCTTTTATTATTAAACCTTTAGTTTTTAGTTACTAAAGGATTGGCCTCAGCATGATTGTCGAGTAAAATCTGAGTTATATATTGACCTGGCTAAGTGACCGATCTCTTGAGGTTAGAAGGATCCTGTATTTGGTAAAATTGGTTTTCAGTAACCATTCATCATACAGTCCAGGTGCTAAGACAAGGGCTGGAATGCTTAAGGAGTCTGCATCTTTGATTTATTGTCAACCAGTGTGGTGAAACAGAAATTTACATTTGTTACTAGCTTGGTATAATCTAATGAGAGATTAATAATCAGTTTGGGATGAGTCTGCCTTATTTCTCAGGAATTTGTCCTGTATTCTCAGCTGTGACCCACTGAGGCACAGTGACAACCTTACAGTGATTTTCCAGCAGCTCTGGCAGGAATCCAGCATCTATGGTTAGTTCTTTCTCCAGGGGCAATACCAGGGTACCCCAGTTACAAATCAGCCTTCACAAAGCAATCTGCATTTATTCTTAGGACAAATGCATTGCAGATACAATGTATAAAAACAATAAAATCACCTACACTCATGCAAAAAGCTTACCAGAGACCTCTCCCCACTTCAGCATAGGGCTCAAGTAGGTGTCAGTCTTTCAGACCCCACAACTGGGTTTGCCCCTTTGGTTCAGGGGTACTGGAACAATTTTTATAATGGGGGTCTGAGAGCCACTGAACCAAACTGTAAACCCTGTATATAATGGAAATCACTTCAAGCCAGGGGATGCGGCAGCAACCCCAGCACCCCTAGTTCCAGCACTGATGCCTTGGTTATAAGTTCATGTCAGTTTTTGAACAGGAACCAGACCCCAACTGGACAGTTGAGTGGTTTCTTTATACTTCTCAGGTCTTTGAGTTCCAGGCTCTGGGAACAGGTCAATGGCCTGTCAATGGCTCTTTCCTCAGGGGGAAGCTTCAGAAGGCTGAGTTTCTGCATAAATGGGGTTGTGTAATTTGCATTAACCTCTCCCTAGGGAAAGCCACTTAATACTTCTTATACCAAAAGTCCATGTGTGTCTGGCATATTTCAATATAGTTGTTTGAACTTACATTTCCAAGGTCTTGTGTCTGTCACAAGAGTCCCTGTGTTATGGGAAAAAGGAATTCTTTCTTTCTTCCTCTTTCTCTCTTATGGTAACATAAGGGTAAAGTACACTTAAGAGGGCATTATGCCATCTGGTGCTGTTCTTGGCTGTTATGTATGAACACCAGCTAGTTGGCAAATATTGCTAGCTATGTTTCTTTAGAGAAATGAAGTGACTGAAGAACACCATGAGTGTCATATTAAATGGAGAGCTAGTGTAATGAATATGCAAGATAATTCTGTCTCACACAACTTCTGTTACTCTTACATTACCATTATTAGACACTATTTGTATTTTTGAAGTAAGATCACAACATTTAAAGATAGCTAATGTTAAACTCATATTAATCTTAGTGTATTAGAAGTGGAAAGAGATGCATTATGAGCTTTCAAGAGGAAACCGCACAGGATTTGTGTAATTATTCAGATCACTACATGTTTTAACTAAGAAGCTATTTGTGCCGAGTGACTGAAGATGTGATTGAAGACATGCATACAATCAATGGAAGTCAAAGAGACCACAATGACTACAGGCTCTGACAGGGCATGTTTCCCAGTTCATACCGATATCATCTTCAGATGCAGGTTAGTGTAGGATGCTGAGTTTCAGTTCTGATCCACTATGACACAACTGTCCAGGTGCTGATTGTTCAACACTTACTGAAAATCCGTCCCACTTTAACGTATTTTAAATTGGGCACCCCAAATTACTTATGAAAATCTTGGATAGGAGTGCAAAACAATTGGAAACTACTTATGCAACAGATTCATTATTGCATGGAAGTTCTCTGAAACTGTGGCAGATGCAAGTTGATCTGTTCTTTTTGAGCACAACTTTTCTTAATATGCTGGTATTATTGATTTTAAACAGTAGGATAGTGTTCTCCATTAGCGAGATGAAGTCTTAGATTCATTCCATGTATAATTGATGAAATAGATGTAAAAAGGAGAGGCAGTCATATCTCAAGAGGGTATTTTATTATTTTCCTTATATAAACTTATTTTGCATTGCATTATTGTGATGCAACTGAAGATCACTTGAGTTGAACAACAGAAAGAAGAAAATCAAGAAACATTCTTAATGACCATTTGCTAACCAAGGTACTGTACTAAAAACAAAGTAGTGGGCTCAAGTATAACTGGGTAATGTACAAGTAAAGAAAAAGGAGTTGAAGCATAGAATGATATAGTAGAATGACCTCCCCCTCATTTTCTTTATAAAACAAAAACACAGGAGATATGACATTAACTTGTTTTAAAAGACTGAGGATTGGCCCATCTGCAAAGCTAACAGTATTCTACTCTACCATTTGTTTAAATACAATAACATTACAGATGAAACTGAATCCAACGTACAAATCAGTTCACAGCTTGAATGTACAATATCTTTAATAAATGGATCAAATCCAAACACAACCATGTAGGAAAGATTAGATTTAGAGTTGAAATGAAGTCTCCAAATTTGGGAGTTGTAATGTTTTGACACCATGCAATATTTTATTTGCTTGTGTAGGTATCCTGTAGGTGATTACTCTGTACATAAAAATGATTCCAAACAGAGACTCAGGCAGGAAGAAAAACAGTGATTGTGCTATTATTGTGTATTACTAGATACTGTTGTTATAGTTAGTCTTAGTAATTCTGTTTAACTGAATGTATGGGCAGATATTTTTGAAAATTTTTTGGTGTTAGTGGTGGTACAGTTCTTTTTTAGAAACTGTACCTATCAGTAGCAAAATTATGGTCCCCAATTATTTCTGACGAATCACATCTCAGGTGTGTGCAAAACTGCTGTACACCCATGCAAATCAAACAAAAATAGTATGTAGTGTTATAAACATCACAGAAATATTTGGATCTGAGTATAATGATTAGAAGGGTTGCAAAGGGTGAATGCATTTTCTTCTTGCTGATTCTGCTGGTGGGTCAAACACTGGCATTGCCAACCCCATGGTACCTTAACTGGGAGGAGGGACCCAAACAGGGCACAAACCCAATGTTACACTCCAACCTGCTTGTGGAGCAACCAGGGTGTACCCTTAATGGGTAGTGAATTGGAGGGGGCTGTCTAGACTTGAGGTGGCTGGAAGGCTAGATACTTATGTAAGCCCAAATCCCAACAAAATGTCAAAAATCAAACCAACATCCATAGTGGATTGGCTAACACTTAGCCCCCCCCCCAAGCTAGGAAAGAACAGATTTTGTAAAAACAAACAAAAAACCTTGAATTTCTCAGATGGTACTAGAAAAAACAAGATAGACTTCATCTGAATAAGACAACATTGGAAAACAAGTGTACTTCACTACAGGGTCTTCAGAAGCCTAAAAGCAGACTCAAACCATTGGGCAGTGACCACTACAGTCAGGATCAGACTTAATAGTCTAAAATTTGCATACTCCTCCCCCCCAAACCCACACACAAGAGAATCTATAATGTTGAAGCTTTGAAAAATACAGACACTATGATGACCTTTCTGAACACCACTGGTGGCTGCTATGTCCCCTCTCTTAGACCTAGAGGACACAACAGTAGAACAACTTTGGGCAGAGTGAAAGACTCCATTCATGCCATGAGCAAGGAGTTTTAGGGATGAGGTCATATCCTAAAAGAAAAGACTTTTGAACAATGCTTTCAAAAAAAGTAATGTGAGAGCTTTTTCCGAACGTCAGATTAGTATCAAAGAAGTTTAACACCTGTAACAAATCTGCTTCTCAGCGCTCAGGGGACCTATATACTAGATAAAGTTCAAAAGCTTAAAAGATGCTATTGAATGTGAATAGTCAAGTTGACCCAGCTGTCCTTGAGGCGATAGCTTTGAAGGCAACAATGAAGAAGAATATGTATTGGAAGCAGAAACTGAACCCATAAGCAGGTCCCTGAAAAACAAACAAGGCACTTTGTTCCGATGGTATATCAACTGAAGTGTTAAAACGCAGTGGAAGAGGCATGATCATACTCCTTTGCAAACTCTATAACCTTATTTGGAAGAAGGGTGAAGCCCTGAAGACTGGAAATACTCAATCATTGTACAACTCTTTAAAACAGGTGTCCTGACAGTTTGCAAGAGCTGCAGAGGAATAAGTCTTATAAGCATTCCTAGTAAGGTGTTTGAAAGAGTGATTTTTAGCTGGATGAGAAGAAGAGCAGAAAAAATCCTTTGAGTCACAAGCTGGCTTTTGACCTGCACATTCCACTGCAAATCAGCTATTAGGGGCTGGAGCACCCAGGGGGAAAATTTGGTGGGTGAAGAGCACCCACCGGCAGCTCCTCGCCAGGCCCCAGTTCACCTCACCTCTGCTCCGTCTCCACCTCCTCCCCTGAATGTGCCACCCCGCTCTGCTTCAGGCCCAGGGAGGTGGAGCGGAGGTGAGCTGGGGTGGGGGGTGCATGAGGAGGGCTGCCCACACTGCAGCAGGTAACCCGGGGGAGGTAGGGGCGCGCAGAGGAACTGCTCCCCGCCCCAGCTCACCTCTGCCTCCCTGGACCTGAGCGAAAAGCCTCCACTTGCTTCTCAGCCCTCCCAGGCTTCCCGCATGAACAGCTGATTTGCAGGAAACCAGAGGGGGCGGCGGGCAGAGAAGCAGAGCGGGGCAGCGTGTTGAGGGGAGGAGGCGGAGGTAGAGCGGAGGTGAGCAGGGGCCGGGCACGGGGCAAGGAGCTGCTGTGGGGGCTCTGCACCTACCAAATTTTCCCTGAGGGTGCTCCAGCCTGGAGCACCCAGGGAGTCGGTGCCTAAGGTGTCACTTTTGATGTGATCAGTGGGGGGAGTAGCTGCTCCCCCTGCTCCTCCCCTAGCTACGCTATCCTGCCTCTAGGAGCTAGAGGGACCTTGCGGATGGTTCCTGGGAGCCGCCCCAGGTAAGCACCACCGGGACTACCCACCTCGCCCCCCGGCAGGTCCCTCTGGCTCTTAGAAGCAGGGCGCAGTGGGCACCCACTACGGTGGCCCACGAGACCCTCCTGCCCGGTTCTGGGGGCAGTCAGGGGATAGGGGAGGGGGGTGGATGGGGCGGGGTCCCGGGGGGGGGGGCATCCAGGAACATGGCAGGTTGGATGGGGCAGGAGTTCCAGGGGGGTGGGGGCAGGCCACGACCTCCTTGTGGGGTGAGGAGGGAACTGGTTGTTAAGATTTTGGCAGCTCATCACTGGTCCAATCCATAGCAAGTGTAAATGGCATTCAGTGGAGCTATGATTCATAGATTCATAGATACTAAGGTCAGAAGGGACCATTCTGATCATCTAGTCTGACCTCCTGCACAGCGCAGGCCACAGAATCTCACCCACCCACTCCTATGAAAAACCTCACCCATGTCTGAGCTATTGAAGTCCTTAAATCATGGTTCAAAGACTTCAAGGAGCAGAGAAGCCTCCCTCAAGTCAACCATGCCCCATGCTACAGAGGAAGGCGAAAAACCTCCAGGGCCTCTCCAATCTGCCCTGGAGGAGAATTCCTTCCCAACCCCAAATATGGCAATCAGCTAAACCCTGAGCATATGGGCAAGATTCACCAGCCAGATACCCAGGAAAGAATTTTCTATAGTAACTCAGATCCCATCCATCTAATATCCCATCTCAGGGGATTTGGCCTATTTACCCTGAATATTTAAAGATCAATTACTTACCAAAATCCCATTATCCCATCATACCATCTCCTCCATAAACTTATCAAGTAGAATCTTAAAACCAGATAGATCTTTTGCCCCCACTGCTTCCCTTGGAAGGCTATTCCAAAACTTCACTCCTCTGATGGTTAAAAACCTTCGTCTGATTTCAAGTCTAAACTTCCTGGTGGCCAGTTTACACCCATTTGTTCTTGTGTCCACATTGGTGCTGAGATTAAATAATTCCTCTCCCTCTCCTGTATTTATCCCTCTGATATATTTATAGAGAGCTATCATATCTCCCTTCAACCTTCTTTTAGTTAGGCTAAACAAGCCAAGCTCCTTAAGTCTCCTTTCATAAGACAAGTTTTCCATTCCTCGGATCATCCTAGTAGCCCTTCTCTGTACCTGCTCCAGTTTGAATTCATCCTTTTTAAACATGGGAGACCAGAACTGCACACAGTATTCTAGGTGAGGTCTCACCACTGCCTTGTATAACGGTACTAAAATCTCCTTATCCCTACTGGAAATGATGCATCCCAAAACCGCATTAGCTTTTTTCACAGCCATATCACATTGGCAGCTCATAGTCATCCTATGATCAACCAATACTCCAAGGTCCTTCTCCTCTTCCGTTACTTCTAATTGATGCGTCCCCAACTTATAACTAAAATTCTTGTTATTAATCCCTAAATGCATAACCTTACACTTCTCACTATTAAATTTCATCCTATTACTATTACTCCAGTTTACAAGATCATCCAGATCCTCCTGTGTAATATCCCAATCCTTCTCTGAATTGTCACTACCTCCCAGCTTTGTATCATCTTCAAACTTTATTAGCACACTCCCACTTTTTGTGCCAAGGTCAGTAATAAAGAGATTAAATAAGATTGGTCCCAAAACCGATCCCTGAGGAACTCCACTGGTAACCTCCCTCCAACCTGACAGTTCGCCTTTCAGTAGGACCCGTTGCAGTCTCCCCTTTAACCAATTCCTTATCTACCTTTTGATGTTCATATTGATCCCCATCTTCTCCAATTTAACTAATAATTCCCCATGTGGCACGGTATCAAATGCCTTACTGAAATCTAGGTAAATTAGATCCACTGCATTTCCTTTATCTAAAAAATCTGTTACCTTTTCAAAAAAGGAGATTAGGTTGGTTTGGCACGATCTACCTTTTGTAAAACCATTTTGTATTTTGTCCCATTTACCATTGACTTCAATGTCCTTAACTAATTTCTCCTTCAAAATTTTTTCCAGGACCTTGCATACTACAGATGTCAAACTAACTGGCCTGTAGTTACTTGGATCACTTTTTTTTCCTTTCTTAAAAATAGGAACTATATTAAGAATTCTCCAATCATTCAGTACTACTCCTGAGTTTACAGATTCATTAAAAATTCTTGCTAATGGGCTTGCAATTTCAGGTGCCAATTCCTTTAATATTCTTGGATGAAGATTATCTGGGCCCCCCGATTTAGTCCCATTAAGCTGTTTCAGTTTTGCTTCTACCTCAGATATGGTAATATCTACCTCTATATCCTCATTCCCATTTGTCATGCTACCATTATCCCCAAGATCCTCTTTAGTCTTATTAAAGACTGAGGCAAAGTATTTGTTTAGATATTGGGCCATGCCTAGATTATCTTTAACCTCCACTCCATCCTCAGTGTTAAGCGGCCCCACTTCTTCTTTCTTAGTTTTCTTCTTATTTATATGGCTATAGAACCTTTTACTATTGGTTTTAATTCCCTTTGCAAGGTCAACTCGACTCGACTTTTAGCCCGTCTCACTTTATCCCTACATGTTCTGACCTCAATAAGGTAGCTTTCCTTGCTGATCCCTCCCATCTTCCACTCCCTGTATGCTTTCTGCTTCTTCTTAATCACCTCTCTAAGATGCTTGCTCATCCAGCTTGGTCTACAACTCCTGCCTAGGAATTTTTTCCCCTTTCTTGGGATACAGGCTTCCGATAGCTTCTGCAGTTTTGATTTAAAGTAATCCCAGGCCTCCTCTACCTTTAGATCCATAAGTTCTTCAGTCCAATCCACTTCCCTAACTAATTTCCTTAATTTAATTTTTGAAAGTCAGCCCTTTTGAAATAAAAAACCCTAGTTGCAGATTTATTTTTGTTAATCCTTCCATTTAGTTTGAACTGAATTAGCTCATGATCGCTTGAGCCTACAACCATTTCTTCTATGAGGTCCTCGCTACTCACCAAAATTAAATCTAAAATGGCATCCTCTCTAGTCGGTTCAGCAACTACTTGATGAAGGAATCCATCAGCTATCGCATCTAGGAAAATCTGAGCCCTATTATTATTACTTGTGGCACCTTAGAGACTAACAAATTTATTAGACCATAAGCTTTCGTGAGCTACAGCTCACTAGCTCACGAAAGCTTATGCTCTAATAAATTTGTTAGTCTCTAAGGTGCCACAAGTACTCCTTTTCTTTTTGCGAATACAGACTAACACGGCTGCTACTCTGAAACCTGTGATTATTATTACTAGCACTGGTCCTCCAGTCTATATTTGGGAAGTTAAAGTCTCCCATGATCACGCAGTTTCCATTAGTATTTACTTTATTAAAGACATTAAAAAGGGCTCTATTCATATCGAAATTAGATCCCGGAGGTCTATAGCACACCCCAAGCACTATTGTAGGAGAGGCTTTACTAGTTTTCTTCCCCAATGCAATTTTTGCCCAGACGGACTCTGTCTTATCCATTGCATAGCTTCTTATTTCTTTACATTCTACCTCATCATTGATATACAATGCTACTCCACCCCCTTTACCTTTGTTTCTGTCTTTCCTAAACAGCACATACCCTTCAATACCTGTAGTCCAGTCATGACTACTATTCCACCATGTTTCTGTTATCCCTATAATATCTGGATTCACTTCCTGCACCAGTAGCTCTAGTTCCTCCATTTTCTTACCTAGGCTCCTCGCATTGGTGTACAAACATCTTAATTTTTGCTGTTTGGCCTTGCTCACATTTTGTACCCTATTAGGCACAGTCATTCTACAGCCAGTATAACCTATTAGACTAGTATCCACACCGCCCTCGCTCCTTATATACATTCTCCTACTCACGGCTGTATCCTTTCTTACTTCGTCTTCTTCCCTCTCAATGCTAAAATCTGGCGTGGAGATTTCCTGGACATCTCCCATCCATCTCCCCCTAATTCCTAGTTTAAAGCTCTCTTTATCAGTTGTCAGAGTAGCAGCCGTGTTAGTCTGTATTCGCAAAAAGAAAAGGAGTACTTGTGGCACCTTAGAGACTAACAAATTTATTAGAGCATAAGCTTTCGTGAGCTACAGCTCACTTCATCGGATGCATCCGATGAAGTGAGCTGTAGCTCACGAAAGCTTATGCTCTAATAAATTTGTTAGTCTCTAAGGTGCCACAAGTACTCCTTTTCTTTTATCAGTTGTGCCAGCCTCGATCCTAGAAGTCTATTTCCTTCCCTACTCAGATGAAGTCCATCCCGAGAGAACTGTCCTCTGTCCGTGAATGCCTCCCAGTGGCCATACATCCCAAAGCCCTCCTTATAGCACCACTGCCTAAGCCATCTGTTGACAGTCATAATCTTGTCACACCTTTGTTGCCCTTCTCTAGGAACAGGAAGGATCCCGCTAAAGATCGCCTGAGCCTCAATTTCCTTAAGCGTCTTCCCCAGCCTAGCATAGTCTCCCTTAATACTTTCCAGCGAGAATCTAGCCGTATCATTTGTTCCCGCATGAAGGATAATTAGGGGATTCTTTCCCGCTCCCTTTAGGATCCTTTTCAACCTCAGGTCTACATCCCGTATCTTAGCACCTGGAAGACAGCACACCCTTCTATTCTCAGGATCAGCTCTAGTTACAGGCCTGTCTATTCTTCTCAATAAAGAGTCCCCGATCACATAGACCTGCCTTTTCCTGGTGACGGTGCTATTCTCCAGTCTCTCCCCTGTTCCCTCTGGCTGCAAGTTCTTTCCATTCCTATTTTCCCTTATAATCTTCTTCAACCCATCCTGTATCCTCCTGGGGCTCATATTTGGTGTAGTCTCCCTTGACTCTTCCCCTTTTCCTATAGGACTAGCCTCTCTTCTCTTCTTCCTTACCCTTCCACTTTCAACAAGTACCTGCTGAGCCCCTTCTTCATTTTCCAACTCTGCAAACCTATTCCCAAGCTCTATTTCTCCTTCACTAGCCCGTCTTTTCCTCTGCCTGGTTCTTTTAGTCACATGGTTCCACTGACCACTTTCCTCACCCAGTCTCCCCTCAAAATTCCCCAGCCCTGCTTCCATCCGCGAGTCTGAGCTTTTCCCTTCAGATACCTCATATCTTTGCTCCATCATCTGCTCAAACCCCTTCCTAAACTCAACGAGACTTTCCACCTGCATCTCCAAACCTCGGATCTTTTCCTCCATCAGCTCTATCAGACGGCATTTCATGCAGAAAAAACTCTTACCGGTTCCCCCCTCCAGGATCATGTACATACCACAGCTTCCACATCCAGTCATCCTCAATGTGTCTTCCACTACAGGAGTCACTCCCACAGCTGCCTCTGTATCTGTCATCGTCTTCCCACCTAAATCCTGTTAATCTGGGAACCACCCCCCCAGCAAAAGCAAACCCCAAACAAGCACCACAATACAAACTCCCCTTCCAAACTCCCCTGTTTAGAGCTCTGTTTGCTAGCTCCTGTGCCGCTGCAGCTGTCTGATGAATTACATCAGTTAAGGATCTGGCCCATAATGTTTAATACTTCAAATTTTTTATTCTAGATTTAGTTTGTTCTAACTCTGATATTAATCTAGGCATGGCAGGACGGGCTGGTGCACCAAGCTGAGTAGCTGCACCCCATAGCTGGTCACTACAGGGGGTAGATCAATGACTTGGCTGCACTTCTGTCCCTTCATGCCCTCAAGAAAATAAAGAAAGCACAGTACTAGGGCTTTTTTGAGCACCTGGGCTATAATTCCACGTAGCAAGGAATGGAAGGCTCATTATGCCCTCGTCTTCTTCTTGCCTTGTGCCCTGCATAAAGGCAAGTAGAATCTTGCCCTTAGTGAAGCTTTTTGGAACAGGAGTCAGAAAATAATTGAGACTAAGATCCACTTTCAACATCTGTTTTTTATGAGTTGGCCCTAGTACTGAGATGGTCGTTATAGAAAAGAATGGCACTCTGTTTTCAGAACAAAGAGTTCTCTGTTCCGTTTTACTACTAGATTTATAGCTGGTAATAGAGAGTGGAAGTGGTTTTAATGTAATGGCTGAACCATTCTTGGGGCTACTTCAATTTATCCTGTCCATAGATCTCTTTAGACTAATGTGGCCCCCAAAGAGCTTTTGATTCAATCGCAATGTTCATGGGATTGTGTATTTGACTTTTTCATATCCATTTCCACCTGTTCCTTTAGCTAAAAATAATCATAGCAGAAGCAACTCCACTAATTCCTATTTTAAAATAGGAATTAAAAAAAGAGTTTTGAAAAATCCCAAATAGCATAATACTCCAAATATCAATACATACTATCATGCCCATTAATGAGAAAGTGCTCAAGGTAAACACTCAAGGAAAAATTTGTTTTTACATCCTGCATAGAAACTGCTGTCAGAGGTGTAAATAGACTAATTGTACTTTGTTTGCTATTTAAGTCATTGGAAGATATGGATTGCCATATTGGACTAGAGCCATGGTCCATCTAGTTCAGTATTCTGTCTCTTAGAGTGGCCAGTGCCAGTTGCTTCAGAGGAAAGTACAAGAACCTCACACGAGGCAGATGTAGCATAATCTAGTCTCATCCTAATCCCTATTAGGTAGAGAGCATTTTAAACCTGGAAGCATGAGATTTTTATTTCTTCCATAACTTGCAGTCACTTTGATAACTCTAGATAGTCTTGTTATCCATATAAATGGCCAATCTCCCTTTGAATCTTGCTCAACAACTTCCTGTGACAATGAGTTCTACAGTCAAATTCTGCGTCGAAAGAAGAAGTATTTCCTTTTATCAGTTTTAAATTTGCAGCCTTTCAGTTTCATTGAATATCTCCTTGTTTTTATGTTATTACCCAGGAAGAACGGAAGCTGTCAATCTCCCTTCTCTAAACCATTAATGATTTTATGTCCTTTTATCATGCCTTTCTTATTCATCTCCTACCTAATCTTATTTTTTTTCAATTTTTTTTCATATGAGAATTTTCCATGCCTCGAATAGTTTTTGGTGCTGTTCTTTGGAACCACCTATTCTTTCTGCAATATCTTTTTTGAGATGGTGTGACCTATGCTGCACGCAGCATTCTAGATGAGGCTAGCATTCTAGATGAGACACCACTGATTTATATAATGGTATAATATTCTTTGTACTATTCTCCTTCCTTGTCCTTATGCATTCTAATATCTTGTTAGCTTTTTTGTACTGTTCACATTGGTATCAGAGTCCTGAGCTGATACAGCTGATACAGTTAATTTAGACCTCTAAGGTGTGTGCGAGTAGTTCAATTTTTTTTCCTCCAATTTAGATTACTTGGCATTTGTCAACATTGAACTTCATCTGACATTGTGTTACCCAGTTGTTAACTTAGTTAAGTCCCTCTGAAGTGCCTCATAATCTTCTTGAGATTTGACTTACCTAAATACCTTTAAAAAAAGAAAAGGAGGACTTGTGGCACCTTAGAGACTAACAAATTTATCTGAGCATAAGCTTTCGTGAGCCACAGCTACAAATTTGTTAGTCTCTAAGGTACCACAAGTCCTCCTTTTCTTTTTGCGGATACAGACTAACACGGCTGCTACTCTGAAACCTAAATACCTTTGTATCACCTGCAAAGTTTGCTACCTCATTGTTCACATGCTTTTCAGACTGTAAATAAATATATTAAACAACACCAGTCCCAATAAAGAATCGCGATGCACCACTCTTAACCATTTGCCATTATGAAAACCAGCCACTTATTTCTACTCTTTGCTTCCTACCTCTTAACAAGTTTTTGACAATACAATTTAAAAATGTACAATAGAAAGATAAATGTATTTATCACTTAACCATTGCCTATTAAAAGTAGTTGTATTAAAATAAAAGCCACATCGAATTTATCTGCAAAGCCCTAGTTACTGGTATGATCTTAAAAAACGTACAGAAAAAAATATTGACCAATAGAAACACTTAAGAAAAACAGGGCACCCACAGCCAATAAAGAAAAGGCTATAGATTTCCAAACAGACTGCTCAGTATTACTCCTACAGTGATGAGTGCTACCATACAAGATGAAATCCACTTCCCAAATTCTCACTCAAGGACGTGACAATTATTATGATGAGAATAAGATGTTTTCTTCCTCAATGAGTTCATCCAGACCTCTCCTTACTGCTCCTATGGATGAACACTATGGGTAACTGAACAGCTAGAAATGCTTAGATGATACCTCGCAGTTTATATTTTCAAAAGGTTGCATAAGCACCTAACATCTGATCAAATGCCCACCCCCAACCCCACCCATTGCATAAGCGTGACCAGGGACAGCTACGGGTAAGCCTGATGCCCACCCTAGTGGGTGGGGCTGGGGGCAGTACCACCATGCTGGAGGATCTGCTGGCGCGGGGTGCTGGCTCCTGGGAACTGCAGCTGGATAGGTTGCTGTTTTCTCTGCTGAGGTTCCTGGTAGAGCCCTGCAGCTCCGCAGATACTGATTTATATCAGTGGATATCCGCAGGGCTCTATAAATTAGTGGTCTAATTTTCCAAGATGCTGAGCTTCTACTGTAGTTAATGGAAGTTCACTGTAGTCAAGCTTTGGGTGCTTAATGCTTCTGAAAATCAGGGCACTCATTTACTGTAGGTGCCAAGTTACAGTGTGTTAAAATTTTGGCCTAAGAAATTTGCCTTGAGCTGCACAATGAGTTGGTGGCAGGCTGGGATTAGAATTTAATCAGAGCATGATGTCTTCCAGTGTAAATAAAACCCTAATGCTGAAGCTCCTATTGGCTTCTATTGTTTACTTCTCTGGCAGCTTGCTTACAGGCAGTTCTAAACTTTAGAAACTTGGGACTCACTAAAGCTTTCTTAATGATTAGCTCATTATTTCCTTCTGTTTTTAAATCGCTTTTGCAAACTTTTAGGAATATTGTCAGATTGCATCGAGTTTTTGGCTCAATTTAACTCTCTTGGCCTTTTATTATTATTATTTTATAATTAAATCTTTAAACAAATTTCAGTAGTTCCAAAATATTCTTGGCAGAATTATATTTTCAGCCTAAAAGCATCAGGAGATAACCCTGATTTTATAAACATAGCATTTAATTCCACTAAAATTGTGCATTGCTCAGATGGTTGTTCAAAAAGTTCTCCAGCACTCAAGACCTTTTACCTCCCCTTCAGGTGTGTCTTACTTCTGTGAGAGACATTGAATAATCAGTGGTTCCAGCCCATGCAAACTGCCAAGAGAGAAGGATTCACTGCTCAAACTATAAACACTACTATTACTCCTGTACAGAGTTGAAATGGTTTCTCTGATATGGTCTCATCAGGGTGCTCCGGTTCCGGAGAGACCTATTACAGAGACACTCAACTGACCAACTTCTGTACTCTTGCTTTTGTGAGTACCCCTCGAGATGTCCCTCCAACCATTGTCAATTTAGTGACTTAGGATCAGATAATGCTAAAGGAATGTACAGCCAAGATGCTGAACTTTGCCTTCTATATGACTCAAATGCCCTGAACTGCAGCATAGGGCCTGTATATTGAACTGTATGTGTTTATAATGATAAGAAACACTCAGTTTTGCTCTTACCATTTTGTTTATATCCCTGCCATTGTTTATGTGTTAGGGCACAATGCAAGACCCACCCATTTCCTCAAGTGTTCCTTGATGAGGTGATTTGCTTGCCTTGTGGCAAGTCAGAGTGGCAGATAAAGATGTCCGAGATTAGAGCCTGTTTCCTGGAGATGGGCAGGAGAAGGTAATGAGAAAAGGGGGAGCTCAGGAAAGGGGATGATGAGTCTACTTATGTGCATGAAAAGGGCTCAAATGAAAGTGAGCAAGAGAAAGAAAGGATAAGTATAAAGGGACAGATTGGGAGAGAGGAGACAAGCAGAAAGCTACCATTATGACTTTTCTGCGCACCTTTCATTTCAGGGCCTGTGAAAAAAGTTCTAAGGGAGCCTGCTGTCCATTTACTCGTTGGCCTCTTCGCTGAGACTGCCAAGGCGGGTTTGACTGACACTGACACAACAGATTTTACACAGAGCAGGTAGAAAACAAATAGAAGTTCATATATCTAAATGCTGATGAAAGTGTCCAAATGGAGATTTGCATCTCCTAATTAGATGCCTAGGTTTAAAAATTAGACATCCATCTGCTGACAATATACCTGATGCAGATACAAAATCTGATAAATGAATGGTAGGAAGGAAGCAATGGCTGTTAACAGTAGGAACCTTTTATGAGTGAGGAAACCTTAATTCCCTTTAGGACCCAGGATTGGGACATTTTAATGAAAGACAAAATGCCTTTGTGTAAATTTCAAATGGTACAAGTTATAACACA
The DNA here is from genome assembly GCF_009764565.3 of Dermochelys coriacea. NCBI lineage: Eukaryota > Metazoa > Chordata > Testudines > Dermochelyidae > Dermochelys > Dermochelys coriacea. Next base: position 85,339,332 of record NC_050069.1, read on the forward strand.
CATATATCTAGTAAAAGTGAATAAAAAAGACGAACTTGTTGACAATTTCACTAAACTTTCATGTACCTAGAATAGTAAAATAAAAACCGCCCCCCCACAATTTACACATCAATATAAATGTATAGATCACATCTTACTCTTCTCCCCTGTATTAAGATAAACTACATCTCTACCCATCCCAGTGAACTGTCATTTTTCAGTTGTTCCTGCTCTTTACTGATGTCCAGAAATTAATGTTCAGCAGAACCTCAGGGTTACAACACCTGAGTTACAAACTGACTGGTCAACCACACACCTCATTTGGAACTAGAAGCATTCAATCAGGCAACAGCAGAGATTGAAAAAGAAGAAGAAGAAGAAGAAGAAGAAGAAGCAAAGACAGTACAGTACTGTGTTAAATGTAAACTACTAAAAAACTAAAGGGAAAGTTTTAATAAAGATTTGACAAGGTAAGGAAACTGTTTCTGTGCTTGTTTAATTTACATTAAGATGGTTAAAAGCAGCATTTTTCTTCTGCATAGTAAAGTTTTAAAGTCAATGTTCAGTTGTAAACTTTTGAAAGAACAACCATAACATTTTGTTCAGAGTTACGAACCACTCCATTCCTGAGGTGTTTGTAACTCTGAGCTTCTACTGTAATATGATTCCCTTCTGAGACTGCTTCTGTTATTGTTTTGATTGTGTGTGCACCATTTTATGGATTTATATTCCCCTCCCTCACATTATATTACTACTCTCATACATCCAAAATTGAAAGCCTGCATTCACTTCACAAGTCATGTTTGATGCATATAACATACTCTTATTTCATACTTATTTCATATTTCATATTTAACATACTTTAATCCAGCTGATCAAAAAATTCATCTAGATCTGCAACTGGTGTAAACTGACATAGCTCTTTGGAAGTCAATGAAGCTATGCTGATTTTTGCCAGCTGACTCCCTGGCCCCAGTTGTTCGCTCTTTCTGCTCCATTTGTTTTCCATGTTTCAGACAAAACTTTTTTTTTAACTTCCTAGATATTTTTAGTATGTATTTAAAAGCAGCATAAATATCAGACATATGCCAGTCCTAGCCTGAGCCACTTACTGACACATTTTATTTTCTTCTCTTTATGTAAAAATGGATATTAGAATGCAAATTAAGCTGCATGTGTTATTTAGTTCCACATAACTATGATGGAAAAAGGCATGACAATGAATAAGACATTATTGCCTTAATGTATATGGTCACTATGAATTAAAACGATGGATTCTGGCATCTTGTTATATGTCTATTTTTATACATATTATGGGGCACACCCAAGGAGATGAGAAACATTTGAAGGATTTCCTCATTTTCTGTCAGAATACATTGTGAATCACTTTACTCATGTGAGGCAATTTAAGGGTATGCACGTTCAGTGTAGATATAAATGTGCAAGCCAATGAAAATGCAACAGGCAGCTATGTAAATACCACCTTAAGAGCAACAAACAGTACACAAGTTACCACAAGCTCTATATTCAACATATTAGAATGCCATGTGCAGCAAGATAAGGAATACATAGGAATAGTGATGTCTGAAGGCAGTTGCAGAATGGTAGCAGTCAAACACCCCCAATTCACAAACAATGCAAAGTGGTAGGATGTAAGAAATGCTATATGAATGCCATAAAAGAAGAAATGTCTAAGCCCATTTGGAGGATCATTCAGATCCACTTTTTGGCATTTTCCTTCTAGGCCAACCAGATAATATTTCAAATCCTTTTCATTCAGTTTGTCCGGAAAGGCTTGACTCCATCAAGGAGAAGAAAACTAGCTGACAAGCTAACTATAAAACAGACCTGAATGAGTCTCAGCAGCAACTCCCATTCACCACAGATAAGCGCTTGATAAATCCACAAATCTTACTTCTTCCGCCCTAAGATATTTAAGAAAATCTGTCTGAGTCCTGCAGAGCCACTTAACTTATTTTCTACAATCCCCAGTCTCCATATCAAAATGTATGACTACATTTATAGTGCCCCTCCAACTATTGATTCTGGGGTCAGTCATTTTAACAGGATCTCTGAAGAAATCCCCCTGGTGTTCTGTGATGTATTATGATAACTCTGCCCACCTGACTGATTAATTTAAAGACAAGCAATTTAAAAACAACCATTAGAGTAAAGGAAAATGCTGTCTGAAATGGAGAAAATTTCTAATAAGAGAGATGAGGAGGCCTCATGGGATTGTTGCAAAGCCTTTTAGATTTAGATGTGTGCTGGGTGTCCATTTGCAGCTTTCTTTCTATCTATGGGCTGTGGAGAAAAAAGCAGCCTTAAATTTATATACCACTCGCCCAGGAGAATTTGTATGGAGAACAGCTAACTTCAGATCTTTTAACATCCAGCAAAGCCCTTTTTAAAGCATTATTTCTCTCTTGAAAATTGTTTCATTCAGTTTTCCTGGCGATGGGCTATATGTGATATGAAGGTCAGATTGCATCTATTGTATTATGTGATGGATTGCTATTTGCCAGATGCAGCTCAGCATCTCTGTCAGCTGGCCGAGTAGTTCAACAGGAAATAGGCAGTCTTAATCAGCAAGGTCTCTTCATCATGGATTATTCCTACAGGTTAGAGTAGCATTTACAACAAGAAAAGGAAATAGTTTAATTTGACCAGGATATGCCTAGTCTTGAAATGGAGCCCTATGCCCCCTGCTGTCAGTGGGGCTCTGCTGTCCCAAAGGCATGCTATCTCATAGCTCTTCCCCATAGCACCTGTACTAGGGGCCGGGGGAAATTCAGGTGCAGTTAACGCGTTGTTCACTATAGACCAGAAAGTGCCCTGCATCCTTTCACAAGCTATTAAAGGCATTTTTAAAAAATAATTGCAAGATGTTTTTAAAGCATGAAATAAAATACCACTGAAGTCTGCGAAAAGTTCTGAAGGCACATGGCCAAATACCTATCTCCACTGATTTCAGTGGAGTCACACCAAAGCTGAATATGGCACAAAGGTTTTTTTAGGCCCAAATCTTTTTGTAGGTTTTTGGATGTGCGTTGTGGAATCCAAATTTGATACCATCAGTGAAACTTGTCTCATGTCACAGAGCCTGACGCCTGAGATACTGCTGAACAGTAGCATCAGCTTCAGAGCATGTAGCAGCCATTGCAAATGTGGATTTCTTGGAAATTCAACTGTCTCTGTTGCTGTACTGAATGTATTTCCCATGGTAAGACACAACAGTGATGCTCTGCTTCTAATAGTGTGCAGTTCAGTAGTAATACCTCAGCTCAGTTTAGTTTATTGAAGATATAAAACTTCTTGAGAGCCGGATGCTGAAATGTACAGTTTAACAAAACAAGAAAGCCAAAAGGGCCAGAGAGACCTAAGCATGGAACAAGGCTGAACTGAACACTTAGCAAATATGTCTCATTCATTTAGAAAAGAACAATATACAATAAACATGATTTACTAAATCGGCTGAGTGGGAAACTGGGTCTCTGAAGTTAGAGTTAGACGAACAGGTGAGCTTCTTTGTTTCTTCTTTGTTCTTTGCCACATTTTACCTTCTAGCCTTTGGAAATATTTTACTGTTGAAGCTTTCTGCTGGAAAGAAAGTGCTGCTGCTTTTTAAAGAGCATGTGTACATGGAGACTTAGTGTGTGACAAGCAGGGGTAAATCTACAGCGCACCAAGTGGCCATGCACAAAGTGGCCATGTGGACTCTGCTACCACACACTAAAAGTTCCCTAGTGCACTTTGATGTACTGTAGTTTCAAACAGCAATACATTAAAGAGCACTATGGAACTTTTTAGAGCGCAGCATCAAGGTCTACATGGACAGTAACAGCGTGGTAGCTGGTATGGTGTAGATTCACACCCTGCTTTGCTGACCACTAAATCTCCATGTAAACAAGTCTTAAAACATATTAAAAAATTCTAGCTCCTTCCACTCACTAACCACTAGGCTTAGGTAGATGATACGCAAACTGTTGTATTCTCCATTTAGAGCAAAAATGAAAGAGTATGCAGCCTTTATATCAGGAGAACAGTCAAACTACATGCATCCGATGAAGTGAGCTGTAGCTCACGAAAGCTTATGCTCTAATAAATTTGTTAGTCTCTAAGGTGCCACAAGTACTCCTTTTCTTTTTGCGAATACAGACTAACACGGCTGCTACTCTGAAACCAGTCAAACTACTGTCAGTCAATACACTTTTGACTGTGAATTATTAAAGAATATATGACTGAAAACCTTTCTGCCACAATCGTATAATACTTGTTTAGGGCTAAAAATCTGGTGTTCTCCTGATCCATTGTTCACTGAAGTAAATGGAAAGATTCCCATTGCTTGTAATAGACTTTGGATCAGGCCCGTAGTTTATCTTTTAATACATATATATTACAGATGCAGGTAACTAAAATATTTTAATTTTAAATAAAAGTAAAATAGCTATGGAAAAATGGGAAAACATGAAAAAGGGAGGCTATGGCAGCAGCTGTCCTGACATGGCTTTCAATAGAATTGCTGTAAATAAAGATCTCTTATAGCTACATAAATCTTAATTTCTTCAGGAACATGATTGCTTCATTCATTGGATTTGTCATTGGAACATGACAGCCTTTCCTTGTGAATATGAATTTACCATGGAATGCTCAAACAGCGACAATTGATGCATGACTCCAGATATTAAATTAGACAGCACAAAGTGAAAGTGGTTTCACAAAAAGCATTGAACACATGTACTAAATATAAAAAAACAGACCCAAAATGACATGATTTAGTACAATCATAAAACTAATGGATGCCAGCAATCAAGAAAAGAAATGTTTCTGTGTTTTCTCTCTCAATGGATTAAAGAGGGACCAGAGCCAGTGCACCTGTGCCTTATCAGAACACTGCAATCTGGCCAATTAACTGGGCTTCAATGAGGCACTTGGGGCATAGGAATGGAGAGATCCAGTGAGTAAGTCTGGAAAGGTGCATGAGGTGAAACCTGACAGATCCAGGGGACTGATTGTGGTTGCAGGGAGAAGGCTGAAGATAGGAGAACAGCAACAGCTAGCATACCCAAGCCAGGGCTGAAGGTCAGGTAGCAGCAAAGGGAGTTACCAGCAGGCTCTAAGCTAGAGAGCCGGGGTCAAAGGCTGAAGGCATGGGAACAGTGGAGGAGCTTACCTGTTGATGTCTCCAGGGCTGGGGAGTTGGACTCAGAGGAACTGTGAGAGGAGCAGGGACAGTGAGGGATGCTCCCCTGGTAAAGATGATCTCCCAGCAGGGAGGCTGTGGGGATTCCTGCTTGGAAAAACAGAGTTGCAATCCAGTTGGAAAGACTGGGGTGACAGTGATTTTGTTACCATTTAATGTATATCTAGGTTAGCAAAAGGTTATCTACAGTACCACGCAACATTTTGCAATTCTTGTTTCACTACTTTAAGTCCAATAAATGCAATAGACCACATGGGATGAATTTGGCCCAGTGACTATTTATATACAGTCATATGCAAAGTGATATCTTTGCATACCCAAAAATGAAGTGCTTGGGGGAAAAATGTTTTCAAATATGTTTTCAAAGATATTTTCAGTTACTAGCATCAGATTTTCACAATTATTATAGCCACATCCAGTAGCCAAATTCACTTTGAACACACACTATGGATGTACACTCTATATATTTTGAATGTACACAAGAAACCAAGAAATACAGAAACTATGCATCCACTGTACATCTAACTGAACATATATTTTCAATAAACTAAACTGAGCTGAGCTATTACTACTGAACTGCACACTATTAGAAGTAGAGCATCACTGTTGTGTCTTACCATGGGAAATAAGGGTTTTTTTTACATTCAGTACAGCAGCGGAGACAGTTGTATTTCCAATAAATCCACTTTTGCAATGTCTGCTACATGTTTTGAAGCTGATGCTACTGCTTAGCTGTATCTCAGACTTCATGCTCTGTGATATGAGACAAGTTTCACTGATGGTATTAAATTTGGATTCCACAACACACATCCAAAAACCTATGAAAAGATTTGGGCCTAAAAAAACCTTTGTGCCATATTCAGCTTTGGTGTGACTCCACTGAAATCAGTGGAGGTAGGTATTTGGCCCTGAGCCTTCAAAACTTTTTGCAGACTTCAGTGGTATTTTATTTTATTCTTTAAAAATATCTTGCAACTATTTTTTAAAAGATTTTTAGTCTCAAATACTATATTTAAATTAAGATGGTTCCTGACCCAGAAGACCAGATCCGAAACAACCCAATTTTTTGTAGTTTTAGATTTGTGATTCAATTCAAAATCTAAACTCTCTAGGTTTGATCCCAATCTCTTATTTAAATATGAACCAATGAGAAGACTTATTTAGAGCAGTAGTATGATTGCTTCCACAGCAGTCATAGGGATGTTACTGCTTCTACTTTGGCAATCCCTATTTATGTTCCTTTCTTTTCATATATATAGACCAGCATAATATATTACATTCAGTCTTGCTCCCACTGAAGTCAATAGTAAAAATTCCCATGGTCTTCAACGCAAGGAGGAGCAAGTTATAGAGGGAAAAGACACTTACCGGCATACGGATTACACGCATCTTTGTTAGGTCTTCCAAAGGAGAACACTTCCAATTCACTAGGTCAAGTCAACAAAGACTTGTTTTCTTTCCCACATCATAATGCCCTCAAACATGTATAAGAGAATTTCTGTAACTGAACTCTTCTCCTTTATAGTTTGTTTACAGTAAGATTCTCTCCTACAGAGTCCTCAGTTAAATCTTTTCCTGTGGATTTCAGTGACTTTGAACATCTGAAGTATTTAGGTTTGATGTATTATAAGAAGGGTAGGGAAACAGGTGATATTTTTCCTGTTAGAACCTGTGGGCTGGAACCTGGCCTATGCAGGTTGCTGATGCCTCTACGTTGCCATCAGAGGCTTAGGCTGGGTTCCCCTGGGAAGACCCTGTAAGGCTTGACCTGACAGGATGTACTGTCCAGTAGGATTGGAATGGTAGCCCCTCACAGCAGTATATAAAGCAGGAGGCTACGAAGGGGAGCGGTCTGAGCAACAACACACACTGCCTGCTTGTCTCTGCTCCAGACCCTGCTTGCAATAGAGTCTTGACTCCTGCTTCTGACCCTGGCTTGTCCTTGACTTTGCTATTTGATTACTGCCTGTAAGCTGGAGCCCAACCCTGGTCTCCTGGTAACCTGACCCTGCCTGCTTCATGACTCTCAGTTCATCCTTTGGTCTGTCGCAGACTCTGACTTTCTGGTACCTGACTTGGCCTAATGCCCAACTTTTACTCTGATCAGTAGGCCTGCCTGCCCTCATTCTGGTTGTAATAGCACCTCTCCTTAATTCTGTGAATTCCTGCAGTTGTTGCAAAGCAGCCTATTACTACCACTGTGGTTAAACTCGAGCCTAAGGAGGTGATCCATTTTGGGGTTTATTGTTTAAGACAATATGGTCTGGCTTTGCAGTGATTTCTCCCTTTTAGATGAGTCAAAAAAGATCTGCAACATTACAAAACAATCATAGAATCATAGAATATCAGGGTTGGAAGGGACCTCAGGAGGTCATCTAGTCCAACCCCCTGCTCAAAGCAAGGACCAGTCCCCAACTAAATCATCCCAGCCAGGGCTTTGTCAAGCCTGACCTTAAAGGAAGGAGGATTCCACCACCTCCCTAGGTAACGCATTCCAGTGTTTCACCACCCTCCTCGTGAAAAAGTTTTTCCTAATATCCAACCTAAACCTCCCCCACTGCAACTTGAGACCATTACTCCTCATTCTGTCATCTGCTACCATTGAGAACAGTCTAGATCCATCCTCTTTGGAACCCCCTTTGAAAGCAGGTAGTTGAAAGCTACTATCAAATCCCCCTTCTCATTCTAAACAATCCCATTTCGCTCAGCCTTTCCTCATAAGTCATGTGTTCCAGTCCCCTAATCATTTTTGTTGTCCTCCGCTGGACGTTTTCCAATTTTTCCACATCCTTCTTGTGGTGTGGAGCCCAAAACTGGACACAGTACTCCAGATGAGGCCTCACCAATGTCGAATAGAGGGGAACGATCACATCCCTCAATCTGCTGGCAATGCCCCTACTTATACATCCCAAAATGTCATTGGCCTTCTTGGAAACAACGGCACACTGTTGACTCATATCCAGCTTCTCGGTCACTGTAACTCTTGGTCCTTTTCTGCAGAACTGCTGCCTGGCCATTCGGTCCCTAGTCTGTAGCGGTGCATGGGATTCTTCCGTCCTAAGTGAAGGACTCTGCACTTGTCCTTGTTGAACCTCATCAGATTTCTTTTGGCCCAATCCTCTAATTTGTCTAGACCCTCTGTGTCCTATCCCTACTCTCCAGGGTACCTACCTCTCCTCTGAGTTTAGTGTCATCTGCAAACTTGCTGAGGGTGCAATCCACACCATCCTCCAGATGATTAATGAAGATATTGAACAAAACCGGCCTGAGGACCGACCCTTGGGGCACTCCACTAGATACCGGCTGCCAACTAGACATCGAGCCATTGATCACTACCCATTGAACCCGACAATCTAGCCAGCTTTCTATCCACCTTGTAGTCCATCCAGCCCATACTTCTTTAACTTACTGGCAAGAATACTGTGGGAGACAGTGTCAAAAGCTTTGCTAAAGTCAAGGAACACAACGTCCACTGCTTTCCCCTCATCCACAGAGCCAGTTATCTCATCATAGAAGACAATTAGATTAGTCACTATATATACATACAGCCTACAAAGCACAATACACCCTCCCCACCCCGCATCCATGGTGTGCTGTCTTTGCAGATATTTACACAGGCATCATCCATCTCTGCTATGTGAATTAGGCATTGTTCCAATACATAGGTGTGGGCATCAGAATCAAAATGAGACAAGTTTTCAATTAATTGTCTAATACTTCACAAAGGTGTTCTCTCTTAACGCAGTAACCTGTTTAAATTGCTGAGGCTGCCAACAACAGGCTTCCAAATGTGGTGCTGTTGGCTATTGATCACTGGAAACTAAAGCAAGACCACAAAGCATTTCATAAGAACATCAGAACATAAGAATGGCCATACTGGGTCAGACCAAAGGTCCATCCAGCCCAGTATCCTGTCTACCAACAGTGGCCAATGCCAGGTACCCCAGAGGGAGTGAACCTAACAGGTAATGATCTAGTGATCTCTCTCCTGCCATCCATCTCCAACCTCTGACAAACAGAGGCTAGGGACACCATTCCTTACCCATCCTGTCTAATAGCCATTAATGGACTTAACCTCCATGAATTTATCCAGTTCTCTTTTAAACCCTGTTATAGTCCTACCCTTCACATAAGCAAGATGAATAATATTTTTATGCAACTGATGTTTAAAAAAGTTCAAGTTAAATTACAGGTAGAGTATCAATAATAGGCCATATGATTAATCTTGTTATTCAATGATTCCTAATTATGAATGCTTATGTGCATTTTTGCTGACACCTAGTATTATAGCTTCAGTGTAATTCACCAGGAATTGGGGTGAAGGAGGAGGATGCAGATATGATCCTCATTGGATCTAAAGAGTGAATTTTGGTCAGCTGAACATTAATGAGGAAATGAAAATAAACTACAGTTCAGTATGAGCCAAATACAATGACGAGTAATAAGAATCCCAGAAACTAATCCACGAAACAGAACACAAAATATTGTTTAATGTGCCTGTAGTCTGAAATCAAATCAACAGCAAAACAATGGGAAGCCTGGGCTACAGTTTATTTCCTCAGACTGAAATATTGATTGCATTAACTATGGAAAACAATACATGGGGGGAAATGGTAACACACTACAGTGTGTCAGTGAGTAATTGAAACGTAAATGAGTATAAGCAGCACATGAATTCCTGCAAGATACACTATGAGTCTATTCCAAGAAACCCTACTATATTGTTTGACCTGTACATCTCAGGTTACTTCAGTTCACACAGTGGAAGATCTCACTCCAAAGTTTATCGATCCTCACTACACAATATGACAACTCTCTTTAGGCATAACGATGGTCTAAAACAAGAAGCATATGATAAGTTATTGTTATTAATTCAACCCTTATTAGTCTTTTCTCCAATACAATGAATAAAAAGTTTTAGTCCTTTGTTTCCAGTTCTAACATGTTCTCCCGTAATGCTCACAAAAGCACTTGTGACCTGTGACCCAAGAACCCCTTAATGACACCTTATAAGGGAGTTACAGGAATGTCCAGATTCTGGTGTGTACATACTGGATCACCAAAAAATGTCATGTGAGGTCTTAAATGAAATCTGGAGTGTCACTGTTCATCTATATCATTGTGAAATCTATGCACAGATACTATGTAGGGCGTTATGTATATACCGACAATATGTTCTTAAATTTTATATCAAGGAATGAGTCACCAGCAGAAACAGGTTGTCTGTCAGACAAGAGATGTTTAGTCATGCCCCGCCCCTTCTCTGTCAGATATAAATTAAGCTTTGTAAGCTAACACAATGGATACCCATTTACATATAAAATCAACAGGGAAGAAGCACACAGGAAAAACAATCCAACGGTGGTTATACTGTCTCTGTGTACAGACAATGAACTTTGGGGAATATAAATTAAAGGCGAAGAAGACACCCCCTCATCCTGCACCTAGGAAGTATATGGGCAGGACATTTACATTCATGAAAATGGGAAGGCTGGCAACTCTATCAGTGAGAGAAACTTCTTTAGACAGGGGGTTAACATGATAGTTAAGTTTAGTCTCTGGAAAGCATGTTATAATTTTGTGATTTCTATGTAACCTTTTGTTTCCAATATATTTACTCACTATCACTTGAATTTTTGGTAATAATCTTATCCTTGTTTTCACTATAAATATATCATAGAGCTGTGGTATTAAGCAAAGTGTTGATCCTCAGTTGACTCATACATGCTGGTATGTATACTGTCCCTTTGGGGCCAACAGAGCTGGTATTTCTGTCAGTGTTCAGTGGATAAGGAGCTGGACACTACTGGGGAAATGCTTGAAAAGGACTCAGGGACTAGGATGCACCTACTGTTAGCCTGCAAAGCAAAGCAAAGCAAAGTAAGGGCTGGCATAGCCCAGAGGAGAGCGCGCGAGTAGTTAACAGGCTGGGGGTGTCAGAGAACTGACACCCAGTGAAGCGCAAGCAAAGCTCCCTCTCCTTGACGGTAGGGGGTAACAAAGTGACTCATAGTCCTGGGTACCCTGAGAACTGTCATACAACCTTTCTTCATTTTAGCTGATATGGTTCATAAGCTTCTGAAAGAACAAATATGAACACCATGTAGAATCAAGCACGTGGGTTTATTACATACAGCGCTGACAGAGTGTCATCTCACTTATTTAGCTCAGAGACACTGCCAAACAATTGGTTACAATGGATTATATGGATTTTCCATGGGAGGAGGGAAATGACAGGGTAGGCAGTCCCAAACCCCTGGACAGGTCTAGCCGCAAGACAAGATAAGCACAATAGCCAACAGTCAAATGGTTACATAATGTCTCCGCCCATGGTTTCAGGTTAACACATGACACTTAATTAGTACACAGGTGTTTTCCATTAAACAATATATATAAAGTGTTAGTATAAAATATATATATGTTGAATTCGGATTTGGGATCCATAGATAATGAAATAGCTCCCTTGATTGTCGAACAGGTACACACCTAGGAGTTAAAGCAAAAGGACAAATGAAAAGTATATAGAAATAAAGGTTGTCTTTTAATTATTCATTTGTGTTTCTAAGGCAGGTACTGGCAATGGCTAGGAGGAGAGGTGCACATCTGTGAGAGGGAGGATATCATATCTCATACTGATAGGTTTGAACCTCTTCCATAAACTCAAGGCTAGTATGTAGGAAGGCACCTCTTCTACAGAAGAAACAGGGCCTCTTTTATTCCCATGGTCTGTTCGCAACTTTGAGATAAAGCCCCCAATCATAATTTCCACCCGGCTTCTTGCTGACCAAGCTTATCTTAGCAAAAAGCAAGGTTGTCCTTTGTTTGTTCTCCTTCTTAGCTAATATGGTTCACTATTTGCTAGGACTCTGTCTTCTTGAGCAAACTCTGGATTTTGGGCCTGTAAAAAGAAATGACACAGTCTATATATCAGGTTGTAACATAAACAGCATACGGATTTTAGCCCTTCAGCTTCCTTCCCATTTTCCTGTAAACAGGGAAGGTTATAACTGACCTTTTGTAATAATGTTTATTTTAAATGCTTTAGTTATAGTTTTGTGAATAAATCAAATACCATATACTTCATTTCCCCCATTGTCTATCTGTCAGGAAATAGGCCTCAAACAAGGTATTTATTTATTCTGTAAATGACACTTAAGTAAAAAGATGTAGTTCAGTGTACTGCTTCCCTAAATAAATGTTTCACCATTTTCCTTGATTATGTTGCAGTCAAATTTCTGGCAATTCATCCCAGTTGGTTTTATCTTTCTCTTGATTTGCAGAATCTATTTTTTCTGGAGTGATTATGATCTACTGATTCAGTGATTATAATGTGTAGTGGTTGCTTTACATAAGAAGTTGAGAGCCTACAACTGCTACCCACAAATTGAGTTACTTCTTTACCTCAAGTGGTAGGGGCACATGCTTTTAGTGCTGAAATTTTAAACCTCGTTGATAACCCATGCTGGGAATTGTTGCGCAGTCAATAACATTGGTACCTGATTTGAGCTTGTAGAAAAATATGTTTTTTGTAGTACCTAAAATATACAATTAGGATAACTGAATTTGGTAATATTCCAACATTTGCATTGTAGAGATATTTATCTTACCATCGGGAAAGAAAAAAAAGCCATCATGTGCCAGCAATGCCCCTCTGCCATGTACATTGGCCAAACCAGACAGTCTCTACGTAAAAGAATAAATGGACACAAATCAGACGTCAAGAATTATAACATTCAAAAACCAGTCGGAGAACACTTCAAACTCTCTGGTCACTTGATTACAGACCTAAAAGTTGCAATATTACAACAAAAAAACTTCAAAAACAGACTCCAACGAGAGACTGCTGAATTGGAATTAATTTGCAAACTGGACACCATTAAATTAGACTTGAATAGAGACTGTGAGTGGATGTGTCATTACACAAAGTAAAACTATTTCCCCATGTTTATTCCCCCCCTCACTGTTCCTCAGACGTTCTTGTCAACTGCTGGAAATTGCCCACCTTGATTATCACTACAAAAGGTTTGTTTTTTCTCTCCTCCTGGTAATAGCTCACCTTACCTTATCACTCTCGTTACAGTGTGTATGGTAACACCCATTGTTTCATGTTCTCTGTGTATATAAAATTGCCCTACTGTATTTTCCACTGCATGCATCCAATGAAGTGAGCTGTGGCTCACGAAAGCTTATGCTCAAATAAATTTGTTAGTCTCTAAGGTGCCACAAGTCCTCCTTTCCTCTGCAGTTGCTAACAATATGCTGATCAGCCAGTGATTGCTGAGGCTTGTCCTTCCCAAATCATTTACCTACCACCATCTGCCCTTCCAGCTAGCTCAGACCTTCTTCCCCACCCCTCCACCTCTCGCCTCCCCAAACAGCCTGCCTCTCTGGCTTCTGTGCATTCCCAACACCTCTCCACTGATGCTCCTTTTTTCCCCCTGCTACTTAGAAAATCTGCTTCCAGCTATCACTAATTTCTCCCATACGACTCCTAAAAACTAAGGTGTGAATGGATTAAGAACATTTAACAGTAGCAGCAAATAAATACATTGTCAATCAATCCTTAAATCCAGATGTGGAACTGAACACTTGTAGTGGATAAAGGCAAGGGGAGAGATTCCAGTTTTCACTTTAAAGAGATATGGCCCTGATAAAACACCATAAAACCATGGGTTTCAGAGTAGCAGCCGTGTTAGTCTGTATTCGCAAAAAGAAAAGGAGTACTTGTGGCACCTTAGAGACTAACAAATTTATTAGAGCATAAGCTTTCGTGAGCTACAGCTCACTTCATCGGATGCATCCGATGAAGTGAGCTGTAGCTCACGAAAGCTTATGCTCTAATAAATTTGTTAGTCTCTAAGGTGCCACAAGTACTCCTTTTCTTTTTGCATAAAACCATGCTGTGTCTTTCCAGTCGTTACCAATAAAATCTGGAAATTTGTTCCAGATTCTAAAGCTTTTCTTCTGATTGTGGCTTCCCATATATGCTATCTAAACAGACCAGCCCTCGGCTCATCTCTAATAAAAGAGTAATGGCTTATAATGCCCTGGAGGTTCAAAACAGCGACACGATATGTGCTGGGGAACACTGTGGAAGAGCTAACGTGGTAAGCAGCACTTGATCTGTAAACGTTGCAGAGTAACTACTCTGTTATTTTGACAGAAAGGCAGAAGAACATGTTTTGTCCAAAATGCACATTAAATTGAGAGATCTCATGTGGAAAAATAATTATACTAATTTTCTTTTTCTCCCGTCACTCACAGGTGATATCATTTAATTCAAACAAAAACAGGGGGACAAAGGAAATGTAGCACATACTTGCAGGAGCCGTGGTTCAGCTGGGAGTCAGTCTAAGGCCACTGGGCACCCCAATGACAAGCTATTTTCCACTGGCTGCCCAAACGCTCCGCAAATCAAGGCAAATATATGAGAAAAGCTTACTATGGATTTATCAAATGATGCCAAATATATTATTTAATCTCATTCATAGTCCAGACATACTCATCAAATGCAGGGTGGGATAAAACATAGGCTTGGGGGAGATGAACGATCATGACCAACATGGAAGGCATGCTGCAGAAAGTGTTAGATGAATAAGAATGTACTTTCATCCGCAGTAACTCAGTCAGCTGCATTGAAAAGCTTTTGCATGACATGGTCCATGCTACAATCTGGCTGGTAGCACTGAAATCATCACCAGCTTTTCAAAATGTGTTTGACTTTCTCATGCTTTCCAACATGCCGTTTAAGCATACACATGAACTTAGCACAAATTTTGTGGTTGTGCACTCCGTAGGGGGCAAAACAAAAGCATACCAACTGTAACAAAAAACCAGATGGTTTTCTGTGCTGAAAGCAGTAGACATATTGCTTGGTTGTGGACACATTTACAGGGTTTTTTATTAAGTCAGGATGCCACAGAAAATAAACGTGAAAAGCTATCTTCCAAAGAGAGGGGCTAATAAAAGTGTATGGAATTTTTAACAGAAAACATGACTTCTGTGGTTGATATGAAATGACTTGAACCAGAAGACACTTTTGTACTTCAGGAGCTAAATTCTTTGCTGCTGTATTTCCACTGACTTCCCAAGAACATTCTCTGATGGAGCAACTCCACTGAAATCAATGTGTACAACAGTATGTGGGCTGCTTGCAAAACCTTACCTGAAAATAAGCTTGGGGGCAATCTTAGTGGGTCAGATTTTGATACCCTGACTCATGCTGAATTGAATCATACTCCATATATAGCCTTACTAGAATCTAAGGTGCTGCTAAACCAAACTAAAGGTATCAGGATCTGGCTCTCTGAGTACTGTTTTTCTTTGCAAGTCATTCCATTGATAGAAGAGTAAGTTCAAGATGAGTAAAGGTGTCAAAATCTAGCTCAGTGTGTTTTGTCCTGCAACAAGCTCTCCAAGGCAAGAATTTTCAAAAAAGCTTAGCTCTTCTTTAGGCACTAGAATAAGAGGCCAGTGCCAGTGGCACATTGGATGCTGATCATTTAAAAAAATGGGTTTCAGAATAGCAGCCGTGTTAGTCTGTATTCACAAAAAGAAAAGGAGTACTTGTGGCACCTTAGAGACTAACAAATTTATTAGAGCATAAGCTTTCGTGAGCTACAGCTCACTTCATCGGATGCATTTGGTGGAAAAAACAGAGGAGAGATTTATATACACACACACAGAGAACATGAAACAATGGGTTTATCATACACACTGTAAGGAGAGTGATCACTTAAGATAAGCCATCACCAGCAGCGGGGGGGGGGGGGGGGGGGGGGAGGAAAACCTTTCATGGTGACAAGCAAGGTAGGCTAATTCCAGCAGTTAACAAGAATATCAGAGGAACAGTGGGGGATGGGGTGGGAGGGAGAAATACCATGGGGAAATAGTTTTACTTTGTGTAATGACTCATCCATTCCCAGTCTCTATTCAAGCCTAAGTTAATTGTATCCAGTTTGCAAATTAATTCCAATTCAGCAGTCTCTCGTTGGAGTCTGTTTTTGAAGCTTTTTTGTTGAAGTATGGCCACTCTTAGGTTTGTGATCGAGTGACCAGAGAGATTGAAGTGTTCTCCAA
This sequence comes from Dermochelys coriacea, assembly GCF_009764565.3. NCBI lineage: Eukaryota > Metazoa > Chordata > Testudines > Dermochelyidae > Dermochelys > Dermochelys coriacea. Next base: position 85,355,593 of record NC_050069.1, read on the forward strand.
CTGGTTTTTGAATGTTATAATTCTTGATGTCTGATTTGTGTCCATTCATTCTTTTACGTAGAGACTGTCCAGTTTGGCCAATGTACATGGCAGAGGGGCATTGCTGGCACATGATGGCATATATCATGCGCATCTACACAAATATGCCATCATGTGCCAGCAATGCCCCTCTGCCATGTACATTGGCCAAACTGGACAGTCTCTACGTAAAAAATGAATGGACACAAATCAGACGTAAAGAATTATAACATTCAAAACCAGTTGGAGAACACTTCAATCTCTCTGGTCACTCGATCACAGACCTAAGAGTGGCCATACTTCAACAAAAAAGCTTCAAAAACAGACTCCAACGAGAGACTGCTGAATTGGAATTAATTTGCAAACTGGATACAATTAACTTAGGCTTGAATAGAGACTGGGAATGGATGAGTCATTACACAAAGTAAAACTATTTCCCCATGAAGAAAAGGAGTACTTGTGGCACCTTAGAGACTAACAAATTTATTAGAGCATAAGCTTTTGTGAGCTACAGCTCACTTCATCGGATGCATTCTCCCTCCCACCCCACCCCCCACTGTTCCTCTGATATTCTTGTTAACTGCTGGAATTAGCCTACCTTGTTTGTCACCATGAAAGGTTTTCCTCCTTTCCCCCCCCCCCCTGCTGCTGGTGATGGCTTATCTTAAGTGATCACTCTCCTTACAGTGTGTATGATAAACCCATTGTTTCATGTTCTCTGTGTGTGTGTATATAAATCTCTCCTCTGTTTTTTCCACCAAATGCATCTGATGAAGTGAGCTGTAGCTCACGAAAGCTTATGCTCTAATAAATTTGTTAGTCTCTAAGGTGCCACAAGTACTCCTTTTCTTTTTATTTAAAAAAATCTGTCCATAAGCATCCCAGTGAAAACCACTGGATGCTGGAGACATGAAAGTCTAGCTCTCCTATCGGGAGATGAGTCTTTTTGGAAATCTGTCTGTAACAGCACGCCTGCAATTTGAGAAGCAGAGGACTTGGAGGGCAGCTTTTGCTTGTTTTCCCCCCCAGCAGTGCATGACCAATGGGAGCCAATGATACATTGAAATACAGTCACCTACCATAGCTTTTGATGTTTATGAAGCCTTGTGGTGGTACTGTTCTCAAAAAATCCGCTTATTTGGGAAGGAGGAATTTTATCACCATTTCAAAAACATCAAGCTTTTTTTGGAGCATTTTAGCCATTTAGAGAGTTTTTCTGTGGAGTTTTAAAAATATCTGGTGGAATCTATTCAAAATAAAGTTGAAAGGAAGATATTTGTTGTTGGACAAGAAAATTCAGATAGCGACCAGAATGAGTAGACAGTGTGCTGTGAACATACTGCTGATACTTTAGATTGTATAGTATTTTAAGGATTCTTGACCCTTTGAACTTTTAAACATGATAATTTTGAAACTTGACACTGATTGGCTATGCTATGCGGATGTGACTTGTGATAATAAAGTCTTCTTATCTCATGGGTGGTTGTTTTGGGGTTTCTTTTCTTAAAAACCGTTTTGTAAGATTGTGAGTCTTGACAGGCTTCAGAATGAAAACCAGGATGCTTACTCCTATTTTTCCTGATCCAGTCCAGCCATTTCAGGATTTTAATTGGTTCAAATCATTTATGTAACTGGCTGCACTGTTTCTCTGGACAACTTTTATACTTCTAGCTGCGTACTCATTTATGGGGTTCCAGTTTTGACTCTGCAATTTACCATCTTTCTGAATCAGATTAGTTGTAGGCATGATGTAAGACTTGCATTTTGCAGGAACTACAGGCAGATTTTCATACCACTTATGAGTGTGCTAACAACTGTGTGGTAAACGCCTGTATAAAGGAATGGTTAAACACCATTTTCTTTTTGATAAATCCAGGGAAAATGTCAAGATAGTAATTGGCTTAAATGTTGTTGGTTTTTTTCATGGATGTCTGCTAAATCCAGGTTCAGTTAAAATTTCCAATATTTTCTTTGATTTACAGCTGTTTTTTGAGCTAAGGTTCTTGGGATCATTGAAGACTTTTGATCATGTTTATCCTGGTCTGATTAAAAAAAATAAATTTCTGTTTTTCTCTCCTGGGGATTAGATGGCAAAGTTGTTAGCAAACTTTGGATTGGTCGATGGGCCTCATTTTATCTCACTTTAGCTAGTGTAAATCAAAGTAACTCCACTGAATTCAATGGAGTTATAGCAGTGGGAAATGGGTGTATGTGAGATCCGAATCAGACCTAAAACCATTACAATGCAAGCTTAGGTAAGTGTCCTGTAATAATGAAAATGAACACCGCTGGTCAATTTTTTTTTTGACAGAACACTTTTCTGTCAAAAAATGGAGTTTCAGCTATGTAAAAATGTATCTTAAAAGTATCAGTTTTGATAAAATTATGGGAGGGGAGTTCAAACAAATCATTTAAACTTTCTTGTTTTGATAAGGTAAATATTTTATTTTGACTTCATCAGTTTTATTCATCTTGTTTTGACTATATATTTTCATTTCAATTAATTTCGTTTTGAATATAAGGTAAAATATTTCATTTCAACTATCAAAATGAAACATTTCAAATTATTGAAATGAGATGTTTCCATAATTCCAAATTCAATATTTTTAGAATTTTCATTTCACAGGTAACTTTGGCTTTTCATTCTGATTTGGAATGACTTTTTGGGGTGCTTAAATGGGTGGAGAATGTTGGAATTTCCTGTGGAACTAAAATTTCAGTTTCTGACTTGTTCTACTTAAGAAAATCTGCTACAGTATACTGCAAAGAAGTACTGTGATAAAATGCTTGGTTACATGATCTCTCTGCTATTGAATAATGTCAGGATTAGGAAAATTTGCTTGTATTTGATGCATTTAGAGACTAGAACAAGTACATTTCTCCAATCCTGTCATTATTCAACAGGAAGAAGGTCATGTTACAGCAACATTTTCAGTAGCATTTTGCAATACAATTTAATGAATCATTATCAAAGGGCAGCCTTGGTCTTCCATCTGAAATTTACATTGTTGTAGATGTGCTAATGTAGTGCAAGTGCCTAAGAGACATTGTGAATAGTATCTTTGAGGCAAGTTCAGTAGTTATGCATTTTTTAAATATAACAGATCCAAAGTCATCTTGCTGCTACTATACCTGGCCTCTAATACACCTGTTTCTTTGGTATTGAACCCTGCCTTACATCTACTTTTTTAATGAAATAGGTACAAATCTACAGGTTGCTGTAGGTCTCAAGGCTTCTGAATTTAAGCAGATCTCCTGCTTCAACATGCATCATTGGCAAGGGGATTGGAAGAGACATTTTCATGTTTTTGTTCCTCTTTCACAAAGTCCCGTTCTCTACTGTAAGCAACCTTGTCAGTGCAAACTGGAAGAAATATTAATTAGATTTACCAAATAAATCTACATATAATTTTATACCATTTATTGTATTTATTTGCCTTGCATTAGCAAAAAGCACAGCAGCTGCAAGAAGATTTGAGTTTTTAACAATTCTTGCACTTTTAGAACTCTCCCTCATAAGAGGAAATTGTATGGAATCCCTGCTTGCCAATCGGGCACTGGGAAAAAGGAAAACAGTTACAAAATAGAGACAATTTTAAATATGCGTTTATTACTGTATTAGTGGTATGTAACTTTCTCTGTATTTCCACTGTATTTCTTCCCTTCTCTTTGTGTCCAGGCAGAAAAAGAATACCTTTTAATGACCAGATGAGAAAGAAATTCACAGAAACCTTTTGAAGCTCAGTTTGGTAAATCTCTTATTCCAATTTGGGGTTTAAAACTTGTTAGAGATGATAGATTTCCCCTCATGCCCCAGAAATGTAAATCTCTGGTATTTATCAAGGAAATTTAATTAGAGAGAGAGATTATTCTAACTAAAGAGAAGCCTGTGCTAAGTGTGAGAGAAAGAACTCTTCCTATATAAAGGAAAAGCCTGATCAGGTGCAATCCCTGGAGCTATGTGAAGCTGTATTGGAACCCACAGGAGTTCACCTGAACAGAATTTATCAGGGCCTCAACTGGCACAAAGTGCATGGTCTCTTTGCAGTGCATATTTTTAATCCTACTTATTCACTAGCATTTGTTTCTCTCTGTCTGCCCTCTCCCAGAGCAATGACAACATTTTCTGCTTGCTCACTGTCTGATGCTCTCTGCTCCATATTCATTGTTCTGTCCATGGGATTTTAGTATTATGTTAATTTTAAAATTTTTGTTTTTGTATTTGTTTACTTTTTACACTCTGGCTTCTCCTCAGTGGGAGTCAGATTTTTCAAACCCGTAGTTTTGAAAGGGATTAAAAGTTATACAAAACAAGGCCACTAACTTCTACATTCAAATGTCACAAAGATAAGACATTTCTGCAGTTCAGGCTTCCTGAATCTGACAGAGGCAGACTCTGCAACACATGCTGGTAAGCAATGCTCTGTAAAAATCTCCATTTTAAATGACTCCTTAGGTGTTTACTATCAAAAACCTAAAAAAAAGAGTTGTAAAATAAGCCCTCCTCTCTCTCTGCCCTTCCCACTCTCCCCTGCCCCCAAACAATAACTCAGTGGCCCCAAAATTACTCTTTCCCCAGCCTATTCGCCTTTCCTCAGTTCTTTGTGGCAAACCTCAATGGATAGTAGGCTGGTTAATTCTTCCGAATTCTACACTAGCTTACTCAGCTCAAGCTAATTCATTTCCAGTTGGTTTAATTATATTCCCATTGCTCATGACTGTGGAGCCAGCTCCACTTAGGTCCTGGCAAACTAATTAACCTGGCTATATTCACATATGGCTGGGGTATCTCTGCAGTTTGAAGCCATATAGAAAATGTGGGACATAGTTCTCTTCCTGAAAACTGGGGTAAGGGATACAAACTCCATTATGTGATATCCATGTCCTCGACTGTCTTATGAAAGCACAAATAGAATTAGTACCATTTTTAACCATTTCAAATGCAGTGCAGCTTTTTAAGGATACTTTAATATATATGATAGGGGAATATATGTAGAGTCTAGTAGAGGTAAAATCCCATAAAAACTTAACCTGATAAAAGTAAATCTCCTATAGTATATTAACATGTTTCTCATTCACCAAAACACAACTGGTTTCATGACAGAGTAAACCCATGTTATTACAAAAATTAGGTGTTCTGGTGTAAACAACCACTCCAATTCTTTTTTATAAAATCTCTTTAACAGTTGTATAGCATTTAATAATCACACTGGAAACAATTTTCATTTAAAATTAGTATACACTTCACACATTTACTAATCAAGCTTTTTTCCCTAGAAAACTTAAATAACAGACATTCACATGGCTATTTCTATAATTGAGCAAATGGAATTAAATGACATTGCAAATCAAATTAATTAGTTAGTTGCTGCCTTTTCACTTCTAAGTAGATACACTTAAGAAAATTCTCATAGCAAAGTTACTGTAGTTATGTGACATTTTATACAATACTCTAATATCTTTGGGTGATCATAACCTCTTGCTCCATTGGTAGACTGAAGAATAGGCTGTCTTTGCTCTTCATTCTCAATTTGTACAAAAACATTAACAAAAAAGAAAGATAAAACATGGAGAGAAACAAATCAAAATGTTTTTGATTTTATTGAGGAAAAATAAAACTTTTCTTTTTTTTTTTAAGTCAGAAACTTCTGCCTCTTTTCACAGTCACAGTGTCAGAACTGGGAACTTGAATTGTGACTAATGAGAACAGTCTAACATCTGATCACAAACAGAGCCAGAACATTATGTTGAGCCTCCACCCTCTCTGAATATTTATCCAGTATGTATGTGCCTGTGTCATGTTGTCGGCCAGTCATTGTTCTCCATTTGCCTCCCCTGCTAACAACTCCCTCTTCCAACATTTATCTGTCTTGTCCTGTTTAGAGGTGCAGTGGGTATCTCAGGGATATACATCCAAAGTGGCTGAATGTATTTCCTGTTTGCTCTTGCAGCCATAGATAAATCTGTTAGCCCTGTTGATCGTTTACTAGAATAAGCTGACCAATTAAATCACATTTTTATGCGTCTTTCTTACTAGTATTGGGTAAGCAGACATAGTTTTCTTATTATAAGGCTACTGATGAGTGCCTGATGAATCCTCCTCTTCATGGACAATTTTTTTCTATTAACTTATTAAATTTTAATATATTTATATTAGGGCTGTCAAGTGATTAAAAAAATTAGTCACAATCAATCATGCTATTAAACGATAAAATACCGTTTATTTAAATATTTTTGGATGTTTTTCTACATTTTAAAATATATTGATTTCAGTTACAACACAGAATACATAGTGTACATTGCACACTTTATATTTATTTTTATTACAAATATTTGCACTGTAAAAAAGAAAATAAATTGTATTTTTCAATTCACCTAATACAAATATTATAGTGCAATCTCTTTATCATGAATATTGAACTTACAAAAGTAGAATTATATTAAAAATACCCCTGTATTCAAATTTTAGAGCCTACAAGTTCAATCATTCCTACTTCTTGTTCAGCCAATCACTCAGACTAACAAGTTTGTTTACATATGCAGAAGATAATGCTGTCTGCTTCTTGTTTACAATGTCACCTGAAAATGAGAACAGGAGTTTGCATGGCACAGTTGTAGAGGACATTGCCTCTACATTACATGCCAGATGCGCTAAAGAGTCATATGTTGATATTCCAGAGGACTTGTGTCCATGCTGATGACAGGTTATGCTCGATAATGATCCAAAGCACTGCAGACTGACGCATGTTCATGTTCATCATCTGCGTCAGATGCCACCAGCAGAAGGTTGATTTTCTTTTTTTGGTCGTTCGGGTCCTGTAGTTTCCGCATTAGAGTGTTGCTCTTTTAAGACTTTGGAAAGCATGCTCCACACCTCATCCCTCTCAGATTTTTGGAAGGCACTTCAGATTCTTAAATCTTGGGTCAAGTGCTGTAGCTATCCTTAGAAATTTCACATTTGTATATTCTTTGCATTTTGTCAAATTTGCAGTGAAAGTGTTCTTAAAATGAACAACATGTGTTGGGTCATCACCCGAGACTGTAATAACATGAAATATATGGCAGAATGCGGGTAAAACAGAGCAGGAGACATACAGTTCTCCCTCCTGGAGTTCATTCACAAATGTAATTAATTAATTATTTCTTTAACGAGCATCATCAGCATGGAAGCATGTCCTCTGGAACATTGGCCCAAGCATGAAGAGGCATATGAGTCTTTAGAGCATCTGGCATCTGAATATTCTATGACGCCAGCTACAACAGTGCCATGTGAATGCCTGTTCTCACTTTCTGGTGACATTGTAATTAAGAAGCGGGCTCCATTATCTCCCGCAAATGTAAACAAACTTGTTTCTCTTAGCGATTGGCTGAACAAGAAGTAGGACTGAGTGGACTTATAGGCTCTAAAATTTTACATTGTTTTGTTTTTGAGTGCAGTTACGTAACAAAAAACCTCTACATTTATAAGTTGCACTATAATGATAAAGAGATTGCATTATAGTACTTTTATGAGGTGAATTGAAAAATACTATTTCTTTTATTATTTTTACAGTGAAAATATTTGTAATAAAAATAATATAAAGTGAGCACTGTACACTTTGCATTCTGCGTTGTAATTGAAATTGATATTATTTAATAAATTTCAATTGGTATTCTATTGTTTAACAGTGCGATTAATTGTAATAAATTTTTTAATTGCGATTAATTTTTTTGAGTTAATTGCGTGAGTTAACTGATTAATCGACAGCCTTAATTTTTATATATATATATATATATATATATAGAGAGAGAGAGAGAGAGAGAGAGAGAGAGAGAGAGAGAGAGCAAACTATAAACTATAAAGAAAACTTCTCATAAAACATAAACTTCTTATAATATATTAACCATTTGCTACCTAATCTTATCTATACTCTATACTTGAAACACACATACACACACTAATATATATATATATTTATATATATAAATGGCTAAAATATAAATCAATTATTTGTATTAGACAATTTACACAAAAATTTGTTTATAAAAATCCAAGTAGTTAAAGAAAAATTAAGATAAGATAAAGAATAGAAACAAAATTCAGAGTATGGTGAGGTATGGGGGGGGCAAGGAGGGAGAGGAGAGGGTATGTACTTAACAGGATCATTCAGGTACTCCAGGAAAGCAATCGCTTATTTTTTCTTGTATACTTCTGCTACGATATAAAAATTCTTTCCATGGTGGCCAAGTTTATGATGTCTATGCTCCAGTCTTCAATTGTTGGTCACTTTTTGGATTTCCATTTTTGTAGTACTAGTCTTTTAGCAATTATTAGTGCTCTGTTTAGCCAAAGTTTTCCAGATTAATTCTGCTTCCAGTTAACATCCATTACGTTTAAAATTCCATGTCTAGCTTGTAACACAATTTTATTTTATAGGAAAAAATTAACTCTGCAATTAAGCTTTGCCCAAAACATATGGGTATAGAAGCATTCCCAGAGCATATGGGTTAAGTTTATCACCTGCTGAATCACAGCACCAGCATTTGTCTAACTTAGTTGTACCTGTTTTGATCAATCAGAGTGGGGTCCAATGCATCCTTCATATAATTTTATGATGGATTAATCTTAAATGGAGGTTGAAGGATCAGTTCAGAGCACCAGCTAAAATTTGTTTCCATTGGTCGGCAGAGAATAATTGGCCTGGTTCCTCCTCCCATTTCTTTTTTAGGGAGTCTGTGTTTAATTCAAATTTCCTGGCTAAGCATGCATGTAGTGTTTTACTAGGCCTTGGCAATCTTTGGTGAAATGAAAACAGTACAGGTCAGTCAGGAGTAGTGTGGACATTGGGGCAAACAGATGGGAGACAGGATATTTATTGGGATGTTTAAGGTGGATATATTGCCCCTTTCCATGGACTATTTTATGATAGGCTGAGCCCAGATCACCTCAGACTTAGGAGGAAGTGATCTTGGAGGAAGGAGGAGACAGGCATACAAGTAGAGGGTCTTCCTTTCTCTTCCATGCCATATGCTTAGATATTTAGAGCTAGGAGTTTTGTCCGTTAGAGCAATAAATTAAGGTGGATATTTCCTGATATATAACTCACTGTGCTTTGGTGTCTGGTATTTTCTGTAATTGACAGCAGATATTTTGTTTTGCAATTATACATCATATTCTCCATGGCTGAGATGAAAACTTATACAAGATCTGTTTGGACCTGTTCATGACAATTCTGATCTCTCTGGTATTAGCACTTTTTTTAGCATTATCACAGTGTTGCTGTATTGACTAACATATATGGTTTAAATGTCTAAAGATGACCAGATGAGGCTGCCAGAGTGGGAAAGTCTATTGTTTTGGGACATAGCTGAATGACGGCAGCAGAGTTTCAGGACAGACAGATATTTGTGAATAAGCATCTCTCTGCAAGTGGCCTCCCCATATGATACATTTCCACACTTTGCTGCATGTAATGCCAGTGGGACAAGTACTGTAGGGAGCAATTGTCTCAGACCTTCAGAATAAGAATCTCCAAAGAATCTCTTCAGAATCTCCAAAATTGAGCCTCTTTTGCTTTGGATTTTGACTTCTTGTTGTATTCCAAAGAGAGCTTAGACTCAGCATGTTTGGACACAGGGCCAAATTCTGCCCAGTTTACACTCCGTGCAACTTTAATGACATTGCACATGTTATCAAAGGGGGCAGAACATGGCCTTATATCCAAACCAGCAGATACATTTTGTAAGACGTGGCACTAGTATACATAGTTTTGATCCATGTCATTTCTTCTTACTGCAGTTACAATGGGAAATTCAGGTTTCAGAGTAGCAGCCGTGTTAGTCTGTATTCACAAAAAGAAAAGGAGTAGTTGTGGCAGCTTAGAGACTAACAAATTTATTTGAGCATAAGCTTTTGTGAGCTACAGCTCACTTCATCGATGCATCCGATGAAGTGAGCTGTAGCTCACGAAAGCTTATGCTCAAATAAATTTGTTAGTCTCTCAGGTGCCACAAGTACTCCTTTTCTTAATGGGAAATTCAGAATGTGTTGAGAAGCAGCACTTTGCTTTCTCTGGTGAGCTACTCTTTTCTGTCTTAGGTCCTTGTCATAAATATAAAGGGAAGGGTAAACACCTTTAAAATCCCTCCTGGCCAGAGAAAAACCCTTTCACCTGTAAAGGGTTAAGAAGCTAGGATAACCTCGCAGGCACCTGACCAAAATGACCAATGAGGAGACAAGATACTTTCAAAAACTGGGGGGAGGGAGAAACAAAGCCTCTCTGTCTGTGTGATGCTTTTTCCAGGGACAGAACAGAAATGGAGTCTTAGAACTTAGAGTAAGTAATCTAGCTGGAGATGCATTAGATTCTGATTTCTTTGAATGGTTGAGAAAATAAGCTGTGCTGAATGGAATGGATATTCCTGCTTTTTGTGTCTTTTTGTAACTTAAGGTTTTGCCTAGAGGGATTCTCTATGTTTTGAATCTAATTACCCTGTAGGGTATTTACCATCCTGATTTTACAGAGGTGATCCTTTTTACTTTTTCTTCTATTAAAATTCTTCTTTTAAGAAACTGAATGTTTTTTCATTGTTCTTAAGATCCAAGGGTTTGGGTCTGTGGTCACCTATGCAAATTGGTGAGGATTTTTACCAAACCTTCCCAGAAAGGGGAGGGTAATGTTTGGGAGGATTTGGGGGGGGGGGAAAAGACGTTTCCAAACGGACTCTTTCCTTATAATAATACCAGTTAGACGTTTGGTGGTGGCAGCGAAAGTCCAAGGGCAAAAGGTAAAATAGTTTGTACCTTGGGGAAGTTTTAACCTAAGCTGGTAAAAGTAAGCTTAGGAGGTTTTCATGCAGGTCCCCACATCTGTATCCTAGAGTTCAGAGTGGGGAAGGAACCTTGACAGTCCTTCTACACTCCTACGTTTTATTGCAAAGTCTAGGCTTTATAAAACTAATTAGTAATGCAGAGGTCATGCTGGGTGAGAACAATCCCTTCCAAGACTGTACCTGTTGCTGAATATGAGAAGCACAGTCCGGAAGCCTTAACATTCTTCCTATCCTGCAGGGGACTCCATACCCTGCAGGGCGAATTTCATTGACTAACATTAAATGTCTGTTAAAAACATGCTCCCTTCCTGAAGGACAAGCAAAATGTTAAGACTTTCGGACTGGAGGTAAAATGGGGGCAAGAGGAGGCATTTTGCTTTTGGGAAAAGGTAACAAAGAAAATATTTGATAATTTTTAAAGCAATTTAATTGCACAAACTTCTGCAGTGGGTTTTAATGTTCATAGTGTAAGATTATACACTGGTTATGCCTATGCATCTTTAATTCAGCCCCATGATGCATATACAATATTTCATACTCTTTCATTAAATGATCACATATGATTTTCCTACAGGACTCCCGCCTCATTAAGTGCACAGTATGGACAGTGTTTAATGAATAAACCATGCTTATAGAAGGAATAAAACATTTGTCTGTAGGACTCCTGCCTCAGGCTCCCTAAAATTCAGAAGGTGTATAGAGAATGAGACTGGAATCTACAGGCAGAGAAAACGGACATTTTGCACTTTCTTCCTGCAAATGAACTCTTATTTACTTTGATTTAACAGCTGGATAATAACTAGATCTGCATTATCACCTAGTTGTTTAAAATTTAATTTAAAAAGCTCTAATGGGAGGGGTTGCAAGTGCTTTGGAGGATAGGATTATAATTCAAAATGATCTGGACAAACTGTAGAAATGGTCTGAAGTAGATAGGATGAAATTCAATAAGGAAAAATGCAAAGTACTCCACTTAGGAAGGAACAATCAATTGCACACCTACAAAATGGGAAATGACCTCCTAGGAAGGAGTACTGCAGAAAGGGATCTGGGGGTCACAGTGGACCACAAGGTAAATATGACAGTGTAACACTGTTGCAAAAAAAGCAAACATCATTTTGGGATGTATTAACAGGAGTGTTGTAAGCAAGACACAAGAAGTAATTCTTCTGCTCTACTCCACGCTGATTAGGCCTCAACTGGAATATTGTGTCCAGTTCTGGGCACCACATTTCAGAAAAGATGTGGACAAACTGGAGAAAATCCAGAGAAGAGCAACACAAATCATGAAAGGTCTAGAAAACATGACCTATGAGGGAAGATTGAAAAAACTGGGTTTGTTTAATCTGGAGAAGAGAAGACTGAGAAGGCACATAACAGTTTTCAAGTACATAAAAGGTTGTTACAAGGAGGATGGAGAAAAATTATTCTTCTTGACTGCTGAGGATAGGACAAGAAGCAATGAGCTTAAATGTCAAGAAGGGAGGCTTAGGTTGGACATTAGGAAAAACATCCTAACTGTTAGGGTTGTTGCCTAGGGAGGCTGTGGAATCTCCATCATTGGAGATTTTTAAGAGCAGACTAGAAAAACACCTGTCAGGGATGGTCTAGATAATACTTAGTCCTGCCATGAGTGCAGGGGACTGGTCTAGATGACCTCTCAAGGTCCTTTCCAGTCCTATGATTCTATAATTTAAGAGTTGTTCCTAAGAGTATATGGTAAAAACTTTTCAAACCCTATGGATTGATTTTCCTTTTTATTTTGCGAAACCAGTGAAAAGCCAAATGTTTCAGTTACAAACCATATGTGAAATTTCTCACATAGCATGACTTACAAGACACCACACTAATAATGTGGCTATGAAATAGCCTTACAATAGCAGAATTCTTAAAAAATATGAGTCTTTACAAGAACTAGAGAGTGTGTGAGTTCTTGTTAAGAGAGACTCCACAATTCATTCTGTATGATGGATAATTTATAACAGGCATACATGGAGAGGAGATGTTGATGTGCTTTGTCTTTGTTGCAGCCACTTCACTGTGGAGTGCAGCCTCAGTTGTCTTAACAAAATAAAGTGCATCTACCTTGCAAATATATCACTAGCAAAATACTCATCAGAGAGGCAAGTGAGAGTTCACAATCTATATACAGTTTGACAACAACAGTGCTAAGTATTAAAATTTCACCTGTCCTGTAGGATATTTTCCACTCTGCCAGGTGAATTGCATGGAATGTCATTAAGTTCCTGTTAAGAACATATCCTCTTTCTGCTGACCAGGTGGACTTTAGGCAACAGATGAGCAAAAATGCTTACATTTCCTTTTCCCAGAGCAAAAAACCCAAACCAATCCACCCAAACGTAGGCCCCAGTTGGGGTACCCTTTTTACTCTTATTGAAGCAGCGATTTACTATAAAAATAGTCCCCTGAATTTCAATGGGACTGCTCACGGATGGGCAGATTGTGAACTCCTCACTCATACTGGTGAGCAGTTACTCACAGCAGTGGTATCACTGGACTTAGTAGGACTCCTCATGCAATTAACTGCTCACCCGTGTGAGTAAGGAATTGACAGTCTGGCCCAGAATAAGGTACTATACAATGTGCATAAGGGTAGCAGCATTGGGGCCCTTGGAGAAGAAATGACAACTGCACTTCACCATTAAAACTCCACTTCTAGCTGAGATCAAAGCATAAGAAGTCTCACCTTAAAAAGTAAAGTATTTTAGAAAGTTATCAGGGTCTTTAGGTATTTTGACTCTGAGTGCCATCTCAGCCGTATCTAGATTGTCACTATATGATGCTATAAAACATGTGCAAATGCATTAGCTAAATTTAGGCATAGAATTAGAGAGTAACTGCTGGAAATGTCCTGATAATGGTAGATGGCCAGGACCCCAGGCCTACTTAGTTGTCCTTATGATTTCATTCATAATAGATTCTCTGCTAATAGTTGCTCTCTGTTGAAAATATTGAAGTACTTGCAAGTGCTATAGACTAGATGTCCTTCACTGGCCTGTCAGCCTTAGGAAAGGTATCTTCTGAAGTAACTGAATCAAAAATCTCTAACCCATATTGTCAATCTGGTACCGTTTTATAAATGCATAAATCTAATAGATAACAAGTGCCAACAGTTATACTGTTATAATTTTCCATGTGGTATATGGAAATATATAATGTGGTATATGGTATATAATGGGGGCTCCAGGAAGTGGCGGCCAGCACATCCCTCAGCTCGCACTGCTTCCTGCAGCCCCCATTGGCCTGGAACGGCGAATGGTGGCCAGTGGGAGCTGCGACTGGCCGAACCTGCGGACGCTGCAAGTAAACAAACTGTCCCGGCCCACCAGCAGATTTCCCTGATGGGCTGCATGCCAAAGATTGACGATCCCTGATCTAAGAGATGATTACTCCCACCTCTTGACCCACTGAGGTCTCACTAGAGAGTATAGGCTTAGCAAGATAACCTTCAGTTATTTATATTAAAGAAATAGAAGGGAAAATATGATCTCTGAAATGAAATCTTACCACTTCTTATCCTCTTAACCCCGGAATCGGGGATAAGCCTTTCCACATGGCTAGTCCAGGAGTTGGTCACACTTATGATTCTTCAGTTTGTTGGATTCAGTCAACTCTGCTGATCACATGGTGACCTCAGTTTTATATACCCTAGTTTCAGGGCTTGTTGGAGGGAGTCACCTGCTGCTTCCTATTGCACATGTGCCAAGTGGATGCTCAGGGCCGGTTTACACTGAAAAGTTACATCAGCATATCTATGTCACTCAGGGGTGTGAAAAATCTGCACCCTTGAAAGACATAATTAATCAGACCTAACCCAGTGTGCACACAGCAGTAGGTCAATGGAAGAATTCGTCTGTCGACCTAGCTACCCCTCCCATCAGAACAGCAAGTGTCTACACTGAAGCGCTACAGTGGTGCACTGTGCCGCTACAGCATTTTAAGTGTAGGCTTAGCCTCAGATTTCATCTTAGTTTCTCTACTGCTTTCATTGGTATCCAGAAGACAGCACTGGCTTATAACAAATTTTGTTAATCTTTTCTTATCAGAGGCTTTTTAAGTTTGAGTCATTTCAAGGATTGTATTTCATTATTAGCCCCTACTATTAACTGGGATTGACCCCTTTTAATCAGTTTCTCTTAATATGCCAAAGTGATACCCTGGTTTATAACTTTCAACATTCCTTCTTGTGCCAGACAATTCCTATTACTTCTAGAATACAACAATTATTTACAATGAAAACCAACAAAAATCCTTTATAATCTTCTAAATTTGGAGTTCATTCTGTATATAAGCATTTCACAGTATTTAGGATTTACAGTAGAACAAGAGAGATTTCCCAAATATAGGAGGATATAGATTTGACTCACAAGTCAATCAAATGTATAACTTCTGATTTGGGTTGGTGAAAGACAGATTATCCATGGTATATTTGATTTACAAGAAAAAACATGTATAGTTTATAATTTGGGGTGTGGCATGTATTTCTTGGGATAACATGTAGTTTACCCTATTTGACCTTCAGTTTTATAGCCACATGTCTAATTTGCTTAACTTCCAGCTTCCCCACTCATCTCTTGATGGACTGAATGTGCAATGAGCCACTTTGCATAGGAAAGTAGCATGTGACCCTGGCTGGTTACATAGAGTTCTTTTTACCTAGGAGGGAGAAAGAGGTTTTATCCCTAAGCAAAATATGAGAGATTCTTGCCTCTGGGAGTTAATGACCCTCTCATTAATCCATTTTAGTTTCTGTACTCAAGCAGAGGAACTCCTGATTTAGGCTGATTTGTAGGTCCTAAGACAAAGTATGATTGCATCACCAGTTTGGGGTTTGTTTGGGGTTTTTTCCCATTTAGAAAAGTCAAGGATGTTTAACGTTACATAAAGCACATGATGTGACCCATTTTCTTATTGTCTTTACTTCTTAGGTAGATCCTATTTTGAGATAAATAGAGGTGAATAGATTTTCTAATTTTTGAGGGCCAGAACGAATCAGTAGTTATTAATCATTCAAGGCATATCTGTGCTACACATCCCTTAGAGAGAAAATATGGAATATTGTGATTTATGTAACGTTAAATATCCTTGACTTTTCTAAATGGGAAAAACCCCCAAACAAACCCCAAGCTGGTGATGAAATCATTTCAGAGCTTTGTAAACAGCAGCAATTCTGAGAGATTCTCAGAAAACTAAAATGTTTTGACTGAAATGCAAAAACAAAAGTTATCTAGTATTTTACTATAATCCCCTGATACTGATGATTGTTTTTTAGACTTTTTACTATTTGCTGTAATTGGCCATAAGGATGCTCTCAGTTTCCAAATAATTGAAGTATCTTAATTCATGGTAATGTAAGTGTTTTTTCACAGTTGAATAACTGAATGAAAATGGATGGAAGCTTATCATTGTTAATAATGCATTGTAGCAAGAGTAGAAACAACAAGCACCATTATTGTTGAAAATGTAGAAAAGATTGTGATTATTCTGAATTTGCATGAATTAATCCAGTAGCAAATAAGGGAATGTTGGAAGAAAATAATGGATAGTTATTACTACATAGAAAACTTCATTTAATTAAGATTAAGGTTGAAAGAGTATCTCAATGGACTCCAGCTAACAATGCAACAATGCCACAGTTATTTATAAAAGTGCTGTCACTTCCAAATAACCTTGTATATTAAAGTACCTGATCCAAGGCCTAATGAAATCAATGAACTTTGGATCAGGCTCAGTAGTTTTAGAAACAAACATTTAAGGCATCCAAGCAGCACCCACTGCCATAGAATCAGTCACTCACTATCACTTCACCCAATTTACATCATTAAATGTTAATCTTACTTCCAAATTCTGCAAAAATAAACTATTAAAATATCAAATTACTCGATTACAAATTCCATTTCTTATATAGAAATCCATTTTCAGTACACTATAACGCTAACATATACTAATTACGAAACAAAAAAACAAAGCAAAAGAACTCTACACATTAGTTGCAACGCAATATAGTTAAAACACAAATTTATTATACTTTCACATAACCTACCCAATCATATAACCTTCACATTTCATACGCCTCTGTTGATATTCTAGGCCACCAACACAGCACACTGATTCCAGGATCACATAAAGTATCAGTAGCAGAGCTGTGAGAGAAACAAAGTGTCCTGACTCCTAACACTTTGCTCTAGACATCCATCAGCATTGCTTCCAGAATGTTAACCTCCAGCTTTCTCTATAGTCAACCTTTAATTTGGCATAGTGACTTTCTTTTAATGAAAACATATTGCTGGGTAGGAAAGGCCCCACAAAACAGATGACTGATGCTTTCCTGGTACTGAAAGGCACTCTTCCTCTCCTTGTGTAGTGTCTTCTGATCTAAGTTGTTATTAGCCAGTAAGGAATAGTTAGTGAAGGCAGTGAGGTCAGGTATTTTTCATTATAATGATGTTAAAAACACCACCTTCCTTTTATCACTCTGAATACTGTATGTATCAGGCTTGATTTTTAAAACACAGTCCAGCTGTTTATTCAAAGTATTCCTTCAGTGCTGTAATAGTTCTGCTGTATGTATAATGTTAGCTTGACTTGGTGCCCAGTAGACACTGAAACATTTTAATTGTTATATTAATTTAATCAAGCTGAACTGAAATATAGTGTCACTTCAGATTGTGAACCTTTACATTGCTTTAATATGTAAATTCCTTCATTAGCTACTTCTTTAGCATGTTTACCTCAGACATGTCAGACATCCACTATAAATGATTTTTATGCTAGTGTTCTTTTTCTGAAGGAATGGGAGGGTAATCACGAATAAGAGATTCAGAGTTGTTCCACAGGAAAATCAATATGTAAAACGTAACATGCATGTGTATATTTGTCCCTATTCTTTGGGGAGCGATTGAGTGCAAATGTGATCACAGAACTTGTGTCTCTTTGAGCAAAGTTCACTAAAGCATAGTGGAAATGGCCACCAGATTGAGGGAATGCACTACATTATATCTGTGAGGCTTTATTTTATTCTGTATACACTTTAAATGAGGAGAGAATTGCTTTTCCTATTATATTATAGGAAAAATTATGAGCAGAGTGCTATGATGACTGGATTAAAGAGGGAAGATTAATGTTGGTTTCTGCTTTCCATCACCCCTGAGAAACAGTGTGCACTTATATGGGAGCCTAGCCAGAAATATTGAAAATCCTCCAGTTATAACCCTTTTTACTGAGCAGGGAAGTATACATGGAACAGTAAATTGGATGACTCACATACAGAAGAAAATTATTATTTTTCACCCTTTGACATGAATTTCTTATTTATTCCAAGCAAGGAACATGGCAGGCAGTAGCCACCATTCATTTCATGTCTTTGTGTGCTCTCTGCGTAATCTGACGAAGCCCCTCTGAAAGAGAGTATTATATAATATGAAAGTGGAAAACAGAATCATCTTCTCAAAAAGGGGCATATCTATTTAAAAAGATGAATCAAAAAGCATTTGGTTAAAGAAACAACTGAGAGGGGGAATGATCCTCTGCATAAGGCACTGAGATAGGATACAGTGGATGTGGGTTCTATACCCAAGCTGTACTAAAGAATCCCCATTTATTACCTAGCAAGCCTTAAAGTGTCTCTAGCTTAATTCTACATCAGTAAAATCTCTAGCTTAATTCTACATCAGTAAAATGGGGACTATACAACTTTCTTTTGCCCATTCTTTGTCTGCCTTGCCTAGTTATACTGTAAACTCTTTGGAACTGAATCTGACTATTTGGACATATTGTGTCAATCTTGGCTGGAGACCTCAGGATGTTATTGCAATAAAAATAAGGTTAAAAGTCACTGTTGATCCATTAGGATAGAAGATTCAATGATGCAGTAAATTATAGTTTATCTCTGCAGCAAGTTCTGATTTGGAAATACAGTCATGTCACAGAGGTTAAATAATATTGACAGCTAGTTTAAACTATAACATTGAATGGATTTCAAACCACTCCATGTAAGAAAATTATAAGAAAGTTTTTTTAAAATAAAGCTGTATACAAATATTGGCTACAAATTTGATTGCAGGTAAGAAAAACTGCCCTTACTGATTGATAGAAGTGAAGTGAGCAACAGTTGGATTTGAAGAGTTGGGGCTTTGGGATTAAAGGCAACAGTAGTGGTCCTTTCTCATCTCTTTCTGGTTTGGAGAAGTTGCTGTGTTTGGTTTGCTGGTATATATTTTTACTGTATGTGACAGGCCTTTGCATCCAAAATAAAGACACACATCATTACAAGATATTTGAAAAGAGGAGTCTTTATAAGCTATATCTGGTCCTTGATATGTGAAATGACTTCTGATGATATCAGTCAGAGCACTGTATATGGGTGATAGATAAGTAACCTACATTTAGGAGGAAAGTAATCTGTATTTCTGCTGAACGTCTACAGAGCATATTTTTGCCTCACTGCACCAAGTTTTGTATACACATCACTTTTTATCCTTGTAAATCCTCCCCCACTCAACATGCGATAGCCATTGTTCTTCAAGTGTATACTCTTTGAGGCAGGGGCAATGTCTACCTCTCTTTTCACAGTACCTATGACAATAGACCTGGATCTGGACACTACTGAAAGGAAAACAAATTAAATAAGAATAAAGGTAATTGTCAGTCTAGCAGGAAATTCCCATGCTAAAGAATATTTTCTGAAATCCTTTTTCTTTTCAGTGCACCTTAATACGGTTGGTGTAATGAACAATCAGTTGGCAGCCAGGGTTACTTTAATGGACACCTCCAAATGACAGTAAACCTTCACCATTTGTTACATCCTCTAATTCTCTAATTACAAATAAGGAAAGAACATTATTCCTTACTGCATCATACAAAGAAATGTGGTTTAAAAGTGTATGTTAGTTACTCAATGCAACATACGTCTGTTGTGTACTCTCATAGTTTAGATACAAATCCATGAGAAGCAAATACTCTTACCTCAGAATGGCAGTAAAGAGAAAAGGATGTATTAATTAGCTAAATAAATCAGCTATTTAGAACACTGTATATATATTTTTGCAGCATTCATCCTATTTAAAAAGACAACTCTGCTTGCAACCTAGGGGAAGATGCTATTTTTCAGATTTGTGATTATTTTAGAAACAATAACTCAGCACTGCAAAGACTGAAGCATCATTTCAGGAAGCACTGCCCTATCCCAGAGAAAAAAAAATCCATGGGGCCAGAAAGTACCTAGTCCTTGGGCAGGTGCATGGGAGAGGGTGCGTACAAAGAGAGTCTTTTCTGAACGTAGTAGCAAAAGTAATCCACCAGCCTCCCTACTTAGATCCATCCCATCTTGGTAGATACTTTCCAAAGCCAGTAATAATGGCTGGAGTAATTTTAAGACAACAGCCAAGGATCACTCACGAGAAAGCCAGAGGGTTTTCCCAGGTTGGACTAATATGAACTTCAGTCCCAGTGTATCTTCTATATTTTCCAAGATATTCAGTCTTTTTGGACTCTGGCTGAAAAAAGAATATAATGAAGACATTAAATTTATAGCTTTTTTTAAATGTGTTTTGAAGATTCTGAAGCTCCTGCTACTGCTAGTTGTATAGAAGAGATTAGGGTTACACTTTTCTCTGAGAGGTTCAGAGTAGCAGCCGTGTTAGTCTATATTCGCAAAAAGAAAAGGAGTACTTGTGGCACCTTAGAGACTAACAAATTTATTTGAGCATAAGCTTTCGTGAGCCACAGCTCACTTTATTGGATGCATCAGATCACGTCAGTCTGATCGGTCTGACAAACCAAGCTCCTCCACTTTTACCAATTATAGCACTGGAAAGCGTTCCTTCTTCATAAGCTTTTTTGAAAGAGGTGCACCAGTAGCCAACTTTTGTAACTTCAATAAATGGGAACACTTTGACTGACAAACATTGGGAACTGCCTTTAAGTTTTGGAGACACTGTTTCTTTAGTAGGTAGCTTTATTTGTGCTTCAGGCTGGTCGGATATAGATACACCACTTGAACCTTCAGATTACATGTTGATATATTCTTGGTTCTTGATGTTTTCTTCACCTTGGTTAGTTTTTGAGGCCTTTGTCTTTTCATTTTCACTTTGACCTGCAACATGTAAAAGAGATATGAATAAATTAAATGTTTTGTTAGGATAATGCAAATTTAACATAAGGATAATGCAAAATACTCAAACATATAACAGGTCTAGATTTCTAAAAAATATATAATTTTTTTAAAATAATGTATTTAATTTAAATTGACTTTTGAAAAGTAAGCCATCATGGGATAAGAGGGAAGTCCTCTCATGAATCGGTAACTGGTTAAAAGATGGGAAACAAAGGATAGGAATAAATTATCAGTTTTCAGAATGGAGAGAGATAAATAGTGGTATCCCTGAGGGGTCAGTACTGGAACCATTACTGTTCAACATATTCACAAATGATCTGGAAAAATGGGTAAACTTGGCAAAATTTGCAGATGATACAAAACTATTCAAGATAGTTAAGTCCAAAGCAGACTGCAAAGAGTTACAAAGGGATCTCACAAACTTGGGTGACTGGGCAACAAAATGGCAGATGAAATTCAATATTGATAAATGCAAAGTAATGCACATTGGAAAACATAATCTCAACTATACATACAAAATGATGGGGTCTAAATTAGCTGTTAACACTCAAGAAAGAGATGTTGGAGTCATTGTGGATGGTTCTCTAAAAATATCCACTCAATGTGCAGCGGCAGTCAACAGAACAAACATAATGTTGGGAATCATTAAGAAAGGGATAGATAATAAGACAGAAAATATCATATTGCCTTTATATAAATCCATGGTATGTGCACACCTTGAACCCTGTGTGCAGATCTGGTCACCCCATCGCAAAAAAGATATATTGGAATTGGAAAAGGTACAGAGCTGGGCACCTAAAAAGGATATGGAACAGGAGGAGAGCTTAAAATGACAGGAATTTTCATCTTAAAAAAGAGACGACGAAGTGGGGATATGATAGAGATCTATAAAATCTTGACTGGTGTGAAGAAAGTGAATAAGGAAATATTATTTAATCCTTCACATAACACAAGAACTAGCAGTCACCCAATGAAATTAATAGACAGCAGGTTTAAAAAAACAAAACAAAAGGAAGTACTTCTTCACACAACATAAAGTTAACCAGTCAAACTCTTTGCCAGGGGATACTGTGAAGACCAAAACTATAACAGGAATAAAAAAAGAACTAGATAAATTCCCAGAGAATAGGTCCATCAGTGGCTTTTAGCCAAGATGGAGAGGGATGCAACACCATGCTCGGAATGTCCCTAGTCTGTTTGCCAGAAGCTGGGAATGGGCAACAGGGATGGATCATTTGATGATTACCTGTTCTGTTCATTCCCTCTGAAGCACCTGGCCTTGACCACTGTTGGACGACAAGATACTGGGCTATATGGACCATTAGTCTGATCTAGTATGACCATTCTCTTGTAAAAATTAATTATAATAATAAAAATGTTTAGTACAGAAACTCCCCCAACATAATGACCTCTCAAGATAGCAATGATGATAACAACCTTGGCAAATAATGCATTTTAAAAATCTTGGCCTACTAGGAAACATTTATATAAATTTCCATTCCGAGTCACAAATCTAGCATTGTGGAGCAAAGTCACTAAAATATAGCCCAACAAACAAATGTATATTTAACGTGCCCCTCACTTTTCCCTCCACTGCACCTCACTCACCGGTGTTGTCCTTGGTCAGTGGAGACTCAGAGTTCAGAGGTGCTTTGACATTAGTACACCTCCCAGGTGGGGGGCAAGAAGGCACCTTGCTCATTCCTCCAGCTGCTCACTGTTTGCTCTGGTCACTCTTGTTCATTGTGCCACCAGTGCTTTGTTGCCAATGACCCTGCGCAGTCACCTTCTGCTGCCACCTGCCACTGTGATCTCTGCGAGTTAGTCTCTGGAGGTACCACCCAGCTCTCAGTGATTTCAGCTGAGCTCTCAGTGGGGGAACCTCGGAGCTAGTGCAGACTGGGCCGTCTCTTCCACAGAAACACTGTCCCACAGCAGGTCTAAGCACTTAGACCTGATTATCAGTATTTCAGCTGTAGTGGTCACTTAGCAAAACAAAAGACTATCTGTGGAGCCTAATCAGCTCTGTCTTTAAACAGTGAAGAGAGGCAGGTCAAATAGTACTTTTGACTCAGACAGACCATCAAGCAAAACACTTGTCCCTACTCTCTCTCTTGATGCCCTCAATCAACACAGGCTAAGTACAGTTCTACTGCCCTTTACTCATACAATAAGAATGACAACATTTCATTACCCCCTGCATTCAAGTGATTTGTAACCCAACCCCAGCCAAAATCTATCTTTGGAAAGATAGGCTCTGTTTGCTGAATACCTAGGTAGATTAGGGGTGAATGTAAATCCAATCTGGTCCTGAAGCCTTTCCCCCCAAGCCCCTATCTCATCACTATCAGGGAGAGCTCATTTAGACTTTGCTTACAAATCATAATTTGAAATTATTAGGTTGGCCAACATCACCGAAATGAATGCATTGACATTGCCATAAAACAACAGCTGTATAAGGAAGCTAGTCTATGTTCATACTTTTCAAATCTATTATACTTTTGCAGATACACATATTTTATCATACACTGTATATGCTTTTAAAGTGTGTATTAATGTTTCAATTTCAATTAAAATTTCCAAACAGTCACTAAATTGCCATGTGACTAGTTCACAAAACTGGATGGGGGGAGGATGTTGGGGAAATTCAGGGGGTGTAAGCAAATCACTGGTAAGCTAAGATTTTCAAAGACACTAAGAGATTTGGGTGCTCAATTCCCATTAAAATGGGAATAAATCTCTTATGCTGCTTGTCCATATTCTCTGACCACTTTCTGATATGCAGGATGAAGATGAGACAGGCTTCCATAAGCAGCTCCTGCAGAGGGAGACGTAATAGAAATGCAAGTCTGAGGCATCTATTTCTTACTTTGTCTTTTCGATCCTCTCCCCCCGACTAACCTGTCTCTTACCTTCGCTTAATAATCTATCATTCTCCTATTTGGCTTGTAAAAGCATTTTATACAGAAGCACAAGTAGTGAGAAACCTTCTGTTGTCTTTCAAGATTTCCTGTTTTTCTAGTCAGAGAGGTGAGGCTGAAACCCCTCTTGTGGTCTTATGCTGGGCAGAAATGAGAGAGATTCAACATGACAGGTAAAATATGTGAGAACTGCATGCAGCATGAATTGAACAGAAAAGCGTGTGCACCGCTTAAAGATGGCACGTGTAGTGGCTTGTCCTCTAAATCATGTCTTATTCTGTATAGAAAAGAAAATGCTCCACCTGTGCTGCTAAGTACCTTCCCATTGCTCAGGGCATTTCCTCAGGTACATTCCCATATCAAAATCCTAGTGCATTTTAGTTTATGAACCTTTTATGTGTACAGAAAGAATTGAACCAACACTTAGAAGCCAGCTGGGTCTCAGATTTATTGCTTTAAATTCAGGTGGGACCATTGTGATCATCTAGTCTGACCTCCTGCGATACCCAGTAATTCCTGTATCAAGCCTAATAACTTGTGGCTGAGCTAGAGCAGATCTTTCAGAAAGGCATCTGATCCTGATTTAAAAAGTTCAAGTCTCCTGGAGAGAATCTGCAATTTCAAGAAACTTCAGAAGGCCAATAATATTGTAGATAGAATACGCTCTAACTCCTATGAACTCATCAACCCAGCAAGTTTCACAAGCCTCCCTTGGCCAGCCACTCTGCTCCTCCAGCCTTGGATTTCTCTCTACTCTCCATGCATCTCTCCACAGAGCCCTCTTTCTTAAATGCTTCATTTTGTATGCAAAGCTATCTTCCCCCTACATGCTAAGTAATTACAGTTTTTTACATCTTGCCTTACAATCTTAATTCCATCTTTAGTTTATGATTGTCCTTCTGTGTAATTGTGATGCCTTGTGTGAATATGACCTTACAAAATAGTAATTTTAATACATCTACTGGACTTAGGAGCCCCAGTCATGGGCTAGGACCCCCACTAGGTGCTAGATGATGTAAAAACAAAACAAAAAGATAGATGTGAGTGGGGCATGAACTAAGAAGATTACTAAACTAGGAGACTACTTCCCAGGAGTTCCCTGTTGTGGCCATATAGGTCAGGTCATTAGGGGTGGGATGCACACGTTTCCCCTACTAAAGTTACCATTGGAGCACAGAGCATTTATTTCTGATATGATACCTGTTCTAAGACCACCATTTCCAGAGCAGGCAACAGTGGACCATCATTAATGCATACAGTACAATTTTCTCCTTGTAAATAGTTCAGTTAAAAGAATGTGATGCAATCAAAGTTGACAGTCAAAATAGTCAGTGCCAGAGGGAAACAGTATTATCCAGCTTTTACCTTTTTTCTTTTTATAGCATGTTGCTTGGTTCTCAAGATTAGTGGCTTTGCAAACTGATTTCAAAGTTCTTACAGCAGATGCCTAAACCTTTCTACAGAAGTTTACTGGATTTTATATCATTTGATTTTACTCTAGCAAAACCAGAATCTGATCTTTGGTTCCTCCTAGTCTTTTAACAACACAATACTAAAGCTTTTCTTAGAGGAATCAAATTGTGTTCAGACTTCTGCTGTTTTGATGATCATAAACTTGAACTGTAAAGCTAGAAAAGCATCTCTTTCTTGTGAGGGAGTATTTTTTGTGTGTTCTTTCTGAGGTCAAATCCTGCTTGCCTTACACAAGATTTCAGTTGCATGAGTAAAGTTAGCAGGATTTGAACTTTGATGTTCCTAAACTAAAATGTTGCCTTTAAATATTCTGTGACAGTTATACAATATGCAAGTTGAGGATATATCTATTTTTGGTTCAACAGTTAGCTAATATATTCTTCTTTGCACTGCATAGTAAAGAGAGTAACATAAATTAACTAGTTGTAGAGAAATGCATACAGAAGTGTTTCCACCTAACTTATCTTGATACGTGGTCCCTGCTGCAGACATCCTGTAATGTCCCATTTTGCTGGCTTGAGCAGAATCCATGTTAGCTTTCCCATTCACATTATGACTGTACTTTGCACTTCTTAAGAAAATCAGACCTAGAAAATATCTCCAGGAACTAACAAAATTAACTTAAAAGTACGCTTTAAAACTCTTTAATAAAAGGGCATGACTTTCTTAATCATTCTACCTGTTAAGGGAATTCAAGTAGAAACGATATTTAAATTAAATTAAACTTGCTTAAAACATAGGTGATTATTAGATGACAATGCCATGTTCTGTTTTCTGAGGACATCAAGCTAGCATTTGTCTGCAAAACTGGCTGCAGCAAGCTTCAGAAAGATAGATTTAGAGTAGTCAGTTTTAGACAAACCAGCTATCACAGGAGTGGGTGGGTAAGGTTCTGTGGCCTGTAATGTGCAGGTCAGACTAGATGATCATGATGGTCCCTTCTGACCTTAAAGTCTTTGAGTCTCTGAGAATCTGAGATGTTATTCATGTGTTACAGAAGTGGCCTTTGTAGTTTTCATTATTATGTTTAAGATTATTAATCTCTTTTTACTTTCTGCATTGGACATTTGTAAAGATTTTCAACTGTTCAGAAAAGTAAATATACAATAGAGTGGTTGCTGGGGTAGCCATCACTACAGTTAAGGTTGCAAACAAGTCTGTCCCTGAGCATGGCTCAGCAGTTGTTGCACTGCATTTTCATGCAGGGTTTTAGTAATTGAACACTGGGTGACTCAACAGAAAAGCCCTCCCAGAGTCTGCCACCATGTTACAAAGCAGAGATGTGAGATGCAGAGAGAAGCAGCAGAGTTGTGCAGAGAATTAGAAGTAGAGGATGAAAAACTTGAATTTAATAGAAGAGGTGAGAAGAAACCAGTGGATGGATTTGATATGGGACCTGTCTGACATGGGCCAAATGGCAGATAAAGATGAGTTCAGCAACACTTTCTGAATGGAGCGAAGTAGGGGTTGAAGATGGGAAGTGGGCAGGCAAGAGAATTAGACAAAGTTGGACATAACAGACCAATGTATTTGCAATACAGACAGAGAGGAAGGGTTGTGGTTTTAAATGAAGTTAAAAAAATATCAGCAGAATAAAAATATTATTTCTCTGTATCTTTATATCTATATGGAGAAATGTGCAAAATTCAGGATAGTTACAGGTCTTAGGTTCTGTTTGATGTGATTTGATCTATTGACAGTCTGTCTTTATGGTGATTTTCCCAGCAGACTTCACACATCTTTAAGCAATAGTGTTTTCAGCCTCTTCCCCCACTTATTGTTTAATGCTTAAACTGTTCTCAGGCAGTACATGATAATGAAATACATAACTATATCTTGGCAATTATGTTTACAAACAGATGCAAGAGTCTGGCAGGATGGATCATTATTCAGTGGCTCAGACATCACTAATTAACACCAGGAGTACTGTGAATTCAACTTGAAATCAAGCACCCCTCCCCCACATCCTGAAACATTTGCGTACAGTCAAGTAGTCTGCATATCTAATAGTAATAACAGAACTAACTCTCTCACTACATACAGTGTGAAACTGTAAGAATAAGTTAGTCATTAATGGAAGAGGGCTTTTTGACAGTAAAAAAAAGCCATATAGGAGACATATGCACAGAAAACTCTAAAGAATGCCATTGCCTTTCCCCTCATTGATTCTAATTTTGTTTGGCAGAAAGTCTCAAGGACCAAAATTCAATGGACTAAATTTGTATCTATATCCTCTTCAAAGGTTACAATTTCATACAATACTTTTGTGTTTGAGGGTGTGGTTCTGCTGTATTATATTTTTCATTAGGATTATGTCTCTGTAAGGTGGTGTACTCCCCACCTGGAGCATCCCCTGGTGTCAGAGGGAAATGCTGCAAGGGGGGTATCATTTCTGGCACCTCCTGCCATGTCTTCCATTGCTTAGCCCTCTGGCCAAGTCACAAGTACAGTCTCCTTCCAGTGTAACAAAAGGTCTATCTGAAAGACTAAGCTAACCATCTAACTAATAATTCTTCCATCCCTCTCAGGCTCCACTGAAGTATTTTGATAGGCTTTACCTCAGGGCCTGATCTACTCCTGCAGTTGGGTTTGCATATCCCTTCCTCAGAGGCTGGTAGGGGAACCCAGGCCCACACTCTACTCTGGGGTCTGGCCTGCTGCCCAGGATTAAACAGCTAGGTCTGCTTTTTTTCAGATATGTTGTTATTTCCCTGGGCACCTTCCTACTTGTAACCCCCTTGTGCTGCTTCCTTAGAGCCTGTGCTTAACAGAGCCCTCCTTTGAGTTTCAGGCTGTCTACACTATCACTTAGGTTTAGGGCCCTACCAAATTCACAGTCCATTTTGGTCAATTTCACTGTCATAGGATTTTCAAAATTGTAAATTTCATGAGTGCAGCTGTTAAAATCTGAGATTTCACAGGGTTGTAATTGTAGGGGTCCTGACCCAAAAGGGGGCCTTGGGAGAGTCACAAGGTTATTGTAGGAGGGTTGCAGTATTGCCACCCTTACTTCTGTGTCGCTGCTCATGGCAGCGCTGCCTTCAGAGCTGCGCAGCAGGAGAGCAGTGGCTGCTGGCTACGACTTCCCTGTCTCTCCTTTTTGGGTCAGGACCCCCAGTTTGGGAAACACTGGTTATCCCCTGTGAAATCTGTATAGTACAGGTTAAAAGTACACAAAAGACCAGATTTCATGGTCTGTGACACATTTTTCATGGCCTTGAATTGGTAGGGTCCTACTTATGTTGGTACAATTTACGGAGCTAGGGGTGTGAATAAGCCACACCCCTGCAGGACATAAATTACACTGACCTAAGCACTAGTGTGGACAGGACAGGTCTATATCAGCAAGACAGCTGGATTAATTAAGTTGATGAGAGAACTCTCTCCCTTTGGCTTAGAGAGCTACACTAGAGGGCTTACAGTGGCCCAGCTGCATCAGTGCACTGCTGTAAGCTCTCTAGTGTAGCCATAGCCTCAGGCTTCTGGCTTTTCCTTCTCTGCTCCACTAATAAATCTTCCACTCCTCTCAGGCTACATCTAAGTACTTTTTCTGACTCTACCTTAGAGCCTTACCCACGGGAGTCTTACTGGCTCCTGCAGAATTCTTCCTATGTTGCTCCTTGTCTTAGTAGGCTTTCCTTACTGCCTACCTTCCCCAGGGACTCTGGCAGCTTCTGCTAAAATATCCCTGCTCCTTGTAGGCCCTAGATCAGGGTTTCCCCTACAGGAGGCTATACTGCCCCCTCTAAGTCCTCCTGCCTGACTTCCTATCTGTTTATGCCTCCCCCCTGAGTTTTCTACTCTGATTGTACAGTCTTTGTTCTGACTCTTTCACAGTTGGGGTTCTTAATTATCATTAAGTTGCCATATCACCATCAGCTTGGGGCTAGCTGCTATGTCACAGACAAGGCTGAGCTTGGCTTGCCTTAAGGGGCCAAGACTGTAATAGTCTCTTAATTTATCAGGTATAAAATCTTAGAACATGATTCTGTAGGATAGAACTCCCATTGGCTTCAAATAACACGGCTCTTGCTGCCCTTTCATTCCATCAGGAAATGTAAAGGGGTTTCTCATTGTATGCTCTCACTCTGTTATTTTTGAGGCCCATTGGTGTTTCACTATTCTGTGTCAGCAACTCTAGTCAGGCCTGACATACTCACTGCACCTAACACACTCCTCTCATGATATACACCCAAAATGTGGTATGCAATATATCTTTGGAAAACTAATCATTTACTGATCATTAATATTTTTGCTTGATGTATGTATGAATATATGCTAGACTTATGTTCTTAAAATGCATCCGATGAAGTGAGCTGTAGCTCACGAAAGCTTATGCTCTAATAAATTTGTTAGTCTCTAAGGTGCCACAAGTACTCCTTTTCTTTTTGCGAATACAGACTAACACGGCTGCTACTCTGAAACCTGTTCTTAAAATGTGTTTGGTAAGCAATGTCTAAAAGCCCAATCTGCCCTAGACAAAAGTATGTATATTTGTTTGCCTGACCAGCCCAGTCATCAGGCAGAGACAATGAATGTCTATTTACATAAAAGGTAAACAAAGCCATGAGCTTAGCAAGTGGGAAGATAGTGTCTTGCAGGGTCCTAACCTCAAATGGTAAGCAATTGAATCAACTGATTGTATGCAATATTACTGTATTATAAAAGTGTATCAAGTAAGGTATTTTATGAAAGCCTGTGAGACGCTGGTGATTAATATAATTGTAAAATGTATGTATTAACACTACCTGAGGAATTATGGATACTTAATGATATTAAAGTCTGTGTCCAAACACAGGGAGAAAAAGATTTTCCAGCAGACAGGAGGGAAAGCAGTTATCTAGCTGTCTCCAATGAAATTAATCAGGATGTGACAATGAACACTGGAAGTCCCATTTAAATAGGAATCAGCAAGGGAGCAGGAAGTCCAAAGTCAGGGAAGAACCGCATGAGGTTATCCTAAGTCTGGGGACACAATAGTGAGCTTGGGAAGCTATAAGAAGGGAGAAGAAGCTATCTTGGCATCTATCACTGGGCAGCCACAAGGGGCCAGAGAACTTTCAAGCTGAAAAAGATGGGCCCTTCAACTAAGGGGTTTGAAGTCTCTGGGAACTGAATATAGGTGTGTAACCAGCTTAGGCAAAGATCTTTCACCTGCAAAGACCAGGGAAACCAGCAGCTTCTACTTCTGTGGAAGGCTCTGACTAAGAGAAAGTCAGCCATGGCTGGAAAGAAAAAGATTGGTAAGAAATCTACCTTGAACCAAGGCTGTAACTTGTTAAGTCATAGCCACTAGGAAGTATATTTGTACTTTTGTTTGTTGGTAACCTATTCGACTGTCAATGCTTTCTACTTGGTATCACTTAACCTATGCCCTTTTGTTAATAAACTTGTTTTATTTTTACTATAATTGAACTCAGTGCCATGTTTGAATTGAAAAGATTATTAACTCTAGTTAAAGTGATAAACTGTGGGGTTTTTTTTTGTCTCTTTAAAGGAGCAACAAACCATATTAATTCTCTGAGTGTTCCAGGTAAGGGCTAGACACTTCTGGGCAGTCAGTTTTGGGAAAATCTGGGTCTGAGGGAGTGCTAGAGTATATAGTAACCAAGGCTAGTGGAGTCCAGGGTGGGGCTGTTGTGTTGTAGGCAGGCTGCTGGGGTCCAGGCTGTGAACGACAGCTGAAGACCATTTAAGGCACCTAGGGGTACAGGCATTCTTTGACACAACTTCTCTGGAACAGTCTGGATTGCACTCCCAAATGTGGCATTCACATGGCTCTGAAATGTGAGGAAGGGGAGGCATGTCCTCTTTTAAGAAAGGACTTCAGGACCCTGTTCTCTTCCATCTTCAAGTATTAGAAGAGAGAGAAAAGCTAGTGCAACGTTCAGGCTTTATAACTTCTTCCACATAGACAGTCCTCTGTCATCAAACACCTCCTAAAAGTTGAGTTGTCAAAAGGTATTGCACAGCCTGTGGGAGCAAGTCTACCAGCCTGGATTGACAGATTTGGGCTTGTGGGACTTGTGCTAGCACTCTAAAAATAGTTGTGTGGATGGCACATGAAGTTGTGGCTTAAACAGAAGCTCCATCCCTAGGCTTCAGAACCCAAGTTGCAACTTCAAAGTGCTGTCTACACAGCTATTTTTAGAGCGCTAGTGTGAGCCCTGCAAGCCCAAGTCTATCTATGTGAACTGGGAAGCTTTCTGCCACAGGTAGATGGACCCAGAGCTCCTAGATGTTGCCCTATATACATTAGCATACTATAACACCCCCTATTGTGAAGTTAACTATCATAACCTCTCTTTTCCTCATTTATTTGAGGTAGCAAAATTAAACACAAATACCATAACCTGCTTACATATTTAGCATTCTATTATACTACCTTATATCAGCATACATAATTTAACATAGCATCAACATTTTTTTAAGTTAACTCTTAACTTGAGAACCAAGGCATTTTCTTTAGGTTTTTGGAGAATTGTTCATTCACACCTTCATATAGTACAATGTATTGTGTATATCTTGCAGGAGGTTTGAGTTATTGCGGGTCTGTTTTGTGACAACAGGAGATTGTGTTGCATTTAGTTCCTCTGGTGGTGTGATGTTTTAAGGATCTGTTCCAATATTTGTCAGTGTTTCTTCCATGTCCTGCTGATCAAGTCTCAGCAGACCGCATATTTCACTATCCTCCATGCCTATGTTTTTGTCTGTGTTCCTAATAGGAGAATATATTTTCAGTTTAATGAAATATATGCCCATCCACTGCTATGTTCCATGAACAAGGGTTTATCTGTTCAACACATGTGGTTATTGTCCAAGGGCGTGATTTGCCCTGAGGAAATAATTTGATCCTGGATTGTAGTTCTGGGAGGTCTATGGCTTGTTGGTTGTAGCAGGTTTTTGGCCTTTGAGTGTCTCTTCCTTTTAGTCTCTGAATCCTTCCACCACTTCTGACTGTAGTAAGGCTGGAGCTATAGGCACCAAGGTAAATGTGAATCTGGACATCAAGCATTGCACCAAGTTGTTAGTAAGGTATTCTGTGGGAATATTTCTCTATTCAAGAATGGCTTGTCACATATTTTGTTGGCTTTTTGCAGCCTTTCTTTAAACAGAGTCTTACCAATTTTGACTGCTGATTATGCTTTGCAATTTGACTGGCTGTGATCTGGTGGTGATGTGATGTGATTGAATTCCCATTCCCAGGTAAACTGCACAAACACTTCAAGTGAACTGGGGTCCATTGTCTGAAACTATGCTGTGTCAGATCTATGGGATCTGCTGAAATGGTTCATTGCTTTGCTTTGTCTACAATGCTCACTGTGGTAGGGTCTGACAGTTCATCTAATTCCCAGTAGTCAGAATAGTAGTTGACAATAATGAGCTAGTTTGTGTGGTTCGCAGTGAAAAGGTCCATTCCTATTTTGCTCCAGGGTCTGTTGGGGATATTACATGTTTTCATTGTCTCTTTTTTGCTGCTTAGTCTGCTCACTGCATCTTGGGTATCCTTGTTTGTCCTAAATACAGAGCATCGGGCTTTCTGAATAGAGACGTCTATTCTAGAATTGCTTGCATGTATTCTTGAGAGAATTTCTGTTCTCAGTGATCTGGATATTATGTTTTGACTGCCAGTGATGCTATCTGTTATGCTTGGTTTATCTCAATGGTGCCAGTATTCTTCAGAGGCAGGGGAAATTCTCCCCTGGTGTCTGGCCATCCTGATAGACTGACAGATGTGAGCCCTTGTCAATCTTCAACTTGTATGGTTTAGTCTTGGATTCTTTCCAGCCCCTGGCTTAAAACTGGCACATAACTGGCTTGATTGATGCTTTCTATGTCTCTTGGTGTTTTCCATATTTCTGTCAGTTTTGTTTCAGTTGCTGTATTTCCATGCTGCAAGGCTGCTCTGGAAAAGAAGTCAGCTATTTATCTCAGCTACATCTCAATTCCTTTCTTTTAGTGCATATCTAGATTGTAGCTTTGCAGTTTAAGTAGCATATACTAAAGGCATTCTGGGGCCACTGGCAGTGGCTTTTTAAAAATGCTGTGTAGTAGTTTATGACCACTTTCTACTCCAACATTTTCCCATTCTTGAACATACTAGTTAAATTTTTAGCACATAAACATTATTGAAAGACCTTCCTTTTCAATTTGGGCTTCTCTTTGGTTGCTTGGTGATAGTGAACCTGATATGGAAGCTACTGGCTGTCTACTTTATAGGATTGATGGCCCATGCCCCATTTCATTTGTATGGTTGCCTCTTCTTTCACATCATAGTATTTCAGGATAGGTTAGTTGGTCACCAGCTCCTTGATACATGTGATGGCTGCATCATATTGAGGCAACCCTATGCATACTGCATCTTGTCCAATAGTCCCCTCAGAGGTGTTTACACCTCTGAGGGGCTTGGAAGAAATTTTGTAAGATAGTATACAAATCCTAATCATCTCTGAATTAATTTAATATATTTAGATGTGGACACGTGTAATGGGGTTTATAAACCCCCCACAAAAACTGAAGGGGTTAAGGAGCAGTTCTGGGACAAGTGACTCCCCACCGCTACCGCCTCATGCCTGAGGAGCATGCTCTAGCTAGAGGAAGGCCATTAAAAGGGAGCCAGATAGGGGCAGACGTGGTTAGAGGAGAGTCCTATTCTGAGAGCTCCTGAACAAGGATGTTGCAGAAGCCTTTGCTACAAAGAAGGGGCTAGCAGCTTAGCCCTGAAGTGCTGAAGGTTCTAATTAATTATTAATTATTTTTTGTCATCTTATGTTAGACTTTGAGATTTTGGGGAGAGGTGAATGGTTTGTGGTGCAGGGAGGATACTTTTGCTTCTCACAGGGTCCTGGACCAGAGACTGATGGAGTGGGAGGGTCCAGGCTCCCCTATCAACCACCTTATTACCAAAGGGGCATAAAACTCCTCTCCCACCCGTCCTTTCAGGAGTAAGAAGAGGATAGAGGCACCCAGAGCTCTATGGTGAGGGTGAGCCACCAACAAGGGTCTGGAAGTGGGCTGAAGGCCCATTATGAGGACATGGGATTCTTTGTACTCCTTTGGACTCTCCTATTCTGGAAGGGGAAAACCAAAGTGGGCAGTCACAGTATCAGAGATGTTGCTGATGAAAGGCACTAGAGATGGGAGAAAGTGGAGGCCCAGTGGCCTAACCACTAGGTGATGCCATTTGTAAGCCCAGCACCCATTACAGCTTCTGATTGCTTTTACCTTTTCAGGGTCAGGTCACACCCTGGGGAAGTCGGCAAGAGTCCTATATATGGTACTGTGGTCAGTCGCAATTTCAGGTCATTTTTATTATATTTTAAACTTTGAGTCTTTCTAGAAGATAGATGAGGTTGTGGTTGTTATCTGCCCACAACTTCTGCCATGTCATTCTGGAGGTATAGACACAAAAATTGCATCCGGTCCTGTCTCAGGTTTAGGTTTTGTAATTCACTTGTTTTAGCTGAAAGCAATGGCTTCTGTATTATCGGTACTACCTGAAATTTCAACCTGCATAATCTCCCTTGGTATTCTGCTTGTAATTTATATTATCCTAGTTGCATTATCATGCCATTGTATATTTTTAGTTTGGCTTTGATTGGTTGTAATTTTGCTTTTGCTTTTTCTTAATGGGGAGGAAGCCTTTTGTAGCCTAGCACATTCACTGATGCTTCACTGTCTAGTTAGCATTCAATTTCCTATTTATGTGCTGCTGCTTGTCTTAGCATCTGGAGCTAATCAGAACTTTATAAACCATTTATTTTTGATGTTTTGCACTTCATTAATGTCGTCATACACATGCAAATTCTCCTCCTCTGAGTCACTGCTTGCTTCCTGAATCTGGTGCATTTTTTCTTTGCTTTTCTTATCTGTAAGCTTTGGCATGATGATTTCTCTTGCCATAATTATTGTATATGACCCCATGTGCAGGCTTTTTTCCATTATCATGTTTTTCTCCACAGTGTCCACACGT
The DNA here is from genome assembly GCF_009764565.3 of Dermochelys coriacea. Classification (NCBI taxonomy): domain Eukaryota; kingdom Metazoa; phylum Chordata; order Testudines; family Dermochelyidae; genus Dermochelys; species Dermochelys coriacea. The sequence continues at coordinate 85,390,925 of NC_050069.1, forward strand.
CATCCTCTGTATTTTGTTTGTTTTTCCTCTGCTTTGTATTTATGCATTTTCTTTTGCACAATTCTTGATATATTTTACCTCATTTTCATGGTACTTGGTGAATTATTTTTTTGTCTGTTTCATTTGTTCTCTTCATTGGATGTGAAATTGTTCACTATCATTTCACATGTCTATAGCTCTTGGTTAGTGTGGAGACTCCTGAGCGTTCTCAGTCAAGGTCCTGCATCTTTGATCCCTATTACTAATCTATCACAAATTTGTTCCTCTTTTACGATTTGATAATCACATGAGTCAGAGATATTGCTAATAGTTTGCCAATAGATTGATATACTGGTTATCTAGATTTTTTTGATCATAAACTCATAGACTTTAGTCAGAAGGGACTGTCATGAAAGTCTGGCCTCCTGCATGTTGCAGGCCACAGAACCTCACCCACTCCTGAAATAGATCCCTAACCTCTGGCTGAGTTATTGAGGTCCTCAAATCCTGGTTTAAAAACTAAAAATTACAGAGAATTAACCATTTACACTAGTTTAAATCTGTAAGTGACTCATGCCCCATGCTGCAGAGGAAGGCAAAAAGCCATCAGGGTCTCTACCAATCTGACTCGGGGGGAAAATTCCTTCCTGACCCCAAATATGGTGACTAGTTAGACTCTGAGCACATGGGCAAGACCCACCAGGCAGACACATGGGAAAGAATTCTCTGTAGTAACTCAGAGCTCTCCCCATCTAGTGTCCTGTCTCCAGCCACTGGGGACTTTTGCTACTGGCAGTCACCAATGTGTGACACACCATTGTAGGCAATCTCATCATACCATCTCCTCCATAAATTTACCAAGTTCAATCTTGAAGTTAAGTTTTTTTGCCCCGCACTGTTCCCCTTGGAAGGCTGTTCCAGAACTTCACTCTTCTGATGGTTAGAAACCTTCATCTCATTTCAAGTCTGAACTTCCTGATGGCCAGTTTATATTCATTTGTTCTTGTGTCCACACTGGCGCTTAACTTAAATAACTACTCTCCCTCCCTTGTATTTATCCATCTGATGTATTTATAGAGAGCAATATATCTCCCCTCGGCCTTCTTTTGGTCAGGCTAAACAAGCCAAGCTCTTTGAATCTCCTTTCATAAGGTAGGTTTTCCATTCCTCAGATAACAGTTGTTGAAAATACTTTTGAAGCCCTTATAGAATTTTCCATGGGTCCTCCTGGTCTGCTGCTAACATATCCAGATGGTGCTGGAGTACATGGCAATCTTTGCCCTTATCAGCTAATAGCATGCTTGCTTTTAGCTTCTTTTCCTTTTTTAATCCAGGCCCTTTGCAATTTTGTAGCTTTCCCATTGTGATCTAAGATTGTCCAGTTTCTCAGCACATCTCCTGTCATGTCTATATGCGCAGAAACAGGAATCTGGTATGCTGCCAAGATGGTGTGTATTTGTATTTTGCAATATTTTAGTTTCTGATTTAATGTATTTGTAGGAACTTAGTCACCCATGACACCATGTTCAAACATCAGAAAAGAGTGAGTCAAGACAATGCAACACTTAGGCATTATTTCTTCCTCCACATGTGCAGTCCTCTCGTCACTTTCTTCCTGAAAGTAGATTTTCGAAGTTCCTAGACATTACCCTACACATAAGTATACTATAATGCCCCCCTATGGGGAAACTATCATAACAGCCATGGCACAATTCTAAATAATACAAATTAACCATCACCCTAAACATAGCTGTATTAATAAGGACCATCTATATTTCCATGAGTCTTCCCCATAGAGAACAATACTGAACAAATGGGTCAGAAATGTGTTAACTTAAGACAACATTGCTCACCAGCCAGCCATGGATAATAAAAACAATAGTCTCTGTTACCCACTCATCGTTTGAAAAGCTTGGTATGTGGCTCTGAATTCTTAACATGCTAACTTTTAAAAATACATGATATAGTTTTGGTATTTATTTTAGCATCTTAGATTTTTAGTTAAATCCCTAAATCTGATTTAGCTGGTGTTGGTCCTGCTTTGAGCAGGGGGTTGGACTAGATGACCTCCTGAGCTTTTCCAACCCTAATATTTCATGATTCTAACTATTGATACAGTGCAATAGCTGTGCACGTCACTTATAAAATTCAAAGGCCCTAGCCTAAAGAATAGAACAATTATAATAGAACAAGGTTCTCTTACATTCTTGTTTGCCTATCACCATCTTTGCTTTTGATAGAAAAATATTTTTTCATAGATTTTCCTCAGAAAATCAATATGTAAACGTTAAGAGGGGAAGAGATTTCACAAAACAGACTCAAATTCTGTAACTGAAATTTTCTTTTTGGGCTCTGTTCAGATGGGGGGGGGGAAACTTGCAGTACATCTGTGTAACTAGTTACTAAGATGAAAAATCCTCAGGACGTCCTTCTGTTTAATGAGGTTTGAATTTTCTTCTTGTATTTACAGAAGCATACTAATAAGGTACAGCCACCAGACTATCCTTAACGGAGATTTCATTTCAGTCCAGTTATTCAGCAGACTGTTAAATCAAAGGGGCCAAATCTCATTTGCCTTACTTGTGCAAATAATCTGGCTGACTAGAGGGGAGCTACCTCCATGAGTAAGATAAGAGGATTTGGCCCACTGACTTAAAAACAAACAAATAAAAAAACCCCAAATAAATCAGACATTTGCGAAGGGTCATGCGGGAATTGTTAGCACAATATAGTTGAAAGCATTTCTTTGCTGACGCAGTAACAGATGGTTTTGTGAGAGTGAATTGTTTAAATGACATATTACATGCACTGTGTATGCAAGGCAGGGCACATTTAAGGAATTCTGCTCAGAAGCTGAAACTTGCAAAGATTTTCTGAGTTAGAACTACTGTTTCTCTCTGGCCTCTCATAAGAAGGCTGTAGCTTGATTTATACATTTAAATATTTTTCCTTGTTAAAAGTTTGAGGTACAAATTTCTTTTAAACAGTCAAACAAAAATGATCCTTTAGCTTTAGCAGTGGTAAATATTTACTATCTGTATTGCCATAGCCCCGAAAGGCACCAACCAGCCTTGGGGCTCCATTGTGCTAGACACTGTACAAACTTATCGAAAGAACTATCTCTCTGAAGCGCTTACTGTCCCCATTATCAAGAGAGGGTATGTTGTAGTAATTGGGTCTACAAATTTACCCTCATCATGTGTTTAACCATAGAAAGTGAAAAGAAAAGGAGTATTTGTGGCACCTTAGAGGCTAACAAATTTATTTGAGTATAAGCTTTCGTGAGCTACAGCTCACTTCATTGGATGCATTCAGTGGAAAATACTGTGGGGAGAGTTATATACACAGAGAACATGAAACAACGGGTGAACATGAAACAATACACCCTGTAAGGAGAGCGATCACTTAAGATGAGCTATTACCAATGGGGGGGGGGGGAGAGGGGAGGGAGAAAACCTTTAGTAGTGCTAATCAAGGTGGGCCATTTCCAGCAGTTGACAAGAACGTCTGAGGAACAGTGGGGGGGGGGGGGAATAACATGGGGAAATAGTTTTACTTTGTGTAGTGACCCATCCATTCCCAGTCTCTATTCAAGCCTAAGTTAATTGTATCCAGTTTGCAAATTAATTCCAATTCAGCAGTCTCTCGTTGGAGTCTGTTTCTGAAGTTTTTTTTGTTGAAGAATAGCCTCTCTTAGGTCTGTAATCGAGTGACCAGAGAGATTGAAGTGTTCTCCAAATGGTTTTTGAATGTTATAATTTTTGACGTTTGATTTGTGTCCATTTATTCTTTTACGTAGAGACTGTCCAGTTTGACCAATGTACATCAGCCACACTATCAGAGGCTCATTCACCTGCGCATCTACCAATGTGATATATGCCATCATGTGCCAGCAATGCCCCTCTGCCATGTACATTGGTCATTCCCCCTCTCCCCCAGCAGCACACTCATCTTGCAACACTGTCACTGCACGAGCTCCTAGGGCCCCTCTCGGGTCCAGGAAGCCCCCTCACCTCCCCTGTGGTGGGTGCTGGGGGTAGGAGGAGGGCTGCCATCACTTGTGAGCCTCCTCCTCTGCTGATGCCCCTCACTATAGCCTCACTGGGTGGGGGGGGGGGGGCTTCTCCTTGCCCAGCATGAAGCAGGAGCAGTGACTGCAGGCAGGGGAGCCACCTGTGCTGGTGGAGGGTCCCACAGGAAAAGGGAAGGGTCCGAGGTGGAAGGTTAGGGTCAGGGTGAGCCTGCCCTGGCATTAGTGGATGGGGAGCTCTAGGACCCTGCGGCAGCAGTTGATGCTGGGAGCCAGCAGACAAAAGCACAGCAGGGGGCAGCAACAGGCTGAGGCAGGGATGCTCTGCGGGGCACTGGGGAGGTGCATGGGGGCGGCTGGCGGGGCCCGGGGAGAGACCTGGCCCCAAACATTGGTGCACCCCCAGGTGCTCAATACTGCTCGAGGCCAGGCACCACAGGTCCATATAACTTGCCACCCCTGCCTTTGAGCCTATATCTATCTTCAGATGGTGGGAGTGGGGAAGGGATGTAGCAGAGTCATCTCAGTAATCTGTGGCAAACTCCATCTTTATATATAAACCCACCTTAAGAAATACAATTTGTTCTATATGATGATTTTGAATGCCCTATGAGGGAAGCGAGTGAGAGGGGAAAGCAGGAAGCGGATGATTACAGCAGGGAAGTGGGAAAGAGGAAGGAAGGAAGGAATATAAGGCTACTCAGGGAGGGAATAGGAGAGGAAAGAAACTGGGGGGTGGGGAGTGACTGCTAGGAAGAGGGGTAGGTGTAGATCAGAGCAAACAAGCCAACCAGTAGACAGAAAATAATCTCCAGAATCTAACATGAAGGAGACATGGAGTAGGGGCTGCTTAGCACTCAGTGGCTTTTGGAGGGAGGTGTCCCAACCAGGCCACAGTCCAGGAGGCAATGATAGGTGGACCCAAGCTGCATCTTCACCCCACTTTGCTCATCCTGAGCTGCCCTTCCCTCTTGCTTTGTGAAGAATCTTTGCTTCAGGTTTGACTCTGCCCTGCTCTTAGCCACCCCCTCCCCTGCCTACAGGGGGCCATTTCAGACCTGATATCCTGGGTGGGATGGTCTCTCCATGTGATCTGGTGATGGGCAGGGAGTTCCCAGCTGGTGATAGATTCTAAGGAATAAAATAGAGGGTCAGTCAGACAGGTTGTTTTGATCAATCAATCATAGCAAAGCTTGTAAATGCTCAGACTTCTACAACTTCTCTATTCGCTATTTGTTTAAAATGCCAAAGCTGGAGCATGCAGAGCCTGAAGCCTTTATTCATTAGTGAAAGGGGGGGAACATTTGTAGAGACAGGATCCTTAATTATTTGTAAACCCTTTGGGGCAGGGGCCGTCTTCCTTTGTTCTATGTTTGTACTTCAGCTAGTACAATGGCATCTGTGACTAGGGCTCCTAAGTGCCACAGGAATGCTACTATTCCTAATAATAACAGGAGTGCCAATATGTTTCCAAAAGCAACCTCTTGTCTCAATGTGCGATAAACTGTGACTGAAGTACACCATAATTTAGTTGAAGCAAGCATGTCTTCTAATTTAAAAAAAATACCATTGATTTAGATTTCTATATTTTGCAGTTTTGCTTATCTAGAATTTACTTGTAGAAGGGGAAAAAATTTCCTGGCAAAACCATTCAGAAATTGGCTTCAATTTGAACAGCTGCATTGTCTCTGAACACAGGAATTATTCATAGCACATAAAGGGAGACAACATCTTGAAAATATTTTAAGGAAAACAAAATTCTGGGAGGATCATACTTGAATTTTACGTCTGTATAAATCAATTCAGGAATGAGTCTGTAAAATGGAAATATAAGTAAATGATTTGAGGCCATTTTATCCTTTTTGCATTCACATTTGGGGACATAATTTGGCAAAGGTGTTTGTGTGTAGCTTTGTCAAGCTTACAGATAAGCAGCAGCACAGTCTAACCTCCTACCTCTGTTTCTTTCTCTTCCTCATGCTTCCTGTGTGTGTGTGAGAGATGCACACTTACTGGTTTCAGAGTAGCAGCCGTGTTGGTCTGTATCCACAAAAAGAAAAGGAGGACTTGTGGCACCTTAGAGACTAATTTTGTTAGTCTCTAAGGTGCCACAAGTCCTCCTTTTTCTTCATATGCTTCTTATTGGCCTGAAAAACATGGACTGAGAAGAAGCTATTCAGGGTGTTTTCCTTATGGTCTTGATTCAGAAAGTTCTATATCTTTAAGCCTAAGAGTTGTGCCATTGGGATTACTCATGTGCTTAGAGTTAGGGACTTGCTTACATAGACTACTAATGTCCTGCTTCAGCAAAACATCCCTAATCAGGATCACAAGTAACCTGGGTCAGCCCACGGGGGTGTGCTTATCTCCCCACAGGGACTTAAAGTTAAGCAAAGATAGAAAGAAAATAATGCCACCTACACTCAGCTCTAATTTTGAGTAGTCCAACTTTTTACATGATCAGTATTAGTAGTACCTGAAAACACCATCATGTCACACTAACAAATATTAATCTTCCAAGACTTGTGCTCAGATTTTTAAAAAAAGCCTCTTGGGGCTCTTAAGCACTATAGTAATACAGATAATTTAATATTTTTTAAATATTATAGGATATGCTGTGAGTCCAAACTGTGTTACTTGACTTTTCTCACATCAAATCACAAATGAAAACCTTCAGAACAAAATAACACTTATAAATATATTTTATTCATGGGGAAATCACATATTCAATTCTGGTGTGACTCAGGCAGCCAGTTGGAGTGTAAATGGAGCACCATGGGGCTTTCCCTCACACCTGTTATAGATAACATGCTTTAATGGTGGGTTGTTTCCAAATCCTAACAGTTCACAATATGCACGATCATGCTCTGTGCTCTATCCATGTATTTCTCCTTCATGTCACTATTTTGGACAGAGAATAAGGCATTGATGGAAATTACTTATGAGCCCAGACTTATACTTTACAAATATATTGGGTTTTGCTCTAGTACACACTGAAAACTCTGGGCACAATAGCCCCAGCCATATTCACTCTCCTGCAGAGATGGGGAAAAAACCAAACATTCCCCCCCACCCCCATATTCACATAATTGGCTGCAAGAAACTTCCTAGGCCAGAGCATATGGCCTACATGTCTCTCTACATGTGGTGTGATCTGCACTGGCCCTTGGTGCTTGATGCATACACAGATGTTTAGTAATGGTCATTACTTTTGGTTTAAGAAGCTTGGTGTTTTGGTAGTGGTTTTATTTTTAATCTTTTATCCTATTGACTGGGCAACAAAATGGCAGATGAAATTCAGTGTTGATAAATGCAAAGTAATGCACATTGGAAAACATAATCCCAACTATACATATAAAATGATGTGGTCTAAATTAGCTGTTACCACTCAAGAAAGAGATCTTGGAGTCATTGTGGATAGTTCTTTGAAAACATCTACGCAATGTGCAGCAACAGTCAAAAAAGGAAACAGAATATTGGGAATATTGAAGAAAGGGATAGATAAGACAAAAATATCATATTGCCTCTATATAAATCCATGATTTGCACACATCTTGAATACTGCGTGCAGACGTGGTTGCCCCATCTCAAATGAGATATATTGGAACTGGAAAAGGTTCAGAAAAGTGCAACAAAAATGATTAGAGGTACGGAGCATCTGCCATATGAGGAGAGATTAATAAGACTTGGACTTTTCAGCTCGGAAAGAAGACTAAGGGGGGGATATGATAGAGGTCTATAAAATCATGACTGGTGTGGAGAAAGTAAATAAGGAAGTGTTATTTACTCCTTCTCATACTACAAGAACTAGGGATCTCCAAATGAAATTAATAGGCAGAAGGTTTAAAACAAACAAAAGGAAGTATTTTTTTCACACTCTGCACAGTCAACCTGTGAAACTCCTTGTCAGAGGATGTTGTGAAGGTCAAGACTCTACCAGGGTTCAAAAAAGAACTAGATAAATTCATGGAGGATAGGTCCATCAATGCCTATTAGTCAGGATGGGCAGGGGCGGTGGCCCTAGCCTCTGTTTGCCAGAAGCTGGGAATGGGCGACGGGATGGATCACTTGACTACCTGTTCTGTTCATTCCCTCTGGGGCACCTGCCATTGGCCACTGTCAGAAGACAGGATGCTGGACTAGCTGGACCTTTGGTATGACCCAATATAGCCGTTCTTATGTTCTTAATGGTTACTAAGAAATAAGACATTAACAAATAGGAATATGATCAGGGCACTCTAATAGCTAAAGCCCTAAAGCTGAAAAGATCAGATTAAGTCAAATAGGCTGGATCAGTGGTTAAAACCTGCTCTTGACTTGGGCATTACAGTGGGAGAGGGTCATCAAAAAAGGGGCCAAATTGTTTTTGAAACTCGTGGGGGGCAGGAATAGCAGTTTCAGGTCCCATCGTGAAGATCTGGGATCAATATCCTCATATAGCTGATAAAATGATTCAAACCTCTCCCTAGCTCCAACCAGGATCCTTTGGATGGATAGAGGAGATCGATTCTGCTAATATAACATTTATTTCCTGTATTGCACATTCAGTATGGAGCACTTTGTAAAGTAAGTAATAGCAATAGCATAGCGGTCATAGATCACTTCAAATATCTCATGACACCCAGGGATAGATCCATGATTCAGAAACTCAACAGATGTCGTGACTCAGGGTGTTGGTGATGCACGCGGCAGCTCGTCTGAATGTACAAACACTGACGGGTACATTTGCAGTTCATCATGTGCATAAGTTAGGCATACAATTCCTATTTAATAGAAGTTGCATATCTAATTCCCCATGCATTACACAGAAAATATCTATATCTATCAGTACCAAGTAGCACTGTTATAGACAAATGTCCACCAGGATTGCCAATATTATTTACTTAGTAAATCAAGAGCAGAAAGTTATTAAATAACAGATCAGGAATGTAATGCATTTTTCTGAAGTGTTTAAAAATTAATTGAATCATTTAAAGTTTCAGAAATAATAATTTTAAAAACAAGTTTGCCTGTTTTTTAGTGCTTATGTAAATAGATTCACTAGCTATTAGCCAGGATGGGCAAGGATGGTGTCCCTAGCCTCTGTTTGCCAGGGGTACATGGCTTTGGCCACTGTTGGAAGGCAGGATACTGGGCTAGATGGACCTTTGGTCTGACCCAGTATGGCAGCACTTATGTTCTTATTCACATTCTTGAACTGCCCACAAACTAATTCCTAGTGAGATTTTTTTTTTCCTCAGATACAATTCCCAAAGTTTAATATGAAACTGCCTGCTAGTAATGTTTTACACGACCATTTCTTTTTATTCACAACTAATAATAGAGATTATACTATGCAAGCTGATAATATAGTTAATGGATGGAATTTTCACAAGTGACTAGTGACTTTGGGTGCCTCAGTTTTTTAAAGTTCCTGGCTTGATATACCTTACAGGAGATTGGTTTTCGGAAGGTGCTGCACGCTGGAAAAAAAAAAGTCCCTTTAGGATGTCTCAAGCTGGGCACTCAAAATCACTAGTCAATTTTGAAAATGTAGACCACAAGAGTTTAACAATATGTGTACTGTGAACCGAGACTGAAAAGGATACCCAGAAAATAGGGGAACATTGAGATGTATACATTTTTACAGTGATTCTTTGAGTAATAGTGACCACTACTAAAAGGCCTTTTAATATCTTCAGTGTCAAACATGTATAAAGGTTTGTTGCTGTGTTTTCACTAGTGTAGTTGGACCATGTCCTAAGAGAATTAGTAACAGCCATTCTGCAGTATGCTGATGTTGGCTAATGAGACTTGGAGTTAATAACAGACTGTGCTGGCTTGTTTTGTTAGCACCTGGTACGGATCATGGTTGCGTTGGCCCAGATACTTAAAGGTATTTAGGCAGTGCAATACCCAACTAATTTAGGTTCCTACATCAGTTAGACTGAGTGCAGCAATGCCTAAATACCTTAATCTTATTACCTTATATTTAAGGTATAATCTTAATACCTTAAATAAAAAATCTGGGGCTTTGTGTTTTACCTGCGCAAATGCCTGTCTGATGGTTAAATCAGTTTAAATGGTTTAAATCAAATCTGAAAATCCTAAAACTGACAGATAAGCTTAATTTTTAGACTTGCAGTGGTAATATCCTCAGCATCCAAGAGGAAATGATCTCATACAAAAGCAGATACCTAAGCAGTAAAGTTCCTAGGAATAAAAGTCACCACAGCATTTACTCTGGTGATGAAGGCTGACTATCTTACTCGGAAGAGAAATCTGTCACTGTGATAATAGCACTAATTCTGGCAAGTGGGGCAGAAGGAGTAGTGGCAGATTCCGTGCAGGAGCAACTGGGTAAGTACTGATGTCAAAAGCAATTCTAAGAGCTGTGAGTAAACATTTTTGTTAATTCCTTTCAAAATGGGATTTAATAGAGAAGGTTCAAAAGGCTTGAGCTTTACCAATCAACTTGATCTGGCTTGCTCAGGTGGCTGTATTGCGTGCAGCTGTTACTCTCCATTACTATTTTCATCAACAATATTACATCATTATTGATTCTGTTTGCCTATTTGTTATTGTAATGGTCACTTAAAATCCCAAAGAGCCCTGGTTAAGATGTGTGACTCCTTCAGCTCTGAAACTGGCTGTGGGTGTGCTGCTTTTTTTTTTTTTTTTTTTTTTTTTTTTTAAAGTAAAAATACTAATGGGCTACAGAGAATACAAGTCCAACTACATTCTTTACTGAAGTGGTTTTATAACTTTAATATAAACTATAAAAGTAGATAATAATGGGCCACAGAGGGTAGATGTTGCATGTGGGTGTGGTACAACGTGCATGTTAAGAAATACAGTGCTTCCTATTTACCTCCCAAAGGACCCTGCTTTCAGCACAGTGAGTTTTCTCCAAGGTATGATTTACTCTGCCACTAAATTGAAAACAGAAGAGTTGTCTTTTTAAGCCTGGATTCAGAGATACAGGCTGGTTTTAGAAAGGGCTGCTGTTCTTAGACCGTAACTCTACCAATCAGGGCCGGATTAAGACCTTTAGAGGCCCTAAGCACTGAAAAGATTACGGTGCCCCCCATATGTAAATTCAAAATAACAATACTATACTGTAAAATAAAATTTTATTTTTCGAAATGACACAAAACTTACATGTATGCTGAAATTAAAATAGCTTCTTTCTAGATTTTTCTGATTGCAAAATTCTGGATAAATTCATTGAAGCTGACTCGACGAAGCATGTCCGCTTCCATACGCAATAGGGAAAGTGAATCCAGTCTGTCCTGACACATTGTTGTTCTCTGAGGGTTTTTTATTCTTTTCAGCTGAGAAAGAGCATTCTGTGGAGCAGTTAGTAATCATCAATGTTAGAAAAATACATAGTGCGATCTCTACATTTGGAAATACACTTTATATTCCATCTTTCAATATTGTGTCATGAAGATCAATGTGATTGAATTTCAATTTTCCTGTTTCATTAAACTTTGCACGCATATAACAGTGGAAGTGCCGTACTTCTCCACAGAGATTCATGTTCAAGTCAACAGGGTATGAGTCAACTAGCTTTTGGGAATCTTGCAAATATTGTTCGTCAGATAAGTCCATATAATTTAGAAAAGGAAAATCTACTTAATAATACTTTGTACACTTCACCTCTCCTCTTCATATGAGCTTCAAGTGTATCAATTATAGAGTAGAAAGTAGATATGTGAAATTTGTCTCTAGGATTCATTGCTGTTTCTGTTGCACTGCTATCATTTGCTTGTTTTTTCCTGATTTGCTTGCAGGACTGGGCTTCTTTGTAGTTAGTATCAGGCAAGATATCTTTTGATATGTCTTCAAATCTTTCAAAATCATTCTTCAAAGTGTGTAAGTGGTCTGCTAATGATTGGCAGAGGTCTGCACATGTTTTCAAATCGAATTCTTTTTCTTGGAGAGCTTGACTTTGTGGTAAAAATGTTGTAAAATTTCATTCCACATGGTCAACATGAATGCAAACTCTAGTTCTTGCATCTTGTTTGCAATGTTTTCTGCCTCTCATATAGTTTCTCCCTTTTGTGATTTGGTCTTCTGCTATACTTTCTAATGCATCCACAATCTTTGAGTAGGACTCCAGAATTGCACTTGTTGCAACTGCATGTGCCTCCCAGCGAGTATTAGAGATTTGAACACACAACCATTGCCCAAATATGTTTTAAGAACTGCCCATCGGTGTGTTGAGGCAGAGAAAAATGTATAAAGTAACTGGACTGTTGAGGAAAAAACTTACTGCCAACGGACAACAACAGCCAACAAGATTAAGAGAGTGTGCAGCACATGGTATGAATATGGCATATTTATTCTGTTCTAAAAGCTTCTTCTGCATTCCCTGATAACACCCTGACATGTTGGCAGCATTGTCATAAGATTGACCTCTGCACTTTGAGAAATCTATTTTGCAAACTTGGCACAGATAATGCATTACTTGATTTGTCATTTCTTCACCAGTGTGGCTTTTCAAATTGAGGAAAACCAGTTGAACGATTTATAACATTCCATTTGTGGGAGACACATATCTTAGTACGATACTCAATTGATCAATATGTGAAAGATCTGGTGTAGAGTCGACAGATAAACTGAAGTACCCAGCAGTACTTATTTCATCCACAATAGCTGAATGAACTTTGTCACTCATTAGATCAATTAGTTCATCACATATTGTCTTGGTTAAGTATGATGGGTTACCTTTGCCAGCATTCCCATATTTTGAGATATGGCCTGCTAAAAATGGGTCAAACTGAGCCACAAGCTCCAACAATCTCAAGAAATTTCCATTCTGCAATGATCCAGATGTGTCATTTGATCCCCGGAAAGCTAACCATGTTCAGCTAATGTTTGAATAACAGCTATAACACTCTGCAAGACATGTTGCCAATATTCATGCTCCCCTTTAGTTTGTTCTTCCAATTTTTGTGTCAATCTAAAGCCCTGTCTTCAATTTTAAATATGTCAACATCGAATCTCTGTGAGTAGTTCTATTTTCATGTTGTTCAATTAAAACAGTATTCCACCAGTCACTAAATCCATCTGCAGCAAACAGGGATGTTGAAGGTTTATATGCCAAAAGTTTGCAAACAAAACAGTACGCAGACCCTGTTGATGGTGAATACAGTAGCCATTCTCGAGTGTATTTCTCACCATTCACTTTCATGCCGAAAAATATTTTTTGTGGACAATATCTTGTTTGTTTGCCATTGGTAAAAGTCCGACATGATTTCTCAAATGGCCCAGTGTGGTGTTGACAGTCATTTGGTCCACGATCTATCCAGTAAGCTACATCATCGGTACTGAAATCAAACCACATACCAGGATCTTTTCTCCTATTATTTACAGCAAGAGCAGGTTCAGTCTCTGACACATCCACACCTTCTAGAACAATGTCTGTTTCATCACCCGAAGTAGGATGATGGGTTACAGTCTCTGACACAGCCACATGTTCTGGAATGGTGTTTGTTTCATCAATAGAAGAAGGGCCCGTCTCTGAAACACATACAGGTTTTGGAATGATGTTTGTGCTACTCAGAGAAGATGTTGCTTCTGATGGATTCACTTTGAAAAATGTCAGCTTTGGAAGATTTTGGAAAATTTCACTAGTTTTTTTTTGTTTTGTTTTCTTCTGCCAGTTTGTTTCTGTGCTCCACTCAGTTGGTTACATTTCATCCTGCACCTTATCTCAGTTATCTGAACTTAACCCCCTCCCCAAAAAACAAATTACACAATGTACACTCTGTGTGTGTGTGTGTGTGTGTGTGTGTGTGTGTGTGTGTAAATAAAAGAAAGGGTAGAAAAACCGAATCAAGTACATATAACTCAGAAGAATATATCCATAATAAAACATAAATGTATTGCAATACATGACAGGATCTGATTTCCTCGCATTATTTCGATCTATGTTAGTAGGATGCCTCCCATGGTTTAGGTGGGGATAAGTAATAAAAAGAACAGAAAAATGGGGGAAGAGTGTGGAGTGGAGTGTAAGGAAGCCTAACAAAGTTCTGATTTTTCCATGATGACTACTTCTATTTTTTTTATTTTTTTGAAATATCAAATTTTGTGTGTGTGTGTGTGTGTGTGTGTGTGTGTGTGTGTGCGCGCGCGTCTCCTGCTTTGCTGGTGCCCTCAGCATATGCTTAGTCTGCATATTAGGTAATCCAGCCCTGCTCCCAATGCCCCTTTCTATGAAATACCATGGAATGTGATCAACTTGCAGGATGACTGTCTCTCCTTATTTTTGGGGGGGGGGGTCAAGGGAATTATGAAACTTGGACTCAGGTTGTGTGTCAGGTAGCAAATTAGATGCTCTTGCAATACGTTGTATCTCCCTCAGACTCCCTTAGATCTATTATCACCCCTCCATTGGAGTGTGAAGTGGTCAAAGTGTTTGTGTAACTTAAAAGGTGAGGAGTCAGACTATGGGTAAGAGGTGTATGTTAATTCTGGGTTGTGGGTATTGTGGAAGTGCTGAGTCTGCTGGTGTTTCTGCTTTATATGGACTGAACTGAGCAGTGCCAATTTTGGCTTTTGAGTTCTTGTAGAACTGTCATAAACAGGTTTGCTCTTTACTTTGCTGTACCTCCAGGATCCTTTGACATAAGCACAAAGATAATGCAAAAGTAACATGACATTGTATTAACTATACATTATCTACTAACTGCTTCTGACCATTGTAGCAACTTATTCCAGAATTTGCTATCCTACCCTGACCCCTGGTAAGAAATATATTTTCCATTATTTTATATATTTATTTTAAAATGAAGCAGAGTATCCTAATGACAAACTCTAGAAATACTTAGCTGTAAAGAGCAAGCAGATATTCTGAAGGCAACATTAGCAAAGCACTCAGATGGTATTAAGGTATTATGGTATTAAGATTGTGGATAGTGTATCTTGTACACAAAAACGTTATGTGCTGGAAAGCAAAATGTGATACAACATAACATAGCTGGAGGTCGAGAGCTAAATCAACAAAGACGTGTTTATTACTGCTGGATAACATAATGCATCAATAAATAATTCAGGCTCAATAAAAATATCAAGGTATCTCCATATGGGCTTCCCACCATATCTTCATATCAAAGCAATATAATCGGAACAGTTTTATTATAAAACCTATTAAAAAGATAATTTTTCAACCCAACTTTTAAAAGCACTGTGACCTGATCCTGTTCTTATTTACATGAGTTTAACTCCCTTTAAACTCAAAGTGTAACTGAGAATTTGGTCATAGAAGAAAAATGCAGACCTTCAAAGCAGGTACCTGATTGACATTGAAGTAGTTGCTTAAATATACATCCAACCAGGTTTTTGATTGTTAGACTAGAGAATAGTAGACCATCTTTCTTTGTGGAAAGGAATCCTAGATGTAAAGGATAAGAAGGTTTAGTAGCTAAGATAGAAGACTATAAAAATTCAGCCAATATATTGTACATCTAGTCTGGATAATTTAGATGGGGCCAGCTTTCAAGGCACTTAAATTTTAGAAAGGAAGCCATTGATAAACATGGAGCCAATAAAGAATAGTAGCAATCTAAGCTGTAAAACTAGTGCTTGTGAAATGTTTAACTGAATCATTTGCAGTCTGGTGAGGAGAACCCAAAGCTGAAAGAGCAGCAGCAGGAGGAGGAAAACAATATTAAAGATATATTAATAAAGGCTGCTTCTAAGAATGGCATAAATTAGTTTATATCTCAGCCACTAAAGAGAACTATCCAAGATCATTAAACATTTCTTTTTATTCAGCTTTACTGGAATATAATTCGATATGGAAATTTCCCATACCGTCTTTTGGCATGTTGTGGGAAAACACAGAACTGATTTTATTCTTGAGTGTTTAATATTCCAGTAACAGGGAGGAAGGATTGTCTTATGTTTGAGGTACTATTCAGATTTTCACCATGTATCTATGAAACATAAACAAAGTACGCATTCGAGAGGCTTAATTAATAAAGAATTAAAGAAGGGTAACATAATGCCGATCAACATGACTCTATGGAAGATAGCTCCTGTTGAATTAACTGGATATATTCTGAGATTACAAGTTTGGTTGATAAAGGTAACTGTGTGATGTAATAGACTTCTGTAAGACATTTGAATGTGGATCCCTGCCAGAATTCCTGGCCCCTCTCTCTTCTCTCCTGCTGGACTGAAGAGAAGCTTAGCTCAGCAGAGAACCAGGGCAATAAATCACAAGGCTTTCTTCAAAAGAGTTCAGTATTTGCCAGCCTATGTTATCTCATGTTTATTTGACAAACGTACAAGAATATTGCTACCGTAGCTATAATTGTATATTTAAGAGAGATTTTTAAAAGTCTTATGCATTTCTCATGAGACTTGCATTTGAATGGAGAAGGAGATTAATCTAATCTAATACTGGCGGAGGGTTGTGTGTGTTTGTGTGTATTTAATCCAAGAATGTTCCCAGAGTATAGACCCATATGTTTGTACATCACATATGTCATATTTAGTAGACATAGCAGTAGCTGTATTTTCATATTCATATATCTCTAAATACAGATCTAAGGAAATGAAATAGCAGAATAAAATATGCATTTCTCATTCTTTTCAGAGCCAAGTTCATTCATGAATTAAGTGACAGTAAGTCTCTTAAAGTCAATATAGTTAGTTAGATCTGAATTTGATGTACAACTTACAGAACACTGCCAAAACTTCACTTATACATTGTTTCATTTTCTCCTAGTGGGTAGGGTTTCTTCTGTAGTTGACCACATAAGAGGATCTGTCCAACTATTTTTATAGTATATTGAAAATAAAACAAAATTTGACATCAACCCCTATATCAATAAACAAAGCTAGAAGAATTTTCACTAGTAAGACTTTAAAAGTTTGTGTTTAGCAATATATATTACTGGAAATTTTATTTCGAACTATGCCCCTTAAACATTTGGGACACACACTACTTCAGAGAAGTGATTGAAAAGGCTTGCTGGAGGGTGTACCATACAGCTAAAATCTTCCAGTTGTCTTTTCACACAGAAAATACTACTGAAAATACAGATCAGGCAGTAGCCTGAAAAAAGTGGCATAGAATAATAGTAACAAAACTTAATTTCCTTTCTGTCAATCCTCACCCAAATATACGTAAACTCAGAAGAGAGGAAATGAATCAGTTATTCCTAACTGAGTACAGAAAGGATGCTGTAATTTTGGTGGTTGTTACCTTAGCCAGTATATGAAAATATTTATCTGAAAAGCGTACATTGACCCTGACTAAGCTATCTAAACAGTAAGAAGCCTTTTGAGGAGACTTTACAGAAACAATCTATAGGTACAAATTTTATTTTAATAAACAGTTACCAAGGGAATGCAATATATATGGATCCATTTTTCTATCACTTTCATAAACACATTTAACTGAGAAGGTTAATCAGCTAAGATGAAGGGATGGGACAGTTTCATAACTATTTAAAATTACAAAGAAGTAAATGCAGTACATCACCAGAAGTTATCTATGTTTGTTAAGCCCCATTTATTTCCCAAAGGATTATTTCTAATAGATAGAGCTGGTCAGAAAATTTTAATAGTATAGTTTTGTCAGAAAATGCCAGTTTGACAAAACTGAAATTTTCCATGAAATCATATCGCTTTTGATAACACGTTCCAGATTTTTGTAATCTTCCATTTTGGAAAACATCATTTCAAAAAAATATTTGTTTGGAAGTATATTTTTCTCATTTGTACATATTATTTTTACATTATTTCATGTCAATAACACAAGTGCAAAACATAACATGTCCGCATTATGTCATATTGACACAATTAGAATGTCACTTTTATTTTGCTTAAAAAAATGAAATCTAAGGGAAGCTGTTACTTATTTTCTAGCTTCAAGTGTCTTCTGTTTGTGTTGTAATGATGAAGTGTCAAATTGTATCTATTTATCTTTCATTACAACACAAACAGGAGATACTTGGATGAGAAAGTAAGATAAAATGTTTCGATATGTAATATGTAACAGCTCACTTTAATGTTTTTTTTAAATTAAAATATTTCAACTAAACTATAGATGACATGACTTGAGATATATATGACACGACATGTCATATGACACAACATCATATTGCATTACTGATAGCTCCATGAAATACTGTAAAAATAAAATTGAGGAAAAAAACACAAACTTTTTCTGAAATGTTAGCTGCTAATATATACAATTTCTATGTGCTTGAGCTGAGGAATGAGGCAACCCTATGCCATCCTTCCCCACACCCCCATAGCAAAATAGCAGTGCCATATGAGAAGTCTTTATAAAAAGTCCAGTTTTGAAGGAAGACAAATTTCCATATGCATAACAGTAACCTAGTAGAGCATAAAGACCATTTATGCTGGACAATAAAGATTTTATTGCTTCGCTGGTGATTTCTCCTCTTTGTTAGTAGAAACACTACCACTTAATTTTTTCCTCTAAAACTTAAAAATGTCCTCAATTATATCACTGCTCAAGCGCCAACTGCTGCACTTGACATCCCATAAATCTTATTCTAAATTGTTTGTGGCAGAATTGTACAGGGATCGATGGATTCATTTACACTGATTCCCCATTCTCTTACTGAAAACGTGTCTGCACATGCAAAGGACGAGATTATCAAATTTACTTCACAGCCTTTTAGCCATCTTGGTAACCGTGGTGTACCTGGGATGCAGGGGAAAACAAAGAAAGAATTAAATCAGGAGCTCTGCTTCAACCCGCCACTCCCAGCACTGCTTAATCTCTAACATGATTGGAGTGACATGTTGGTTTGTCCCTTAACCCCCACCTCTCCCATCCATTAACAATAACTGTTCCCTCTTGGAAGGGACTTTCACAGATGTCTCTAATTATGAAATGGTAAACAAGCCATACATTCTATTGCAGAATATCTGTGATTAGTGGCTCCTGCTACTGTCCCTGCTGCATTGCTTCCTTTTAGTTACAAGATAACCGTAGGGGGAGAGTGTTTGGGATTATCACCCACCAAATCAAGAGCAGGCCTAAGCATGAACATAACTCCTATTAACATTATGTACAGTAACTTTCTCACTATTGAGTTTGGGCCCAATTTACGTTGTTAACAAAGAAAGGTCCATAACCTTGACTAGAGGGGAGCTGCTTTTATGCACAGGATCAGATTACAGGACTGGAATTTTAGATTATAAAGCTTTCAGGTTGTGGGGCCATCTCTTCCTAAGTGTTTGTATAGCACCACAACAAGATCCTGATCCAGGCCTCTGGGCACTACTGTAGCAGCATGAAGAATAATAACAAATAACTAGGGCTGTCAAGCGATTAAAAAAAATTAATCACAATTAATCACACTGTTAAACAACAATAGAATACCATTTATTTTAAATATTTTGGATGCTTACTACATTTTCAAATATATTAATTTCAATTACAACACATAATACAAAGTGCTCACTTTATATTTTTGATTACAAATATTTGCATCGTAAAGAACAAAAAATGTTTTTTTCAATTCACCTCATACAAGTACTGTAGTGCAATCTCTTTATCATGAAAAATGAATTTACAAATGTAGATTTATGTACAAAAAAAACTGCATTCAAAAATATAACAATGTAAAACTCAGTCCCACTTCTTGGTCCGCCAATCACGCAGACAAACAAGGTTGGTTACACTTTGCAGGAGATAATTCTGCCTGCTTCTTGCTTACAATGTCACCTGAAAGTGAGAACAAGCATTCACATGGCACTGGTGTAGCTGGTGTTGCAAGATATTTATGTGCCAGATGCACTAAAGATTCATATGTCCCTTCATGCTTCAACCACCATTCCAGAGGACATACTTCCACGCTGATGATGGGTTCTGCTTGATAAAGAGCCAAAGCAATGCAGACTGATGCATGTTCATTTTCATCATCTGAGTCAGATGCCACCAGAATAAGGTTGATTTTCTTTTTTGGTGGTTTGGGTTCTGTAGTTTCTACATCAGTGTTTTGCTCTTAAGACTTTTCTAAAAGCATGCTCCACACCTCATCCCTCTCAGATTTTGGATGGCACTTCAGATTCTTAAGCCTTGGGTCGAGTGCTGCAGCTATTTTTAGCAATCTCACATTGGTATCTTCTTTGCATTTTGTGAAATCTGCTATGAAAGTGTTCTTAAAATGAACACGTGCTGGGCCATTATCTGAGATTGCTATAACATGAAATATATGCAAAATGTGGGTAAAACAGAGCAGAAGACATACAATTCTCCCCTCAAGAAGTACAATCACAAATTTAATTGATGCATTATTTTTTTAACAAGTTTCATCAGCATGGAAGCATGTCCTCTGGAATGGTGGCTGAAGCATGAAGGGGCATATGAATGTTTAGCATATCCGGCATGTAAATACTTTGCAACATCAGCTACAAAAGTGCCATTGTGAACCGCTGTTCTCACTTTCAGGTGCCATTGTAAATAAGAAGCAGGCAGCAGTATCTCCCGTCAATGTAAACAAACTTGTTTGTCTTAGTGATTGGCAGAATAAGAAGTAGGACTGGGTGGCCTTGTAGGCTCTAAAGTTTTATACTGTTTTGTTTTTGAGTGCAGTTATGTAACCAAAAAAAAAAATCTGAATTTATGTTACACTTTCACGATAAAGAGATTGCACTTCACACTTTTATGAGGTGAATTGAGAAATACTATTTCTTTTGTTTGTCATTTTTACAGTGCAAATATTTGTAATACAAATAATATAAAGTGAGCACTGTGCAATTTGTATTCTGTGTTGTAATTGAAATCAATATTGAAAATGCAGGAAAACATCCAAAATATTTAATAAATTTCAATTCATATTCTATTCTAAGTGCAATTAATCACGATTAATTTTTTAAATTGTGATTAATTTTTTGAGTTAATTACGTGAGTTAACTGCAATTAATTGTCAACCCTATAAATAATATTTAAAACGGGAGGTAAAATGTTTAAACCAATGGAGCAACCAGGCAGATTAACATCAGACAGGTGCTTTAAACCCAAGAGCTTCAGCAGGACATAATTCATTCCTAGGTGTGTTTTAACTACTGTATATGCATGATTGCTCTGTCACAATAGTCTGCTGAGGAAAGGATTGCTTTTATAGGTTTATATTTTATATCTTCAGGGATAATTTTATTTTGTGAGTCAGAGGAAGAACAGATCAAAGTCTGAAGAATGTCAGCACTGTTCTTTATATGTATCACACTGAAGTATCGTTAAAAGAATATTTTAAACATTGTCTAACTGTATAGGGACCAGATACTGACCCCACACTCCTTTCTGCTAGCATAGAAGGCTATAAAATTAGCGGAACCACTACTCCTCTCCTGCCTGGGGAGGAGAGGCCACAAGCAGGTCTGTGCCAGTTGACTTGGGTTTGCATGGCTTGAGCTGTGGGGCCATTTAATTGCAGTGTAAACTTCCAAGCTTGGGCTGCAGCCTGAGCTTGGGGATCCTCCCACCTCGCAGGGTCCTAGAGCCTGGGTGCCAGCCTGGGCCCGGAAGTCTACATTGCAATTAAACAGCTCCACAGCCTGAGCCCTGTGAGCCCAAGCCAGCTGGCATGGACCAGTTGTGGGTGTCTAATCTAATCCTCAGTATGTATCAAATCAGCCTTTTGCTAGCAAAGACTAATCATGTGTCTCACAAACCCTGGCTGGAAATTGCTATAGAACAATCAAAAAGGCATTGATGTTGCCTGACTCTGCCCTGGTAGAACAATAGGCATGCTGAAGACAGTGACCAACCTAAAGGAAGCTGATTCTCTCAGATTCTCTGCATGGGGTGGGGTTGCAGCAGTGGAAAAGAGGAACAAGAAAGAGGTTTTCTTAGGAGCTGTTATTAAAAAGGAATATGTTTTCTGATTGGAGGAACCTTTTGGCTGCTGGACCTGAACAAGCTAAGGGGAGGGAGAAGAAACTAGAAGCAGGTAAAATTAGGCAGGAGTCTAGAGGTGAAGGAAGAGAGGAGGTTCCTGGGACTCTGAAAACACACTGACAAACTCTCATGGGGATTTTGGAGGGGTGAGAAAACTGAGGCAGTGATATGCCTGTAGGTTTTGTTGTTTTTCCGTAGACTTGTCTTAAGGTAAAATGAGCATGAGTTTAGAAATGCCCTTGCAGAGTCTGTGTTACTTGCTTACATTGCCACACAGTCCCTGAGGCCCAAAGCAGAGGGTCCACAATTTTGATGCGACTCTCAACGCAGGCAGCAGCTACTGATAAGGCTTGAGAAAGCCAGCACCAGCTTCAAGGCCTAGGCAATTGGACTAAAGGTCCTCATGGCCAAGAAAGATATCAGATGTGGGGCCTGCACCTGTGTGTCTAGGGTCCCAAACCCAGAGAGAGATAATACCTAAATGCCACCTAACCCCTCGCCCCTCTGCATACACAAGAAGAGATCCAGATGTGGATCCTCTGAGGTGATCTACTATTATAGTGCTCTGTGAAGCACCCCCACACCAGGCCTGAAGGGGTTAAGATGGCACTGAAGAGGCCAATTAACCTTCATAGTTGCACCTGAATGGAGGCCCAGGGATTTATAAATTCTAACTGCTGATGAAGCCCAGCTGGAGGAGAAACTGGGTAAGGAATATAAAGAAAGGAAATCTTGTAATAGCCAGGGGCTAAAGAAAGTGTGTGTGTGTGTCTGTGTGTGTGTGTGTGTGTGTGTGTGTGTGAGAGAGAGAGAGAGAGAGAGAGAGAGAGAGAGAGAGAGAGAGTGCACATGCACACACACTCAGTCATTCTTTCTCTGGGAGTTGAGAGGGTGGAAGGGGCCACCGTATGGAGAGCCAAGCCCTGAAAGAAGGATCAACCCTATAGAGTTGTGAAGGCAGGACAACAGAACAAGGAGAGGGACTGAGTAGGACTTGGTTGTTGGTTATAGTCTCCCTGGCCCGGATCCCAGCATAGAGGGAGGGCCTGGATTCCCCTACCAGCCACTGGGAAGTGGTGAAGAACTGCTGGGGGTGCCATCCAGACAGCTGGTCTGGTGACAGTTTGATACCCCAGAATAGGGGACCATGTATTGACCTAGCTGGAGGACTGAGTCATACTGAGGGACTGCTACAGTGATGGAGTGAGCATTGGCAATCAGTGCCATATGGTAAAAAAGCAGATATGCCATGTCTAGTCAGGAGGAAGAAAAGGAGTACTTGTGGCACCTTAGAGACTAACAAATTTATTTGAGCATAAGCTTTCATGAGCTACAGCTCACTTTGGCAAGTGAGGTCCATTACATGCTCATGAGAGTTTTATATGAGTCAAACTGATGAGGTAGGGTAGTCCAGTGGTTGGGATGGTCGTCTAGGCCTCAAGGGACCTGGGTTCAATTTCCTGTTGTACCACAGACTTCCCGGGTGACCTTGGATAAGTCACTTAGAGTACATCTACACTGCAGCTGGGAGCGTGCTTCCTAACTTGGGCAGACAGACGTGCTAGGGAAGTCCTATCCTCACCATTTTACAGATGGGTAACTGAGGCTCACAGAGACTAAGGCTCTAAGGTGCCACAAGTACTCCTTTTCTTTTTGCGAATACAGACTAACACGGCTGCTACTCTGAAACAGAGACTAAGGGTATGGCTACCCTGAAGTTGGAATTGTGCTTCCCAGCTTGGGCAGACAGACATATTCTAGCTTGAGTTAGCATGCTAAACATAGCAGTGTAGCTGGCGTATATTGAGTTAGTCACCTAAGTACATATGCAGGGGGTCCTGGCAGGTTGTACTCAGGTGGCTAGTCTGAGCTGCCACCTGAGCTACGCTGCTATTTTTAGCATACTAGCTCAAGAAGACTTAGTGTGTGTCTACGTGAGTTGGGAAACAGGTTTCCAGCTTCATTCTGTGTGCCTTAGTTGCCCACCTGTAAAATGGACTTCCCTACCTCATATGGTATAGTGGAACAAATACATTAAAAATGGAGGTGTTTGGGTACTATGGTATGACATGGTAACATCATTGGACTTATTCTCAATTTACACTGGTATAAGTGAAGAGAGACTCAAGTCTAGGGAGTATTTTTTTAGATCAACGAATGGAACTAATTCAGGATTTAAAGTTGTTTTACACGGTTTGCAATTTAAAATTGATGCACTCAGACATTTAATGGCCACTCAAGATCTTTACTCATATTTTATAGCTGTAACACTCTTTTAATTAAACAAAATGCCAACAATATATAGTAACTACAGTGCTCTGGTCTGTTACTCAACATTATCTGTGGAGAAGAATACATGGAGAATGCTGAGGGCCAAATGCCGCCTACGGAATCACTTATGTGGCTCTAGTTGAGGTCAGTGGGAGCCATGTATACAGCTCCAAGGGCAGAATTTAGCCATAAATTATTAGAGGTGTAACTGCTTGGCCTCATTTACATGTGTATGGAAGAATTATGGAGTTTGCCTTCAAAATCATTCCAGTTTTATCTTGGAACTGTGTTTAATGCTGTGTTTTTCATAAAGAAGGAATGGTAGAGGATACATGTGCTACATGGGACTGTAGAACATAAACCCCAGTCTCCTTTTCAGAATATTTGTAGAACTTTAGTGATTTCTCTTCTCCCCTTCCTGCTCTTTTCCCCTGAAATGACTCTCCTTCCTGCTCCAAACCTGATTTCATACCATTCATAATAATAAACTAACACTATCACACTACACATAGTAATGTTCTGAAATTAGTCTGAGGAACTGAGTGTAGGTTGCATAAGGCACCATTTGTTGCAAACCTAACTTTGCAAGTAGCATAAATTAGAGCCAGGGAAATATTATATAACACAGCATGAATGGTAACCTATATCTTTCATTTTCATTCACACCCACAATTTGAGATCCTTTCTCACAAGGACTGTTACGGGAGGTAATCTTTTGGGAGGGAAGTCATCAAAAACATGCCATCCCCCTGATGTTAAGTATAGCTGAAAATATCAAAATAGACACTCTCTCTGCAAAGCACTGCTCTTTCCATAGGCTTCCGCTGACTACAAGAAAATGACTAATGTAAGGCTCTGTTTTTCTCATATCATGTTAATATGCAACTGGGGTAAAATTTTCAAAAGGATCTAAATGACTCGGGAGCTTAACTTCCATTTTCTTCACTTTTTATTGATTTTTTTTTGTAAAGAAACAACACACAAAAAGGTAAATGACTGACAGTATGTCTTTTCAAATACTTAACTCCCATTTCCAAAAATGACATAAGCACCATTTACTTTTAATGAAACAAAGGCTCTTAGACCCAGACTCTCAAAGGTAGTTAGAGGCCTAAGTCCACCATTTAGGTGCTACTGACATTTTCAAAACTGCTGCTGAGTTGGCACCTAAATCCCCCGGGCTCCTAAGTTTCCACTGGGCAGCATTTGCAAGGTATTTAGACCCTGATGCCATCCCATAGCTCATGAGCAACTCCAAGCCGTAGCTCAAGCCAAAACGCCAGAGGCCCCAAAGCAGAGTTCTCAAACAATCCTGTAGCTTGCACAGCACACACCTAACACTTGGTACCTGTCTGACCCTGCAGCAGGAGAGCCAGATGTGCCAGAGTGCCTTTAAAACTCCAGCCTTAAGTGCGTAAGTTTCTTTTGAAAAGAACGTAGACACTTCTGAAAATGTTTCCCTTAACAATAATGTAGATATAAAGTTCCTTACAAGTTACGTGCTGGACAAATGTATTGGCTTATTCAGAACTATTTCTTTAATGCATATTTCAAAATTCCACCAAACATGCTCTCTTACATGGCACTGATTTCTGTGTTCTTGTGTGATGAGAATTCATGAATTATAGGAAATATTATGAGAAATTCAGAAAGGCTTGAGTTTGGGAAGCTAGGTCCCAAGATGTTGTATTTGTGCTACTATAGTGGTGCAAAGCAGATTTAAATCTGGCCTGAGTGGTTATAAGGACATAAGAACGGACATGCTAGGTCAGACCAATGATCCATCTAGATCAGTATCCTGTCTCCCACGGTGGATAGTACCAGAGCTTCTGGGGAGTGTATAGAACATGGCAACATGGAGAAAAAGACGGGTGGATTTCTGCTGGCTTTTGGCAGTCGGATATTTAGGGTTTCCTAAGCATGGGGTTACTTCCCTGAACATCTTGGCTAATAGCCACTGATGGCTATTGATGGTCAACTGGGGTTTCCCCTGTTACGGATTATGCCCGTTATATACCTTCCCCCTCACAGCCCTTGGGAGCTACTGCAGACAGCCACAATTTAGAGCATAATTTTGATTCCCCTGGTGATTGGGTAAATGCAACTGTGCCCGGACTTTCCCCTCACATCCTGGGAGAGAGACTGCTTAAGGGAATGGACACAAGCTGTCCCCTTGATTTTGTTATTGAGAGTTCATGTAAGAAAAACTTAGTCACCGTGTAAGATCACAGAGGGGGTCCTGTCCCCAGGAAGCTAATATGCTGTCTCAATGTTGCTTTAAGAGGAAATTAAAAAAGAAGTTGGAAAATATCAATAACTTAAAAGTGCCAGTTTCTCTGAATTACAGACAGCAGTAACTCAATAGTAGCAACAACAGTTTGACCAGTTATTTAAATTTTAATTTCAGCCGAGTTCTGTATGGAAGTGTGCAGGAAAATCAGATGGGAAGGGGAATGGAGGAGAAGAGGCTGTGTGAAGTGTCTGTACAAGGGGCTTCACCTATGCAGTCAGCACCGACTCTACTGCTCTCTTTACACAATAAAAAGTACTTTGTTGTACCCTTCAGCAGTTTGTTTTTTAATATTCTCTTCACCTTTTTTAAATCTTAGTTAGTGACTTTCCCTCCTGCCAGAAAAACAAATAAATGCTGTAGCTTCCACATTGCGTTTGAAATTCTGAGATCAAAAGAAGATGGCTTCAGGCTGAAACTGTATCGCTCATAAAGTGTATGAACTAGATTTCATGACCTGTCTCTGCCCACTGGGTACCCTTTAATATCCAGATGCTTTTGGTTCATGTCTATGCCTTATGCTGCTTCTAAGGGATTGTATTTGGAATTACCTTTTTAATACCAATCCAGATAGCTGATATTGTGGCTAATAACTGAACAATTAAGATGGTAACATGCCAAACTGCATGAATGAGTGTGGCATAAAACATCAGTCCGATATCTAACCTATCGCAACTGAGACAATTAGTTCACCACAGCCTTGATATGGGGACAGTGGACCTGTATGTCCCATTACACGGTGACAGACCTGGTAGCTTAGAAAAAGATATTCCTTTAGTATCTGATTTGGAATTAATGCATGAATGTGAAATGAAAGAGACCTCATGTTCTAATGTCTATATTTGAGATTTGGAAAACTAATGTTTCTGTTTCTGAGGGCGATGGGGTTACCAGCAGCAAGAAAATGAAAAGTATTGGAAACCACAGGTTATGAGATGTGATAATTCAAGGTATCAGTTCAGTTAGGATTCGCAGAGCCAGGGAAAGGCCCAATCCTGAAAATACTTATTCAGGTGAGTGGTTTCAGCAATTTTACTGGGATTATGCATGGGATAAAAGTTACTCAGATGAATAAGTGTTTGCAGGTTCAGACCTTCAGAGAACATGTGTTAATGATGCACTGTGGGAGTTTAATGGCATAACAGTTTAGAAATAATTGGATAAAATCTCTGGGTTTCATTCATATAATTAATGGTGTAAGTAAAACAATGGGGAAGTTTAATTAAAAACAAAGGAATATATATGTGCACAATGTGAATGTGCAGTATGCATATTTCCACTGAGTATGTCTACAAGGAGTATATGTATACACATATATTAACCACAGAATAGTAAAATTTATAATAATATTCTTGGGTTTTTTTAATTCCTCATAGGCAGACTCTTGCTCCAGCTGATCTCAATAGGAAGAGGATTGGATTCATTGTAATTTAAATATATATGATAACGGGGTACTCACTGTTCTGATCAGGTGCCCTTCCACCAGTATCTGACCAGTATGGTATATCTTTGTTTCCTCCCAATTTTTTTTAGAATTTTGCATGTCTCCTTTCTTTTACTGTATCCATATGATACATACAAATTTTCCCATTCACTTATCAAATTTGGAACTCTCATGCACAATTCTCAGATTATAAAGAGCCACAATGTCATTTTAGAAGGCCACAAATGCTTTTACCAGGCTACAGCAATGTTTTTCTATGGCATTCCACACCAATTGTTTTTAACCTGGCTGCTGTGTTTGACTGTAGATGGAACATGTAGTAAAGGTTGCTTAATCATTTCCATTCTAAAGGGCCTTTTTCAGTTACTTACAACTTTCTTGTGCTTTCAACTCTTGGGCTGAAATTTTCTAGATCTGGTCTTTGATCAGTTGTTTGGAAAGGTTGAACCAAATGGTTCACTCATTTTAAAGCAACGAAGGAATTAAATACAATTACTTGTTTGGTATTTAAAAATGGCAATATGAACAGGTCTCACGCCGCAGTGGTTTGGCATGAATATTTAAAATCTGGCAGGAAGAGCTGAAATTCAGCCCATTTTCAGTGTCCCCACCTGGGCCTACAAAAATTGAAGCACTCAAAATTACTAGTCTATTTTGAAAATTTCAGCCATGGTCCCTAGGTTGTGCCTTTTGGTGGTCTGGTGAAAACACATACTTTGCACATATTTTTGTTCTTTTACTAAATAAAAGATCTTATTTTTTTACCCATGATCTCTCAAAGTTTTATTAACACTGTACATATATGTGTGTGTTGTTTGAGTGGAATTATCTGTCTCTGAAGGTGTTGATTGAAACTAGGCAGGCAGCCATTATATATTCTTTCAACAGTTTTTTTTATATGGACACAGTTTTGTCCAGTTGGGAATATTAATAGCTCAGTTTGAAACCATTCTTTAATACATGTAGGTTCCCCTCTTTATGGAAAATGCTAGAGAATTGAAAAGAATTTGTAGAACAATAGAATTTTTTTTTAAATGTTCTCTATTACATTCTGTAGGTTCTAAAACCCTTTAAGTTTATATCTGTGGAACCCTATTGACTTCATCCCTATTTTCCATAAGGGTCAGTTAAACATATTACAAAAAATGTTTTGAAAAGGGCTTACAGGTGTCCAACTTTGTAAAGACAATTCTTGAAAAAAACTTGAAAAAGTGATTTTCAGTTCCCTCCCTGTAGATTTGTAGGAGTCATTTGAGGAAGCATTATGCCCCCTTGCTACACTGATTATATAAGGAAGATTTTTATTGCTAAGATAGTACCCAAACCTAGAGGAAAACTTTCATCACTGTAATTCTTAAACCTGCCCCAAAGTACAGAAACTGTTTAATAGTTATGGGATAATATTATTATATTTGCATAGAAATGCAAATGTATTAGGTTAACGTTAAGAATAAATATGTATATAATTTAAATGATTATATTTTTTCACACACGTTCATGACAAATATAAAATTGACAAAAAATAAAATCAGAAAATGATAGTCTTTTACACATTTTATTGATTACCACAGGCTGTATAAACCTAATTAAGACACTAGCTAGAACATCAGTGAATGTTCTTAGCAGTATTGACCCTAACATGTGTAGTTTTGGCAGATGTAAACATCCAAATAATATTCAGCTGCATTAATAAGCCTAAACCAATCCGACAACAGCTGTGACTCTGCTTGCTTACTCTTGAGGCAGAGAAAGCTTTTGTCAGAAATGTATTGGGTTAACTTTTTTGCTACTGCTACACAAATTTGACTTTGAAAACATTTGTCATCACCGCATTGAAATTCTTTCTGTAGCTATAGGAGCCTCATCTCTTACTAATGGAGTTTTATTACGCCTATCTTAAATACACTGTGGTTTGAGACAAGAATGTCTGCCTGCTCCTCCCCTTCCCCTTGCTGTTCAATATGCTTTTGGGAACCCTTGCATTAGCCATTAGATAAAAAGAAAAACTCTCTCTTTAAAAAACCCTTGCAAATCATTGCCTTGGAACACAACCCAGGTTCAGCTTTGTCAAAGGCAGGCTAAAATCTGAACCTCTTCAGGTTCATCCATTCCTACTCCATCACCTCCTAGTGAATCCTTTTCTGATAGCGCTGTGATTATATGTTAGCTTGTAAAGAGGTAGCGTGGGCCAGTGGCTAGAGCATGTAACTGTGACTAACCTGGGCTCTATTCCTGCCTCTATCCAGTGATCTGCTCTGTAGTCCTGGCTTGCCTTATTTCTTTATGTTGTAAGCTCTTTGGGGCGGAGACTCCCTTATGTGTCTGTGGAGTGCCTAACACAAATAGACCTTGATCTCGAATATAACCACTAGGTGCTACTCTAATAATATCTGGCTGATTTGTTTGTATTAATCTGTCTTAAGTCCATGGAAATGTTTTGTGCCAGGTACATTTCAGAAGTGGTCTACAACTGAAATATTTAAAAAAAAGTTGAATGTGACTTGACTGAAAAGAACAGGGAGCATTTTAAACCACTTAGCAGTTAAGCTACTCATGTTTACCTGCCAATGTCATTTTATAAGGGCTGTCACGCAGGGCATGAGCCAAGCCTGCAACCACTTTTGAGGCACCTTTCCCCATAGTAGCCTGGGCTCATTGCTTCTCTAGAAATAACTGTGTAATGACTTTCACCAGATTTAATGTAGATAAACAGTCACAAATCATCCAAATTGTTTTATCATGCAATTTTATTAGAAGAATCAGTTTACCAGCTAGACAGTTTCAATTTCTTCTCTCCACCACTGAAAAGCCGGGCTTCTCAGTGGCAAACGCAATGTGCTAATCTTCACTCTTTTACATTTCTCACCTTTCTTCTGACTTGGGCATTTGCACTTGTTTTGTTTTTTGTTTTTTCATTGTTGGCTCAGATGTCAAGGTCACTCACATATAACTAGGCCATTATCCAATATAACAGATACATCATTGTAACAATTGAATTATCTACAGATGCCTATAATTACTTCCTTTTCATTAGACAGATGACATATGGACTTGATCAATGTTGTTATATAGCGATGGTGCCAGCTAGCGTCACTCTAGTTAAAGCTCCTTCAATATTTTCATTTATAAATCCTTTTATCACTAGTTTATAATCCAGAGAGACAAGGTGGGTGAAGTAATACCTTTTATTGGACCAACTTCTTTTGGTGAGAAAGACAAGCTTTTGAGCCACACAGAGCTCTTCTTCTGTATAAGCTCGAAAGCTTGTCTGTCTCTCACCTACAGAAGTTGTTGGTCCAATAAAAGATACTACCTCACCCATCTCATCTGTCTAATATCCTGGGAGCAACATGGCTACACCACCACTGTATGCAAACATAGTTTATAATCTGGCAGCTTATAATAAAATAAAACACCCCTCTGAGACCCTACCCGCAGCAGCTTGTATACTGAACAATAACTTGTTTTACTCAATCACACTTGACTGAAATCAGCCTGCTCATTTTGAAGTTATGAAAGTAAGGTGAGAGCCTTTTGCCTGTGTTATACAGGAAGTCAGACTAGATTATCACTGTCACAGGCTCAGGTAAACTGCATAAGTATTGCAGCTGTGTGGTTAACTCCTATTGTGTTCAGTCAGGTCTCAGGTTTCCAGCTGTCACCTGTCTCTGAATAGGGAACCTTGTCCCACTCCCTTCTGACTGGACTTTTAAGGCTGCACTGCTTCCCACTTATGTTGTGATATCCCCAGCAAGCCAGCCTGCTTAACAACTAGGTCCTGTGCATTGCTTTCTCTTTGAGGGCTATGACCGGAGTGACTAACCATTAATCAAAACTGCTTTTTCTAAGCAAGCACATATATTCTTAAGGTAAAAGCATTACAGAGAAAAATGTATAAAAGTTAAATTTAAACCCACACTAAACTTACCAGGGAAACCCCCGTCACTCTTTTGGGGCCCTAGTAGGCCAAAGTCCTTCCAACCCTTCAGCAGGATTGGGTCTCCCTTGGGCAAAAGTTCATGTCCATTTGCTGGCTCAGAAAGAAGGCCCTGTGTCAATTTTAGATAAACATTTTATACAAAAGCCCTTTTTTGTTTCCTATTCTCTGGAAAAACTCAGCTTGAACCAGTATATGCAAGCTACCCCAGGGAGTGTTACCTCCCTGGAGTTGTTTACAGACTGAATTATTTGCCTTAATCACCCCCTACTGTTTTTAGTTCCTGGAGGAGCTATGGTAATCCTCCCCTGTGGAGTAGAACATAATACATAAAATTACGAATGGTTTAATACAACATCCCTGAAGATGCTGCATGGAATTGCAATATCTGTCAAATCATAATGATCCCTTCTAGCTTTAAGATCTTTAAGCCTATGAAAAGTATGGCCTTTTATAACTTGAACCATTTATTTGAAAACTTTTTTGCCTGGTATAAGAAAAAATAGAGGGCTCCTAGTAAATTAACCTGAGAAATTATTGCCTAAATTTGGATTGTTTCATTAGAGTCCCAGCACCTTTGTACTAATCCTTAGCTCAGAGTAATGTGGTGGAAGTGGGGGTGGGAGAGAAAATGATGTGGAAAGTTTGAAATGTCTGAATTCCTGTTTCTAGCTCCATTTTCTATCATAATCTAATTACCCCTCATTATGGAGCACCTGACCACCATAAAACCAGAGCACTTCCTATATATGAAGGGCTTACAGGAATCGAGCAATTTAGACAATTAGGGGGTGGAGGTGGGCTTCAGCTTCCCCTTAAATTTAAGGATTCTATCAATAAATAAAAGAAACACTTAGTTTGGAATAGAGGCTCATTTATCTCACTTTATTAAAAGTGGAGAGGTTTAGTTATGATTCAAAGCTACTCACTGAAACAATATTCAACAGCTATTTTTTTTTTTTACTCTAGTCCCACCCCTAAGTAACAAAAGGTGTCTATGCCCCTAAAGGATGCCAGGAGCATATGCAGGGGTTACAGGCTCCCGGCATGCTGCGCAGCAAAGTTCGCAGTAGCTCTGCAGCCTACCAGGCAAGTTGATTCTATGAGTAGGGGAAAATCTAAGCTAGTAGCTCTGCTGTTTCAGTCATATTCTTCCCTGTCTGCACCTGGGAGGGGGCAAGCTGCAGCCAAAGGATCTGTTGCCACCCTGAGCAGTTCTCTTCAAATCCTGAGGGGTAGAGGAGAATTCCATTCCCCCCTTGGGTCGCTTAGGATCTCTTCAGTGCACACTCCAGTTTCTTGGGCCTTCTTGGGATATTTGGCCCCAAAAGAACATGGGCACAATTCTAATCTGAGTCCCATAGGCTTCATTGCCACACATCTTCCCCACAAACACTTTGAACTTCTCACATGAAAGACGCTTTGAGAGTCCACCTTATTCTCATCATCATCATTCTATGTTGACAAAGTAAGTTTTTTCCTTAGCACATTGAGGTAATGGGGCTAAATTCCTGGGGATCAAGTTTAAATCTCTCTGATGGAGATTCACAGCTATACCATTTAATAAAAGGATGACCCTGATTTTTTGGCTGGTATTCTCTCTGCCAATGCAGCAGGTCCAAGGATGTGTGAGAGCTGCTGCTGAATGCAAACAGATACTCTACTATATACCGGTATTTAATTCTTGTTAATACTGCTGAATTTATCGTAATTAAGCCTTTTGAGGTTTCCAATCACTTTAAAGAATGAGAATTCACAAGATATATATAAATGAAACCCTAATAAATATTTCAGTTAAACTACAGGTTAAAATTCACATGGCACCAGAATGATGAAGATCATTCCTATAAAAGGCAGGCCTTAAATAAAGCAAGTCATAAACATGTATTTCTCCCTTCTGATAATCAAAGACAAATTATTGCATGTCTAGTAGTAAAAGATGTTTTTCATTTGTTTTTTTTGGATTACATTTTGATAAACAACATACTGTTTATTCCTCTGTGGTTTTGATTGTTTAGTCCCTGTTCTCCTTGGTGTGCCATGAATGGGGTGTACTGACATTTGATTAGACTGTGTCTTAAAGGCACAGCCATATTTTGAAGGAGAGAGAAGAAAGGGAATTTGTATGAGGGGAGATTGTTTAATAGGGTTATGCAGTGGGGTGAAGATGTGGGGAGGAGATACATTTTAGCTCTGCCTTAATACATTTCTAATTATATTTTTAATATAGAGAGTCAAGCCTAAGGTAACTGCTGTGAGAAATATGGACATAAACACATGAAAAATGACTGCATCTGATTCTGAAGAGACTGTTGCCTTTTTTATTTGTCTGTACAGTGCCTAGTACAAAGGGATCCTGATCCTTGATCGAAGTTTCTAGGTACTACCATAATAAAAATACATGATCATATGTTTTGAATGTCCCAACCCTTGAAGTGTTTTGGTTACTTGAGCTACCACTGAGCAACCATTGCAGTTCTGAAATACCATCATTTTACTCCTTTCAGAAATATTCCCTAATTCTACCTGGAGGCTACAGGGTAGTTCCATCTCTATTAGCTTTTTTCAGCTGGGTGTATACAGAGTGATGTGGATCTCAGACTGACAGTGAAGGGTTTATCTCATTTTCACAACTAGTCCAAATGACACAATAATTTCCAGTCTGAAAGGCATAATTGCTGTTAAATTTCATCTTTGATTCGTGCCAATGTCATTTTTAAATTATGTTGAGAGCAATTACTGATAGTCTCCTGAGATTCTGGAGTTTCGCTAATTAGAAGAGTAAAGAGTTGCCTTTTCAGTTCAGCAACTTCAGTGAAGTCTCAAAATATTTATTACACCACATTATATGCGTGCTATCTATATAAAAATACATTATACTACTCTAATGACCACTCTATCAGTGGCCCATTCGGAGACTACACTTCTTTTTTTGTCCTTAACAACTGATTCAAGTCAATAGATCTATTAACGGGGTAAGGTACTACTAAGCAGAAGTAAGGGTGGCAGAATCTGGTCCTAAATATCCTCTTCCCCTGTTTTCAATTTCATAAATCACCATGATAGCCTTTGACAGATAAAGTGGGAAGTTGAATGGCTAAGGGGCTATCAGTGAAGTCTCGTTATGACTCTGACCAAGTATGATAAAGGTTTATTTTGTACCCTTGCTGGACAGGAAATAAGAATTCTCTGCCTCAACCACGTCTCTAGCAGCAGCACAGCATGGATAATCCTGGTTGTTGCCAGGAGACAGTTCTGGGTGGCACTTGTAGGCCTCAGATTTCCCTGATCCCAGTCAGCCTGGTTTTAGGCCTGAATACAATACAGAAATTGGGCTGGATGTGTTAGTCATTCTCCCACCATCAGTGAACAAAGATCAAGTGCCCATGCTAATTTTGGGAGTAATGTCAGCTGCCTTTTATCAGGAATGGGGAGAGCAAAAGAGAATGAGCAGATGTGAGAGTGGATCAGCTCTCACCTAGGTGTTAGAGTCTGTAGCAGCAGCCTCATGTAGCTCGTGGAGGCAGGGGATCCTGGGCCCTCTCACTCCACTGGGTTCTGACCCTGGGGCCCTCTTGTAAGGAAGAGGATGTAAGGAAGGCATCTTCTACTTGCACTTGAGCTAACACATTCCTCTGGCTCTCTTCCTACTCCTCTGACCCTTCTTCGGGTGTGTCATGGCTTGTGGTTGTCCCATGCAATCCTACCCATGGGCCCTTGCAGGCTCGGGAGTCCAAGCTTCATGCAACAGTACTCCCCTTGGGATACCCTCCTGACATAGTCCTGCCATGATAAGGAGTGCAGGTATCTCTCCTCTATCCACCAACCCACTGTCCTGAAAATTCTTTTAAGCCTCTTCTCCAACTGGAACATGCCCATTAGGCCTGCTGGAGTGGAACTTCCTGGACCCAAAGTTGTGCCTGCACCCCTATCTCTCCAGTGTGAGGTTTATCTACCCCATCAGAGAGAGGCAGAGTCAGAGACTTGGAAGCCCTATCCTACCTGCACTTCCCTCATACTGCAGTACCAGAGGCAGCTGGGAATATGAGGAGCCCTGGAGCAACCCACCTATTGCACCTATCCAGCCGCACAGGAAATAGCCATGAGGAAGGAGAGCCCTGGGGTTCCTCCTTCCCTCCTTCCAGGCCAGTGACACTGAAGTAGAATTCCCTTGTGTAGCAGGCATCCTGTTATGTGTTTGCACCTCTAAGAAGAAGGGGGAAAGAGTTGTGGCTGGCTGGGAGCGGCTGGGGGGGGGTTGGTAGCCAGATGCTGTTTGTAACCTTATATTTCACACACCATCGCTTCCTAATCAAAGAAATGTGAATTAGCTCTTTAAGTAGCTGAGAGATTCATTGCCATTGGACTGAATGGTCCGTTAGTATTAGTCATAATCTAGTACCTTGGCATTCTACCAGTACAGTGTGTGTATGCATGTGAGTGAGAATGTATATCTATTTTATAGGCACTTTTACCCATAAAAATTTAATCTTGCCAGTGACTGTTATGTTACTGAAAAAATGAATGAGGCCATATTATTATTAACCAATAATTCCCAATTGAACACTGTTCAACTCTGGGTGTATAAGTTACTTGCTCAATGGGTTTTGTGAGTCAGGAATGAAGTGAGAAAGATAAACCACGTATTCCAATTGTTTTTTCTTCTTTTACCAACATAATATGCTGCCCTGTGTGTTCTTTTCCCTTATTTGAATCCTGTCCTTTTACCTCCCACTAACAAGCTGCATTTCTCAAAATTAGAAACTAGATTTCCAACCCAAGTTTGTAACATTTAGGAGGGATTTGGAGACACATTAGGCCAAACTGATCCCTGATATAACTCCACCACAGTGAATAGTTATACCATAATTAATTTTGATCCATTCAGTCTGGATTTATGAGTTGCAGGAGATATGTTAGCAGCATACTACAGGAGTGAGAGGATGTGGGCGAAGGAGTGATTTGGTTAAATAAAAATGACCAGAAAACCATTCAGTTTATAGCTTATTTGCATTTACATGCAGTTACAAGTTGTCATAAGCATACAGCTCAGAGTAGCATAAAATCCCTCCTTTACCTATAAAGGGTTAAGAAGCTCAGATAACCTGGTTGGCATCTGACCAAAAGGAGCAATAAGGGGAGAAGATGCTTTCAAATCTGTGGGGGAAAGTTTTTGCTTTGTCTTTTTGTGGGGGTTCTCTCGGAGCCAGAGAGGGACCAGGGGCAGGAAAAACCATCTCTTAAAACCCTGCCTGAATTAAGATCTAGGATTATAAAAATTGTAAGTAAAGTAAGGAAAGGCATTAGATTATCTTTTGTTTTAGCTTGTGAATTTTCCCTGTGCCAAGAGGGAGGTTTACCCTGTTTTTTTGTAACTTAAAAGTTTTGCCTAGAGGGGAATCCTCTGTGTTTTGAATCTGATTACGCTGTAAAGGTACCTTCCATCCTGATTTTACAAAGGTGCTTCTTTTACTTTTTTCCTTTATAATAAAGTGCTGTTTTTTAAGAATCTTGTTTACCTATTTGGTTGGTGGATTATTCTCAAGCCTCCCCAGAAAAGAGGGTGAAGGGGTTTGGGTGGATATTTTAGGAAAACAGGAACTCCAAGTGGTCCTTTTCCTGAATCTTTGTCTAACTCACTTGGTTGTGGCAGCAGTACCCTCCAAGGACAAGGAAGGATTTGTGCCTTGGGGAATTTTTAACCTAAGCTGGTAGAAATAAGCTTAGGGGATC
This sequence comes from Dermochelys coriacea, assembly GCF_009764565.3. NCBI lineage: Eukaryota > Metazoa > Chordata > Testudines > Dermochelyidae > Dermochelys > Dermochelys coriacea. The sequence goes on from NC_050069.1 coordinate 85,428,490, forward strand.
TTTCATGCGGGTCCCCACATCTGTACCCCAGAGTTCAGAGTGGGGAGGGAACCCTGGCACACGTAGAGAGGAATGATGATACAGTGGTTAGAGCACTACCTGAATGCTTGAAAGATCTGGCTTATAGTGCCCACTCTCTCACAGACTTTCTTGGACAAGTCACTTAGCCTTTCTGTGCCTCAGTTCCCCATCTTTAAAAGAGGGATAATAGTAATTCCTGCCTCAAAGGGGTGTTGTGCAGATAACTACATTAAACACTGTGAAGCTCTCAGATACCACAGTATTGTAACCCTTAAGAGAGATACTAAATGATGACTAAATATAACAGAGCAGAACCCACCTCTCAAGAGCACTCCTTTCTGGCCAGGTGTATCTGCAGTCATTCAGTTCTGGTGACACTTGGCAGTGGTTTCTCAGGTGGTTTTTGAGTGACTCAGCCTGTGACATTATTGACATGAACTGTGACTGTATAGATCATTGTTGCAACCAGGGTCCTATGGTTGCACCAGGTCTTGTACAGAGGAGGTCAAGTGGGGTGTCTATGGAAAGGTTGTAGTTTGATGGTTATGATTATGCTGTCTGCATGTATCATTTTTGTATTTGAAGTTATGAATATTGGCTATATACTTGTATCTCAGTGTGTTTGATTCAAAGTAGCCTCAGTGAAACATTTTGTCAGCTTCTTGGGAAAGGACTACTCTCAGTAAGTGCCCAATCAAGATACACTTAACTGACAATGGACTTTGGGAGATACCAATCCACACCTGAGTTTTCCTGGGAACGTTAAAACTAACATGTAAACAATGGCATTGACCTGCAAAAAGCTGAATCATTCATGGACATATGACTTGCCCAGATGGCTACAAACTCCATCTTGTTGCTGTGATTTTACACAGAAGAACAAAGGGGTTTCTGCCCACAAGACAGAGAATATAAAAGGCCCTGGAATCCCCCCCCCCCATTTTGTCTTAAGCTGGCTTAAGAGATGGCCCGCCCCGAAGAGATGCCTGAAAGAAACTGGAACAAAGGACAATACCTACGGGGGTGTGAGTGATTGATGGACCCAGGCTAGGAAGGAGTCCAGTCTGTGAAAGAAACTTATTGGAACATCTCTAGGGGTGAGATTTCATCTGTAATCAGTTTCTTAATGTATTAGGCTTAGACTTGGAGTGTTTTTTGTTTTATTTTGCTTGTTAACTTACTTTGTTCTGTCTGTTATTACTTGAAGCCACTTAAATCCTACTTTTGATAGTTAATAAAATCACTTTTGCTTATTAATTAACCCAGAGTAAGAGTATACCCAGAGTATAGATTTATTTGGGGTTTATATCCCATTGGGAGCTGGGTGTTTGGGTGCTAGAGACAGGAGCACTTGCTAAGCTGTTTTCAATTAAGTCTGCAGCTTTGCGGGCATGAGTCTGTGTTGCAGCAGATTAGCGTATCTGGCTCAACAAGATAGGGCTCTGGAGGCCCGAACTGGCAGAGAAAACAGGCTCAGAGGTAGTCTCGGCATGTCAGGTGCAAGTCCCAAGGAGGTCTCTGTGACCAAACCCGTCACACAGCCCTCTGGCCAAGTCTCACACGCTGTCTGTATGTGAATCAGACCAGACCCCTTCCAGGGTATATAGGCCACCAGGGGCCTATCTCAGTTCCATTCTAGGCTGCTTGGAGGACCTCTCTTCTGTTCCTTCCTGGGACGGGGTATGGCAGGACCCTAGGCGTCTGGGTCCTGCCACAGTCTAGTCCACCCCATCACAGTAAATAATAAATAAAATTAGTATATGCATGCATAATTATCAAATATAAAAATATATGTAGTTTTGCTTGTGACTGCTAATCACAATTATTATGAAAGCAGAAAACAAGTGCTAAGTAAAAAAGAGATACTGGCAACTGATAGTTTCTGTTTTCTTCCACTAGCTGAAATATCACTGCCAATCTTTTTTTTTTCTGTTTGCAGAGCATATATATATAGTTAATGAATAGCTTTGCTTCTCTAGCCAGAACACTGGCAAAGCATGATTGTCAGCTGTTCCAAAAATAAATGTTGCATAAAATACTTTAAACTTGTGAACTATCTTGACTGTCACTTTGTATTACTGAAAATCTGATTGCTCTATTCACACAGTATGTGATGTGAAATAGTTTAGCTGAAGTATTTGTATTCACACTTTTGTACCCACTCCTCCATGTACACATACTCACACACTTAACAGATAAACTGCTTCTATATAGTTCTCCAAGTGGACTTGAATAAGGTGTTTTTCATGCGCAATGTCTTTCACTGAAAGACAAATAACTATTCACTATCTTCCGAATGAAGATTAAGAGCTAACAGGTACAGTGCCATAATCCATCTTTACAGTGCAGCTTTTTGTCCCCCAGTAAAGGCTGGCCCACGAAGTGGTTTACAAGTCAGTTATAGCCTTTTCCCTAACAGAACTGTCTCCTTTAGCTCAGGGAGCTGAGGCTCATATTTTTAGATGCAGAGGTCCCATGTTTGATCCTGTCTGACAATGACCCACTTAGGGACATTGTTTTACAGTGGTAATACCGTCAAATAAAACCTTGAAATGTTTTGGATTTTGATATACTGATGCCATGATTGCCATTATAATAATGGATCCAACTAATTTTAAGTGGTGTTTGCATATAGGAAAGGAAGGAAGAAGCCAGATTTAAAATAAGCAGTTGGTGAATCTGTCCAGAAATCTCAATCTCTCTCTCTCTTTAAATTTGATGCATTGTTTTGTGTCCTCAGATATAATATGCAGATCAGGCGATATGTACACACATTAAAGCATCTAGTATAGTGTGGGCACTATGGGCTAAATCATGGGTCCCTCTAACATGGAAATGTGGCGTAGGAGATAGAAGTAAGGAGCTCCAACCTCCCACTAGAGGGAGTGCAGCATCTGCTACCTTGGTTGCAGGGAGTGCGGTTGGTCCCCATTGGAACAATTCACTGAAAAGGCATCAGGAGCCATATGTTTGCAAAAATGAAGGATTGGATTTTCAAAAGCCCTCAGTTTTGGCCTAGCTGCTCCCACTGAAGTCAATGGCAAAAATCCTATTAACATCACTGGGAGTGGAGATAGGCCAATATTGAGCATTTTTTGAAAATCCTATTTAAATAAATATTAAAATTAACATCACAGGAAAAATGAAGCTTCCTAATGAAGGCTCTTGTGAAGTGCAGAGGCCCCCCCCATGCCACTGAATTTTCTAAAGACCCTTACCCAATTCTAGTCACAACACTGGGACATGGTTATTTGAATGGTGACAACTGTATAAAATCTACTGTATGCACATAAAAAGATTGTGTTATGACAAAGACATAAGCCACTTCCTCACCTGGTATAAATCAACATAGTTCCATTGGCTTCAATCTGGCAGTGAGTCTCTTAAATACATCTTATCTTACCTATCCCAGGCCTTCGACTGTTTGTCTGGCTTCCAAAGCTTTCATCTAAGGCTGGTCTCTCTTCACTATTTTTGCCAGCAGCTCTCTACCACCTCAGTTTCAAAAGACCCAAACTCTAAACTTCCTGGCTACTGCTCATTTGCTTTATCACTAATTACAGTAAAACATTTGCATCCTAAGGCAAACACTTGCATTTATTTAGCCACTTCTCTAACTGGTGACTACCTCTATTTTCACAATATTACCACTTTTCCCCACAAAAATAATTAAAAATAGTATTTGATGTGCTTCCTGGTGGCCTCTTGTCTCCTTGAAAACCTCCTGGAAAATGATGGGGGGACAAGGAGTGTGAGGTAATATCTTTTAATGGACCAACTTCTGTTGGTGAGATAGACAAGATTTTGCCCGCTCTTCTTCAGGTGGAAAGTCTAGTTTTTGGAACTATTAGACTGAACAGTTGGTACCCTAGTGGAAATTCCAGTTAGACACTCTCATTTGGTTTCTATTAGTTATAGAGGACCAATCAGATTTTAGAACATAGCAACATTCCACAGTTGCCTGGTGCGCCTGATCCTCTACTTGAAGCTATTGGTATCTTTTGGCCTCTAATGGATGCAAAAAGAAACCAACAGAGATCAATTGATGGAATCTCGTCCTATTGAAGGATATCTAGCCCATACCACTCAGATGCATTTAATGCCACCCTGTGTAATAATAATAATAATTAATAAGATACAAACTAAGAGCCTGATCTGCTTTCATTTAAGTCAAGGGGATTGGATCAGGCCCTGCATTTAAATTCCACATTAGAAACCATTTGTTTAGTCCTGGCTTTGAGACCAAATATTTATACAGCTTAGAAACAGTATTTTCCTTCTGATAATTTACATATTCAGTCAGAATAGATTGGCCACAAATAAACTTTTCATAGGAGTGGGTGGGTGAGATTCTGTGGCCTGCGCTGTACAGGAGGTCGGACTAGATGATCAGAATGGTCCCTTCTGTCTTTAGTATCTATGAATCTATGAAAAGAATGTCTCAAATTAGCCACCTCTCAGCAAACGCTGAAGGGTCAATAAGAGACAATGCTAGAACTATTAGATTTCATGATTTTGCTTCCGTCTTCAGCCAATCTGTCTTCAGCCAATCTTTCTCAAAACACAGAAAAACATACAAACTCTGGCAGGACTTCAAGGAACATTCTCCTGAGAAAGACCACTAATCATAAGGAACCAAATGGAGACATACGTACCTACTCGGATGGCTAAAGAAGCTAGAACTGCTTATGTCATCAAACGATGGCAGTCTTTAAATAAGATAGTCAAGTGTGAAGCACACTATTAACAAAACCCTTTGATAGTATGACCTTCTGAGATTATTGCACAGCTGCAACTTGACAATCCACAATTGTTACTATACATGGGATAGTTGCATTGTGCAGATTCCTCTCTCCCAGTAATTCTGTATTGAAGACATTTTCTGATTTCTTATCATGGACCTTTCTTAAATTTGTTAGTCTCTAAGGTGCCACAAGTACTCTTTGTTCTTTTTGTTGATACAGACTAACATGGCTACCACTCTGAAACCTGTCTCCAATATTATTGTTTACTTTTGACATTCTGTTCTGTGATCCAATAGTTAACTCCTTTCATGGCAATGTTTCTGACAGAATTCCAAGTGAACTTTTTAACTTTCATGTATCTAGATATTGCAATATGTTCAACCAAGCTGAGGCCCCTCATCTTGATATGATGCCGTCATTCTATGAAGCAATGCTGTTTTCTTTGTTCTGGTCATCAGTGATACAGACTTGTGTGAACCTACACAACAAAATATCAAAGAAATGAGTGTGATTGGGTATACAAACCCCACCCTGGACAACACGGGGCTAAGGAGCTACTCTAGGATCAGCCAGCTCTGCCCCGCCACACCTGCAAGGCATGCATGGGCCGGAGGAGGAGTTAAATAGGGGAGCAGAGCAGCTCACTTGTTGGCAGACCAAGGAAACAACACACATTTAGCTCCTAAGGAAAGGAGTGAGAGAAGGCAGGTGCTTCCTAGATAGTAGGCCCCTCCCTGAGGGAGGAGAGGCCCTGATGCACCTTGAGAGGGAATCATTTCCCTCTGTCTCTTACTAATTCAATTTATTTGCGTTAATTCCCCTTGCTTTTTGTTCATGGACTATTCTAGAAGGGGAGAAACTTAAAGTGATCTATCTGGAGGGTCAAGTCACAGAGGCTGAGCAGCCATTGGCAGAGGCACCAGTGGGGAGAGTGCTTCTATACCCCGCCTGGCCATGAGGAGGCACCTGCAATGAGTTGACGACCCCTTCACACAATAGTCTGAACACAGGACTAGGGGCCATGACTGCTGTATTCTGATCCCACCTCCAACACTGATACTTTATGAAACTTGGATAATTCATGAAGACATCAATTCAGCAAGGTATTTAAGCACCTGCTTAACTTTAAGCATGTGAGTCATCAGTGGGTCAACTCGCAGAGATTCATAGAAATATAGGACTGGAAGGGACCTCAATCGGTCATTTAGTCCACCTCCTGCACTGAGGCAGGACTAAAGATTATGTAGACCACCCCGAATGGTGTTTGTCTAACCTAGTCTTAAAAACTTCCAGTGACAATGACAACCTCCCTAAGTAATGTGCTTAACGACCCTTATGGTTAAGAAGTTTTTTCTAATGTTCAACCTCAAACTCCCTTGCCGCCTTGTCCTGTCCTCAGTGGATAAGGAGAACAATTTATTACCCTCCTTTTTATAGAAACCTTCTATGTACTTGAAGATTGTTAACATGTCCCCTCTCAGTCTTGTCTTCTCTGGGCTAAACAAACCCAATTTTTTCAGTCTGTCAAACTAACATGTTTTAAACAGGAGATTAAATGCTTTAATGTACTGTTTTCCCATCTGTTAAAAATTTGTTTTTCTAACCCCCTGGGAAGAAAGAAAGGTAAGTAAGGGGTTGGTAGTTAAAATCATAGAACTGGAAGGGACTTTGAGAGGTCATCTAGTCCAGTCCCCTGCACTCGTGGCAGGACTAATTATCTAGCTAGACCATTCCTAACAGGTGTTTGTCTAACTTGCTGTTAAAAAATCTCCAATGATGGACATTCCACAACCTCTCTAGGCAATTATTCCAGTGCTTAACTACTCTAACAGTTAGGACATTTTTCCTAATGTCCAACCTAAACCTTCCTTGCTGCAATTTAAGCCCATTGCTTCTTGTCCTATCCTCAGAGGTTAAGAAAAACAATGTTTCTTCCTCCTCCTTGTAACATACTTGAAAATGTTATGCCCCCGCCCCCGACTTCCCTTTTCCAGACTAAACAAACCCAATTTTTTCAATTGTCCCTCATAGGTCATATTTTCTAGACCTTTAAGAATTTTTGTTGATCTTCTCTGGCCTCTCTCCAATTTGTCCACATCTTTCCTGAAATGTGTTGCCCAGAACTGGACTCAATACTCCAGCTGAAGCCTAATCATAGCAGAATAGAGCAGACGAATTACTTCTCATGTCTTGCTTACAACACTCCTGCTAATACATCCCAGAATGATGTTCACTTTTTTTTGGCAACCGCGTTACACTGTTGACTCATATTTAGCTTGTGATCCACTATGATCCCCAGATCCCTTTCCACGGTACTCCTTCCCAGCACTCCTTCCCAGGCACTCATTTTCCATTTTGTATGTGTGCACCTGATAGGAAGGAACAAAGTGGAGTACTTTGCATTTGTCCTTATTGAATTTCATTCTATTTACTTCAGACCATTTTTTCCAGTTTGTCCAGATCATTTTGAATTTTAATCCTATCCTCCAAAGCACTTGTAATCCCTCCCAGCTTGGTATCATCCACAAACTTTATAAGTGTACCCTCTATGCCATTATCTAAATCACTGATGAAGATACTGAACAGACCCAGACCCAGAACTGATCCCTGCGGGACCCCACTCAATATGCCCTTCCAACTTGTCTGTGAACCACTGATAACTACTCTTTGGGAACAGTTTCCCAACTAGTTATGCACCCGCCTTATTGTAGCTCCATCTAGGTTGCATTTCCCTAGTTTATTTATGAGATGTTCATGCAGGACAGTATCAAAATCTTTACTAAAATCAAGATATACCACATCTACCACTTCCCCAACTTCCACAAGCCTTGTTACTTAATTAGTGTTTCTAAAATTCTTTGAAGATGAGCACTCAAGTGCATGTCTTATGTATTATTATGCATGTCCCCATGTATTTAATTTAGAAATGGGCCCGAACCAAACCACTCTCAGAACACCATGAACTTTCAGTTGGGGAAAAAAGAGAGAGAGAAGAATCAAAATGCAGAATTTTTTATAGCTCGGACTCCTTTCTAATCTCAATGGAAAAACCCAGGTCTCCACACTGATAATGAGAATAAGAGTCTAAAAGATATGATGATGTAAGAGACTAAAAGAGAAGAACATACGAACTGACCTGCTTATAACTCCCTAGCTGCTATTGCGTACCTCAGAGCGTTGGAGGTGTCTGGAAGTACTGATCCTGACACACCTGTTTTTAATGCTGAAGGCAGGATGCTGAAAGAAAAAAAAAGAGACTTTTGCTTCTCAATTTATAATGGAACAATTAAGCAGAGCTGTTTTGAAAAAATGCACACAGAAATCGAAAGCAATGTCTGTAAGCAACAGAAATGGGGTGAGAGTGGAGATGGGCAGGGAAAGCCCTATATGAATTTAAGGTTTTTCTTGGGTCCTAGAATTCCAGTGCTTTTACCTGTAATATGCTCTACCTTTGCCATGCCATAGCCCATAGCGTAGTTTACTCTAGCCCAGTTACAGACTTTTGGGTTGTAGATACCTGTTTATAATCACCAGAGCGACTAATTAAAAAAACCCTGAAACTATATAATAGCTGCACCTTTGCAGCCATGAATTAATGTACTTTTGGCACCAAACTGTCAACACACCTTGTATACTTCACATGAGCATGGAAAATATGATTTTTATATATGGCTTGCTGCTAATTGACTTGGCTGTTCCCAAACTTTGTGAAATCCCTTCAGCGATCCCAGCTGGAAAAAGGTTTATGGCACCATAAATTCACTCTTTTTTTTATCACACATCTCTGCACTCAAGAAAAGAAATGTGGGGAAACCTGCTTATTGCAGGAGTCACCTGCCTCAGACATTCAGGCACACTGCCAACAAACTAAAATGAGACACAAGGTGGATGAGGTAATATTTGCTATTGGACCAGCTTCTGTTGATGAAAGAGACAAGCTTTTGAGCTATGCAGAGCTCTTCTTCCTAACCATTCTTATCTCTCAAATATCCTGGGACCAAGATTTCTACAACCCTGCAAACAATTTACTAAAATGTCATGGGCTTGCATTGCTCCATGTCATGTGATGTGGGTCTTTTATTGTGTTGATGCATTATGTGAGCTTACCAAGACATCTTTCCGCTGATAACTATAACATAACCAGACGTGAAGAAGAGCTCTGTGTAAGCTCAAAAGCTTGTCTCTTTCATCAACAGAAGTTGGTCCCATAAAAGATATTACCTCACCTATCTTATCTCTCTCATATACTGGGACCAACACAGCTACAACAACAATACAAACCATAATAGAGCCATATTTGATTAACCGGGGAGTACAATCCATTCTCTCCCTCAAAACTCCAAGGTTATTGACTTTTTTAAAAAAAGTATTTTCAGCTATACAACACACAGAGAAATGCAGTGCAAAACCAACATTTATATATCTATCTATCTTCCTTTCCTTTGTTCAGTCAGAATTTTCTCTCATAATCAAGATGTATTACAACTAAGAGTTTAGTAAATAGTCTGAAATTTCAAATTCCTGGGATGTTTTTTCCCATATATGCTAAGAGGCCACCAAATTAGAAAAAAAATCTTCATGATTTTGAAGCAACATTCATGATAAGTAGCTGGAAAGGCAAACTGCTCTTTCTTACCATCACAAAGCTATGGTGGAGATATATGCACAGTAAATGACGGATCTTTTTGGGATATCTTAATCGGAAGCAAAAAGCTTCCTTTGCCTGTTTTCTAGCTGTAATGAAGTGAGTGGAAGCCGAATAAAATAATGTTGTATAAATGACTCGCACATTATCTGACTCATACTAAAGTTCTCTCTCCTGGAGCTGTCAGAAATATTTCAGTGCATACGTAAGAATGCTCTGGTTACTGCCCGGAAGATTGGAACATAGTGATGATCTTGCCTGATGCTACTCATCAGTTTCCAAGCTATGACCGTAAGTCATTCAGATCCAAGATGACCTGTTTTCTTGTCATAATTGTTTGTTGAGTGATGATACTCGGCACTGTATGGAATATAGGTGATGCCATGAGAGGTGATGCCTCCTCTCAGCCCCACCCTCACAAACCCCTTCCGCCAAGGCATCACCCCTGTTCCATCGCTACCCCTCCTCTTCGCCATCTCTTTCTGCCCGCTCCACAGAACGCATCCCATCCCTGCTCCTCCCCTTCCTTCCAGTGCCTCCTGCATGCCACTGAACAGCTGTTCCCCAGTGTTCCAGAGGCACTGGAAGGGAGAGGGAGGAGTTGATCAGTGAGGCAGGCAGCCCTGGACATGACTTGTGGACTGCCTGGAGCCAGGCGTGACTCGTGGACCCCCTGGATTACCTTTGCTGACCCCCCTGGGGTCTGCAGACCCCAGTTTGAGAACCACTGCTATAGGCAATAATTAGGACACAGGTCACCCAGTGGCCATCAGTTGTATTCAACACAGATCAGTACAGAAAATAGTTTGCTTTAAAGTAAAATTAGTTGGTAGATTGTAACTGATAGATTTTTTTTTTTTTTTTTGCTTCTCCAGAACATAGTCTTTGGGTGAAACGGATTGTTAATCATATCTCTTCATGACATTAGTAGTTAACAGCTACAGTATATAAACACACATTTATTAAAGGGCATACTCTTTTGTTTCTCTATACTTGACTGTAGATATTGAACACAGACATGTTCAAACAAAGAGTATGTAAGACCATATTTCTCTCACTTATCTTTCACTTATTTGAGGGAACGTGCACAGTTGTTCACCTGCATTACATTTTTCCATTCGGTCCTATTACGGTCAGTATATGCATCATTTGGCATCTCCTTTAAAGGTCAGGGCTAGTGACAGCAGGGTATACATGAATAAAAGCATCCATTTTCTGCTCACAGAAGATCTCTACAAAGGTGTAAGGTCTATATTTTTATCCTGGAATCAGATTAAGACAACATAACTTCCATGGATTTCTGCTGACTAATTTAATCATGTTGGAACCATTAGTGCATTAGAAATTGAGTTTGTATAGTGTTCAAGCAGCATTTTCAGGGAGTTACAATTTAGCTGTGAAAATTAGCCCTGGCTTCAGCTTGACTTGCTTGTACTTACAATAGAGCAGAGCAGACAGTTGCGGGAAAAAGTCTTTACAAATGTGTTCACAAATACTGAATCTCATATTGATCCAGCCATTTTTGCATCTTTTTGTATTTGCCTCTTTGACAATATTTGTGTAAACAGCTTTGTTGACATGGGTGTTTGGGGAAGAGCTTTTAATTATGCAAATACATCTATTTGCATGTAAACGAATGTACACATATTTAAATGCGTAGGTAATACAAACTGACTTTTTGTTTGCGCATTGTAGCCATGTTGGTCCCAGGCTATGGGAGAGACAAGGTGGATGAGGTAATATCTTTTGCTGGACCAACTTCTGCTCAACAAGCAGTTGAGCATAAACTTCTTCTTCAGCTCTGGAAAGTGTAGTCAGAGGCTATGGCTACATTAGAGAGCTTAGAGAGGCGCAGCTGCACCAATGCAACTGTGCTGCTGTAAGCTCTCTAGGGTAGCTGTTCTAAGCTGATGGGAGAGATCTGTCCCATCAGCTTAATTATTCAGCCCCCATGAGTGACGGTAGCTATGTTGATGGGAGAAGCTCTCCTGCTGACATAGCGCTGTCCACACCAGCGCTTATGTTGGTATAACTTAAATCACTCAGGGATGGTGGTTTATTCACCCCCCTGAGCGACATAAGTCATGTTGACATATGCTGTAGCATAGACATAGCCAAAGTGTCACAGGTAAATAAAAGGTGGGACAGTTTATTTAGCATAAGGGGTAAACACGTGATGCAGGAGAGCATTTAAAATGAAGTGGCCAATTAACACAGTCAAGTCTGTGACAGTCTGCAGTCATAAGACAAAGAAGGGACAGCAGGTTACAGTTTATGGCAATGAGTCATAAAACCAGTACCTTTGTTGAGTCCATGATATTTAGAGTCTAAGGCTATGTCTACACTACAGCTTATGCTGACGTAACTTATGTCGCTCTGAGGTGTGAATAAACCACCCCCCCCGAGCGACATAAGTTACCATAACATTAGTGTGCGTCTTCATGAGATGCACCGCTGCAGCACTGTACGTGTAGAAACATCCTAGCAGAATTATGAATTTAAGCTCCCAAGCTCATCTTTTGAAGGTATTGTTCAGGTTTCTTTTGAGGACAAGGACTGCAAGGTCAGAGATGGAGTGATCGCTTTCTGAAAAATGTTTGCTCTCTGTGAGAGGGTGTTTTTTGTCTTTATCATTTTTCTGTATGAGTTCTTTTAAGGCGATAGCAATAGTCTGGTTTCATGCCAGCACTTTTTTGGGGAATTTGATGTACTGGATGAGGAACATCACATATTGTGATAAGCATGTAAAGGACCCATGGATCTTGAAAGATGTGTTGTAAAGGGGAGAATTGATCATTGTAGCAGTGGAGATGTGTCTCCTGGTTTTGCATCTATTGTTCTGGCAGTCTGGTGTTGCTTTGAATCTGTGCATCCTGGTCTGCGGGAAACTTGCCTCTGGTGCTGAGCTTGGCGAGATGGGGGAGTTATTTAAAGGCCAAATGATGGGGGGTCAGGAACAATTTCTTTCAGGATGAGATCCCCATCAAGTATGGTTTGTGTTTGATGATACCCTGTTCACGTTCCAGTGTGGGGTAGTTGGTGACAACTAGGGATGTGCGGTTGATGGGTTTTTGTTTGTCTTGTGTACTGAAGTAGGTTCTCTAGGGGTACTTGGGTGGCCCATTTCATGATGCAATCTACTTCTCTGGTGCAGTGTCCTTATTTGGTAAAAGTGGTTTTAAATGTGCTAAGGTGTGTATCCTGGACTTCCTTTCTGGGGTGTACTCTGTGGTATCTGAGTGCCTGGCTGTAGATAACAGATTTCGTGGTGTGTCTCGGGTGGTTACTGGATGTGTGGAGGTAGGTGTGGGGCTCTGTAAGTTTCCTGTATATGGTTGTCTGTAGGATTCCATTGCTGAAAGTGAGTGTGGTGTCCCAGAAGTTGATGCTGGTGACTCCAGATGTGTTAATTGCGCTCTTCATCTTAAATGCTGACTGGCAACATGTTTATCCTTTTACTAAACAATCTGTCCCACTTTGTATTTACCTGTGATGCTTTGATTACCTTTCCCAGCCCTGAAGAAGAGCTCTCTGTATCTTTAAACTTGTCTCTTTCACCAACAGAAGTTGGTCCACTTAAAATATATTACCTCACCCACCTTGTCTCTCTCACAAACTGACTTTGAAAGTCCTACCTGAGTCACTCACTTGCAAACACACAAACAACTGAAGGATCATTCAGAATGAAGAGCAGTTAAAAAGGGGGGGCTGCATGGAGATTGAGCAGCAGAAAGACACCTTATCTTTGTAAGCATTCTAGACCCAGAACGTGGACTGAGATGTCCACAGGTGGATTCAGTGTCAATGGAAAGCCACACAATGAAATGGGTCTCTGTGTGATATTTGGTTCTGAAGCCATTCACGCACGTGATGTCAAATGGTCAATTAGTCTTGATGGTTTATCTCTCTCTCCCCTCTCCATCCCAGGCAGAAGAAAGTAACCCATGGACATTTTAAAATATGGGATCCTCACATGTAGCCACAGGATAATAAACTTTTTCATATATTTCTCTAAGGTGGCAATTACCCACCCACATTTTTTTTCTGCCTTGTCATCCTCAGACAGCTTAACCACAGAAGTTATTTTGTTCCAATTCACAGATCATTTGAATGACCTAGGAACAAACAGCATCATTCCCACTCATAAGCCTTGTGGCATCATCATAGAGCCCTGGGAGTCCTGATCAGTAGTTAATCTCCTGATGCAAAGGGCAAGTGACTGTCTCTCTGGGCCTGAGAGAGGAAAGATAGGCAAAAAGCCTAGATAGCAATGCACTACTTACAGAGGCAGCTCAACGTGTGGTGTGTAGCGTTCTACAGCATCACAATGTCCTGCTTCTGTTGAAGATGGTGAAGTTGATGCTTTAACTGGTAAAAAGAAAAGGAGTACCGGTGGCACCTTAGAGACTAACAAATTTATTAGAGCATAAGCTTTCGTGAAGGCTTTAACTGGTGTAACTATTTAATGTGAATAACTATTCAATGATAATTTATACCATTTTCTGTTCAACGAACTTAATTTTTTGTGTGAATGTATTAGTTATTTGCTAGTATTCTTTGGATAGTTTATGCTAACAAATTTAAGTCTTGGGTTGTTTGCAAAATGTTCTGATAGGTGACCATTCACACACTGCACGTAAGTCACATGGTATTGTTTCTGTTCCTTAAATGCAAAACTAAAAACTTTTAAAACAGAAGACTAATAATCAACAAATGAGGAATAATGCATATTGCACTTTAGGTATGGGCTTCCATATGTATACTCATTTTTGTGGTTTCTGACATTCAGTACTGTTTTTATGAACATCTTATTGCCAAATACCCACAAACCACAACTAATATGACCCAACAAATCACAGTGACCCAAACTTGCAGCTTGAATTTGTGAATCAATATTTTTTTAACATTTGGCTGCTCTACAGTTGGAGAACACATCACATAACATACACTGGACAGAAATGGATGCAGACCTTTCGGACCATGCTGTGAAGATCTTCAGCTTTTGCATCACTACTGAGGAACAACTTCACCACTAAGTTGATGGTAATTATTGTTATAGGGTTTTATGCTTAGAAGTAGAGGTTACCTACTTATTTAGATATGGGGATATCTCTTCGATTATTTAGCTCATCTCTCACCATAAGCTGGTTATTATCTAGATAAGTCATATTTTTTTCATAAGACATTAAACAATAAAGTGATGCTTCTTCCTGCAATTCATATTTAAAAATGCATTTGATACAATGTAAATGGCTTTTTCTTTAGTGAATCACTTATAAATAATTCATGGTTCAGAAAACATTTAAATGAGAGGAAAATAAAACCTGTGCTGGAAAATGTATGACCTATTCCAAACTCCCAGGGTTCTGAATACAATACAAAGGTGGGCAAGTGAATTAGTTACACAGGCTTAGGACCTCATGTATCTAAAAAGGAGACTCTTGCTGTAAACAGACTAATTCTTTTTGAGATATGACTACATTTGTCCCTGGAGTCACATTTAGAATATATCCCATTTACATTTCCAAGGAGCTGAGTTTGATGAAGCAGAAGAAATATTCCAGCTTCTCCCTGAGATGACATGAGAGCAGGATGGTGGTTTGTTTGTTTTTTAAAGGAGTCATTTGAAAAAGTGAGAAGCAAGAATGTAACACCAAGTAACACTTGTGCAAAGCTCCATGTTGTGAATGAAAGTGTCGTCACTAGCCACATTAAGCATAATGAATAAAGGCTCCACATATATGACTGGTCCCCGTGCAGAGCCACAAGGGATGGGAAGAAAGGCTTCTCCTATGGTTCGGAAGCATCTGGGGGTAGCACTGGGCATCCCAATGGGAAAAAGAAAGGGGAGGAGCCAAGGGGCAGAGTCAAGGGGATTGAGGGACAAGAAAGCAAAGCTCTGTTTGGCTTGGCTGTGTAGCAGTTTCCCCCTGCTCCTTGGCTTGTACAGTAAGATCTCCACCCTCCTTTTATTCAATCTATTTCCATCCTTCTTCCACTGGGTGGAGCCCTAGATTCTGTTCTCACTTCCCTCTCTGGAGTTGGCCATTCTGAAACCCTTCCCTGAGTGGCAGAGGTGCAATTCTAGTGAATGAGCCCTTAAGTCCCCTGGAATAATTCTTACAAACCAGAATTCCTACTGGTCACTCCTGCTGTAGGGCGGCCCCTTGTGTGTCAGCCCAGACTGTTTTCAGTGTCGTGTTTTGTGTTTGAATATATGGGGACCTCTGTGTTCCTCTAGTTGTATGTACACCAACATAACTCCAGTCATTTCAATGCAGTTACACTGTCCTAAAACTGGAATAATACAGTGGTGAATCAGGAACAGGGAGTGCAATGTAACTTTCTTTGCATGTAGTCTTTATTCAGTGATGACGGGATGGACCCTTCATTTATAATGTGTTCTAGGAAAGGTTATGGTGAGGGCAAAAGTCCAAGGAGGTGGTTCTTTTAGCTGAACAATTTATCCCATTTATGTCCGAACAAATTAGTTTGACTTAAATAAGAAGTGGCTTGGACTTTAATCCAGTTCTCAGAATGAACCTCTGAATGCTTCTATGACAGGGTGTATAGACTGGCCAGGAAGGGGTTAAGGAACAGTTCTGGGCTAAGGAGGCTCCACCCTTTAGCCCTTGCTGAGCATCATTGGACTGGAGACAAGGTTTAAAAGCCAGCCAGGCACCAGTCTGGGGCTGACCAGCCAGGGAGGAGGACATACCCTGGGAGCTCCCGGGGAGGACCAGAGTGGAGACTGCCTCATGCTGGTAAACAGGAGACACTCAGTACCTGACAGGGATGAGGGCTGGGTGCCCAAAGGTGACTTTCCCCAGAGTTGGATGGTGATCAGGTGGGACCCGGACTGGAGTAGGAGTTGACTCAGGGAAGTTGACGAGAGGCCGGACACCCTACAGAGCAAGTGAGCAGGCGTGTCAGTCTCCCAGAGCCCTGGGTTAGAACCCAGTGGAGTGGTGGGGGGGCCGGATTCCCTTACTTCTCTGAACTCTAGCCATTGAGTGGGACTGCTGCCGATGGAATTCTAACCACTAGATAGGGGGCCTCTGCGGAAAAAACCCTCCCCCGATCATGGCTTCCTCTACCATTTCCACTCTAGACCAGTGGTTTTTAACCTCTTTTTTTTTTTTTCATTTGTGGACCCCTAAAAAATTTCAGATGGAGATGTGGACTCCTTTGGAACTCTTAGACATAGTCTGTGGAGCCCCAAGGGTCCACGGACCACAGGGTGAAAACCACTGCTCTAGACTATCACCATGATTTACATATTTTCCATGTCAGATGAAGTGGGACCAAACTTAATTGTTTCATTTCTCTAGGGGGTTTCATGCTGAAAGATTCTTTAGTTTTATAGGCAGCTAGATACTACCTCTCCTGGAGCTTTGCTCTTGGGTTCCATTCAGATCCTAATATATCAAAGGCTATATTGTAACTTCACAATCTGCACTAAGCTATAGCGTCTCAAGAGCAGACGAGAGAATGAACTGGGATTTAGACCCACAATTCCTTGTTTGCTCCCACCTTGTTCTTATGGGAAAGTAAGTTATTCTTTTCCATGAAGCAACTTCCTCCCCACTGCAAATCTCTTTTGTTATGCTGGCTGGTGATTGGTGGTTGGAGTCAGGGTTCCTTTTGCTCACAGAGGGGAGTATTACATGAATATTTCCTGCTCTCCTCCCTTTGACTGGCTTAACAATCTGGGTAGGGCCAAGCAGGGATACAAGGGACACCTTGTTCCCTCTTACTCCCCAGCATGGCCGAGTAAGGACTTTGACAACAATCTAGCCCACAGTGAAACTAACTTGAAACCACGTAGTTTTGATGCAAAGGCAAAAATTGTCCCAGATTTATTTGAAACTGGGTCCAGATTTGCTTAAAATACTTGCAAACTTCATTGAACGCTTCAATGATGATCCGTGGATGAGTTTTGGGTATGTTTTTCAATCTGAAAACTGGTGAGTTTCACCTGATTTCAGGATTGTAAATGAAAGTTTCAGACAACTACTACTATAAAGAAAAATATTAAATGACTTGTGTGATTAAGAGATTATGAATGCTCTTTTCATTTGCTCTGGTCTTAAATCAACTTGACTTTTTTTATCATAGTTATTCCAGAAAGTTACTCAGAGTTTCTGATGGTCTTCAACATAAAACAGCAATGTCATCAGCATGTTAAACTGCATTTTGGAGAGGGGAATCTCAAATTTGATAATTTTTTTAGCAGTTTTCTTTCCCCATCCAGGCCTCAAGAGCATTGAAAGGATGTTATAACTTACAACTCTGACTATCAGCTAACTGCACTCCTACTTATCATGCATGAGGCTTACTCATACTTGCCAAGAATCACAGGGAGTTTTATATCCTTTGCAACCAACATCAATTAATTAAATTGTCTAGAACAAATAAGGTGACAAAGGGTAATGATGAATGACAGAAGAAATGGAGAACCAATAATTTAGGGACTGACAAAGTCATTGCAGTTTACTTGAGAACAATCAGGTACAGTAAGTGTCTCTGAAATTAGATAAAAAGAAAAGGAGTACTTGTGGCACCTTAGAGACTAACAAATTTATTAGAGCATAAGCTTTCGTGAGCTACAGCTCACTTCATCAGATGCATTTCCGATGAAGTGAGCTGTAGCTCACGAAAGCTTATGCGCTAATAAATTTGTTAGTCTCTAAGGTGCCACAAGTACTCCTTTTTTTTTTGCGAATACAGACTAACACGGCTGCTATTCTGAAACCTGAAATTAGATATTATACAATTTCTAGCTTTTTAACAGCAGACTGAGAAATTTGTCAAGTTGTTTAAAGCAAGTTGGGAGACTGTCACTGGGGAGGGGGAGGAATGGGGAAGAGCACATAGCACTCTGCTGATCCTTGGTTTGTGTAGCAGTCAGCATACTTTAGAGCAACTCTTTAGACTTCTGCTGGGCTGTTTTGGTCCATTGCTGGCCTAGGATCAGGCTGTGCTGAGTCAGTTGTGCTGATACAGATGAGGTTCCAGCCCATAACTTCCTTGAGAGCTATTTATAGCATATGAAAAGTGGACTTTAATGTGTCAACAATTCATATTTGATATAAAGTAGAAATATTTTCTCTCACCGCTCTATCCAAAAAATGTAAAGGTAGACAGTTTTACTCAGTCTAACACCTGCAGCCAGGATCCAGGCATATGTCAATTTAGATTGACTAAAGTGCAGAGTAGGTCAGAGTGGCATTTCAAATGCAAGTTGGGTATTAAGTTGGGAAACACCTCCAGAGCTAGATTGGGTGCAATGCGAAGATATGAAGGATCACAGCCATTTTAGGAAGAGCAGAAGGAAAACCCCAACATTGTACAGTTGAGATGCTCGTGTAACAGTGGCTGGCGTGTGTATAACAATGAACTCTATCACACCTTGAGCATCAAAAATGGGCATTGTAAAGGAGTTGGACTCAAA
The DNA here is from genome assembly GCF_009764565.3 of Dermochelys coriacea. Classification (NCBI taxonomy): domain Eukaryota; kingdom Metazoa; phylum Chordata; order Testudines; family Dermochelyidae; genus Dermochelys; species Dermochelys coriacea. The sequence goes on from NC_050069.1 coordinate 85,447,355, forward strand.
GGGAAGAGGGAACTGACGACGCCTAAAACCAGAGGCTCTGTCTCTGAGGTGCTGCTTGGCCAACTGGGGCAGATAGGGACATGGCAAGTAAGCCTGGGGGAAAAAGTGAAAATGTGAGGTATTGCATTATATTCATTGTAATCAACTCTATGCTATATCCATTTAGATGGTTTTTTTTCAGTTTCAGACTAGATCTGTTTATACAGACAGTTTCTTTGGTTTCAGTTTTATTTTTTCCATATTCTTAAGAAATCTTGGTTTTAATTAGATCACTTAAGTCATAGATTTTGTTTGGGAACTTCACACAGACCATCCAGGGAGAAATAACCTTCAAGCTATAAGAAGAGATAGCGAAGGAAGGGTATTGGGAGCTGAAGCCACATTCTATAAAATATGGGAGAAGATTAGTGAAAAGCAACTGTGTGAAACAGTTGAAATTTGGATGAGTTTGTATGGATTTATGCTGGGAAGGAGTACAGTTGATGCCCTGTTTACTCTATGAATCCTCATGGAGAAGTTCAGAGAAAAGAGACTGCAACTGTGTGGACTTAGAGAAGGTGTATAATCATTTACCAAGAGACTTAGTATGGTGGAGTTTGTGACGGAGAGGTGTGCCTGAAGGATATGTCAGTCTAATCCAGGGTATGTAAGAGGAGTGACTAGTATTGTCAAAACCAAATGGAGCAACAGCAGAGAATTTCCAGTAAGCATTGACCTGCATCAGTGTGCAGCCAGTTCTTGTTTGCAGTTGTCATGTATGTGAAAAATTAGAATATATAAAAGAAGATGCCTTGCAATATGTTTGCTGATGACTTAATGACAAGTGCAGAAGATTTTGAGACCCTGCAAACCAATTTAGAACACAGTCTTGAGCAGAACTGAGAGTGAACATTGATAAGACTGAGGCTTTGATAAAGGAGGAAGACCTACTATAAAGAATGTCACAGGCAGAGAGCTTAGAGTGAAAGAATCTAATGCCTCGGATCAATAGTTGCTGATGGTGGTGCCCTCTTGAGTGATGCCAAGCATCATGCCAAAGCTGCCTTGTGCAAATGGCAGGAGATGACCCTAGTTCTCTGTAATAAAAAGATGTCAAGTTAAAAGGTAGAGTATATAAAACTGTAATTTGACCCATCCTAATATATGGAACAGAGACTTGGCCAGCCACAGGAAGAGAAATCAATAGGCTCTCCATTATGGAGATGAAGATATTGAGATGGTCATATGGTTGGAAACTAAATGAGGTTGTGAGGTTGCCCCAACAGAAGCCAAGATGAGGGAGGCTAGGATAAGTTGATATGGGTGTGTCCAGTGGAGACTTGAGAGCTATATTGATAGGATGGCACTTGCAATGATCCTGGATGGAAGACTACCAATGGCTTGGCCAAAGACATGGTTCATAGACCAGATATCAGCAAACCTTATACACATCAATTTGCAGAACAACTATATAATCATGAGTTTTGGAAGAAGGCTATAAAAGTCACCAACTCCAGATAGGAATGTGACAGGAAAAAAGTGATTGAAGGGTATTTGGAGCTTGTCACTTCCAGGATTCTTGATCAAAACAAGGATCATCTGCCATAAAATATGTCTCTTGCTGGGCTGCAGTCCAATAGATGCAGAGAGTTTCCAACAACCACAGGTGAGATATGAGTTAAAGGTGTCAAAGATGACAGTCCCAAGAATGATCTGGTTAATGGAATCATAGTCCATTAAAATAATAACATAATATTTAGTACTTGCATAGCATTTTACATATTTTACTTCGTTTATCGGGAGAGAAAAATCATGTGCCATTTAACTGTACTGTTCTGATAATGATCTTATTGACTCCTATTACAAGATCCATAAGTAGAGCTGAGCAAATAACTGACTTTTCAGGTCACTGGCAGTTCCAAAAAATCAAAAAAGCAGATAAATTGGTTAGAGTCCCACTGAAATTTTTTGGAATTTTCAGTGAATCAAAAAAGTCAACAAATTTCGTTTTGGGTCAAATAGCTTATTCCACAAGTTCTATTCTGGTCAATTTCCCTGTATAGACCAGCATCGACTCAATAAAAAACAAATGTTTATAGTTTTGTGCATAAACACAAATCAAAAAATCCATGGACGACAGCAGAAGCTCAGAAAAAATTATTGGGATATTGAGTCTTTTAATATTTGCACAACTCTCTGAAACTCAAATATTCTGTAAAAGATCTCAAAGAAAGGAAAATATTTGAAATTTCTTGAGCTAGGGAGGGAGGAAAATGATGGTAACACTCATCTATTTTCTTTTTTCCCAGTATTTTTCTTCCCCAATGCTTCTGTCACTCTGCTACTCTTTCCCCTGCTTCCCTAACCCCCCCCCTTTCATTGACAATGTAAGAAGTGACTGTGATGCTGTATGATTGAAACATGACCAGGTATATCATTAATATTGCCACTGTCAGTCAATTGCAACAAATTTTGAACAAAGTATATCAAAGTATATCCAGGCATCAATGGAAAAGTTATGATTTGCTGAATATGATTATCCTATTCTTATGCATGTATCATTTTTGTATCTGAAGTTATGAATATTAACAATGTACCAGTATTTCAAATGTGTTTGCTCCTAGGGTAACACCCAGCAGGTAGTTTACATCCAGTCTAGCCAGCACATTGTAAATGGACCATTGAAGTTGATGGCCCATTAACGAACACAGTGAGCCATAAAAGAAGTTTATCCCGACCTTGTAAGCCTTCCTTTAGACACCTTCGCCAGAATATGGCTGCTCCTATGACTCATCGAAGCATGAAAGGGCATGTGATTTGCTCATGTGACCCTGGATTCCATCTTGTATCTGTAATTTTCCACAAACTAAGAGTGAGAGCATTTCCTCCACATGGGAGAAAGAATAAAAGGCCCTGGAAGCATCTCCATTTTGGATTTTTCTTCTCTGATCTCTGGACTTACATTAAAAGGAACATTTCAACCAACAGACTGAGGACCTCCCAATCTTTTGGAAGTTACCGGAGACTTTACAAGCCAGCAGTTTATTCCATCATTGCTACAAACCTGATCCAAGAACTTTGCAATGAGTGTATGTATTTGTTTTCCTTGACCATTATAACTCCTCTTTCTTTTCTCTTATAAAGAAACCTTTAGATATTAGATACAAAAGGATTGGCAACTGTGTGATTATTGGGTAAGATCTGAGTTATATATTGGCCTGGCTGTGTAGCTGATCTCTTGGGATCAGAAGAAACCTTTGTTTGCTGAAATTGGTTTTAAATAACCACTCATCATTAAATCTAGTATCTGGGTGGTGAAACAAGGGCTGGGATACCTAAGAAGACTGCATTTCTGACTTCTTGTTAGTCACTGTGGTGAGACAGAAGTTTACTTTTGTTACTAGCTTGGCATATTTTATAGAAGAATAACCACCAGTTTTGGATGGGGCTGCCCCATTTCTTAACAGTTTGTCCTGAATCTGGTATTCTCAGCTGTGACCCACTGAGGCATGGCGACGGTGACAGTGACAGTATGGGATAATCACTTCTACCCCATAAGTGAACTCTGGTTAAAATAGTAAAAACAAAACCTCAACAAACAAAAAACAAAACCACAGCTTCCAAACTTCAACAAAATATGAGTCATTCCAGAAGTCAAAGAGTTGGGACTTTGCAAATGTGGATGACAAAACAAAAGTAATTATATAAATTTGCAAAAAACCTAGAGCCAGCCCTGGTAACAAGGCTGTTTTTGGAATCTATATTTTTCATATTTTAGGGATCCTGTCAGGACTGGCAACTGTCTCAATGGTGACTCATGAGATTTAAGTTATTAATAGCTCTTGTGTAATATTGGTTTTAGGTTTTTTCTTTAATTCCACCAGAAGGAGTTTCTCTGAAAAAATGTAATTTAAAAGAAAGGCCTGACACAACTGCTGTGTTATGTCCCTTTCTTAATCTAATCTAATCTAATCTAATCTAATCTAATCTAATCTAATATGGATAGAGGCATTTTATTACTCATATGTAGAAGTGAGTAATAGGCCATGGGCAATGCAAGTGAAAAACAGTAATTTTATACTTTTTTCTGAAGAAATTTGTGTACACAAGTCTTTTAAAGTACAGCAACTCCAATTTAGTTCTAGCCATCATTAGGTTAAAGTGGGGAGAAAAAGTAAACAAAACTAGATAGGGCTTGATCCTGTTCTCACTGACCTCACAACTCCAGTAGAAGCAAATGGAATTACAAGCATTCAGCATCTCTGAGAATCAAGACCTGTTACCTACTGACCGCTATTCCTACCTACATGCCTCTAGCTTTCATCCAGATCATACCACTCGATCCATTGTCTACAGCCAAGCGCTACGATATAACCGCATTTGCTCCAACCCCTCAGACAGAGACAAACACCTACAAGATCTCTATCATGCATTCCTACAACTACAGTACCCACCTGCTGAAGTGAAGAAACAGATTGACAGAGCCAGAAGAGTACCCAGAAGTCACCTACTACAGGACAGGCCCAACAAAGAAAACAACAGAACGCCACTAGCCATCACCTTCAGCCCCCAACTAAAACCCCTCCAACGCATCATCAAGGACCTACAACCTATCCTGAAGGACGAGCCATCGCTCTCTCAGATCTTGGGAGACAGACCAGTCCTTGCTTACAGACAGCCCCCCAATCTGAAGCAAATACTCACCAGCAACCACACACCACACAACAGAACCACTAACCCAGGAACCTATCCTTGCAACAAAGCCCGTTGCCAACTCTGTCCACATATCTATTCAGGGGATACCATCATAGGGCCTAATCACATCAGCCACACTATCAGAGGCTCGTTCACCTGCGCATCTACCAATGTGATATATGCCATCATGTGCCAGCAATGCCCCTCTGCCATGTACATTGGCCAAACTGGACAGTCTCTACGTAAAAGAATGAATGGACACAAATCAGACGTCAAGAATTAGAACATTCAAAAACCAGTTGGAGAACACTTCAATCTCTCTGGTCACTCGATCACAGACCTAAGAGTGGCTATACTTCAACAAAAAAGCTTCAAAAACAGACTCCAAGGAGAGACTGCTGAATTGGAATTAATTTGCAAACTGGATACAATTAACTTAGGCTTGAATAGAGACTGGGAATGGATGAGTCATTACACAAAGTAAAACTATTTCCCCATGGTATTTCTCCCTCCCACCCCACCCCCCACTGTTCCTCTGATATTCTTGTTAACTGCTGGAATTAGCCTACCTGCTTGTCACCATGAAAGGTTTTCCTCCTTCCCCCCCCTGCTGTTGGTGATGGCTTATCTTAAGTGATCACTCTCCTTACAGTGTGTATGATAAACCCATTGTTTCATGTTCTCTCTGTGTGTGTATATAAATCTCTCCTCTGTTTTTTCCACCAAATGCATCCGATGAAGTGAGCTGTAGCTCACGAAAGCTTATGCTCTAATAAATTTGTTAGTCTCTAAGGTGCCACAAGTACTCCTTTTCTTACTGTGGAGAGAGAGAGAGAGAGAGAGAGAGAGAGAATTCCTTTAATCCCTGGTACAGTGTTAATTTACAGTTCATGTGAAATTATGGATTTGCTTGCTTCTGATTAAGAGTAGCATTTGATTAGTTCTCAATTATATATTGTACAAATAAAACATTTTTTAGACTATTTTAGTATTTGAATTACAGTAGTTACCATCAGAAATGAACCTATGCACATTATCCTGTATTGTGAGCCTATGCTATTTTTTAAAGAGGAAATGAAGGCTTCCATATTTGTGGCTTTTTAATTCACTAGGTGATATAGCTGTGTGAGCATTTAAGGTGTAGGATAATGAATTGAGCTCATGAAGTAAAACAGTCTCTCACTACTTGAGAGATGATTCAGTTTTAAAAAAGCTTGCTTTATTTTCATTTGAGTTTAAAGTTTCTGGTTTGTGTTTAAAAACAATCTCTGAGCGTCATGTTAGCTGGTTTTACCAGAGAGCAACAAAATAAGGCTTTCTTCAAGTTTATCACGGTTTAATTAATTGAGTCTTTGCAATGGGGTTTACCTCAGGACTCTGAGAATAAATTCTAACAGTTCCTTGTTTTCATCATGGTTATCTGAACTGAGCTCTCATGTCCTGGGGGAAGGCAACTAGAGAGTTTTAGCTGGTTGTAGTCTCAGGGCATTCTTTAAAATGTAAAGTTCACTCTTTTTATTATGAATTCTCTCTTCCCATATGGAAAATGCAATTAACAGAGGTAGCAGGTGAATTGGCTCACTAGGCATATTTCCTACTCACCTTCAGCCCTGTTCCTAGAAAGAATGGCAGGGTATAACGTTACCCTACCTCTCTGTGCTGAGTTTTCTAATATCCCAACCAGATCACTAGCAACTATAATACTCTGGTATTTAGAACAGATGTAATTTCATTTTTGCATATGAAACAAATTTCATAGTTTTGTCCACAATTATCCTGACATTCTCAGGGCCCAATCTGCAGTTGGTGTGGTTCTAGTGAAGCCTCAGTACACATAACATAGCACTTTAAATTGATCAGCCTCCATCATAGTAGAAATTAAAATAGTTTCATAAGTTATGTTCTATGGTTTTTAGGTTAAAAAAATAAGTAGCTTTATCATTACATTTTCAGGGTTTTTTTTGTTTGTTTGTTTGTTTTTTTACTACTGCAGTACTGCCAACCCTGAACCTTAAAAAAAATTATGAGTCAGGCCCCAAGAAATCATAAGATTTACTTAAGTCTTTATTAAAATATATTTTGCATTCTGTTTATTTGCCTTCTGTTTTAGAGCCTTTATGATTCACATTTTCAAGGTTTTGTCCATAACCAGCAGAACTTAGAATAGGGCTTGTTGAAAAGTTTCCATTGAAACTGGACTGTGATGGGGGTGGCAGGAATCAAGTTTTCAACCAAATGAAAATTTCATGGGTTTGGTCTACTTTCTGTGGAAAATTTAAACTTTTAATAAAAAATATTAAAACTGAAAATTTTTTGGTCAAAAACTTTTTTTTTAATAAAAAGTCAAAGTTTTCCATGGGGGGAAAGAATCAATTTCTGACCAGATATAGGGAGACATTTTTTTTTAAATTGGTAAGAGCAAGCTGAGATCCAGACCTCCAGGAGATAAGAAGTTAGGGAAGCATAAAATATAACTGATGATAAAACCATCAAAACCAGTAATAATTATACTTGAGTACATTTTAAAACCTTCTTTCTTAGTTTTGCAAAGAAGAATTTTGCACGTATAAAATTTTTTTCTGTCCTGTACATAATAATAACTCTTGGAAGGTGTTTGGAATTATGTTTTTATTTTAAGTACATTTTATTAATCTCGTTTTCCACAGGAATTTATTAAATAACACAAATAAAATGTTTCAGAGTAGCAGCCGTGTTAGTCTGTATTCGCAAAAAGAAAAGGAGTACTTGTGGCACCTTAGAGACTAACAAATTTATTAGAGCATAAGCTTTCGTGAGCTACAGCTCACTTCATCGGATGCATTTGGTGGAAAAAACAGAGGAGAGATTTATATACACACACACAGAGAACATGAAACAATGGGTTTATCATACACACTGTAAGGAGAGTGATCACTTAAGATAAGCCATCACCAGCAGCAGGGGGGGGAAAGGAGGAAAACCTTTCATGGTGACAAGCAAGGTAGGCTAATTCCAGCAGTTAACAAGAATATCAGAGGAACAGTGGGGCGTGGGGTGGGAGGGAGAAATACCATGGGGAAATAGTTTTACTTTGTGTAATGACTCATCCATTCCCAGTCTCTATTCAAGCCTAAGTTAATTGTATCCAGTTTGCAAATTAATTCCAATTCAGCAGTCTCTCCTTGGAGTCTGTTTTTGAAGCTTTTTTGTTGAAGTATAGCCACTCTTAGGTCTGTGATCGAGTGACCAGAGAGATTGAAGTGTTCTCCAACTGGTTTTTGAATGTTATAATTCTTGACGTCTGACTTGTGTCCATTCATTCTTTTACGTAGAGACTGTCCAGTTTGGCCAATGTACATGGCAGAGGGGCATTGCTGGCACATGATGGCATATATCACATTGGTAGATGCGCAGGTGAACGAGCCTCTGATAGTGTGGCTGATGTGCGCCAGCAATGCCCCTCTGCCATGTACATTGGCCAAACTGGACAGTCTCTACGTAAAAGAATGAATGGACACAAATCAGACGTCAAGAATTATAACATTCAAAAACCAGTTGGAGAACACTTCAATCTCTCTGGTCACTCGATCACAGACCTAAGAGTGGCTATACTTCAACAAAAAAGCTTCAAAAACAGACTCCAAAGAGAGACTGCTGAATTGGAATTAATTTGCAAACTGGATACAATTAACTTAGGCTTGAATAGAGACTGGGAATGGATGAGTCATTACACAAAGTAAAACTATTTCCCCATGGTATTTCTCCCTCCCACCCCACCCCCCACTGTTCCTCTGATATTCTTGTTAACTGCTGGAATTAGCCTACCTTGCTTGTCACCATGAAAGGTTTTCCTCCTTTCCCCCCCCTGCTGCTGGTGATGGCTTATCTTAAGTGATCACTCTCTTTACAGTGTGTATGATAAACCCATTGTTTCATGTTCTCTGTGTGTGTGTATATAAATCTCTCCTCTGTTTTTTCCACCAAATGCATCCGATGAAGTGAGCTGTAGCTCACGAAAGCTTATGCTCTAATAAATTTGTTAGTCTCTAAGGTGCCACAAGTACTCCTTTTCTTTTTACAAATAAAATGAAAGTTTTTTTTAATTTTATTTTCTTCTTCCCACACAGTAATATATGTACTTTGTGCTTTAAAGAGGCCAATTTTCCAATGAAAAAACAATCATAAGCAAAACTGAGTGTCTGTGTGTGGGGCAGGGGGGAATATTTAAGCATACAAATATGAATGAGAACGAGACATTGTTTATGATATATTGGAAGCCCAAAATCCCTACAGTTTTTTCCATCATAAAAGAAGGCTTCTATGGTTATACCATCCTAAATAAAAAGGCAAGTGAAAGAAATGATAAAATATTAGCACTGAGAATAAGTTAGCATGTCCACCCGTTTCTTTTCCCTAACCTGTGATCAGCCTTCCCCTCTTCTATTCCCATCATTTTATAGATTGGTTCCAGTATTCTCCATTACATCTTCCATCCTGCCCCCCCCCAACATATTGCTCAGCCAGAGCCCCAAACCTGCCCTGCGACCCAACTGTGCTGGGGCTCTCCCTCTTAAAGGTCTTCCCTCCCATCCAGACCTTTCTCACAGGTGCAACAGGGCAGAGCCACCGCAGCCCACATTGGCTCATTAACCCATGTTGTCCAGTGTGGGGTTTGTATACGCCATTACAGTCTTCAACTGGGCTGCAGATACTTCGTTTGGGGCATGGACACAATCATAGTAGTATTTGCTTCATCTATCAGAGGACAACATCTCATTCTTCAGGGGTTCTTGTGGGTTCTAACTCCTTTCTAAATGTCTACTTGCATTTCAAAAGATTAATTAAAGGTATGTATGGCCCTTATCAAACATACAGTTAGGAAAACTATACATTTAAGCTGGTTGTACTAGATGTGATACAGCTGAATATTCAGGTAATTATAGAAGTGTTACGTATATGTTGGTACACAACTGGGATGCATATTTGGAACAGTGACCTCATATGTTACTGATTTATAGTCCGTAGTAGTTGGGTATTGCTTGGTACATAAGTAGTGGATACAGTGAAATAACATAGGATACAGGAATTGCCATTCTGGATCAGACCCGAGGTCCACCTAGTCTAGTATCCTGTTTCTGATAGTGGGCTTTGCCAGATGCTTCAGAAGAAGGTGTATGAACTCTGCAGTAGGCGGATGTGAAATAATCTGCCTCTCACATACTCTGTCCTCCTGATCTCTAATCAAAATGGTTTTAAACCTTGAAACATGAAATTTAATATAAAGCTAAGCAAAATTTTTCAGAGAACTCCCCCCCCCCCAAAATGCAGATTAAGGTCGACTGAAACATTTTGTGAATTTGTGTCAAATTTGCCAAATTGTTTCAGTTGAAGAAAATTTTGAAAACATCAAAGCATTTCAGTTTGACCCAATTTTTTTTTGAATTGGCTGGAGAACTGAAAACTCCGTCCTCAGTGACTTCCTGTGGCAAGAAGCTCCACAGTGTAATTGCAAGTTGTGTGAAAAGCATTTTCTTTTATTAATTATGAACTTGCCACCTTTTTAATATAATGTAATGTCCCTTTGTTCTTGCATTATAAAACAGGGAGTACTGTATGTATATGGAATATAATTTCTATTAATAGAGGGATCCCCATAAGTGGGGACAATTTGTATAGGAGATATCACTCACAAACTAGGTTGCTTGACAGTTGTTCTCAGGAATAATGAGTAACTGGTCTGGCTAAGTCCCATCTGCCATCAAAGCTGGCCTGGGATTGTCTGCTTCTAATTATATTTTGTTCAATATCCTAGAATCTTGCTATATATTTAGCCACATCATCTGTGTGGGAGTTTCTTTTGTGAGCCAGAGTACTATAATGTATTTCATAGCTGCTATTGTTAATATTTAGAACGCGTCCTTCTTTGTTGCTTTAACTTCAAGAAATGTAGTAAACTTGAGTCTTATGAAACCAAATGCTGAATGTTTTTCTAAGCTATCATGTATGGGTGGCCAGAAGGTTTGTATCTGAACGCAGTCCCAGAAAATGTGTGTGTGGTAACTAATCTGCCCACAATCATTCTCTCTCAGGATTTGGATGCATTTTATTGGATTTATCTGGTGCAGAAAAAAAACAGGAGAACTTTCCACTAGAATTCCCTCAATTATCGAGAAAGGTGGCAATGATATGGGTTTTTTGGAAAGTAATAGGCCAGGAGGAGTCTCTTATGTTATAGTGAAATTCTACTTCAAATTCTTTTATGTTGTAACATTTGTGTCTAATATTATTCATTTGTATTACTGTTGCACTTAAAGGCCACAGTTGAAATCTGGAGACTGTTGTGCTAGTCATTGTACATATGGACTGTGAGAGGCACTCCCTGCCCTGATGTTTTTACATCAAAAACACACAACGCATTAAAAGTGTTAGAGGAAACAGAAAGAAAAGGAGTACTTGTGGCACCTTAGAGACTAACAAATTTATTAGAGCATAAGCTTTCGTGAGCTACAGCTCACTTCATCGGATGCATTTGGTGGAAAAAACAGAGGAGAGATTTATATACACACACACAGAGAACATGAAACAATGGGTTTATCATACACACTGTAAGGAGAGTGATCACTTAAGATAAGCCATCACCAACAGCAGGGGGGGGAAGGAGGAAAACCTTTCATGGTGACAAGCAGGTAGGCTAATTCCAGCAGTTAACAAGAATATCAGAGGAACAGTGGGGGGTGGGGTGGGAGGGAGAAAGACCATGGGGAAATAGTTTTACTTTGTGTAATGACTCATCCATTCCCAGTCTCTATTCAAGCCTAAGTTAATTGTATCCAGTTTGCAAATTAATTCCAATTCAGCAGTCTCTCCTTGGAGTCTGTTTTTGAAGCTTTTTTGTTGAAGTATAGCCACTCTTAGGTCTGTGATCGAGTGACCAGAGAGATTGAAGTGTTCTCCAACTGGTTTTTGAATGTTCTAATTCTTGACGTCTGATTTGTGTCCATTCATTCTTTTACGTAGAGACTGTCCAGTTTGGCCAATGTACATGGCAGAGGGGCATTGCTGGCACATGATGGCATATATCACATTGGTAGATGCGCAGGTGAACGAGCCTCTGATAGTGTGGCTGATGTGATTAGGCCCTATGATGGTATCCCCTGAATAGATATGTGGACAGAGTTGGCAACGGGCTTTGTTGCAAGGATAGGTTCCTGGGTTAGTGGTTCTGTTGTGTGGTGTGTGGTTGCTGGTGAGTATTTGCTTCAGATTGGGGGGCTGTCTGTAAGCAAGGACTGGTCTGTCTCCCAAGATCTGAGAGAGCGATGGCTCGTCCTTCAGGATAGGTTGTAGATCCTTGATGATGCGTTGGAGGGGTTTTAGTTGGGGGCTGAAGGTGATGGCTAGTGGCGTTCTGTTGTTTTCTTTGTTGGGCCTGTCCTGTAGTAGGTGACTTCTGGGTACTCTTCTGGCTCTGTCAATCTGTTTCTTCACTTCAGCAGGTGGGTACTGTAGTTGTAGGAATGCATGATAGAGATCTTGTAGGTGTTTGTCTCTGTCTGAGGGGTTGGAGCAAATGCGGTTATATCGTAGCGCTTGGCTGTAGACAATGGATCGAGTGGTATGATCTGGATGAAAGCTAGAGGCATGTAGGTAGGAATAGCGGTCAGTAGGTTTCCGATATAGGGTGGTGTTTATGTGACCATCACTTATTAGCACCGTAGTGTCCAGGAAGTGGATCTCTTGTGTGGACTGGTCCAGGCTGAGGTTGATGGTGGGATGGAAATTGTTGAAATCATGGTGGAATTCCTCAAGAGCTTCTTTTCCATGGGTCCAGATGATGAAGATGTCATCAATGTAGCGCAAGTAGAGTAGGGGCATTAGGGAACGAGAGCTGAGGAAGCGTTGTTCTAAGTCAGCCATAAAAATGTTGGCATACTGTGGGGCCATGCGGGTACCCATCGCAGTGCCGCTGATTTGAAGGTATACATTGTCACCAAATGTGAAATAGTTATGGGTCAGGACAAAGTCACAAAGTTCTGCCACCAGGTTAGGAGGAAACAGAGGCATACTTACTCAAGCTCATGAAATAGATGAGAGGTAGAGCTAGGAATTGAACCTGGGAAATCATGTCTTACTAATCTATTAGAGTTCTTTGAAGAGGTCAACAAACATGTGAACAAGGGGGATCCAGTGGACATAGTGTACTTAGATTCCCAGAAAGCCTTTGACCAAAGGCTCTTACGTAATTAAGTTGTCATGGGATAAGAGGGAAGATCCTTTTATGGATTGAGAACTGGTTAAAAGACAGGGAACAAAGGGTAGGAATAAGTAGTAAATTTTCAGAATGGAGAGGGGTAACTAGTGTTGTTCCCCAAGGGTCAGTCCTAGGACCAATCCTATTCAACTTATTCATAAATGATCTGGAGAAAGGGGTAAACAGTGAGGTGGAAAAGTTTGCAGATGATACTAAACTGCTCAAGATAGTTAAGACCAAAGCAGACTGTGAAGAATTTCAAAAATATCTCATAAAACTAAGTGGTTGGGCAACAAAATGGCAAATGAAATTTAATGTGGATAAACGTAAAGCAATGCACACTGAAAAAAATAACCCCAACTATACATACAATATGATGGGAGCTAATTTAGCTACAACTAATCAGGAAAGAGATCTTGGAGACATCATGGATAGTTCTCTGAAGACATCCATGCAGTGTGGAGTGGCAGTCAAAAAAGCCAACAGAATGTTAGGAATCATTTAAAAAGGGATAGAGAATAAGATGGAGAATAGCTTATTGCCCTTATATAAATCCATGGTACACCCACATCTTGAATACTGCATACAGGTGTGGTCTCCTTATCTCAAAAAAATATACTGGCATTAGAAAAGGTTCAGAGAAGGGCAACTAAAATGATTAGGGGTTTGGAATGGGTCCCATATGAGGAGAGATTAAAAAGAATAGGATTTTTCAACTTGGAAAAGAGGAGACTAAGGGGGGATATGATGAGTGGTGTGGAGAAAGTAAAAAAGGAAAAGTTATTTACTTGTTCCCATAATATAAGAACTAGGGGCCACCAAATGAAATTAATGGGCAGCAGGTTTAAAACAAATAAAAGGAAGTTCTTCTTCACTCAGTGCACAAGTCAACTGGTGGAACTCCTTGCCTGAGGAGGTTTTGAAGACTAGGACTATAACAGGGTTTAAAAGAGAACTAGATAAATTCATGGAGGTTAAGTCCATTAATGGCTATTAGCCAAGATGGGTAAGGAATGGTGTCCCTAGCCTCTGTTTGTCAGAGGGTGGAGATGGATGGCAGGAGAGAGATCACTTGATGATTACCTGTTAGGTTCACTCCCTCTGGGGCACCTGGCACTGGCCACTGTTGGCAGACAGGATACTGGGCTGATGGACCTTTGGTCTGACCCAGTATGGCCATTCTTCTATTCTTATGTTTTTTACCTGATTCTCCTGAGTCCCGTACTAGTGCTCGATCCTCTGTATCACACTCCATCTCACTCTTTCAACTTCATTCATTCACTATCATATGGTGATTAACTTTTTCCTTTTCCTACTTGTCTAAGCAGCTTCAGTTCAATTTCAGGTCCTGACGTCAGCTGGCTGAGGTCATCTGAGTTGGAGGACAAATGGAGGTAATGATACCACTGGAGATATTTGTGAAAATCTGACCTTTCTAGTTTGCATTTCAGGGTTAGTTGTTCAAATTATTTCAGTTTTGACAGGCTGAAAATGTAGAGTCGGAGAATCAGCTTGTTCGGCTCTTATTTGGCTCTGATGTCATGGAAGACCCTAGGTGAAAGTCAGGAATGTCAAACACTGGTATGTGTAACAGGTAGGATAATGGAATTCCTACTTTCTTCTGACATTTTTCAAGTGGACAAGACATTTCTGAGCCATATTTGGCCTACATATTCCTTCTATTTTTGTAATCTTATAAAAGGGCTCAAAGTTTTAGAGGTGTAGTGATAAAGACTGACTGCTGTGATTCTGGCAAACCAGGTGTCAGCTCATGTTAATGCCCCTAGGCTTTACCGAACACTGACAAATGAATAGCTGGAAACCAGTCTGGCTCACCTGTGTGTTAGCATTGTTAAAATAGACCTTGTGTTTAGAAAAATGTGTTTAGTATTTGGACTTTATGAAGTGCTTGTGAGTTGCTGCATGTATTAATCTAACTTATAATATCTATATCTCATGTTATAAAGTAACATGAGTGTTTGCTTTGAAACTGTATAACTGCTATGAAACCCACAGTCAGGAGAGAAGCATTACCAAATATAAAATATTATGTTAGCACAAGAGGTGTTGTGACTTTGTTGATTTGCTCTCCCCACCATAGGCGCTGACTCCGTGGGTTCTCCGGGGCTGGAGCACTCACAGGGAAAAATTGGTGGGTGCTCTGCACTCTCCGGCAGCTCCCCGCCCCGTCCCTGTACCCCAGCTCTCCTCCGCCTCCTTCCCTGAGTGCGCTGCCACGTCCTGCTTCTCCCCCCTTCCTCCCAAGTGCTGGGAGGGACGGAGAGGAGGAGGAATGCGGCACACTCGGGGAAGAGGTGGGACCGGGGCGGGGATTGGGGAGGGGTCCAATAGGGGCAGGGAGGGGGCAGAGTTGGGGCGGGGCTGGGGCCGGGGAAGGGGCACGAGCTCCCACCAGTGCCAAGGAAAGTTGGCGCCTGTGCTCCCCACACCCATGAAGAGGGGATGTGCACAAATGCTTTTTCCATCACAGTTTGAACTCTGGAGAAGGGAATAAAAATCTCTGACCATAAGGAACTGCATCACTATGCGACTTGAAATTTGGAAGCTTAAGCAAGAGATCCCCAAGCTGCTTAGCTGGGTTAGTCCTAAAGGATGTAGAGAGCTTGCACATTACAGCAGCTTCTGTTACCTTTTGAAATCTAAGACTGTAATTCATTTGTGTGTGTATGTTACCTGCTTTAACCTTGCAAATAACTTGATTATTTCTTTTTCCTAGTTTAGTTAGTGTATTACAGGATTGACTACAAGCATTCTTTTTGGTGAGAGCTCTAGGGTACAACTGACCTGGGGTAAGGGACTGGTACTTTGGGACTGGGAGTAACATGAATATTGTTATGATTTTTGGTGTAAAGGGATCAGCTATCACAAAGGCAGGCTTGCCTGGGTGACAAGATAAACCAGAGTGCTCGAGGGGATTATCTGTGACTCCACGCTAAGGCTGTTATAGTGCTTAAGGAGTTCACGCTTGATCCTTGGTTGCTGAAATCTAATAATAAAAGAACACAACCAGTTTGGGGTTTGTGCCCTGGTTTGTAACAGTCTGCCCTGAGGTTGGCACCCACATTTGTGAGTCACTCCAGACAACTTGACAACTGAGCCGTACATATCTGTATGTACATAACCAGAGATCCAGCTTGCTAAGATGTGATGAAATTGGGAGGAACTAGCCCCCCAGCTTCCCTGTGATCTTATATCACAAACAGGTACAGATGTTTGACTCTATTGAATACTTTCTCATATCCAACCACATGACAAAGTAGCTAGCTTCAGAAAGTGGTTTAAATGAAAATATTTGAGACTCTTCTTAAGTTGTCTGAGTCTTGTCTTGCTGTATGAGGTAGCCAGTTTGGTGTAGGTTTATGAGGCCATCCATTGAATGGATTTAGGTGGTTGGTTATTATTCTTGTCAGGATTGTAGCTCATCGAATGGGGAGATGAGTCTATAGGAAGTACACAGAATCTGTGCCTGCCTTCTTTTGGCAGAATTGTAAGGGTTTGTGAGGTTGAGGGAGATGTTCTATGGATAGAATATGTGTATCGCACCCTATGAAGGTTTTAATCTGTTCTAAGAAGGTTTTATGAAAGTCTGCCTCAAAACCATGTAGGCCGAGATATTTAGTGTACTTTCTTCTGTATAAGGCATGAACAAATGGGCTTTCTGAAGGGATGCTCCCTGGGGGTTGAATTCTCTTCCTAGGGCATGGAATGCCAACAGTGCTACTCTGGCTATTACTCGAGCCTTGGGATTCAATAGTCTTAGTAACTGTTTTCAAAGGGGGTTGAATCATATATGTGAGTAGTCATAGATTCACTGGCCATGTCTCTGCTCTCTATGCAGTGGACAGAACATTGCAGTCCTGTTGAACAGGCTGTCAACATATTGTTAGTAGTATGAGAAATATTTATATTATAGTGGCACCCAAAGCCAGTCAGTATTGGGGTCCTAGCCTGCAGGGTGCTACATAGATAGAAAAGAGATAAGCCCTAAGGGGGAGGGCTTACAGTCTCTACAAATGCATAAAGGGTAGCGGATGGGATTATAATGTACACACAAATTAATATTGTGATTAATTGGCATAGCTTTGCTAATTTTCTTCCCTGCTCAGTAAATTTTCATTTGACATTCATTTTTGTCTGAGCTATAACCCATTAAACATCACCATATCCCTTCTCTCACTGGTGTTTCTCAGGAAAATTTTCCCAGCATGCCAAAATACTGACCGAAGGTAAACATTCTAAGGTGAGGCCCATGCCACTGCCAAAATCAACAGCACCACACACTGTGTTGGGATCACCTCAGAGCTGCTAGAGTGTCTGTATTGGGATGTGGAGGAAAGAAAGTAGGCCAGGGTCCATCCAGTGGCACTTCTGAGGGCTCCAAATGGAAGAGTAACAGGTCTTCCTTGTGGTTGTGTGAGCATTAAGATGAAACTGACTATAGAGAGAACAGTGACATTTACTACACATAAAGGGCCTAAATTGTTAACTTAAACGGAAAAACGTATTGTTCCTCTTGTCTCTTTGTTACAATAATCGGAGGTGTTTCTTGTGACAGTAGTAGGTAAAAATTTTCCAAGCAGAAGCAAAATGTTTTTAAGTTGAGGTGCTCCTTTATTCAAACTCCCAAAGAGGAAATAAAAATGAACATGAACATGTTTTTACATCATGTTAAACATATTCTGATCTATGGAAGAACTATAAAGAGAATAAACAATTAAGGATGAAATACTTGTTTAGAAATCACAGAAAGCCTTCTGGTAGGTTCACTTATTTCTTTCTCCCAGAATGAAAGTAATGGAGTGCCAGCTTTAGAACATAGATCGCATTCCTGGAATTAGAGGAGATGCAGTTTTTGAGTTAAATCTTGTTACTGATATCTTCATGTATTTATTATTTTCCTTGATTTTTGCCTCTGACTGATTTGCAAACAGATGGACAGTGAATTCTTGGAGAAGCCCTGCAGTTAGATTGGATTGTTTGTTTGCTTATTTGGCTAAGCCTTGAGAAATATAACTGGGAGCAAAGCCTGAGGTCAAAATTTAGATGCAGGTGTTTTGACTAAGCTTTTAGAGCTAATGCTGACTCTCCATATGGGTAGGAATTTGTTCCCAAGCATGTTCCCTACTCATAACCCCTCATTCAACAACTACATTACAACAAAGTGAAGGGTTTTTGTTGTTTTGTTTTGCAAGCAACTTTTATAAAGACATGAGTTTTGCATTGTTGTAGGGAAATAATCTTTCTGGCAAAACTTGATATCAAGTTATGTAGGACCAAATGCTGCAGCCCTTACTCAGGCAAAACAACTCTTAATTCTGGGGCGAGATCATGGTCAAGGCTGTGTGGCCAGACCCTCCCCCAGTATATTCACTCACCTCCTCCTTTGGTCTGCGTGCATAGAAGTAAGGAGGTGCAGTACACAAACTATACCCCTCTCCTCCATGTAGTGGTATGTAGCCTTGGGGCGAAGTAGGTGGAGTCAACATGCTGGCCATCATAGCTAAATCAGCACCAGGGGGATAAAAATCTGTTACTGATAAAGACAATAGCAGATTGCTGCCCCCTGAAGCACAAGGAGGAGTAGAGACAGAATCAGTCTTCTCTGAGGCATCATTCCTTCCCTGTGCTGCTCCAGAGCTTCATACAATCATTAAAATGTAGCCAAGTCCAGCCGCCTGGGCTGAGACAGCATCAAGTAAACCTAGACCATCCCTGACAGGTATTTGTCCAACATGCTCCTAAAAACCTCCAGTGTTGGGGATTCCATAACCTCCCTTGTAAGCTTATTCCAGAACTGGAATTTATCAAGGGAGACTATGCCAGGCTGGGAAGATGCTTAAGGAAACTGAGGCTCAGGTGATCTTCAGTGGGATTCTGCCTGTTCCTAGAGAAGGGCAACAAAGGTGTGCCAAGATTATGATGATCAACAGATGGCTCAGGCAGTGGTACTATAAGGAGGGCTTTGGGATGTATGGCCACTGGGAAGCATTCATGGACAGAGGACTGTTCTCTCGGAATGCACTTCACCTGAGTAGGGAGGGAAATAGATTTCTAGGATGGAGACTGGCACAACTGATTAAGAGAGCTTTAAACTAGGAATTTGGAAGAGCTGGTTGGAAGATGTCCAGGTAATCTCCATGCCATATTTTAACATTAAGAAAACAAAGTAAGAAAGGATACAGCCATGGGGAGGAGAATGGTCATAAGGAGGAAGGGTAGCATAGTTACCAGTCTAATAGAAGATACTGGTGGTAAAATGTCTGTGCCTAATCGGGTAAAGAATGTGAGCGAAGACAAACAGCAAAAATTAAGAAAAGGAGTACTTGTGGCACCTTAGAGACTAACAAATTTATTAGAGCATAAGCTTTCGTGAGCTACAGCTCACTTCATCGGATGCAAAAATTAAGATGTTTGTATACTAATGTGAGGAGCCTAGGTAACAAAATGGAGGAACTAGAGCTACTGGTGCAGGAAGTGAAACAAGATATTATAGGGATAACAGAAACATGGTGGAATAGTAGTCATGACTGGAGTACAGTTATTGAAGGATATGTGCTGTTTAGGAAAGACAGAAACAAAGGCAAAGGTGTTGGAGTAGCATTTTATATCAATGATAAGGTAGACTGTAAAGAAAATTAAGAAGTGCTGAAATGGATAAGACAGAGTTTGTCTGGGCAAAAATCACATTGGGGAAGAAAGCTAGTAGAGCCTTCTCTGGAATAGTGCTTGGGGTGTGCTATAGACTGCCGGGATCTGATCTGGGTATGGAAAGAGACCTGTTTAATGTCTTTAATGAAGTTAATATTAATGGGAATTGTGTGATCATGGGAGACTTTAACTTCCCAGATATAGACTGGATGACAAGTGCTAGTAATAATAATAGGGCTCAGATTTTCCTAGATGCGATAGCTGATGGATTCCTTCACCAAGTTGCTGAACCAACAAGAGGGTGGTTGAGGTGCTGAACCAACAAGCCATTTTAGATCTGGTTTTGGTGAGTAGTTAGGATCTCATAGAAGAAATGGTTGTAGGGGACAACCTTGGTTCGAGCGATCATGAGCTAATTCAGTTCAAACTAAATGGAAGGATAAACAAAAATAGATCTATGACTAGGGTTTTTGATATCTAAAGAGCTAACTTTAAAAAATTAAGGAAATTAGTTAGGGAAGTGCATTGGACTGAAGAACTTGTGGATCTAAAGGTGGAGGAGGCCTGGAATTACTTCAAGTCAAAGTTGCAGAAACTATCAGAAGCCTGCATCCCAAGAAAGGGGAAAAAATTCATAGGCAGGAGTTGTAGACCAAGCTGGAGGAGCAGGCATATCAGAGAGGTGATTAAGAAAAAGCAGAAAGTATACAGGGAGTGGAAGATGGGAGGGATCAGCAAGGAAAGCTACCTTATTGAGGTCAGAACATGTAGGGATAAAGTGAGAAAGGCCAAAAACCATGAAGACTTGGATCTTGCAAAGAGAATTAAAACCAATAATAAAAGGTTCTATAGCCATATAAATAAGAAGAAAATAAATAAAGAAGAAGTGGGACCGCTAAACACTGAGGATGGATTGGAGGTTAAGGATAATCAAGGCATGGCCCAATATCTAAACAAATACTTTGCCTCAGTCTTTAATGAGGCTAATGCGGAGCTTAGGGATAATGGAAGGATGACAAATGGGAATGAGGATATGGAGGTAGATATTACCACATCTGAGGTAGAAGCCAAACTCGAACAGCTTAATGGGACTATATCGGGGGGCCCAGATAATCTTCATCCAAGAATATTAAAGGAACTAGCACATGAAATTGCAAGTCCATTAGTAAACATTTTTAATGAATCTGTAAGCTCAGGGGAGACTGGAGAATTGCTACATAGTTATTATTTTTAAGAAAGGAAAAAAAGTGGTCCAGGTAACTACAGGCCTGTTAGTTTGACAGCTGTAGTATGCAAAGTATTGGAAAAAAATTTGAAGGAGAAAGTAGTTAAGGACATTGAAGTCAATGATAATTGGGACAAAATAAAAAAGGTAGATCATGCCAAACCAACCTGATCTCCTTCTTTGAGAAGGTAACAGATTTTTTTAGACAAAGGGAATGCAGAGAATCTAATTTACTTCGATTTCAGTAAGGCATTTGATATGGTTCCACATGGGGAATTTTTAGCTAAATTGGAAAAGATGGGGATCAATATGAAAATTGAAAGGTGGATAAGGAACTGGTTAAAGGGGAGACTGCAATGGGTCATACTGAAAGGTGAACTGTCAGGCTGGAGGGAGATTACTAGTGGTGTTCCTCAGGGATCGGTTTTGGGACCAATCTTATTTAATCTTTTTATTACTGACCTCGGCACAAAAAGCGGGAATGTGCTAATAAAGTTTGCAGATGACACAAAGCTGGGAGGTATTGCAAAAACAGAGAAGGACCGGGATATCATACAGGAAGATCTGGATGATCTTGTCAACTGGAATAATAGTAATAGGATGAAATTTAATAGTGAAAACTGCAAGATCATGCATTTAGGGATTAATAACAAGAACTTTTATTATAAGATGGGGAGGCATCAATTGGAAGTAACAGAGGAGGAGAAGGACCTCAGAGTATAGGTTGATCACTGGATGACTATGAGCCGCCAATGTATATGGCCGTGAAAAAAGCTAATGCGGTCTTGGACTAAATCGGGGGGAGGGGTGAGGTATTTGCAGTAGGGATAAGGAGGCGTTAGTACAGTTATACAAGGCACTAGTGAGACCTCATCTGGAATACTGTGTGCAGTTCTGGTCTCCCATGTTTAAGAAGGATGAATTCAAACTGGAACAGGTACAGAGAAGGGCTACTAGGATGATCCAATGAATGGAAAACCTGTCTTATGAAAGAAGACTCAAAGAGCTTGGCTTGTTTAGCCTAACCAAAAGAACATTGAGGGGAGATATGATTGCTCTCTATAAATATATCAGAGGGATAAATACCAGGGAGGGAGAGGAATTATTTAAGCTCAGTACCAATGTGGACACAAGAACAAATGGATATAAACTGGCCATCAGGAAGTTCAGACTTGAAATGAGACAAAGGTTTCTAACCATCAGAAGAGTAAAGTTCTGGAACAGCTTTCCAAGTGGAGCAGTGGGGGCAAAAGGCATATCTAGCTTCAAGACTAAGCTTGATAAGTTTATGGAGGGGATGGTATGATGGGATAGCCTAATTTTGGCAATTAATTAATCTTTGACTATTAGCAGTAAATATGCCCAATGGATGTTAAATGGGGTGGGATCTGAGTTACAACAGAGAATTCTTTCCTGGGTATCTGGCTGGTGAGTCTTGCCCAAATGCTCAGGGTTTAGCTGATTGCCATATTTGGGGTCTGGAAGGAATTTTCCTCCAGGGCAGATTGGCAGAGGCTCTGGGGGGTTTTCACCTTCTTCTGCAGCATGGGGCACGGGTCAATTGCTGGAGGATTCTCTGCACCTTGAAGTCTTTAAACCACAACTTGAGGATTTCAATAGCTCAGACATAGGTTAGGGGTTTGTTACAAGAGTGGATGGGTGAGATTCTGTGGCCTGCATTGTGCAAGAGGTCAGACTAGTCAATCATAATGCTCCCTTCTGACCTTAAAGTCTATGAGTCTAACTTAATTGCTCATACAGTTAGAAAGTTTGCTAATATAAATCTCCCTTGCTGCAGATTAAGCCTATTACTACTTGTCCTACCTTCAGTGACATGCAGAACAATTGATCGGAATGATCTTTATAACAGCCCTTAGCATATTTGAAGATTTTTATCAGATCCTCCCCAGTCTTCTTTTCTCAAGATTAAACATGACCACTTTTTTTAACCCCTTCTCTTAGATCATAAACTTTCTAAATCTTTTATAATTGCCCTCCTTTGGACTCTCTCCTATTTTCCACATCTTTCCTAAAGTGCTGTGCCCAGAAATGTGCACAGTATTTCAGCTGAGGCCTCACTAATGTTGAATAGAGTTCGATAATTACCTTCTATATCTTACATATGACACTCCTGTTAATACACCCCAGAATGATATTAACCTTTTTTTGCAACTGCATCAGATTGTTGGCTTGTATTCAGTTTGTGATCCATTATAACCTCTAGATCCCCTTCATCAGTACTACCACCTAGCCACTTATTCCCCATTTTGTTGATGTGTATTTGTTTTTTCTTCCTAAATAAAGTACTTTGCACTTGTCCTTATTGAATGTAATTTAGTTGATTTCAGACCAATCCTCCAATTTGTCAAGCTGGTTTTGAATTCTCTTTCAAAGTGCTAGCAACCCCGCTTATCTTGCTGTCATCCACAAATGTCATAAGCATACTTCCCATTCCATTATCCAAGCCATTAATGAAAATATTGAATAGTAACAGTCTCAGGACTCAGAGTAGCAGCCGTGTTAGTCTGTATTCGCAAAAAGAAAAGGAGTACTTGTGGCACCTTAGAGACTAACAAATTTATTAGAGCATAAGCTTTCGTGAGCTACAGCTCACTTCATCGGATGCATTTGGTGGAAAAAACAGAGGAGAGATTTATATACACACACACAGAGAACATGAAACAATGGGTTTATCATACACACTGTAAGGAGAGTGATCACTTAAGATAAGCCATCACCAACAGCAGGGGGGGGAAGGAGGAAAACCTTTCATGGTGACAAGCAGGTAGGCTAATTCCAGCAGTTAACAAGAATATCAGAGGAACAGTGGGGGGTGGGGTGGGGGGAGAAATACCATGGGGAAATAGTTTTACTTTGTGTAATGACTCATCCATTCCCAGTCTCTATTCAAGCCTAAGTTAATTGTATCCAGTCTGCAAATTAATTCCAATTCAGCAGTCTCTCGTTGGAGTCTGTTTTTGAAGCTTTTTTGTTGAAGTATAGCCACTCTTAGGTCTGTGATCGAGTGACCAGAGAGATTGAAGTGTTCTCCAACTGGTTTTTGAATGTTATAATTCTTGACGTCTGATTTGTGTCCATTCATTCTTTTACGTAGAGACTGTCCAGTTTGGCCAATGTACATGGCAGAGGGGCATTGCTGGCACATGATGGCATATATCACATTGGTAGATGCGCAGGTGAACGAGCCTCTGATAGTGTGGCTGATGTGATTAGGCCCTATGATGGTATCCCCTGAATAGATATGTGGACAGAGTTGGCAACGGGCTTTGTTGCAAGGATAGGTTCCTGGGTTAGTGGTTCTGTTGTGTGGTGTGTGGTTGCTGGTGAGTATTTGCTTCAGATTGGGGGGCTGTCTGTAAGCAAGGACTGGTCTGTCTCCCAAGATCTGAGAGAGCGATGGCTCGTCCTTCAGGATAGGTTGTAGATCCTTGATGATGCGTTGGAGAGGTTTTAGTTGGGGGCTGAAGGTGATGGCTAGTGGCGTTCTGTTGTTTTCTTTGTTGGGCCTGTCCTGTAGTAGGTGACTTCTGGGTACTCTTCTGGCTCTGTCAATCTGTTTCTTCACTTTAGCAGGTGGCCTTCCCATTGACAATGAACCAATCATTGACAATGAACCAATGATAATAATCCTTTGAGTATAGTCTTTCAGCCAGTTGTGCACCCACTTTATAGTAATTTCATCTAGACCACTTTTTTCTAGTTTGTTTAGGAGAATGTCATGTGGGACTGTGTCAAAAAACCTTACTAACATCAAGATATATCACTTTATTGCTTCATCCCCTATCCACTAGGCCAAAACCCTGTAAAAGAAGGAAATTAGTATGGTTTGGCATGATTTGTTCTTGACAAATCCATTCAGGCTATTCCTTAAAACCCTATTATCCTCTAGGTGCTTACAAGTGGATTGTTTAATAATTTGTTCCAGTATCTTTCCAGGTATTGATGTTACTGACTAAATTAAATTGACTGGTCTATAATTCTCTGGGTCATCTTTGTTTCTATTTTTAAAAATAGGTATAATTTTTGCCCTTCTCCTATCCTCTGGGACCTCACCCATTCTCCATGAGTTCACAAAGATAATTACTCATGCTTCTGACATAGCCGCCAGCTAGTTCCTTAAATATCCTAGGATGAATTTCATCAGACCCAGCTAACTTGAGTACATGTAACTTATCGAAATATTCTTTAACTTGATCATTCCCCATTTTGGTTTGTGTTCCTTCCTCCTTGTTGTTTATATTAATTGTGTTGAGTACCTGATTACCATTAAAGTTTGAGTGAAGAAGGAAGCTAAATAGTCATCAACCTCCCAACATTCTTGATGTTATCTCTACTTTTATGCTAAGTAGAAGACCTACACATTCCTTTGTCTTTCTCTTGTTTCAGAATGTATTTAAAGAATGTCTTATTTACCTTTTATGTTCCTCACTAGGCATAACTCATTTTGTGCCTTAGCCTTTCTGACTTTGTCCCCACATGCTTGTGCTATTCTTTTGTGTTCCTCTTTAGCAATTCATCCATGTTTTCAATTTTGTTGGATTCTTTTTTGAATTTCAAGTTGTTAGAGAGCTCCTGATGGAGCCAAATTGGCATCTTACTATTCTTTTGTATCTTTCCTTTGCATCCGGATAGTTTGCTGTTGTGCCTTTAATATTGTTTGAGAAACTGCTAGCTCTCTTGAACTCCTTTATCCCTTAGATTTTCTTCCCATGAGACTTTATCTACCAGTTCTGAGTTGGTTAAACTGCTTTTTTGAAGTCTGTTGTCCTTATTTTGATGCTTTCTCTCCTTCCCTTCCTTAGAATAATGAAATCATCATTTCATGATCACTTTCATCCAAATTGCCTTCTACCTTCAGCTTGTGCAGCCATATGTCGGCTCTAACCCAGGGCAAACTGCAAATGCAAATCCCTTTATTGGGAGTTTTGCCTGAGTAAGGACTAAGGGACCAACTCTGATCCCACAAGAAAAGGTTGAATAAAAAGGCTTTGCCTATAGGAATTATAGGGGTGATGGGATAAAATTCTCCCCTATTGTACATATAGGGACTGGTGTATCTATACAGCTGGGCTGTGGCTGCTTGCAGTGAACATAGACAGGAGTAGTGCGTTATGCATGCTGTTTATCTTCCTCCCATCTGACAATATTCTTGGCCTATGGATTCATGCTGTACATAGGCCTACTCAGTGTGGCCCTTTAACAACTCTAGTCTATACACATCACCCTCTTTTCATGAGGAACAGCACAGAACTGTCCCTCCCTAAAGCTGCCACTGAAGTGTGGAAGATTATACTGCACTCATTTTCCAATGGCTGGATCCCCTCAACTGTAGAAATGTGACATTTTCTGATGTTTTGCATTTTTCTCATTCACTTGGGGTTGGGAGCAGGAATTGTCCCTGGGTAAGGAATTCAGGATTTTACCGTGGATACTTCTATGTAATCTGTAGATCCGAATGGATTTGGCACTGGTCACTATGCTGTGCTCTTATGCAGAAATAAAATATATAGGTTTAGTCTGGATAATGGCTTCAATATATCAAGAGTATCTGCCAAGAAATATCACTTTCACTTGCATATTCCTATAAATATCCAGTCTCTAAGGAGTTCTGTGAAAAATTATTCTAAAAAGTCCCTCATTGTGTGCTGGATACAGTGTACCATTTTGAAGCAGCAAGTTGGAATATGGATTGTGTATGTGGGAATACATATTAATAGCCCTTTACCACTTCACTGCTCTCAGCAAGAAAAAGAAGAGACAAACTTGCAAGACTTAGAAATGATAGACCTGATCATTCCGGCTAGATCTTCTGTGTGGGGAGGATCATCAGTTTCTACTGTAGCATGGTACCTCCCCTTTCCTCAAATTGTGGAGGGGTCTCTGAGGGCCGAGGGACCCATGTGTAAGGAAGTATCCCCAGCCCTATGTCTTTAAAAAAAATCATGAATCAGGCCCTCCCCATCTCCCTAGCTTAAAAATCACAGGATTTTATATTACATGTTGGGTTCCTATTATTTGTCTTCTCATTTTTGAGCCTTTAGGGTTCATGTTTTCAAGATTTTTCTCCACAGCCAAGAGGACGAGAAATTTATTGTTTTAAAAATATTATCACATGTGTGATGCAGGTAGGCCAGGCGCCAGCTCATGCTAAGGCCCCATAGATATTAGATGTTTGTTTTTAGACTTTACTGATGTATTGTTCTCACAAATAACCTCTGTAGCCCATGGTATAAAGTTATAAAGTGTTTGCATTGTAAAGCTCTGTAATTTGTGTAATTCTAACAGGGAAAGAAGCATTAATTAAGGTAGAATGCTGAAGATGGTCCACTGACAGAGAAAAAGGTATTTTGTATCATCAAAGGAAAGAGGCCTTGTTGATTGCATTCCTAAGTCCCTCCAGGAAGGGGAGAACCTATGGGTGAACTCATCCCATCAGTCTGGACTCTGGAGGGGAGGGGATAAAAATCTCTGACAAAAAGAAACTGAATTTCTTTCATGCTATCCGGAGTCTGAGGGCAAAGATTCCTAAAGATTTAAAAAAAAAAAAATCCTCATGCTTCTTGGCATCGGTTAGCCCTTAAAGATATTTTGAATGGACTGATTGCGACAAATCTGTCATCTTTTGAATCACAAACTGAAACTCATTTGTGTATATGCTTGTTTGCTTTACCTTGTAAATAACACTGATTCCTTTTTCCTAGTTAATAAATCTTTAGTTAGTTTATTATAGGTTTGGCTACCAGAGTTGTCTTTGGTGTGAGATCTAAGGTACAAATTAATCTGGGGAAAGTGACTGGTCTCTTAGGACTGGGAGCAACCTGAATATTTTGTAAGGTTTCAGAGTAGCAGCCGTGTTAGTCTGTATTCGCAAAAAGAACAGGAGTACTCATGGCACCTTAGAGACTAACAAATTTATTATTATTATTATGCTCTAATAAATTTGTTAGTCTCTAAGTACTGCCACGAGTACTCCTGTTCTTTCTGTGAATATTTTGTGGTTTTATTTATTTATTTAATTAATTAATTTTCATGTAAGTGACCATTTATCACCAAGTCCAGCTTGCCTGGGTGGCAGGATAGACTGGAGGGTCTAAGGGGATTGTTTGTGGCTTCATGGTAAGACTGTTACAGTAATCCAGGCGTTCACATTTGTTACTGAATTGGTGAAATCTAATTATCTACTATACCACCAATTTGGGGTGTCTGCCCTGTTTTTGACAATCTCCCCGAGGTAGGCACACAGTCGTGAATCACTCCAGACAGAGTGATAACAGGACTCTGAGCTGGAGCTATCAGAAAAATACCAAATATTGTGACACTTATGACAAAATTGTGAGTTGGCAACACGAGAGTTAGGATCAGGGTCTAACTCAAGTTAACATTATAGTCATGGGAGGTTCAGGGGGCTGTACATTATTTCCCCACCCTACCCCACATGATGTCCTCTCTGGAGTTAATACTGTCAGACTTACTAACTCTGGAGGAGAATCTCTTTCCTGCTCTTGAATTCCCAGTTTGAGAGGTTCCAGGAAAGCTGTCTGCTGGGAAAGCCCTGTCCGCATAGCCTCGGGCGCTTGAGGGAAATCACGTGAATAATCCTGTCTCTTTAGGCAGATCTGGTGTATTTGAAAACTGTATTGTAATTGTAAGATGTCACTTTAATTTGTGAGGGATTCCTGGTCATGCAGACTAGGGGTTATGTAGGAAAGCACACAATCAGAGTTTGCTCTAGACTGGCTCTCTCCTGACAATGTGGGAGAGAGTTGTGCCTCTCTGCCTCAGGGAGCAGCCTGCTTTGTCTCTCTTTATTTGGTTACTGTGTGTTTTATTGTTCTGGAGTCGAGGAATATATTAGTTATCTTCCAGAAGGATAATGAAACAACCGATACTCTATCTTCTCATAACATAACAGCAAATATGGGGGGATTTTCAGGAATAGGCAAGTGGGGAGGGGTGAGACAGTATCGACGCTGCTCCTTTGAGGAGAAAGGAAGAGCAAATGCCATAAAGTGATTCTTCTCTCTTTGTCTTTCTCTTTCTCTCTCTCTCACGCGCGCGCGCGCACACACACACACACACACACACACACACACACTAACTTACCTATATGTTAAATATTTTATTTTTAGTACTATAGGATTTTTTGAGTGCAATCAAGGAAGCACACAAAGTAACACGTGTGTTTGCTGGGAGGGAGCCTGAGTGAGTGTCTGATTGGCTGCTAGCCTGCAGGGGGCGGGCATTAGGGTGTCTGTGTGTTTGCGTCAGGGAAGCCTGGCTGTTTAAAAATAGCCAGAGCCTCGCGAACCAGCTGAGCAGCGGGGACAGCAGAGCAGCTCACAGCAGGAGTTTGCCTGGGAGTTCGCCTGGAGTGAGCCCAGTGAGGCTTACATCTTGCCAACGTCTCTGAGGAAGCTCCGTAGTAGGTAGGTGATATGGAAGGGGGGGGTTCAGCTATTGTGACCTGCACTGGATGTGCCATGTTTGTCTTTCTTCCACAGGACAGAAGCGACTTTGTCTGTACAAAGTGCAAGCTGGTCTCCATATTGGAAGAGAAGATTGAAGGTCTGGAGCAACAGGTAACGACCCTGCGTTGTATACGAGAGACTGAGGATTTTCTGGACCAAACTCAGGATAGCCTTCTAGGGGCACAAAGCTCTAAAGATATAGAGCAGGTTGCACAGAGGAGCCAAGAGGCCACTGAAGAAGCTTGGCAACATGTGACCTCCAGAAGAGGTAAGCGGAATGTCCGGGTTCCAGTAACACAGACACAGGTAACTAACCGCTTTCATGTTCTCTCCACAGGTACCAATGCGGAGAGTGGACCAGATGATATGTCTGAGGGGAGAAAGCGGAAGGAGACTCCGCTGGTTGGGAGGCATGAGATGCGATGTCCTGAGGTTGGAGGTTCCACGACCACCACTCCCAAGAGGAGAAGGCGGGTGGTGGTGGTCGGGGACTCTCTCCTCCGGGGGACTGAGTCATCTATCTGCCGCCCTGACCGGGAAAACCGAGAAGTCTGCTGCTTGCCAGGGGCTAAGATTCGTGATGTGACGGAGAGACTGCCGAGACTCATCAAGCCCTCGGATCGCTACCCCTTCCTGCTTCTCCACGTGGGCACCAATGATACTGCCAAGAATGACCTTGAGCGGATCACTGCGGACTATGTGGCTCTGGGAAGAAGGATAAAGGAGTTGGAGGCGCAAGTGGTGTTCTCGTCCATCCTCCCCGTGGAAGGAAAAGGCCTGGGTAGGGACCGTCGAATCGTGGAGGTCAACGAATGGCTACGCAGGTGGTGTCGGAGAGAAGGCTTTGGATTCTTTGACCATGGGATGGTGTTCCATGAAGGAGGAGTGCTGGGCAGAGACGGGCTCCATCTTACGAAGAGAGGGAAGAACATCTTTGCCAGCAGGCTGGCTAACCTAGTGAGGAGGGCTTTAAACTAGGTTCACCGGGGGAAGGAGACCAAAGCCCTGAGGTAAGTGGGAAAGCGGGATACCGGGAGGAAGCACAGGCAGGAAGGTCTGTGAGGGGAGGGCTCCTGCCTCATACTGGGAATGAGGGGCGATCAACAGGTTATCTCAAGTGCTTATATACAAATGCACAAAGCCTTGGAAACAAGCAGGGAGAACTGGAGGTCCTGGTGATGTCAAGGAATTATGACGTGATTGGAATAACAGAGACTTGGTGGGATAACTCACATGACTGGAGTACAGTCATGGATGGTTATAAACTGTTCAGGAAGGACAGGCAGGGCAGAAAAGGTGGGGGAGTAGCACTGTATGTAAGGGAGCAGTATGACTGCTCAGAGCTCCGGTACGAAACTGTGGAAAAACCTGAGTGTCTCTGGATTAAGTTTAGAAGTGTGTGCAACAAGAGTGATGTCATGGTGGGAGTCTGCTATAGACCACCGGACCAGGGGGATGAGGTGGATGAGGCTTTCTTCCGGCAACTCACGGAAGCTACTAGATCGCATGCCCTGATTCTCATGGGTGACTTTAATTTTCCTGATATCTGCTGGGAGAGCAATACAGCGGTGCATAGACAATCCAGGAAGTTTTTGGAAAGCGTAGGGGACAATTTCCTGGTGCAAGTGCTAGGGGAGCCAACTAGGGGGAGCGCTTTTCTTGACCTGCTGCTCACAAACCGGGTAGAATTAGTGGGGGAAGCAAAAGTGGATGGGAATCTGGGAGGCAGTGACCATGAGTTGGTTGAGTTCAGGATCCTGACGCAGGGAAGAAAGGTAAGCAGCAGGATACGGACCCTGGACTTCAGGAAAGCAGACTTTGACTCCCTCAGGGAACAGATGGCCAGGATCCCCTGGGGGACTAACATGAAAGGGAAGGGAGTCCAGGAGAGCTGGCTGTATTTCAAGGAATCCCTGTTGAGGTTACAGGGACAAACCATCCCGATGAGTCGAAAGAATAGTAAATATGGCAGGCGACCAGCTTGGCTTAATGGTGAAATCCTAGCGGATCTTAAACATAAAAAAGAAGCTTACAAGAAGTGGAAGGTTGGACATATGACCAGGGAAGAGTATAAAAATATTGCTCGGGCATGTAGGAAAGATATCAGGAGGGCCAAATCGCACCTGGAGCTGCAGCTAGCAAGAGATGTCAAGAGTAACAAGAAGGGTTTCTTCAGGTATGTTGGCAACAAGAAGAAAGCCAAGGAAAGTGTGGGCCCCTTACT
Source organism: Dermochelys coriacea (assembly GCF_009764565.3). NCBI lineage: Eukaryota > Metazoa > Chordata > Testudines > Dermochelyidae > Dermochelys > Dermochelys coriacea. The sequence goes on from NC_050069.1 coordinate 85,478,866, forward strand.
GAATGAGGGAGGCAAGCTAGTGACAGAGGATGTGGAAAAAGCTAATGTACTCAATGCTTTTTTTGCCTCTGTTTTCACTAACAAGGTCAGCTCCCAGACTGCTGTGCTGGGCAACACAAAATGGGGAAGAGATGGCCAGCCCTCTGTAGAGATAGAGGTGGTTAGGGACTATTTAGAAAAGCTGGACGTGCACAAGTCCATGGGGCCGGACGAATTGCATCCGAGAGTGCTGAAGGAATTGGCGGCTGTGATTGCAGAGCCCTTGGCCATTATCTTTGAAAACTCGTGGCGAACGGGGGAAGTCCCGGATGACTGGAAAAAGGCTAATGTAGTGCCCATCTTTAAAAAAGGGAAGAAGGAGGATCCTGGGAACTACAGGCCGGTCAGCCTCACCTCAGTCCCTGGAAAAATCATGGAGCAGGTCCTCAAAGAATCAATCCTGAAGCACTTAGAGGAGAGGAAAGTGATCAGGAACAGTCAGCATGGATTCACCAAGGGAAGGTCATGCCTGACTAATCTAATCGCCTTTTATGATGAGATCACTGGTTCTGTGGATGAAGGGAAAGCAGTGGATGTATTGTTTCTTGACTTTAGCAAAGCTTTTGACACGGTCTCCCACAGCATTCTTGTCAGCAAGTTAAGGAAGTATGGGCTGGATGAATGCACTATAAGGTGGGTAGAAAGCTGGCTAGATTGTCGGGCTCAACGGGTAGTGATCAATGGCTCCATGTCTAGTTGGCAGCCGGTGTCAAGTGGAGTGCCCCAGGGGTCGGTCCTGGGGCCCGTTTTGTTCAATATCTTCATAAATGATCTGGAGGATGGTGTGGATTGCACTCTCAGCAAATTTGCGGATGATACTAAACTGGGAGGAGTGGTAGATACGCTGGAGGGGAGGGATAGGATACAGAAGGACCTAGACAAATTGGAGGATTGGGCCAAAAGAAATCTAATGAGGTTCAATAAGGATAAATGCAGGGTCCTGCACTTAGGATGGAAGAATCCAATGCACCGCTACAGACTAGGGACCGAATGGCTCGGCAGCAGTTCTGCGGAAAAGGACTTAGGGGTGACAGTGGACGAGAAGCTGGATATGAGTCAGCAGTGTGCCCTTGTTGCCAAGAAGGCCAATGGCATTTTGGGATGTATAAGTAGGGGCATAGCGAGCAGATCGAGGGACGTGATCGTTCCCCTCTATTCGACACTGGTGAGGCCTCATCTGGAGTACTGTGTCCAGTTTTGGGCCCCACACTACAGGAAGGATGTGGATAAATTGGAAAGAGTACAACGAAGGGCAACGAAAATGATTAGGGGTCTAGAGCACATGACTTATGAGGAGAGGCTGAGGGAGCTGGGATTGTTTAGTCTGCAGAAGAGAAGAATGAGGGGGGATTTGATAGCTGCTTTCAACTACCTGAAAGGGGGTTTCAAAGAGGATGGCTCTAGACTGTTCTCAATGGTAGCAGATGACAGAACGAGGAGTAATGGTCTCAAGTTGCAATGGGGGAGGTTTAGATTGGATATTAGGAAAAACTTTTTCACTAAGAGGGTGGTGAAACACTGGAATGCGTTACCTAGGGAGGTGGTAGAATCTCCTTCCTTAGAGGTTTTTAAGGTCAGGCTTGACAAAGCCCTAGCTGGGATGATTTAACTGGGACTTGGTCCTGCTTTGAGCAGGGGGTTGGACTAGATGACCTTCTGGGGTCCCTTCCAACCCTGATATTCTATGATTCTATGATTGATTCTATCTTATAGAACATAACAGCTGGAGCTGATTGTACATTTTCCAATGGAACAGTTTACTGTTGGAAAATTCTGATTCAACAACACTGAAACATTTTGCAGGAAGGGGATGAATTTGTCAATTTTGTGCAGGTAATTATCAAAACATTTTGAATTCTATTCTATCACTTAAAGGGATACGGTCAAAATGTAAAGTTTTGACCTTATCAAATCTAAATGTTTACACAAAGTTGAAATAAAATATTTTCAGAGTATTTCGTTTGGTGAATAATTCCAAGACACTAACTTTTCAGCCCGGTTTGTGATGAAACCAGATTTACAAATCTCAGAATTTCTGGAAGGATGGAAATTCCATTTTTCAACAAACTCTAACAATAAAGGAAAAGTAAGAAAAAGTACTTGCAGGACCATTTTTAATTTATACAGCCTAATGTTCTGGTGTCAAAAATTCATGGCCAATGTACAAACAGCTACCATCTATTTGTGTTTGTATCATCTATTGTGTTTGTCTGAGAGTCCATTGGTAGTTAAGAAAAAGCCAGAAAATCCAATCAAATAAATATAGAATGTACTATTTTCACAATTAATGTAAATATAACAAACTAGTCAAAATATAAATATCCTTATTTTATTATTTTAACTTGTCATATGAAATTAATGGATAATACAACTTTCTATTTCTTCATCATCTTCTACACAAGAAATTAAAGCACATTACAAACACTAGGGTGAAAATCACCTTTTGGAGAGGGTTAGCACAAGGCCTTAAATCCCTCTTAGGCCCTGTCTTGAGGGATGGACTCTTTGTGTTTGTATAATACAAACGTTTAAGATGTTTCTAAAGCACTAAATCCTGCAGAACCTAGGCAGATAAAATGCATATGACATGAATAGTACAGTAGATAGTGTTTGTTTTTCCTTGCTCAGTGCACATCTATTTTTGAATCGATGAGCTACCTAGCAAGTCATTAAAAGTTTAGCAGTATTCAGAAACTTCTGTTCTCACACAATATAGACAACTCTCATTCTCCCTCTCTGTCATCAAAGGCAGCTTAAGAGTGGAATTAAAGCATCTGTGTATACGTCAGAGACAATGACTAATTGCATGGCAGTAGGATGCAACTTTTGAAGCATGTTATGCTCCTAAATAGGCAGAGTGCGGTTTAATTAGTATGTGACTGGCGGGCAGGTGACTGTGGAATTTTCAGAAGGGTGATCTAAGCATATGCCTGCCTGCTCTGCACATTGGGGTTGATGTTCCTAGTATTTGTGTAATGCGGGCATGTTCAAGGGATTTGGTGGCCAACCGAGGTTTGCAAAGCAAGTGGGGAAAGCCTGGTAAGTTTGGATGCTGAAAATTCCAGCTAATCCATAGCATGCCAAGATAGTAGGCTCTCATCCAGATTTCTTGTTGGTGGCAGATTAATGCTGGAAAGGATGCCTTGGGAAACTGACTTGGAGTGGGGATGGGGGGAAGGCTGAATGCAAGGAAACTGCAGAAAAGTGTGTGTTACAAAAGTTAATGTATCTGAATGAAGTTCAGGTGGGGGTGGGGCGTACAAAGCAGGGAGTTAATACCAGCAATAGGACTCAAAAGTGAAAGAGGTCACTTCCTCTGCTGCTTGGCCTGCTGCACGGTGTCTTTCTGTGATGATGCCATCACTAGCAGGGCCCATATATTTACAAACTCTCCTTGAAGCTGGGGCAGGAGCATCTGGCTCATTCATTTCTGGTGATGTAGGGATGATTCTTGTGAATGAGTATGGGGGAAATGGTAGCATCAGTAGTGGCAGCCATGTTCTGCCCCAAGACTCCTCATGCATGGGCAACTTGCTGAGTAGAACATGAACATTTAGGTACTGGGTGCGCTGTTGGTGGACTCTGTTAAGAATGTCTGTGCTTTTGTAGACTTTCCCAAGGAATCAGCCGGCTAATCAGGACCACCACTGCTATGCATAATGGGCAAGGCACCCCACTCTGATGTGGACTCTGATGTGGAGGGGGGTGATAGGACCTTTAGTTCTTTACCCCTTGTTCTATTACATCTTTAAGTATTAACTGGTTTTCAATAACATTTTCCATGGGTAGATGAATGGATGCAGTAGCACACACTATAACAACAAAACGCCTTAAGCAATCCGTGTGTTTAAAAACAAAGTTTGGTTTAGCTCTGTTTCAAACCGTTGAACTACAGTAGATCGTTTGAAGTTTGCCTGACCCTGATCTTATAACAATCACAAAAAAGATCAAAGCCACACAGCTACAAAAATTCTTGAGGAAAGGGAGGGAGGATGTTCCAGCTGATGTTGCCTGAAAGATTAAAAACAAATAGATGAGCATTAAATTTTCAGGTCAAAACCAAAAGGCTCTGAGGAAGAAAACACTATACACAGTTAATAACAGGAACTCTTCAAGGAAACATGCTTTATAAAAACAAATGGGACTTAGAGGTGAACAACTTTTGTAATGTTAGGGCAGCAAAGGGGGATTAATCAATGACAAGGAATAATGATGGGTGACTCTCAAAAGATTGAGAAGTTTGATTCAGTTCAGAGACACACTGAAAGTTCAAATAATAAACTGAGTTGTGCATATGAACTTTAGGTCTAAGGAGCTGGGCTGGAAATCTCAAGACCTCACATTTTCCCAGTGCTTCCTGCTTCTGACCACTTCTGATATATCCTGAGAGCCTCTCAAAAATATTTTGGTATGCTCGGTCCAGTCTTGGCTGAAGCCAAGATATATGGAAGTATGTGAAAATGAAAAGGCAAGAAAATGATCAACTATTCTGCCTCATCCAAAATGTATAATTGCATTATGAAGTTCCAGTGGGGTTTCTTAGCTGAACCATTTTGCCCATCTCAGCTAAAGGCTAGACTTAAGAACTACAGAAAATTAATTTGTAATATTGGGAAATTTAGAACAAAAATTAGTCATCATGTTAAAAACATTGTCTATTTTTCAAAAGGTCCAAATTGCACTGTTAGGGCACAGACCTGTATTCTTTAAAATGTGCATATATTATGTATGAGTGTGTATATGTAGGTTCATGCATGCTTATATATCTCTGCCCAATATGCGTATATAGTATTTAGATAATATCTATACACATTAATAGATTGTAAAGAATGAAAAATCAGGAACTAAAAAGTTAGAAAATATTGACCTAACTTTGTTCCCTTGTGCTTTATTTTTAAAATGTGGTGTCTCTCTTAAAGCAAATAATTTTTCAATGAACACTATTTAATAATAAAATACAAATATGATTTTTATACAACTCTACATGAAGCTAGTATGCTATTTTAAAAAAGGCATTATTTGTTTCAGTAGCTTTTCTCACTAAATCACATCTTTTTTCTAGGCCACTTCTCAATTTGCTGCATGCTAATTATTCATCACTTTCTAAAATATGGCTATGTCTACTGCTGGCAGCTTTTGTCAGACTAATAAATACTTCAGCAGTGACTGCAAATATGAATGAAGGGAAACAGCTACTTTAGACTTGCTGCAAGGAATCTTCACAAAATCCACCTTGTGTAACATCTGCCAAAGAAACAGCACAGAATTGACTCCTGCTGATACCCCTACTGATTCCACTTCTGCTTCTTCTCAGATAAAAGGTGCTGCCTTGAGGTCTTCTGCTGCTGAGGCTGCCTGGCTATGATTCGATTTATGTGTTAAACCGCTAGGGGAGACTGTGAGAAGCTACAGCCTTCAGTGTTAACTATACTAACTTTGCTTCCAATTCTCATCAGACGCAGAGAGAATGATCGTTCAGACATTCAGGCCCAGAGAGAGATAAGTACAAGAAAGAAAACAGCCTGTTCAAGCTCAGCCGGCTAAAACAGGAGTTATATTGCTTGGGAGGGAGACTCACTGGATGATCTGGCTGGAGCTTTGACCTCATCTATCCCCTGGTTATCTAAGCAGTGCACAATCTTGGGGTCATCACAGAAATGCCTTTTGCCTACCTCATCCAGCAAAGAGGTGCTGCTCTTTCCTAGCCAATGTGAGCCTAACCATAGTTATCCTTATCTATCATATGCCTGCTTGATCCCTTCTTCTGCAGAAGGTCATGTGCTACTCAGTGGGGAAGGAGGGAGCAGGAGGAAATATGGGTGACTCTGTGCAGCTGAGAATCTGAGCCAAAGTCGTGTGATGAGAAAAAAGAAGCTTGTGCTAGCATGCTTTAGCCTTGGGGTAATGAAATGAACCTGCGCAGCCAGGGAACAATTTTTATAGTGGAGGTGCTGCGAGCCATTGAACCAAACTGTAAACCCTATATATAATGGAAACCCCTTCAAGTCAGGGGGCACTGCAACACCCCCCCACACCCTTAGTTCCAGCACCTGTGTGCACAGCCAGCTGTAGAACTAGTTAGGTAGATGTGTGACTTCCAAGTATTTTTATTTTTAATAGTGGGTGAACAAGTTCTCCCACTCCTCTGCATTTCTTCTGTGCCTTCTGCTCACCCTGGCACAGTCTGGTGCCTGGCTGTCAGTTGGGAAGCACTGTTCTGCAATTTTTCCAAAGATCTAGTATGGTGTTGGTACTCAACTAATTACTATTAATACAGTACAATAACTAAGATTTGTTCCTACCCCCAGTTTGAGTAGGGTGAGCTGCGTCTTGATCTGCTTGGTGGTGACTTTACCAGACGTTTTCCCATTATTTGTTTTTCATTAGAGAAACCTAGATATTCACAGAGCTCCTCATTTCTACCACACGGCTGACAACAAACAGTGGCTCGTGGTTTTCATGCTTCTCATGGGTATTGTCAATTTCTGCACTATAATACCTAACCTCAAACACAGAGGATAGACTTTGGAATCATGTTTTATGTGTGCGCACAGTGCCAAAGACAAGTGGGAAGCCCTGGTCATTGATTGAGGTCTCTGGTATTACCACAATACCAATAAGTAATAATAATAATTAATAATGTAACTGCTACTTCAGCCTAGCACACAGCTTATTTGGTAGGGGTACTGTGTAGTACAAAATCCATACCTGTGAGACTCTTACTCATATAGGTTAGGTTACTATAATACAAAGTCCAGATATGCAATACTGTCACCTGTGCAAGAGTTCAAAAAACACATGCCAGCTCCCGCAAAAAGTCAAGATTGGCTTAAAAGTCACAGAGTGGTGTTGGTGGTTTGTTTTTTTTAAATTGAGGTTCTTTTTATTTGTCTTCTGGTTTCTAAGTCTTTAGAGTGCACTCAAGTCAAGTTTTCAAGATTTCCTTTGCATCTCTGAGGGCTTGAAATGTACTTAAAGAAGAAGAAGCTGAGATTCTCACCTAACCCCATTCCTCCAGGAACTGGGGGTTTAAGAAAAAAAAGACCAATGTCATGAAACTCATGATAACATACCAAAAGTTGGCAACATTGGATATGAGCTTGTTTCCTGCTTTGCCCCTTTAAATTACAGATTGAGGCCAGATTGTCTTCCTCTGTGGGAACTGGTTGGCAAGGAAGAGGGCTCTTTGTGCATGTCTTCCTCTTTCACATATGCATCAGGCCCTGTGCTGACACTCCGAGTGTACTAAAACTGTGAAGATCAGGTGCCTCCAGTGCCACTAGACTACCCCAGGGATCTGCACTGGCTGGCAGCCAAAAGTGGATTGAAGAATACAAAGGTACTCAAGGCTCTTCCGTAAGGGAAGTGTCCTTCTAGACCTTATCTTTGACTCTGGCTTAAGTCAAAATGGAGCCTTAAATGTTTAACTGAGGTAGAGCTCCCAATGTGCCATTAATTATTTATCCACAGACCTATTGTTTTTCAAAAATAGCCTCAGATACCTCAAAATTGACTTTCCAATCTGGATAATTCCTTAGAAACTGCTGAAATCTCAGTGATTTGAAGAATTCTTTGGTCTTTGATTTAACAGTTGTGTAATTCCCAGAGTTTTCAGAAGACTAGCTCTGCCTTCCTCATTTGATTTCTGGATGAAATTGAAGGGTGTTGCTATTTACCTAGAAGCTCCTAATATCTGAGACCTGGTTATTGGAGGGATTGCATCTGCCTCTGTCCCAAAGTAAAAAGTGATTTAGGGAGTCTTAATCCCAATGGGAGACATAGGACAACTTAGTTTGGGTCTGTGCTGAACCTGCACTCAGTCAAGTGGCAGAGGTGAAAGGGAACAAGTTCCCTACTTGTCCACTGACCCAGCCAATGAGACATTAAAACTCAGACAAGAGAATGACACCAGAAAAAAAACTATCAGGGATCCACCACTATCAGTTGCTTTAACTCCTGTGGAGAGAAGGTGGCTGGAGTATTTGCCATATAATAGAGCAATAAAAGTGAGCTCACCTCTGAAATAGTGAGTGTCAACTGGGAGCTGGTTAATGGCACTTACTCTTATGTACACAGACTGTCTAATCAATGTAAGAAGGCACATTGTGGACTCAGTAAGCAATAACACAACATTTAATAATATGAATGCAAACAAATCCAAAAAGAAAAATAAATAATTAAACTGTCTTGTGGGTTTCTCCATCATTTATTATTAAACCATTGAGAACATAGAAAGCACATAATGTGCTAAACAGATAAGGGTACACAGTGCTTTAAAATAAAAACTCAGACAGTATGAATCTTAAGCATTCAGGGTTGAAAATGTTGTCCTTAACTTAGACTACTATACTTAGGCACCTGAATAAAAAAACAGCCTGATTGTCAGAGACAGAGCACCTGCAGCTCCCTAAGCCTTTATCTTCCAAATTACAGGTGCAAGAATCTCTGGTTCCACTGAACCAGCTGACTAGAGAAGTACTTTGTGTCCGAAATCTTGTGACCTTCTCTTTGAACCTGTAACATCTCTGGAAGTGCTCTCACCGTCCGTACTGACCACTTTAGTGGAAACATCCAGCTACTGTTGGATTATGAGCAAATGTTGGAATGGTAGGCAAAACTTACACAGAGTACTGCCATTTTTTTCTTACTCTGATCCTGGGCATGTGTTTTGTTGGGTTTTTGTTCACACCCATTTGCTCGCATCTCTTATTGCTAGATTTCCACGTTAGGAATGGTGTGTGAAATAGTTTGTCATTATTAGACTTCAAAGTTTACACCTATGTCCATGAATGGGAGCCATCACCATTCCCTTAGACCAAATAGGCCAAATTCATCCCATGTATAATTCTATTGGATTGTTACACCAGGGATGGTGAAACCTGGTTCTGTCTCTCTCTCAGTGCAGACCTGGACAGGACTTGATTACCTCCACAACTATGAACACAAGTAACTTTTCTCTTAATGAAAGCTTAAGTTTTACAAAAATCTGAAGGGGACCACAAAAACATTTCACTACATATTGGCTCAATCAACACTTGTCTATAATACCACAGCAACAGAGAGAGAGAGAGATTTCAAGTGTCATCCTAACACAATCCCCTGGCACACATATCCACACAAATCAAAATGTGGCATTCTAAATACATACAGAATCACAAAACTCCTCTTCAGAACAAGTCAAACATTCCCCCACCCCCATGCTAGAGGGAAGAGATACATAGGGGCTGATCCAAAGCTCATGTAATTAAATGGAAAGACTCCTATTCACCACAAGATCCCATTTCTACAGCTGGTAAAAACATTTCTAAAAGAACAGTTTTCCACTGCAAAATGCACTTTTGTCAAAATTGAAGAGTTTCGTGGGAACATATAGATTTCAATGACATTTTCACAAGTTAAAATAAGTCATTTTGACTCTCATTTTGCTTTGATAAGGCAAAAACATTTTCTTTTGACTTGAGACTTTATTATATTAAAATATTAATTTACTAAATTTGATTCAGATATATTATATGTAATATTATATTCAATATCTGAAATATTCATTCAAAACATGTTAATATAAATGGCTCCAAATCAAATTGTTTAGACTTTCTGTTGCACAAAAAGTTTTGAAATTTTGACTCTTCATTCTGATTCAGAACAAAGATAAATTTGAAAATGTCAGTTTCCCAGGGAATGGAAATTCTGTTTTCCAACCAGTTCTACCTATTTCCTGTTTTTATAGTCCAAGGCATATACTGTATAAGAATGGCCATACTGGGTCAGACCAATCCATTGAGACCAGTATCCTATCTCTGATAGTGGCTGATACCAGATGCTTCAAAGGGAATGAACAGAACCAAATGATCCATCCTGTAATCCAGTCCCAGCTTCTGGAAGTCAGAGGTTTAGGGACACCCAGAGGATGAGATTGCATTCATGATCATTTTGTCTAATAGCCATTGATGGACCAACACTCCGTGAACTTAGCTAGCTTTTTTAACCCAGTTATACTTCTTGTTTTCACATCATCTCCTGGGAATGAGTTCCACTGGTTGACTGTGCATTGTGTGAAGAAATACTTCCTTATGTTTGTGTTAAACCTGCTGCCTATTAATTTGAGTGATACTTGGTTCTTGTGTTATGTGAAGGAGTAAACATCACTTGCATATTCACTTTCTCCACAACATTCATGATGTTATAAACCTCTATATTCCTCTTAGTTGTCTCCTTTCTAATCTGAAGGGTCCCAGGCTTTTTAATCCCTCCTCATATGGAAGTTGCTCCATATCCCTACTCATTTTTGTTGCTCTTCTCTGTACCTTTTCCAAGTCTAATATATCCTTTTGTGTGTGTGTGATAGGGCAACCAGAACTGCACACAGTATTCAAAATGTGGGTGTACCATGGAGTTATATAGTGGCATCATGATATTTTCTGTCCTTTGCCTCATGGCTACTAACATTGTTAGCTTTTTTGACTGCCAATGCAATCCACATTGAGTGGATGTTTTTAGAAAACTATCCACAATGACTCCAAGATCTCTTTCTTGAGCGGTAACAGCTAATGTATGTATAGTTGGGATCTTGTTTTCCAATGCGCATTACTTTGCATTTATCAACATTGAATTTCATTGCCATTTTGTTGCCCCGTCACCCAGTTTTGTGAGATCCCTTTGTAATTTTTCGCAGTCAGCTTTGGACTTAACTATCTTGGGTAATTTTGTATTGCCACCTCATCATTTACCTCCTTTTCCAGATCATATATAAATATGTTGAACTGCACTGGTCCCAGTACAGATCCTTGGGGTACCCTGCTGTTTACCTCTTTCCATTGTAAGAGTTGACCATTTAGACCTAACCTTTGTTTCTTATCTTTTAACTACTTACTGATCCATGAAAGGACCTTCCCTCTTAAGGCATGCCAGTTTAGTTGCTTTAGAGCCTTTGGTGTGGAACCTTGTCAAAGGCTTTCTGAAATTCCAAGTATACTATAACCACAGGATTACACTCTCAAAGAATTCTAGTAGATTGCTGAGGCAAGATTTCCCTTTGCTAAAACCATCTTGACTCTATCCCAAAATATCATGTTTATCTATGTGTCTGATAATTTTCTTTACTATAATTTCAGTCAATTTACCAGATACTGAAGTTAGGTTGATCAGCCTGTGATTGCCAAGCTCTCCTCTGGAACTGTTTTATTTTTTTAAATTAGCATTACATTAGCTATTCTATGGTATCCTGTGGTATATCAGGTCCACTACAGTAAAGGCCAATGCAAAGAATCTATTTATTCTCTGCAATGTCCTTGTCTTCCTTGAGTGCTCTATTGTCCTGCTTCTCATGTACTTAGCATTTTTTTGCTGCTATTTTTTTGTCTTTTGCTAGTTATTCTTCTTTTTGGCCTGACTAATTATACTTCTACACCTGACTTGCCAGACTTTATACTCCTTTCTGTTCTCAGTAGGATATGACTCCCAATTTTTAAAGGATGTCTTTTATATACTGCAAGGATATATTACACCTCTGTTAGATTATGCATCAGAGTGATCTTGTTATGAAAATGACTAAACCCACTGAAATGAAATATCCGCTTACATGGTCCCGCCAAGAAAACAGAAAGGAAAATGTGTGTACTTTGCTCTAAAGGATATTTGTTTTCATTCTGAATAAGTTTTGCTGTCCCCTACTCTATTATTATTAGCAGTAACATTGTGATAATACCTGGAGGCCTCAACTGGGTTGGGGCCTCATTGTGCACTGTACAAATATATGAAATTATGGTCCCTGCCCCAAAGTACTTGCACTCTAAAATGACAAGAGGTAACAGATGAATTAGACTAACATGTAGGTGGGAGATGGGGAAGATGACAAAGTTAACTTACAACGGGATGTTTTAGCACAGACATACTAGTGTGCAATTCGTGGCCAATTAGTAGCAGCAATCACAGGCATCACAATGAAGACATAACCAAACAGTGTCTCTTTCCGTTACTTTTTCCTCATAAAATACAGAAAAATGCTGTTAAAATAGCTTACCAAAAACTGTCCATTTGTTTGTAGTAATGAGACACCATGAGTTACCCTGCTAAGTAACAAGTCTTTGAAACACTATTGAGAGTTCATAAAGCTTTTCAAAAACATGGACTGTAAAATAAAAATGAAATATTAGTTTAATATCACTAGACAACACATTTAATGTGCATATAATTTTCAAAGACCCTAAACAGTAAACCCCAAGAGCTGATATTAGATTCTGTTTTTATTTTAAAATTACTTTACATTTCCCAGTGGAGACTTTAAAGATTTGCTATTGTATTCCATCTGAATAGAATCATGGATGATAGCACAACATAAAACATAAAAGTTAGCACAACCAGGGATGTTAGATTTGCCAGTATCTTTTCCCCCCTCCAATTTGCTGCTAGACTTCTGAAGAATTATTGTTTCCTTCAAGGTGTAATTTCCCACCACCTGGAAACAATCCGGCCTTAATTAAAGAACTCTCACAGAAACTGGAAATTGTACAAGGTTGTTTGTTTTTGAGGCTTGATGGGCTTTTGGGCTAATGTTTACACTAATTTGTGTGGATTACTCAGCATCTGGAAAACATTCAGGAGGACTATTTTATTCTCAACTCCCTTCTGGTTTTCTTGTTTGTTTGTTTGTTTGTTTGTTTTTTGTATTACAGACAAATATATTAGTTAGAAAAGGAAATAAATCAAACAGTATTTAATTTCTGCCATTTGTTATGGTAGTGGAATGGGATAAGGCATTAAATAATAATTTTATCCTTCCCTTTTCCACATCCCAACTTCAGATAAAAAGTGAGAGAGGACATTCAGTGGAGCTAAGCAAATCCAGCTCAAATTAGTTCTTACAAAACTTTTTTTAGAAAATGTTACTCTTACCAAGAAAATTTCTGCTTAGGACAGGACTTTGGAAAATAATATGTGCTATCTCCTTCTTCTTCTTCTTCTTCTAGCTTTAGTCCCATCTCCTTCTTCTTCTAGCTTTAGTCCCATTAGTGAGGTTGACTGATGGATTTCTTTGGAAAAGTTTTATGGCTATCTGGCAGCCTGATGCCAACCATCCTCCTTTTTCAACCAGTCTCAGGACTGGCTGTGTCAGAGTTTCAATAATATATGGCATACAAATTTCCATTAATTTCAGTTAAAAACAGTGAAGAGGAAGCAGGATGGTTTTGTGGTTAAAGCACTGGACTGGGTTGCAGTAGATCAGGGTTGAGTTGCAGCTCTTCCACAAAATTCCTAGGTGACTTTGGACCAATTAGATTTAAAAAAAAAAACCCTTTTTGCCTCCATTTCCCCATCTGTAAAATGGGGATACTATACTTCCCTCTCTCCAAAAGTTTATCTTGTTTATTTGGATTGTCAGCTCTTTGTGGCAGGAAATATCTATTACTATCTGTAAGTACAGTGCCTAGCCCAGTGTGGCTCCAATCTTGGATGAGGCTTTCAGGCACTACTGTAATAAAACTATTATATAATATGTGTTCACATATATGGGACAGGCAGTTCTCAAGGGTTTAAATGATTTTCAGGTGAAACAAAAAATAGCTTCCCTTGTCCAAAAGGGTTGCAATATAGCAGCATATCCATTGTGAAAATACAGGATAAAATAATACTAAAATGGAGTGACAGTTAGTCATTTGTCACAGAACAGGCTGGGTTTAAGATGGAGATTTGTCATAAGGAGACTAAGGGAGCTTTCTAGAAGCATTTGTGTCTACATTTTTCACAGGATTTTTTAATATTGTAGGGAGCCTTTTGTAATACAAAGATGAACGGAGACTTCCTGTGAACATGCAGCTGAACCACATGAAGAAAAACAGAAGAAACATTTCTTAAAGAAAGAAGCTTCATCCATTCTGTAAATCTTAGGCTCTTTAAAACATAGGGCTTTTCAGAGGTCTGATCACAATTTGCTATCCACGTTTATTCATGGTGGGCATTGCCTTTTTTCTTTGGTTGTGTGGTTTTTGTCATCCATGCAAATATTTCTTTTGAAAGAGGTGCTTAATGGGAACGTCTGGAAATGAACAGTAAAGGGATCTAAGTCATTTTACCCTACAGCCTTACAACTCTTCATCATCTTCTCTCCGTCCTCCCGGTTTACACCACCTGCCAGATCTTACCTTCGCCTATTAAAATTTGCTAGAAGTAAACGCAAATGTCAACATAAAATATCAGGGCTTTGGTCCTGCAATGGGCTCTATCTGGGAAACACCACTGAAATCAATGAAGCTTAGAGAAAACACTCAGAGGTACTCAGAGACCACTTCAGGGTTGAGGGCCAGAAGATTATATACCTATCAAGTCCTTATATAAAGTTCCCCTTTGCTTTATTAGCTGAGCACCCTCTCCCCCACAAAGGTAAGGAAAGTGCTTGCTCAGTCTCTTTCCTGCTGACAAGAGGCAGGTTTGGGGTATACATTTACTTTGGTTTGTTTCTGTTATTTCTTGGATATAGATCCCCTGAACAGGAAATGTAATTTTAGAATCTCCTGGTATTATGTTGGTTTGAACTTGGGATATAACTTTTGCAAACTTTAGTGGGTAAAGTGAAGATTGGGGGTGGGCGGTGTGGAGACAAATCGCGTCATACAACATAGCACAGGCTCTCCCAGTTCCAAGCTTCTTTGGGTTCTCTGTTATGGTCTTAGTCTGTGTCCAGGTTCTGAAGCCTACTTCTCTGCCCTCAGCTCCAGTCCCTAGATGCTTAATGGCTCCTATATGAAAATGAGACAGTGAGTCTGACTAGCATGTAAACGGTTCTCCTTCAATGGCCTGTTTTCATTTCATGCTGCTTCTTTCACCCTCGCATTATACAGAAAATGCTCTCTAGGTCATTTATGCTTAAATATTGAGGTAAATAACTAAAACCCAACCCATTGCAAGGCGGGGAACTGAGTCATGCATTTACTCAAATTTAGGCATAATCAATTTTGCCTTTATTAATAAATTTTCAGATAGAATCATTGTCACTTTGGATGGTTTCTGATCTTTATACAAATGACAGATAATGAACAGATAAAACAGAGCAGGTACCTTGTCTATCTCTCTTTTGTCTATCTCCAAATTACCAATCTCCAAGGTACTAGAAAGCTCTCCTACACTTCATGATGGTCCTCAGTCTCTGGTCTGGTATTTCTCCAAATTGGGCCCCTGTTGACTTGGTTTCCTGTATCTTTCCATATTGCATATTCATTAGCATTCCTCCAATCAGTGTTAAGCATTGTGTATTAGATAACTCATAATAAGCATGCACAAACTTCAATTTACATAATTTTTGCTGTCAACACTATTTTCATGTCATTCTACTGTTATGTCACCTTATTCCTGTTTTTCCCAGTATAGGGACTTGTAGCATTACGTTTGGTGTATTTTTATTATACTTCCTCTTATCTAAATCCTCCAGCACAACACAGTCCATGAACAAAACACCACCTTTCTCCTGTCAGCTGTGAGCATTATCTAAACAAGTCTATATAAGAGAAAATGAGACAATACGCATGTCAGTCACAGGATAGACCAAAGCTGTGATATAAGCATTATCCTGGTCCAGCCAAACTTATTCACTATACAGAATCATTAACTATTAACATTAAACTAATAAAACATTGCCCTTATTTTACCATTCAGCAATTTTCTTCGTATTTCCATATCCTAGTTCAGTATATGTGGTTTATCCTAAATTATTTATTGATATAACCTTTAATTTTTATTTATGCAGGAGAGTTATGGAGAACAATGTGACCTTAATGGCAGTTTTTTCGTATCTATTCCAAATATGGGTGTTTAGGGACATCTTGCTCAAAGTCCAGCATCATGCTTGTACTTTATTAAAAAAGCTTTGTCAGTAATTTTGCTTGTTGCATTTTGAGGTTTTTTTAGTCCATTTTGGGGAGTAGGTATTTAATTGTTCCCCAGTAGTAGGTTACTAATATAACTGGATAAAATAACTGTACAAAAGCTATGCTTTCCAATATCCAGTCAAGCACCAATTTGGCTCTTAGGCCAATTGATGTTCTACCTGATCCTATACTCATCGAAACCAATAAAATAACAATAACAACATCCATTGATTTCAGTGGGCATTGGGTTAAGCCTATTGTTGAGAGGGAGGTTAGTGTCAAGTTTCATCTCCAGCTCTTTCACAGTAAATGAGGAAGAAAAATTTCCTGACCGTGATTCTGGAGTGCTCTTCCAAGGAGCTATAGGTGTTTGACCTCTTTGCACACAATTACATTGGGCTTCTTGAAAGTCTTTCCATATCTCTCCAAAGCAACTGCTTTAGGGAAGCTGTGCCTGGAACTGTAGGATAGCTATGCAGAGGGCTACATCACTGCAGCATTTGACTAGAGTTCTTTGTGTGGACACTCAACAAAACTATACCCCAAACCATAGCATCAGTGGTATCCCAAATGTACAATTGTATAATTTGGATATACCTCCTTGGAAGTGATATAAACCCCATCCCTTGAGCTATTTTAAAAGAAGACTAGAGGAAACCACTGTAAGAAAAATGGTCGGGATCATCCCTTAATTGCAGGGGGATGAACTAGAGATATAGCTTAATGGGTCTTTTCCATCTCTAATTTCAGCACTAAGGGATTATTGCTTTAATCTTATCCATTAAAGCTTGTGGATGTTGTACACAAGAACAGAAGGAAAATGTATTTCCTATTGTGTCAGGGTAATTGAAGCACAATTTATAGCCAGAGTGTGGAAGAAATCCTTTTTCATGTGGATGAAAAAAAGAGTATTTTCTGATGTGATTTGCTGAAAGGAAATGTGTGTTCAGAATACAAGTAAAGGAAAGTTGTTTCATTTTATGTTTTCTTTTATTTTTACACCTCCCAAGATTGTGGCACTTTCAATGAAATGATGAAACCTGAAATTAATGGACCGGGCTTTCTCAACCTTGTGTATCTCTATTTTTTTTCTTTGTGGATAGGAATATCTCTTTCAGTTTCAATCTTTGGTGATTCAGAGAGCACATGTAATAGTTAAGGTTTTATAATTAAGGGTAGGACCTTGTGGATGAAACCTATGAGGTCCTTGCCCTTATAAACCTGAGATCTCAGAAATCTAAGGCTTCTCCAGGTCACTGGCTTACTAGGTTAATTTATTTTCTTCTCTAACTTGCCAGTATGATATTGTAACTGTACATTTTTGGAAAATGCATCATCAGTTCTTTTCCCATACCTCTAATCCTTTTCCCCTCCCCAGTGGCTTCTTTTTTGGTGGACCTTGCAGTGTCTTGTGGAACTGAAATACAGTTGGTGCAGCACAGAACTTGAAGCCCAGGAAGAGTGGAGGCAAAGGTGGCTTAAACATACCTTTGTGTCCTTCTAATCTCGTGCTGCTCCAGGGGCAAGAGCTGCTCCCAACATAATTTAGAAAGCACTGGCAGCTTGTCTATGTGATGACAGCCTCCCTGTGGCTGCCCTATGTGTGTCCAGGGGAGCAGTGCTGCTCAATTTCCATAGTGCAATATGCTGTAGCTTCACCCTGACATGTCCCTCCTGCCCCCTATACCACAGCTTGTGAAGCGATCCTCAGAAGGCAGCTTATAGCTATCCTCTGTAGCGCCTGTGATCAGGTGAATCCTCCTTGGCTGGATCTGGAGCTTTTTAGAGCTGTTTTATACCACTCCAGCCTTTGCTTGGTGTAAAGTTTTGACAAGGATGAGGGTTTCACTCCAAGTGTATGGTAAAGAAGTTGGTAGTGTCCTTGCAGTACTTTAGACCATTTTCTTTGCTTTCTAGTATTGCATATTATTAATAGTCATTCCATTTTGGAAATGTGGAAAGTAAATCAAGTGTAATATGTATTTTTGACTAGATATGCCTAAAAGCTATAAGTATATTTTTCAGTTATAATTTCTTGACATTTTAATGAGTGTGCATACATTTTTCTGGGCCATAGGAGAGCTGGAGCTCTCACTCACTTTATCACAAACAGAATATTTTGTAGGTTAGGATTTTCAGTTTTTTTCAGCCACTGTGGGTTGTTGTAGAATTCTGCAGTTTTTCTACTAACTTTTATTTTAGCAATAGGATCATTAATTGGGCCCCAATCCTGCAAAATGAAGTTGATGAGACTAATCATACCATACCTCTCAAACTCTAAACATGCCAGTGTGTGTCACAAGCAACAAAAATGTGTGACAAACAACCAGACTATGGATCACTTGTGGGTTGCACCATGCATGAGAGATTATAATGTTTTTTAACAATAAACCCTGTTGCTAAACATAATTGCTCATTGTGCTAATTAAATAAACCAGTTTTAATACAAGAACATTGGAACAACAAATTCCATTATGTGCAATCATAAAGACTCCTTACATAGGTCAACAGTACAGTTGGAATCATGGACCCTTAAAGTCCTAGCATGGACCTCTACCATTTGAGCTAAAAGAGTAGTAAATGTTCTTTATGTGGCCCAGCTAGTAGAAGGGGGCATGAAATGCACTGGGGCAGTGCATTACACAACTATTTATTAGACAGTAATAGAAAATTGGAGGGCCAGATTGGATTCCAGTCCCAATTCTAGGAGGAAAGGGTTGTCTAGTGGTTAGAGCAGTGATTGCTAGATGACAGTGCATATATACATACTGTGAAAAGGGAGAGACACGCATTAATGTAGAATATTGTCATATGCATGCAAACCTGCCATGTAAACAATATAGTAGAGATGAAACTGGATGTACTGTTGTAAAGCAGAGAAAGATCTTAAAAGTTGTGTATATTTCCCCAGGAGGAAACCTGTCCCTTCTGAGACTCACAGAGAAATAGATAAGGTTGTGATTGTTTCTGAAATGTACCAGTCATGGGGTTCACTCACTGCCACGGTGTGCCTCCTCCTGGCAGCTTTGGGGGGTGAGTTCTACTCGTACTGGACCCTCCTCTGGCAGACTCTCCACCCATCTTTGCAACTCCAGGCGCTTCTTCATGACTTGGCCTTCCAGCCAGGTCACTCTGTGTGTTTTCCCCCCTTCTGGGGTATCAAAGTCTTTCAGGGCAAACTGTCCAAGATAGTCTGCTCTCCACTGTGTGGTCTGTGCCACTGCCCCAGGGGCTGGTAGGGGGATTGAAGCCTGCCCCTGTAGTTAGGGTTCCAGCTCAGGGCCCTTTCATCAGCAGCTAAGCTTTGTCCTATCCTCTCCTTTGAGTAGGTTGACCAGATTCCCGATTTTATAGGGACAGTCCCAATATTTGGGGCTTTGTCTAATACAGGCACCTATTACCCCCCACCCCATCCCGATTTTTCACACCTGCTATCTGGTCACCCTACCATTGAGCCTTTCCCCCTTCTCTGGGTTTGCCAGCCCAAACTTCATCCTCCCATGAAGTAACTGTAGACCACTTGTCTCTGTAGCTCCAAACATATCTCCGTTCTTCCAGGGAGTGACTGCAGACTACTTCCCTGCAGCCTCCCAGCCGCTCCTGGGCTTTAGACAGGCCTCTCCTGTTCCCATCCTGATGGGCCTTCTCTAATCACCTCTCCCTGGCTCCTCCTCCAGGTGCAGCCTGGCCATCTTAACCCTTTCAAATCTTGTGTAGGATAGACACCCTGTCACAGTACCTTATTCAGCCTTCGAAGAATTTCTTTTTTGCTGCATTGTTAATCAAGGCAAGATCATCATACTACTTATCAATTCTAGTAGCCTGGTCCTTCTTTGCTTGCTGCTTCCATCCTCCTCATCTGGCTCACAGCTCCCGGGGCTCTTGCTTATCGTGGGGAACATCGCAACCCCCCAAATAGTCTCCCACTAATCTTGGATCTGGAAAAGCGTGGGAAGGGGAGTTCTGCTACGCTCCACCAAAACTGTCATTCCAGGCTTCATCTCTTGGAGGGGACATTCCTAGACCACTATCTAAATCAGAGGTGGGCAAACTAGGGCCCATGGGACTGTCCTGCCCAGCCTCTGAGCTCCTGGCCCGGGAGGCAGCCCCCCTCCTCTGCAGCCACGCCGCTACATGGCACAATACTCTGGGCAGTGGGGCTGCAGAGCCCGGCCTGACCTGATGCTCTGTGCTGCATGGCGTGGTGCAGCTGCCTCTGCTGGCCAGCCACCGGTGCTCCAGGCAGCATGGTAAGGGGGCAGGGAGCAGGGAAGGGGAGTTGGAGAGAGGGCAGGGGAGTTCGGGGGGTGGCCAGGGGCTTGGATAGGGGTCAGGGCAGTCAGAGGGCGGGGAATGGGGGTTGAATGGGGGCAGGGGTCCCGGGGGGGCGGCAGTCAGGAAGGAGAGGAGGGGTTGGATGGGGCACGGGTCCCATGGGGGGCAGTCAGGAAGGGGGGCTGAATAGGGTGGTGGTGGTGGGCAGTTAGGGGCGAGGGGTGCGAGGGTGGTCAGGGAGAAAGGATGGTTGGATGGGGCAAGGGTCCCGGGGGCAGGGGCAGTCAGGAAGGAGGGAGGGGTTGGATGGGGCGGCAGGTGGCAGTTAGGGGTGGGGGGTCCAGGGGCAGTCAGGGGACTGAGAGCGGGAGGTGGATGGGGCAGGGATCCCCAGGGGGCCATCAGGGAACAGGTGGGGTTGGATGGGGCAGGAGTCCCGGGGGGGGCGTCAGGGGGCGAGAAGTAGGGGGTTGGATAGGGGCTGGGGGCCTGGTCATGCCTGGCTGTTTGGGGAGGCACAGCCTCCCCTAACCGGCCATCCATACAATATCAGAAACCCGATGCAGCCCTCAGGCCAAAAAGTTTGCCTTCCCCGATCTACATTCAACAATAACAATAATCATAGGTGCAGGAACTAGGGGTGTGGGGGATGCTGCAGCACCTCCAGTTTTTTTCATGGGGTCCTGGCCGCAGACCCAGGGCTCTGCTCCCACCCCCTCATGCGGGGCTCTGCTCCCACCCCCAGCTGTGGTCCCAACCTCAGCCCCTTTATCCCTGTCCATGTGTCATTCTCCCCCGCCCCCGCCCCCGCCCCCGAGCCATGGCTCCGGGGAGAGGGTGCACAGACAGGGGTATGGGAGGAGGGGTGCAAGGTAAAAAAAAGTTTGGAGACCACTGGCTTTCAGCACCCCCACTGTAAAAATTGTTCCAGCACAACTGACAATAATAGCAATAATAATCTGACTAAATAGGACAAATATTAGTTTCTTTTAATTCTGGGATACTCAGAGAAACAAGACTATTTTGTAATAGCTAATTTCAATGCATTTTAATGTAAAGGAATTTTATTTACTATATCTCCAATTACAGCAGAGTTTAAAACACTACTTTCTATTTGTTTGGTCTGATAGAACATTATTCTTTCACTCCTACTCCCTTTTTTATCGACGTACTTTTATTCCCAATTGGAATGTGTTCTGCTTTTGGTGTTGGCTGTAAAAAATGAAGAAAAGCAAGTGTCTGAATTTAGTTCTTTTCTGGATTCATATTTATATTTGATTTTTCCTTTTTTTAGCAAAACAAAATGCAATGAAATAATCTCTTTTCTATTATATCTGCTTTTCCAGCATCCCACACTCTGCTAAGTGGTGAGTCTTTAATATTAAAGATTTCCATTTCTTCATCTGTCCTTCCACAGAGTTTCTGGTGTCTTAGGAATTAAGTGTCTGTCATCTGTTACATTTTTTTTTTCTAACGCAGTCCTCAAGTGGTACCGGGACTGATCTTTTAAGCATGCCACACTCCTCTCCTCGGCCTTCTCTGTGCAACATATCAGGCCGCAAGTGACACAAATGTAATCTGTACTAGAATAAATTAAATGGTCTGTAGACAAAAGAAGTATGCACTTTAGCAATAGGACCAGTCGCTTACCATATCTCTAATTCCTAGATCTTTCATCATAACTTTAATAGTCTCTCTTATTTTAGGTAGCAGTCTGTGTCTAGGAGTCTATATTTATCCCCATATAAATCTCATACTATGTTAAAAGCCATCTCCCAATCCCAAACCATGTGATGACAGGTATGTTGTTAAGCTTTCCCAGAAGCTGCCCTGAGGCTAATAAAATATTCTTCGAGTTACCATAATTTACAGCAAAGAAGAAGAGACTAAGTCCTCAATCCTGCACATACTCATGCACAGTTTTATTAGTATTTGCATTAGCATTGTGCCTAGGAGCCATAGTCATGAACCAGGACCCCATTGTACTAGATGCTGTACAACACAAAACAGAAATAGCTTACAACATAAGTATAAAGTAAGAAACTGCAGATGGATACAGAGAGACCATCATGGGAACACAAATAAACAACAAGACAGTATTAGCATGACAGGCAGTGGTCTCAGCACACCAGCAGTCAAACTGTTGTCAGTGTTTTTTTGTAGGCATCATGGAAAGGAGAGTTTTAAGGATTTTGAAGGAGGATAAAGAGTTAGTTTTGTGGAGGTTTATGGGGAGCTCCTCCCAAGTGTGAGGGACCACGCAGGAGAAAGCATGAAGGTGATTGTTGATAGCGGGAGAGGCAGGCTGATGGTCACTGGCTGATCAGAGCTGGGAATGGCAGTCTTAATTAGAGTATAAGTATGAGAGATGATAGGCAGGGTGAGGATAGGCCATGAAGGGCCTTGACAGTGAAAAGAAGTAGCTTATCTTTGGTACAATAGATACATGCTTAACTCTTCTCATGGGAGCACTCCCACTGAAGTCACAGGACTGCTCACATGCTTAAAGTTAAGCATGTGTGTAAGTGTTTGCAACATCAAGGCTGATTATGTTATGGAGCAGATGCTGCAAGGTGGAGTTTGGTACAACCAGGTGAATAAAAAGGTAACTTAAATTGTGAATAGTTTCACAAATCAAAGCAATGAGCTCTGTTCACTATGCTTTATGGACTGGGTTACATTATTATTATTCAGAAGCATTCAGGCAGCTACCATGCACTTATGAAAATTTGTGGCTGGGGGATCCTGAAACTTTCACAATATTTTGGCTGAATAATAATTTGTTTTGTGGAAAGTTGTAGCAGGAAGCGCTCTTCTGACTATCTTAAAAACTCTGTGTGGATTAGAAAGTGGAAGAAATGAGGTTTGTGGCAGGAAAAGTAGTTTGAAATTCAATAAATAAATTAAAAAATGATGATCAGCAGAAAGGATGAGGTGGTTAGGGAGGTGGCTTCTCTCCACGTGCAGTGCAGGTGTTGGTCAGACTAAACATTCTGAATAAAATTGTCATGTTGCTAATTTAGGCTGTGATTCAGCAAAACATTTAAAAACATGCTTAAGTCCACCCTTGTTCTGCAAAACACTTAAGCACATGTATAAGTCCTATTTAAATAAACGAGTTTTAAGCAGATGCTTGAAATTAAGCACATGCTTAAGTGCCTTTGTTAAATCAGGACTTTAGCCCCTTTATTGGTTAGCAAATTTAGTCTGGGGAAAAGATAGATGTTCTCTGCCAAACTTGATGTGAATTGAACAAGGGGTTCCTGAATTATCACATCCTAATTCAAAAAGTCTAAAAGTCTTTCTTTAAAAATCCACTTCTGTTTAAAACTTTCCTCAGCCCTCACCTGGCTGGCTTCTTGGTAGCCTTTTAAAGAGATGACCGACCCTCATGCAATTCTAGCTCAACACTGTTGCTGTCTTAGCATGACCCCAGAGCACTTGGCAACCTGCTAGACAAAGGCAGGTTCCCATTGCTCTCACACTGGTTTAAAGTGCAGGTTCTAGTTAAGTGGGTTAAAAATGTTGCTTGCCACTTGAGTCTTCACTGTTAATATGTGGGATGGGCTATATCAATGATATTCAGCCTTGAAGAGATGAAAATGTGTTATTGTCTAATGGAGTCAAACATAATCAAGGTGGGAGTTTCTGACGTGTTGCAGAAATCAGTAACATAACTTTGTGTGTCTTGTTCTCTGATGTACTAAATTTTTCAACTAGAGTTGGTGGTGTGTAACTATACTTGAAGTCACAGCTTGGGTGTTTGATTCAAGGCTCCTCCAACTAAAACGTACCGAGTCCAGAACTTGGTGGAAAATGGACTAGATGACTGATATCTCTAATTTCTATGATGCAGTGCATCATAACATTGTATTAATATTGCTCTTCATATTTAAATTTCTTTGCTTTTTGGTTTGTTGGTTTTGTTTGTCAAAGGTTACCCATTTGAGATGACTAATTATACCAACTCAGTGTCCCATCAGTTAGTGTGTAATTGTTTTATGATGCAGCAAATAAAAAAAGAAAGAGAGAGAAAAAAAATTCAAGGCTACTCTGTTTAGATTTCCTTAAATATTAACGAGAAGTCTAATAATTCTCAGGAGGAATTTAAGAACAGAGATGGAGTTCCCCACCATAACACTTCATCCAGCTCATAGAATGTAATGGCTGTTTTGATTCCACTCATCATGAGATAATTCCAGAGAATGGAAATGACATAGAAAAGAGAAAAAAAGTACTTGAAGATATTTTGTCAAGACACATTCTTGCTTTATCCAACAGTGATGTTTACCTGAAGACTATCTAGTGAGACAAGAACATCTTTTAAAATACATGCTTGGAAACAGATATACTCCTGTCTTGAAAGTGTCATACTGGAGTTTCTTAAAGATCCCAATTTTTGCTGAATAAAGTGCCTTTTTATAGTTGATATGCAGTTGAAGAGATAAAAATACATTAATATTTCTAAAAGCACTGCTACCCGGCACAGAATACTCTTCAAAAATGTCACCACCCTAAACTTTAGAATGAAGACCTTTCCCTATAGTCATTTGCCCCTCCCCCCAAAAAAACACCTCAGTTCACATCTGGAGAATGTAATCATGTATGTTCTACTTCCAGAAAGAACTTCCAGTGTTCCATTTCCAACACAGCTGGTTAGTCTATGAGATACATTTGTCACCCTTTGACATTTCATGCTTCTAGAAGAATTTTTTCTTTTTCCCTTAGTCATGCAACAGGTTTTGTCAAAAGGGTGAAAGATGAACCCTAAAAAGTAACTTTGAATACTTCATTCTGAATCTCAAAGTCACCTCCTCTCTGCTTGTAGAATACCATTTATTTTAGAAAACTGTTGGACCACAGCCTTGATAACAAGCGTTATTGAAAGAGCATCTCAGATGAGGGAGTTTTGTCATCAAAATTTTCATGATGACTTCTGTTATTTGTATTGTGGTAGCACTTAGAGGCCTGAACAGAAATCAGGGCTCCATTTGCTAGGCATTCTACAAATACATAATGATAGGTTTCAGAGTAGCAGCCGTGTTAGTCTGTATTCGCAAAAAGAAAAGGAGTACTTGTGGCATCTTGGAGACTAACAAATTTATTAGAGCATAAGCTTTCGTGAGCTACAGCTCACTTCATCGGATGCATTTGGTGGAAAAAACAGAGGGGAGATTGATATACACACACAGAGAACATGAAACAATGGATTTATCATACACACTGTAAGGAGAGTGATCACTTAAGATAAGCCATCACCAGCAGCGGGGGGAAAGGAGGAAAACCTTTCATGGTGACAAGCAAGGTAGGCTATTTCCAGCAGTTAACAAGAATATCTGAGGAACAGATAGGGGCAAAAGGAGAGGCCTTGTGGCTGGACTTTACAAAAACTAGGCAAGCCATTTACAACACACACTTTGCTTTTCTACAAAAGAAAAAGGACACTAAGCTATCTAAACTACTACATGCCACAAGGGGCCACAACAGTGGTTCCCGTAACCCACCCAGCAATATTGTTAATCTATCCAGCTATACTCTTAGCCCAGCAGAAGAATCTGTCCTATCTCGGGGCCTCTCCTTTTGCCCCTCCACCCCCACGAACATGATACAGTTCTGTGGTGACCTAGAATCCTATTTTCGATGTCTCCGACTCAAGGAATATTTCCAACACACCTCTGACCAACATATTAACCCACAGAGACCTTCCTACCAACACTACAAAAAGAAGGATTCTGGGTGGACTCCTCCTGAAGGTCGAAACAGCAGCCTGGACTTCTACATAGAATGCTTCCGCTGACGTGCACGAGCTGAAATTGTGGAAAAGCAGCATCGCTTGCCCCATAACCTCAGCCATGCAGAACACAATGCCATCCACAGCCTCAGAAACTACTCTGACATCATAATCAAAAAGGCTGACAAAGGAGGTGCTGTCGTCATCATGAATAGGTCGGAGTATGAACAAGAGGCTACTAGGCAGCTCTCCAACACCACTTTCTACAAGCCATTACCCTCTGATCCCACTGAGAGTTACCCAAAAGAAACTACAGCATTTGCTCAAGAAACTCCCTGAAAAAGCACAAGAACAAATCCGCACAGACACCCCTAGAACCCCGACCTGGGGTATTCTATCTGCTACCCAAGATCCATAAACCTGGAAATCCTGGACGCCCCATCATCTCAGGCATTGGCACCCTGACAGCAGGATTGTCTGGCTATGTAGACTCCCTCCTCAGGCCCTACGTTACCAGCACTCCCAGCTATCTTCGAGACACCACTGACTTCCTGAGGAAACTACAATCCGTTGGTGATCTTCCTAAAAACACCATCCTAGCCACTATGGATGTAGAAGCCCTCTACACCAACATTCCACACAAAGATGGGCTACAAGCCGTCAGGAACAGTATCCCTGATAATGTCACAGCTAACCTGGTGGCTGAACTTTAAGACTTTGTCCTCACCCATAACTATTTCACATTTGGGGACAATGTATACCTTCAAGTCAGCGGCACTGCGATGGGTACCCGCATGGCCCCACAGTATGCCAATATTTTTATGGCTGACTTAAAGAGAGATCCACTTCCTGGACACTACGGTGCTAATAAGCGATGGTCACATAAACACCACCCTATATCGGAAACCTACTGACCGCTATTCCTACCTACATGCCTCTAGCTTTCATCCAGATCATACCACACAATCCATTGTCTACAGCCAAGCTCTACTATATAACCGCATTTGCTCCAACCCCTCAGACAGAGACAAACACCTACAAGATCTCGATCATGCATTCCTACAACTACAGTACCCACCTGCTGAAATGAAGAAACAGATTGACAGAGCCAGAAGAGTACCCAGAAGTCACCTACTACAGGACAGGCCCAACAAAGAAAATAACAGAACGCCACTAGCCATCACCTTCAGCCCCCAACTAAAACCTCTCCAACGCATCATCAAGGATCTACAACCTATCCTGAAGGACGACCCATCACTCTCACAGATCTTGGGAGACAGACCAGTCCTTGCTTACAGACAGCCCCCCAATCTGAAGCAAATACTCACCAGCAACCACACACCACACAACAGAACCACCAACCCAGGAACCTATCCTTGCAACAAAGCCCGTTGCCAACTCTGTCCACATATCTATTCAGGGGACACCATCATAGGGCCTAATCACATCAGCCACACTATCAGAGGCTCGTTCACCTGCGCATCTACCAATGTGATATATGCCATCATGTGCCAGCAATGCCCCTCTGCCATGTACATTGGTCAAACTGGACAGTCTCTACGTAAAAGAATGAATGGACACAAATCAGACGTCAAGAATTATAACATTCAAAAACCAGTTGGAGAACACTTCAATCTCTCTGGTCACTCGATTACAGACCTAAGAGTGGCTATCCTTCAACAAAAAAGCTTCAAAAACAGACTCCAACGAGAGATTGCTGAATTGGAATTAATTTGCAAACTGGATACAATTAACTTAGGCTTGAATAGAGACTGGGAATGGATGAGTCATTACACAAAGTAAAACTATTTCCCCATGGTATTTCTCCCCCCCACCCCACCCCCCACTGTTCCTCAGATATTCTTGTTAACTGCTGGAAATAGCCTACCTTGCTTGTCACCATGAAAGGTTTTCCTCCTTCCCCCCTCCCGCTGCTGGTGATGGCTTATCTTAAGTGATCACTCTCCTTACAGTGTGTATGATAAACCCATTGTTTCATGTTCTTTGTATGTGTATATCAATCTCCCCTCTGTTTTTTCCACCAAATGCATCCGATGAAGTGAGCTGTAGCTCACGAAAGCTTATGCTCTAATAAATTTGTTAGTCTCTAAAGTGCCACAAGTACTCCTTTTCTTTTTACAAATACATAGTAAGACACAGCCCCAAATTCTTACAATCTGAACAGACGGGATATACTAAAGGTGGGAGGAGAAACAGAGACTTAGACAGTTGAGATAATTTGGCCATAGTCACAGAACAGATCAGTGGTAAAACCAGGAAAAGAACCCAGGTTTCCTGAGTACCAGAGCAGTACCCTGGCCACCAGACTCTGCTACTCAGACTACACAATTGTTAGAGTTTTCAAAAGCTTACGTAGATACAAGAGGCCTATTATGGCTACAACTGTTTGGACACTTGGCATTTTCAGCAATCCTGTTTGAGCACTCCAAGAGGACCAATCCAGGACATGGTATCTTAAACATAAAAAAGAAGCTTACAAGAAGTGGAAGGTTGGACATATGACCAGGGAAGAGTATAAAAATATTGCTCGGGCATGTAGGAAAGATATCAGGAGGGCCAAATCGCACCTGGAGCTGCAGCTAGCAAGAGATGTCAAGAGTAACAAGAAGGGTTTCTTCAGGTATGTTGGCAACAAGAAGAAAGCCAAGGAAAGTGTGGGCCCCTTACTGAATGAGGGAGACAAGCTAGTGACAGAGGATGTGGAAAAAGCTAATGTACTCAATGCTTTTTTTGCCTCTGTTTTCACTAACAAGGTCAGCTCCCAGACTGCTGTGCTGGGCAACACAAAATGGGGAAGAGATGGCCAGCCCTCTGTAGAGATAGAGGTGGTTAGGGACTATTTAGAAAAGCTGGACGTGCACAAGTCCATGGGGCCGGACGAATTGCATCTGAGAGTGCTGAAGGAATTGGCGGCTGTGATTGCAGAGCCCTTGGCCATTATCTTTGAAAACTCGTGGCGAACGGGGGAAGTCCCGGATGACTGGAAAAAGGCTAATGTAGTGCCCATCTTTAAAAAAGGGAAGAAGGAGGATCCTGGGAACTACAGGCCGGTCAGCCTCACCTCAGTCCCTGGAAAAATCATGGAGCAGGTCCTCAAAGAATCAATCCTGAAGCACTTAGAGGAGAGGAAAGTGATCAGGAACAGTCAGCATGGATTCACCAAGGGAAGGTCATGCCTGACTAATCTAATCGCCTTTTATGATGAGATTACTGGTTCTGTGGATGAAGGGAAAGCAGTGGATGTATTGTTTCTTGACTTTAGCAAAGCTTTTGACACGGTCTCCCACAGCATTCTTGTCAGCAAGTTAAGGAAGTATGGGCTGGATGAATGCACTATAAGGTGGGTAGAAAGCTGGCTAGATTGTCGGGCTCAACGGGTAGTGATCAATGGCTCCATGTCTAGTTGGCAGCCGGTGTCAAGTGGAGTGCCCCAGGGGTCGGTCCTGGGGCCCGTTTTGTTCAATATCTTCATAAATGATCTGGAGGATGGTGTGGATTGCACTCTCAGCAAATTTGCGGATGATACTAAACTGGGAGGAGTGGTAGATACGCTGGAGGGGAGGGATAGGATACAGAAGGACCTAGACAAATTGGAGGATTGGGCCAAAAGAAATCTAATGAGGTTCAATAAGGATAAGTGCAGGGTCCTGCACTTAGGATGGAAGAATCCAATGCACCGCTACAGACTAGGGACCGAATGGCTCGGCAGCAGTTCTGCGGAAAAGGACCTAGGGGTGACAGTGGACGAGAAGCTGGATATGAGTCAGCAGTGTGCCCTTGTTGCCAAGAAGGCCAATGGCATTTT
This sequence comes from Dermochelys coriacea, assembly GCF_009764565.3. Taxonomy (NCBI): domain Eukaryota; kingdom Metazoa; phylum Chordata; order Testudines; family Dermochelyidae; genus Dermochelys; species Dermochelys coriacea. The sequence goes on from NC_050069.1 coordinate 85,508,594, forward strand.
GGGATGTATAAGTAGGGGCATAGCGAGCAGATCGAGGGACGTGATCGTTCCCCTCTATTCGACACTGGTGAGGCCTCATCTGGAGTACTGTGTCCAGTTTTGGGCCCCACACTACAGGAAGGATGTGGATAAATTGGAAAGAGTACAACGAAGGGCAACAAAAATGATTAGAGGTCTAGAGCACATGACTTATGAGGAGAGGCTGAGGGAGCTGGGATTGTTTAGTCTGCAGAAGAGAAGAATGAGGGGGGATTTGATAGCTGCTTTCAACTACCTGAAAGGGGGTTTCAAAGAGGATGGCTCTAGACTGTTCTCAATGGTAGCAGATGACAGAACGAGGAGTAATGGTCTCAAGTTGCAATGGGGGAGGTTTAGATTGGATATTAGGAAAAACTTTTTCACTAAGAGGGTGGTGAAACACTGGAATGCGTTACCTAGGGAGGTGGTAGAATCTCCTTCCTTAGAGGTTTTTAAGGTCAGGCTCGACAAAGCCCTGGCTGGGATGATTTAACTGGGACTTGGTCCTGCTTTGAGCAGGGGGTTGGACTAGATGACCTTCTGGGGTCCCTTCCAACCCTGATATTCTATGATTCTATGATTCTATGGTAAGGGGTGGGTGCCTAACTGACATTTTCAAAACCACTTAGAAAGCTCTCAGTCAGAGTTAAGACTGTACTAGGAATCACCAGTTAAGTCACACAGGCACCAGTCTAAGCCACAGATAGTTGGGTCATGATTTAGGAGTTTCCTTGAAACCTCATGTTCATTTTGTTATGAATCCAGATAGCTGAATATGTTTATTCTGTTAATAGTGTATTAATCTCTCTGCTCATGCACTTTCCATTTGGGTTGCTTTGTGTCCCAGAACTTCCTCTGTAGATATGAAAAATAGCATCATTATCTATGCTTGTCATCTTAAGATGCTGCTAGTTTAGACAACATAAATGATAAATAAAGTGCATGGGGTTACATGATCAATAGCAGACAATACCTTACGAGCTGCTGTGATAAATAATAAATAATTGCAGTGATAAATAATTCCATTAAGTGGATCAAAGTTTATGATGGCCACCATAACTCAGAGCTGGAATCAATTTCGGGCAACTCTTGTACTATATAACTAAATGTATTGTTCTGGAAATTTCCTAATGATGACATTGGTTTGGAGCTGAGAAGGAAGGATGGGGGTGGGGAGGAAGAATGGGACATGTACATTAATCTGAAAAATGTTGTGTGGTGTTTTGATGGACACATGCTGTAACTGTTCATTTAATTATTGGATTCACATAACTACTCTAAGTATGGGAGGAACACAAGGCCTCCATTCATTAGACTTTCATGATTCTGCTTCTCAACCTTTTGCTGAAGACTCCATGATACACATCTCTACTGGCTCAGTCCTTGGGCCTTCACTCCCACATTCCTTACTGATTCCTCTGAGTCACGAATAGATTTTTCTACCCGTTTGCTACAACTTGGTGGCAGATGGTTCTGGCTGAAATTACACAGGCACAGATGCCTTCATGCTTTCTGTCTCTGCACACGGAGAAATAACTGCGCTTAAATTATGTGTTCTTCTCTTTTGTTGTCCTCATTCTCTTGTACATTGAAAAAATGGGAATTTGATTTGCTCTGGGGCTGGATAAAGAAATAATTAACAGGCACACAGTACTTTTATGTAATCAACAACAATAGCCATAGTTTTTTTTTGGATGGTACTGGGTTGTAGATCACATAGAAGTGTCAGCTAATCCAGAACATATCTGGAGTTTGAGTAAGAACTTGTATATTCCATTCTCTTCATGAATCCCTTGCATATCTGATAATAGTTGCCCCTGGTGAAGTTGGTGAGAACCAGGAGATGCTAACAATCACTGCCAGTGTGTATACTGTCTACTGGGTATTTCCTTAGTTCTTGTTTTCTGTCATCTTGTGCTCATGGTCCTTTAACACTTAACTCGGTGGAGGCAGAGAAAAATCACAGGTGCTGTTCAATAGTATCACCAGTTTTCTCAGTTCACATTTCAGCATGGAAACTGTGTTTCTCAGGATCACTACACACAAATTTCTGTGGCAAGCTCTAGACCAGATTGTTGTATGGTGTGAACTCGATAATCTGAAGGGTACAGAGTTTTGTGTTGAAGTGTTTATTTCGTACAAAAAAAGGTGTCACAAATCATACACAGATAGATAAAATCTGTAAAACTTATTAAAAATAAAAACCTCCCTCTCCTTTGGGGTGGGGAGGGAGAAGAAACACCTTTCAGGAAATGCCTGTCTAGACAAAACCATGAAATGGGGAATGCTTGAGTACTGCTACTCTAAGCACCAACATCTCATCTCTCCTCTCCTCCTCTTCTCCTTCCTCCCCCAGCTCTGCTCTTCCTCAGCTCCCACCATGAAGCTTTCTTAAATGCAAGCAGAGTCCAAATAGTCCATACATGAATTAGCCACCCTATTACACTTCCCTAAGTAGGCCTAACAGGATCCTTTGTAAAACTGGACCCAGCTGCTCTCTCCACTTCTGTAGCTCACAGGTGGCTTCCCAATAACATAGACCAAGAATCATTTGCCATTATTAATAGGTCAACAGAATGAAAAGCCCTGCCCTGTGTGCTGGCACATTATAAGGGTTGTATGCTGTTTTGTATAGAGACTGTGATGTTGTTATGAGCAATTTGATGGAGCTAATGTTTTTAGACAATCAGCAGGAATTAAACAATGAACATATTGGAAACAATCTTCAACTGTGTTGTTTGATGAGCAACAAACTAGGTTGCAGTACTTTTGCAAAATAAAATTCAGATGCTGCAATAATCACTAGTTTCCAAAATCGGCAGTAATCTGCACATTTTTATTTAAAGTTTTACCTGGAATCTGTTTACATAACTAGAAGCTATGAGGGCTGGAATCCATGTAGGAGGAGGATGCAACATAGAACACCAGAAGCAAACAGACACCTACCAACCAATTTCTTCAGCTATTTCATGTTTAATTTACATTTGAATAAGGTTCAGTTCACCTGAGCCTTAACATCCAAATCTAATTATAGTGAGAATAGAACGGCTTAGGAACTTGTGATTTCTGCTGAGGATTTAAGCTAAAATATTGTAAATTCTAATTACGTAGAATATTGTTTTCATGATAGGATTTTTTTGTTTAATAAAAACAAATGCAGATTATAGATACAAATTTATGGAAATACTTGTTTGTGCCCACAAGTACTACAAAAATACTCACAGCTTGTTGGTAACCTGACTCAATGCATTGAACTGTCCAACCCAAGAGTGCCTCCTCCTAGTGATCCAGCACGTTAAATGAGGGGGTTTTGGTGGGAAGCAATTGAATTATACATTTTTTAAAGAGTATTGCACAAAATGCATGCCAAATCATTAAGAAAAGTGCCTGGGATTGGGGTGGGGAGATAAATAATATAAAAGGGGGGGGGGGAAGCTGACAAAATGAGTTACCAGAATGGGAAAGGCAGTTTGTAGTAGATTCTCTCTCTCTCTCCACATTGGATTGCATGCTAAATTGTTAACAGAGATCTGTTGCCTGGGGATGTGGAAGTAGTGCTTCCAGAATTGGTGACTCACAATACCAAGAATCTTTGGGGCACTCACTGGGAAATTAGTAAGTAGAGTAGCCACTGAGGACTTGATTCTCCTGTTGCGGTTACCATTGGACTATTCCCTCTCCAACATTAAGAAATGTTAAAGATAAAAATTTGTTGGTGAACTGAGCTGGGATAACAAAAGTCATGTAATTTTGTGTGTATGCATATTCCTTTCCTTGGGTACAGCAGGAATTTCCTAAGCATTAGAGCAGCTCAGAATGTTCTCATGGCAATTTTATAATCAAGTGTCTGCACACATTACAAGCACCATGGGTGTCAGCAAGGCTAGAACCCATAAAGCATGCAAACATCCATCTCTTGAGCTGAAGGAGTAACAATGTTATTTGTCAACAGCAGGCAGTCAGTAATGGAAACCATCCTCCATTAACTAAGCCATTGCATTATACATGGTTTCAGTGTAAAATCAAGAAGAGCTTGGCAATTTCATCTTGATTTCATTTTGAAACTCCAAGCAATGTTTGGTTTTAGGGGATGGGGTAATCAGGAGATGATTGGGCACCTGTCTGCATGTGTGCACAGCCTTTCACCCCCATCAAGTTTCTCACTAACTCAGCTACTGGTCAAATAATGCAACTTGATTAGCAAAGAAAGGAATCTCTAAGGCCCCTGTTCTCCTCAATCATGTGATCCCAAGAAGCCCTTACAATTCTTTCCAAAGCAGAGCTTCAGATTTTTCTCTGGCTGTAAGACAAGCAGCACTTCATCTGTGGTGGGCATTACACAACCTTATAAACATTTCATGAAGTATTTTTAAAAGACTTCAGTTGTCATTATTTATGAAGCAGCTGGGCTTTTTACAGGGGGAGAAACTCTCTCCAAAAGGCAGGACAGGTTGCCTAGGAGAGAGGAGAATGGGTGAGTTGCCTGTAAGATGAACAGCATTTTTGAAAAAAAAAGAATGTACTAACATATTTTTAAATAGTGTTTACTTACTTTTTAATTTAAAATGTTTCATATTTATTGGCTGTATCAGAACTTGTACTATTCCAGAACATGGTAGTACTCAAGCACAGAAATTATTTCAGAGCCCTGATTTCTATATTATTTTGGGCAATGAGAATTTTTCTTTCAGTTAGCATTTACTATTTGCTGCAGTGCTGTAATACCTGGGGGCTGACTTTGCTCCTGCTTATACCAATGTAAATCAGGAGTAACTCTACAGAAGTGGATGGAGTTACCCAGTATAAAACTAGTGAAAGGGATAGCGGTATCAGAACTCTTGCTTACCTTTGTGGCAAATAATCATTACAAGCCCCAAAGGAACGGGGCCGTTTCTTGCTGATGTTGTTCCAGTGATATCACATATCTAATCATAGTACCTCTGATTTTGCTGCATTTGCTGAAATATAAGATATGTTCACATCCAAAACTTGTACTTGTTTATGGGAAAATGAATATTCCTCAACTTGTGATCATTCGCTGTGAACTTCATATACACATGCATATGGCTTTACAAACTTAACCTGTGTCCCTGAGATTCCTCCTTGCCCATAGGATCTTATTTTTGCATCGCTAGAGTCTGTATTTGTGGCGACACCAGTACGAGAATGATGGTATTTTTTCAAAGAGGGGCAGACATATAGTGATGTCTGGATGTTATTGCTGCCAGGCTTTGCAGCACAGATGGATTTTTACTAGGATTGTACAGCTTCAGTCACATCAAAAACATCACAGTCCTTGCACTGAATCCTTTCATGAAAGAACCTGCCACGTCTGTAGAGTTCCACTTCCATTTAGCCTTTAAGTCCATTTTCATTCTCTTGATGTCTCTGTCTTGGTTGTAATTAGCTCCATTTCTTTTAGCTCACTTCCACACTTATGCCTGCAACTATTGAGGTTCATGCTCATAGAACAGTGGCCAATGAAAATAACAGGCGTTTAAGATCAGTGAGCACCTATACCTTCTGAACATGTCATTTTACATTGAATAAAAAGATAATTTTGCATAGTAAAAGGGGGAAGATCTGAAATCTGTGCACAGTCCAAAGATGCAGGCTCTCTGAGTCTTAAAATTAAAGAATTATTCCCCTTCCTCAGCCCTACATTGCCCTTGATGGGTGATGTGTTCCTCCTCTTTCATGGGGTGAGTGGCCTGAGTCCACACTCTCTCTCTCTCTCTCTCTCTCTCCTTTATCTGGTAGTTTATACTCCAATGATTTCATCTAATCTTTCATTTAAAAATGTGAAATGAAATGTAATATAATCACATAGCAGCAGTCTTAACTGCAGATGGTCATGGAGATTAAGTGCCACTCCTTTGGCCAAAGCACAAGCCACAGTCAATCTGAATGTTTTTTAAAGTCAAAACAATTTCTGTTATTTTTTTCCCTTTGTTAATCATTTCTCCATGCCCCTGCACTTGCAGATTCTGGTATGGACTGGAAGAAGAGCTTACTAAATATCACGAAAAAAGTTCTTGCAGTGTTGTCAACTCAGCAGGAAGTACTGGAGGAAGAGTTGGTCAAAATTTTTCATTCCAATCTTATTTGAAGGGAAATCCCCACTGCCTCCCCCTTTTTTTTAAACTAAAAACTTTTGTGAAAAACTTTTGGGTTTTTTAAATTGTCTGGTGTTTTTTTTTTAGTTTTGTTTTTACCTTTTTTCACCCTATATTCCTTTTTGCCACTCAATGGAATAGAATGAATTATGGCTAGATATTTTGGGGGAGAAGAAGTTGGGGAGTCCTTATCTTTGGAAAAGTTGCAGGGCAGTAAAAGGGAAAATGAAATTCTGTAACTCTCACCCTAATTTTTTTCAAGAGAAAGTTTTGAAAAGTGACAGTGGCAAAGAAAGAATGCAAAAAAGAAAATGAAAAAGCCAAACCCTGAAAACAAGCATTCCCCCCCACACCCCACCCATGGCCGTAATTCATTTTATTGCATTCAGTGTCAAAAAGAAAAAAGAGGAAGAGAAGAAAACCTTCTAACGCTTTTGTGATTACCGTCAGGCCCCCTCCTCCCATTATTTTTCAACCCGCTCCATTTGGAAGTCTCACAAGAGATTTCCAGCCTGGCTTTGTAGATGAAGAAGTTTATATAATTGAGGTTGCTTCAAACCAGATAAAACTAAGGCCCCAATCAAGCAAAGCACTTAGGTCCAGATCCTCAAAGATATTTAGGCTCCTAGCTTCCATTTATTTCAGTGTAAGCCCTGGTCTACACTGGGGGTGGGGGGAATCAATCTAAGTTATGCAACTTCAGCTACATGAATAGTGTAGCTGAAGTCGACGTACTTAAATTGACTTACCGTGGTGTCTTCACCGTGGTGAGTCAACTGCTGCTGCTCCCCCGTTGACTCTGCCTGTGCCTCTCGTGGTGCTGGAGTACAGGAGTCAATGGGAGAGCGTTCGGGAGTCAATTTATTGCGTCTAGACTAGACGTGATAAATCGATCCCTGCTGGATCGATTGCTGCCTGCCGATCCGGTGGGTAATGAAGACATACCCTAAGTTAGGAGCCTAAATTCTCCTATGAGGATCTGGGCCTTAAGTACTTGTAGTACTCTGAGGTTGGGGGTAGTCCCATTCAGGTCAATGGGAATACTCATGAACTTAAAATCAAGGAGTTGTGTAAGTGCTGTGCTGGTTTGGGACCTAAGTCTTTGAGGTTCATCCATGAAACAGTGGTCACACCTAAAAATGTTCTGATTACCCTTTAAATAACAGTAAGGATTTTCAGTGGAGCCTAGTGGAGATAGGTACCCATCTTCCACTGAATTTCAGTACCACAAATATAGGGAATGCTTAGGAATTACTGCAAATACTAGGCTATATTATCTAATGCATAATGAAAGTTTTAGACATATTTAGATCCCATTACCTTAATATTTGCTGTATACTCTGGGGTAATTTTTGTACTTTGTAACTACTGAGTATTATTCATACACATAAAAAACGATGTAAAAAGAACATTATTGAGGTTGTAAAGTCAAGCACTTAAAAGTTAGGAATGCTAGAATTCAGGTTACAAGTGCAAATGTAATTTGGTCTCTTCATGTATTTATGATACAGTCTTTAATTACATGATAACAAACTTTTTTTTTCCACAGGACCCTGCCTCATTCAGTGCATGAAATGGATGGTCCTCACTTAATGACCAGCAATTCAATATTTTGTTTCCTGCTCATTATTCAACATATGGCCTCATGCCTTAGTTACTGCACACTAGTCAAATCCAGTTCTGAAGACGGAATTATTAATTTCCTTATGGGCTATTCTATGGCACCCTTGGCAAGAGTATTTCAGTTCTTCACAAACATTAATACATTTATTTTTACATTAATCTGTGAGATGTGGGGGTATTATTATCCCTGTTTTACAGACAAGGATCGAGACACAGAGACACTGAGGTCAAAAGTATCCATTAATTTTGGATGCTCAGCTTAAAGCACTCGGACTTAATTTTTCAAAGTATGTAGCATTGTACTGCATGTGTTCAAAGCACAGCTTCCACTGACTTCAGTTGAAATTGTAAGCATTTAGCACTTCTACAAATCAAACCCTCGGGTCTCAAGTCAGGCACCCAGAAAATATGGAACACATAGTTAGTGACTGTCTGTGACATGTTTGGTTAAAGTGACTTCCTAGACATCACACAGGAGTTCTGATGCACAGGAAAGAACAGAATTCAATTCTCCAGGGCAGCATTTTACTAATTTAACCAGGAGACCCTCCTTTCTCTTCCTACAATCCCCTGCCTCAACATACTACACATATTCTATCTTCGGTGACAAATGAGACAAGGATCCTACAGACAACAGCCTCCTTCACTACACAATCCTGATTCACCCCCAGAGCAGGTCAGTCCTGTGCCCTGAATGATATAGAGATTCTGTTCAAAAAATTGTATGTAAAAACTGGTCAAAAACTGGTATTTCCATTCTGTAGGAAATTTTGAAATGAATTTTGGAACAAAAAGGAGAAATGTTGAAATTTCCTGTACAAATTCAGAAAAATTAGTTTTGATCTAATCAAATAGTTTTGCTTCTGAAATTTTGAAACAAAATTCTGCCTGGCAGTCAGTTGTCCTAGCTTAGCCCTGGCTTTCAAGGCTTCAAAAATTCAGGCTGAAACAGACATCCAGCATGAAACATTTCAGCCAGAACAGTTAAAGTCTGGCACGGTTATAAACAACTGAAAACAGGGTCTTATAATGGGAAGTGTTGAGTAACCTTAACTATAGGTGGTGCTATGAGCTCCACCTATAATACTGAAAATATGGAGATAACATTATCTAAATATCTCTAAGGCAGATAAAAAGTGATTTAGTGTGAGCACTTTAATTTAAAACCTGATGCAGGTAGTTTATCCTGACATTTGACTTGTTAGCACATTTTTTCTCTGCATAACTAACATTTTATAAATATCCTTTAATAAAATCATGCACACAAAGCAGCACTAATGTACTTAAATTCTTTCCTCTCTTCTTTTTGGGAGTGCTTATATGTTTCTGTTTACACTCTTGATCCCTTCATTTTTATATTCTGTTGTTGGCCGTCATTCCTTTGCTCCATTTGTTGCTGCTATGAGATCCTGTTTGATAGGAAGATTTAGCTTATTCATCATTCTCCTGTTGATTCAGATTGAATGGTTGTATCACCAAAATGTGCAGTGTTTGTCAGAAGTATTGTTTTTCTGGTTTGCTGTAATTGCAGTTATGCTTTTCTTGCTTTTACTTGTGGAATGAATTCTTGCACTTGTCTTGACAAGTTTTTTCCTATATCAGCAGAAACAAGGTGATGACAAGTTCATCTCTTTTATGGGAGTCTCACTTTCCTTATGACCCAGGGCTATCAGTTTCCAATCTTCCCCCAGCTGGAGGGACTGTTGCTTATTCCCTTCAGAACTTGCCCTGAAAAGTCCTCCCTTAAATATTTTCCACACTCTTTTGAGACTGAAGGTGGGAATTTAATGCTAAGTGACTAAACGAATTGCTTCACTTTGTAGTGCAAGGGACTAAAGAATTCTTGAGACAAAACAATGGGTCCCCCCGCAAATGACAACAGATTATACAAATATGCAGAGAGAACTGTGATTTCTTTAGCATTTTACAGATATGCACCTTTAAAATGCATTTTAGTGAATTATGGATGAAGAATGTGCTCATTCAGAATGTTGAGTGAATCACACCATGGTATGTGCAGCTCAAGTATCACAACTCTGAAATCTAAAGCACTTGGAAACACAATCAAAGTGGATAGGAAGAAGTTACGAGGAGCACACTGACAAAATGATTGGTTCACCCATTATTGATTGACTGCTGTCCATTGCTTGTTTTGTTTTACCTGCACATAAATCTTGGGGTGTGATTCTGATCTCTCCAGGAACAAAGTTTCCTATAATGTTGCTCATCCTTGGGAGTAAATTTTTGTCTGAGGATCTCAAAGCACTTTGAAAACATGAGTGAATTAAATCACAGAGCATCCTCTGACACGAGGAAGTATTATTATCCTATTGTCCCATTTTACAATTAGAAAGACTGAGGGCATGGCTACACTTGCAGATGTAGAGCGCTTTGAGTTAAACCTGCCTTCGGAGAGCGCACTAGGGAAAGTGTTGCAGTTTTTCCACACTGACAGCTGCAAGTGCACTGGTGCGGCCACATTTGCAGCACTTGCAGTGGCATTGGGAGCAGTGAATTATGGGCATCTATCCCACAGAGCACCTCTTCCCATTCTGGCACTGTGGCTTGTGGGAAGGGGGTTGGGGGGGCGGGACATTCTGGGTCCTGTCCCAACTCCCCGTGATGCATCAGTTCGCATCCCAGCAATCCCTGTGCTTCCGTCCACATTGGCATTCACCACTGTGGAATGCCACTTTTGGGCTCGGGAAACAAGCACTGAGTAGTGGGATCACATCGTCATGCAAGTCTGGGATGACAAGCTGTGGCTGCAGAACTTTCGGATGAGAAAAACCACTTTCATGGGACTGTGTGAGGAGCTCGCCCCCACCCTGCGACGCAAGGACACGAGATTGAGAGCTGCCCTGATGGTGGAGAAGTGGGTGGCTATTGCAATCTGGAAGCTGGCAATTCCAGACAGCTACCAATTGATCGCTAACCAGTTTGGAGTGGGAAAGTTGACCATTTGAATCGTGTTGATGCAAGTTTGCAGGGCCATTAATAGCATCCTGCTCAGAAAAACCGTGACTCTGGGTAACGTGCATGACATTGTGGATAGCTTTGAACAAATGGGTTTCCCTAACTGCGGAGGGGCAATAGATGGCACACATATTCCAATTCTGGCACCAGCCCACCTAGCCTCCAAGTACGTTAATCGGAAGGTGTATTTCTCTATGGTTCTCCAGGTACTTGTGGATCACTGTGGGTGTTTCATTGACATTAATGCAGGCTGGCCCGGAAAGGTGCATGACACATGCATCTTTCGGAACACTGGCCTGTTCAGGAAGCTGCAAGCCGGGACTTTTTTCCCACACCAGAAGATCACCATAGGGGAAGTTGAAATGCCTATTGTGATCCTTGGAGACCCCGCTTATCCTTTAATGCTATGTCTCATGAAACCCTACACAGGGAGCCTTGACAGCAGCAAGGAGCGGTTCAACAACAGGCTGAGCCGGTGCAGAATGACTGTGGAGTGTGCTTTTGGCCGTTTAAAGGGCCACTGGTGCTCTCTGTATGGAAAGCTGGACCTGGCCGATGACAGCATCCCTGTGGTTATATCCGTGTGATGTACTCTCCATAACATTTGTGAAGGGAAGGGTGAAAGATTCACTCAGGCATGGAACTCGGAGGTTCAACACCTGGAGGCTGAATTTGAACAGCCAGAGAGCAGGGCTATTGGAGGGACCCAGCACTGGGTTGCAAAGATTAGGGATGCCTTGAGGGAGCAATTTGAGGCTGAAAGCCACCAGTAACGTCTGGTGCCCTGCACAGGAGTGAAGTGCAGTGGTTCCAATGTTAGTAGGAATCTGTTTGCTACGCTGACTTGCAGTGCCTGTTTCTTTCCTGGGCTAAGGTATCTTTTACTTTATGCAATAATAAAGAATGTTTTCAAAGCCAAAAAATCCATTTATTGAAAAGAAACACAACTGCTTGGGAAACAGAAAGAGCGGGGGTGGGGGGGAACAGTACAATCACAGATTTGCATATGTCCTGTATATACTCAGCCTTCCTGTCTGGAGTGCTGTGCAATGAGTGCTGCACATCAGGATGGCTATACGGCATGGTGATGGGGTTGAGTACAGTGGGTAAAGGTCATAGTTTTCAGGGCTGGGTGGTGACGCTACAGGTGTTGGAGGCAGCTGGTGGCGGTAAGAACCCGGATGTTGGAGAAAGTGGCTTGGAGGTGACATGGGGGCACAAGGGAAAGAGTTTAAGGACAAGGGATGCAGGGGTGGGCAGGCACAGTAGTGCTCTGCCTGCATGGCTATGAGCGCCTGGATAGAGTCTGCTTGGCGCTCCATTATGCTTATCAGCTGATCCGTGCTTTGCTGCCAGAGCACTGTGCTTTTGTACTGGCGCTTCTCATTCTGCTGGCAGATCCTCCTTTCACTGTCCCCCCACTCCTGTACTTTTTGATTTTCATTACTTGAATGCTGCATTACTTCATGCAACATGTCTTCCTTGCTTCTACGTGGCCTCTTTATGATTCTTTGGAGTCTTTTGGCTGGTAATAACATGGATGGCTGAGATCTCAAGGTTGCATCTGTAAAGGCAAAATGCAACCCTTAACAGAGGCAGCATTGTTCACACCAGACAGAGCAATGATTCCGCCATACTTAAGGGCAAGCACAGTCTACACAATAGCATAATTTGCCAATCCCAAAGTGAGTGCACATAACCCATGGGAGCCCCAAAATGGTGAGTAAGCACAGGGGCAAGCGTGACTGATTGTTTCACGGCTGTACTGTCCTCAGGTTTCTGTGCATTGGGGAGAGCCAACAGTGGCAGGGGGCCCCTATACTGAACACTGTCCCCATATTTTCCACAGGAGTTCGTCCTGGAAGATATCTCTGAGGGTGACCTGGGAAGCAAGGGAGGGTTTTCTACTGCAATGCGACTTCTGCCCTGGCCCATATACAGCTTGCCTATGTGCAGCAATGGTCCCCCCGCCCCTCATGGCACAGTGGCACAGACAAGTTAGCCTGACTGGGACAAGGAACACAGTGGCTCTCCCAAGAAACCTGTGCAAGCACATTGCCCAAGTTCTGGATGAGATCTTTGAAACGATCACTGAGGTCGATTATCACGATGTGAGAGAACACATCAATGCCCTATTCCGAATCTAGGCATGCATGCAGCCCTAACCATCCTCACCCCAATAGCCTGCACTGAATAACTTCCTTCCCAGAATAAAAGCCACTTACCGGGAACCTCCTCTGGTATTTGTCCTTCCGCAAGCACTGGTAGCCACGACTGGCTACCTTCCTCCTGGCATGAGAACAGCTCTTGGCTGCATGCATCTATGGATTCCGGCATGTCTTCCTCCACCTCAGCACCCTCGTTCCTGCTTTCCCTCTCCTTCTTCTCCAGCCTTGTTGAACTGGGCTTTGAAGTGTCCATGGTGGTACTCAGAGTGGAGGTGGGGTCATCCCCAAGTATCATGTCCAGCTCTTTGTAGAAACGGCAGGTTGCAGGGACAGCACCGCCACTGTTTACCTCATGGGCTTTGCGGTAGGCATTCCCCAGCTCCTTCACTTTAACCCTGCCCTGCGGTGGGTCCCGGTCACAGAATCATAGAATCATAGAATATCAGGGTTGGAAGGGACCTCAGGAGGTCATCTAGTCCAACCCCCTTCTCAAAGCAGGACCAATCCCCAACTAAATCATCCCAGCCAGGGCTTTCTCAAGACTGACCTTAAAAACTTCTAAGGAAAGAGATTTCACCACCTCCCTAGGTAACGCATTCCAGTGTTTCACCACCCTCCTAGTGAAAAAGTTTTTCCTAATGTCCAACCTAAACCTCCCCCTTTGCAACTTGAGACCATTACTCCTTGTTCTGTCATCTGCTACCACTGAGAACAGTCTAGATCCATCCTCTTTGGAACCCCCTTTCAGGTAGTTGAAAGCATCTATCAAATCCCCCCTCATTCTTCTCTTCTGCAGACTAAACAATCCCAGTTCCCTCAGCCTCTCCTCATAAGTCATGTGTTCCAGTCTCCTAATCATGTTTGTTGCCCTCCACTAGACTCTTTCCAATTTTTCCACATCCTTCTTGTAGCGTGGGGCCCAAAACTGGACACAGTTCTCCAGATGAGGCCTCACCAATGTCGAATAGAGGGGAACGATCATGTCCCTCGATCTGCTGACAATGCCCCTACTTATACATCCCAAAATGCCATTGGCCTTCTTGGCAACAAGGGCACACTGCTGATTCATATCCAGCTTCTCGTCCACTGTAACCCCAGGTCCTTTTCTGCAGAACTGCTGCTGAGCCATTTGGTCCCTAATCTGTAGCAGTGCATGGGATTCTTCTGTCCTAAGTGCAGGACTCTGCACTTGTCCTTGTTGAACCTCATCAGATTTCTTTTGGCCCAATCCTCTAATTTGTCTAGGGCCGTCTGTATCCTATCCCTATCCTCCAGCGTATCCACCTCTCCTCCCAGTTTAGTGTCATCTGCAAACTTGCTGAGGGTGCAATCCACATCATCCTCCAGATGATTAATGAAGATATTGAACAAAACTGGCCCCTTTCATGGCCTCTTTCCATCATGTCCCTTGATATCTGGCCGAAGGTATCGTAATTCCTATGGCTGGAGCGCAGCTAGGACTGGACAGCTTCCTCCCCCCAAACACTGATAAGGTCCAGCACCTCACTATTGCTCCATACTGGGGATCACCTGGCATGTGGAGGCATGGTGACCTGGAAAGATTCGCTGAGAGCATTCCACACCTGCCTGAGCAAACAGGAGGGGGATTTTCAAAATTCCCAGAGAATTTAAAGGGCGGGTCTGACGTTTGGTCACCTGAGGAAAGGGCAGTAGAGTTCAAAGTGATGACCAGAGTGGCTAGCACAGGCATTGTCAGACACTTCTGGAGGCTGATCAGAGTGTACTAACAGACCAGGTTGTCCACTCTGGTGCCGCGGTGCTCCAGCGGGGGCACACAAAATGTTATTCCACTCGCTGAGGTGGAGTATCAGGAGCAGACTAGCCGCGGAGTCAGAGCGCTCTACGTGCCTTGCCAGTGTCCACAATGCATCTCAATTTACTAAAGGTGGAGGAGTCTCCAAGCTGCTATATCCTGGTGCTCACTGAAGCTCTGTTCCAGTACTCTGAGCTAAGAAGTGTGGTGAACTCGTGAAAAGCACTTCCCAGAGCAGCAACACTATTATAAAAATATCTACTTATCAACCTCTCAAGATCTCTCACACATCCAGAAGCCACACCCAAGACTCAAGCACTATTTAGCAGGTGGTGATATAGTGAGCCAGCTCCTCAGCTCACGTAAATCAGTGTTGTACCATGAACCTCAATGGAATTGTGCTAAACTACAGCTGCTGAGGATATGACCCTGTGTATAAATGCCTACACCTATCTGGGAGCTATTATTTCAGAACACCTATTAGAGAGACAATGATAATACGTAGCACGTTTAAAATGTTTTACATATTTAAAAAATTAAGGGGTAGTGGGCTGACCCTGGATTTACACATTAATAACTGACATCAGAATCTGGTCATTAGAATTTATAGGTTCCATCTTGTCTTTTTCTCTCCCTTCTGTCCTTTTAATTATTTGAGTGTCTTTTTACATCGTATACCCATATCTATTTCCCCTGCTATTTGGCCCCTTTTTTGTCTTGCAAGTACTCTTTCCCTGCCTTGAGGGACTCTTCTCTGTGTTTCTCTCATCTCATGAAAGCTTGGCCAGTATGGTTTCCACAGATCAGCTAGTTCTGCCTTATCATGGTGAAGGTGCTAACACGTCTCTCAGTGCCTGCTGGAAACCAGTGATTGAGTCTCCTTTGCACTCTCCAGAGATTTGATAGAAGAGGCCCTTCCAGTCACTGGTCTTCCATTCTCTCTGCATCCCTTTGTCAGACATGCCACACAGAGTAGTTACCCCATCTTACCTTGAATACCCAGCCTTAGAGTCTATACCATAAGAAGATAATGATGCACTGCTGCCTGTCACTTCTTCTGAGACAGTTGTCATGTAAGTAGGTGGCAAGCTGGGACTACTGCTTATTATAATGCATTCATTTTACAGTTACCTTGTCCACCCACCCGACCTCCGTTTGTCTGTTTCTTCCACTTATTATGTCTTGCCATAATCCTAGGCTGTGAGTTTTCTGAATCAGGGACTATTATTTAGATAGTTGTACAGCACCAAGCGCAATGAGGCTTTGATCCTGTAATAGAAATAAATAATAACAGTGTATTTAAATGCATTCTAAATCCCAATGATCCCTAGCTTTGGGGCTGATGAATTCATCAGCATTTATTTGAGAGCCACCATCATAAATGGAAGGCTCCTTAATGGACGTGGCTAGAAATTTAGATTCTGAGGAATCCAGAATCCCTACTTGAGCAGATAATTTCCACATTCATCTGCTAGGGCACATATATTTATTTTAAAGCCTTGGTATGAAGTATATACATCTAAAAAACCATTCATATTTAGCTGAACTGAGGCCTTAAAATCAATGAGCAACTCGTTCAAAATCAATGAGCAACTCGTTCACAATACTCTTATACACATATACGCTTTTCTATTTGTAGGTTTTGTTATATTTTAAAGTGTAAAAAATATACATTTTTAATAGTATTTTGCAGTTGTGATTTTGATTTTTTGCTTTGCTAACAACACACGCATACCATTAAGCAGAGATACGGTTGCATTTTGCCAGCAGAATAAATGTCCGTTTCAAAGTAATAAGATGAATTATTGTTTATCTTTTTGCAAGCCAGAAGGATCTGAGAGTGCAATTTCAGAACCTTTGTTTCTTGTGTTGCGGTGCCTGTGTTTGTGTTACCCTGTCCTGATGTGGCTTAAGGGATTTACCATGGTCTAGCTGCTTGACAGTTCAGAGCTGCTCTAGAAGAATTTCTAACATCTTGTGTTAAAGTTCTGTCTCTTGACAATTTCTCTGCAAGCCTGTTGCCTCATCCAGAAATCACGAAAACTGATGACCCAAATAGAAAGGCAAAAAACAAAAGAATGTGGGTTTTCCTCAGTAGATTTTCCACACTGATTGTTAAGGATGTGCATATTTTCCTTCTCCTACATTACACTGCCAGTTGGTTTGGCGCAAAAGCTGCTGCAGCTTGTTTTAATCTTGAGTTTAGTCTTTCAGAAAGCTTGTCAAAAATATTCAGTGTTTGAAGTGTTACTCTAGCTGGTGCCATTTACTTCTCTGGGGACCAAAGTTGCTGTGAGTTTTGGAGAAGAAAAATTAGAAAACTGCAAATTCTCCTTGTTTCATGTGCGTGGGCCGGAGAAGTCGCTTATGTAGATATTCCTTGTTAATCAAATGGATTTTAAACAGCTAGGGAGAAGAACATGTTCAATATTACAGTAATTATTCAAAGAAAAAATATGATAATAGGAGTACAAGATAAACATATTCTGATTAAACCATTCAACACTTTGCTACTAGGAATAAATATTAAAAGTAGCAGTGCTTGAAGTTATAAGACCCTTTTTTCACTTGCTTCTATCTTTGCCAAAATTTAACTGTTGGTACTGGAATTTTCCACACTGGATACTGGCCACAGGCTGTTTTTTGTTGGTTTGTATGGTTTTTCTTTTTTCTTTTGTGTATTTTGTTCAGCCACTTCTGAAAAGAAGGCTGGGGAAAATATGTTATTTTGCCAAAGTTAAATTCTTACAACCATTTCTGTGAGAAACTAGCACTTCCATGCTTTGGAGCAGAAACTTGAAATTTAGCAAGGGGGTGGGGGTTGTTCTGGTATCACAGATGTAATTTTTGCCATCACTGTGAAAATCACCCAAATTTGACCAAGTTATAAGCCTTTGAAACTCAGCTTGCTTATATCCTCATTAAAAGTTTGTTTGGAGGCCAGAAGAGTCTGTATTGAACATACTCCATCTCCGCACAGCTCCTGCATGCTGACTGCAGTGAGCACTATTCCAGGGCTGCCGGGGCTGAGTCAGACATTTCATTCAAATGCTCCTTCCAGCAGCTTGGGTCATGGTTATGCTGAGCAGCAGAACTGGGGGCAAGGAGATCGTCCTGTGTTCTCAGTGCTTCTATTGCTGGTACCCAGGCACCATAGAGGAGAAGGCCTGGCTTGCTTGAAAGTAGATGATGAGGAGTGGGGAAAGGTTGTTGAGGTAGGCTAGGGGTGCAGGCTGGGGGTGATGGGAGCCAAGAGGTCTGTAACTATGAGAGGAATTCCAGGATTCCTGACTTGCAATATTTTTTCGCTGTCTGCAAATATCTGTGAAGCACCGTGGTAAAATATATGCCTCATCCCTCTTGAGTGTTTGGTCCATATACAGAATAACATCTCTACAGCTGCCTCTTAACACACAGGGTAAGAGGACTGTGCTATGTATCTCAAGGCTCTCAACCTACTGGTGATCTATGTGGAGGTCAATATGGTTCTGTGTGATCAGATTTCTGTTTTTTCAATTTGCTTTTTAAAAAGCTGAAGAAATTACATTAAAAACGCCCCTTACACAAAATAATGGTAAGGTTGCAAAGTAAAGTGCTCAGAAGTTAGGACATGCCAGATTAGGGTTCCCTGTGCAACCTGGCCACAGCTTACTGAATGGGAAGCTATTCAATATTTCTTATTTGTTGTGTCATGTGGTCCCATGCCTAGTTTACTGCATGCCATTTACACTTTGCACTGAATACATTATTATTAATTTCCTCATGGGTTTTTCTACACTCATCACCACGCTACTGGAGTGTCCTCAGATATTCACCAACTTGCCTTTCTGTGTCTCCAAGTTAAAATACATATGCCCTGATTTTTTGGCAAATCTAAGATTCTTGTAGCACCTCATGTCCAAATCACAGCTCCCATCGAATCCAGTTACAGCTGGGAACTCTCAGCAGTTCTGCAAATCAGATCTCCGGTGTCTCATGTTGGATGCCCAGAAAATGAGAAACATCTATGACAGTTCTACATACAGAAAATTCATCAATGGTTCAGGACTGACTCTTGCTCTTTTTGGATCTCAGACCAGAGTGATTTGATGGTGTAAACCCCACAGCTATGAGGAGGTGGAACAAACATTTTCTTGGACATGTTGATATAGAATTAGATTTTTTTTTAAATTAGCTGCATTACTAAGTTGCCATGCCAGGCTTTACATGCTGCAATCAGTCAAAATGGGACTAATATGTTTTGTAAATTGATATGTTTTTGAATATGAATATGAAGGTACCACTTGGGCACTGGAGACTGATTTTTGATTGCCTTGTGACCACTAACTGCAAGTGAGATTCTGGATCTGCTAACAAAAAATTGACTAGGGGTGAGGAGTGCAGTAAAAGATAGGAAATTAAATAGAGAGCATTAAGAGTGCCATTGTATTATTGGTCATTATACTGTCGGAGACCAGCTGTAAGGAATCTTGCATAAGAATTACGGGCTTCTGAGTCTCTTCTCACTACATCTGTTTGTAAATGTGGGTAGTTGATGAAGGAACAATGGGAACTGGATGATCATGCATTAATATATATCACAGACTGGTATCTTGCTGCAGCTTTCCTCTTATTTATTATTAATGTCCATTGTGTTAAGTTGGTAATCAGATAATGAAGCTGTTTCACCTGATATATGAGAATATTTTTGCTATGTGCAAAGCTTTGTGTACTTTGCCATCTGGGCCTTAATACTGTGGCAAATCCCCCTAGATTCTGTAGCAGAGTGGAAATTCTCTGCCAATTGCAGGTAAATTAAAAAATTGAGGTTTCTGCTAAATGAAATATAAAAATACATAATTCAATCAATCAGCACAATATTTCTGGTGCTACATATTTTCATAGTAAATTCCATTTATTCCCCTATGTCCATAGTTACACTTTCATCTCCAGAGTGCTTCATATATTTTGCATCAACAAAGTAACTACATTTTAGACCTTGTCGGGGGAGGTTTTAGCAATGGTTAGTGGAGATTTTTGGCATCTAGGAAGATGTGGGAGGCTGCTTGTGAAATAAGCATATGAGCTACCTGTTAGTGAAATAGTATCTGTTAGTACCTAGCTACTGTTAGAGAAATAGTTAAAGACTGACATGTGTAAGTATCAATAGGATTCAGATGAGATGAAGAGGCAGTTCGTAATTTTCCACTCTACTTTTTCAGGCTGATAGCAAATTCAGGCAGACATCACTGCATCTTTTACCACTTGATTCACATTTTTAAGGGAGCATAATTCTTCTGCAAGGAATGGATACAAATTCCACAGCTTTGGAAATGCAGAATTCATAGAGCCCTGACTATGCCTAAACATACAAGGCTAGGGCTTTTCTTTTGGCAGATTATGTAAAGGTAAAAGGAAAGTCATGAGACTAGCAATATCAGGGGCAGCCCTAGACTAGCTGCCAGCAACTGGTGCCCTAGGTGAACCATGCAATTGGCACCCCCCACCCCCAAATCTCAAGGGCAGATCTAGGCTGAGGTTTTTGGTAAACTGGGAAATATTTTGCCCCTTTTTTCCTTTTAATGCTTAAGTGTTTTTTTTAAACAGAGGCTTAATTATTCAGTTTGTCCATCCATCCGTCTGTGCAAACAATGTTTCTGAGATCAGATAAAATAGAGACATGAAATTTTCAGAATAGATTTGTACATGACAGCTAGATGATACTTCAGTCCAATTTCAAATAAAAATGCATTAAAATGTTAATTATAATTTTTATTATTACAAATCCATAATCATCCATTATGCTATCCTGCTTTAACTGTCATTACCACCACATCCAATATAGAAAGAAATAAAACTCTTCAATGAACTTTAACGTGTATTTACAAAACACTTCGAATAAAAAACACTGTGCTCTTAAAACATGACTTTTCTTGCTTTAAGTTTTGAAAATTCAGTCACTAGTTCTTTTAGATACAGTTTTCCAGCTAGTTCATGCTCTATTGACATTGTGGCAAGTCCAACAAGTCTCTCTTGCACCATTGTTGAACACAGATATGTTTTTATCAATTTTAACTTTGAGAAGCTACGTTCCACACTAGTTACAGAAACTGGCAAAGTTGAGAGAATGAGCAGAGCTATAAAAATTTTTGGAAAACTATGAGTTTATTTTCACAAACAAACTTGAGTACTTCTTCACGAGTGGAATGTTTCTTAAGTCGTCTTGAAAAAGCCTGAAGCTCACTACACAAATCTGTAGCATCAAAGTCTTTTGAATTTTCATGAGTCAATGCCGACTTCAGTTTTATACAAAATTCTCTTATCTGTTTTTCTGTTTTCTTTTGCAAGCTGTCGATATCATATAAAAAGCCAAATACTGACTCTAGCTGCTGCATCTGTTGAAATCTTTCATTAACTGAGTGAATAGCAGTATCAAGGACTGCAAAGTAGAAATTCACTTTGAACCTTTGTTTTGGGTTCTGAATGGGCGTGTCTCATCCTTAATATGAAAACTGCTGTTTCGTTTGCCAAATATGAACTGGCTCTGGTTCAAATTCTGTTGGAAAGTCTATTTCTTCAGCAGTAGATTCTCGGGAGAATCTACCAGTGTTCTTTTGAATCCTTCATCACTTCTGAATTCCTCCAGAATATTTTTAGTTTGCTGCAGTTTTTGAATAGCAGAATGTATTGTGATGGGGGCAAGGCCAGCTGGCTATAGTAAAGTAATGGGAGACAGATATATTAGCCATGGGCTAAACAAATCCCTGTTACCAGGATAAGCAAATGGCAGCTGCTCCAGGTTAATTAAGACACCTGGGGCCAATTAAGATCTTTCCAGAAGGCAGGGAGGATAACTAGGTTGATTGGGACACCTGAAGCTAATCAGGGGCTGGCTGAAACTAGTTAAAAGTCTCCCAGGTAGTCAGGTGGGCGCGCGTGTCAGGAGCTGTAGGAGGAAGTCGCACTGTTGGAGACACTGAGCAATACAAACCATGTCAGGCACAAGGAAGGAGGACCTGAAGTAAGGGTGAAGTGGATCTTGAGTAAGTGGGGGCTGCTGTGGGGAAGTGGCCCAAGGAATTGTATGCGCCCTGTTTCTAAAAAGTCAGATACCACAGCTGATACTATTAGGGTCCCTGGGCTGGATCCCGGAGTAGAGGGCGGGTCTGGGTCCCACCCTTTGCACCCCTGATTAATCATGAGACTGGGAGAAAACAGAGACTGTGCAAGGGAGGGTAGCTTTTCCTCACCTCTCTTGCTAGCTTATGATGAAAATGGCTCAGTAGGCTGTGATCCTTGCCTCTAGAAAGAGAAGGGCTACGTAGAGGGTCACAGTGAGCCTCTGAGGCTAGCAAAATCCACCAGGAAACGCGGGACCCATGGAGACAAGGACAGAGCTTTGTCATAGTATGTTCAAGTCCTTTTCCTGAAGCTGCTTACTAGTGAGGTTAATCTCGAAAAGGCTATCATACCACAAAATGAGTGAAGTCACAAATTTGAACTTGGAAAGGCTATTTGCAAGAGCTTCTGTATCTGAATGTGCCGTATTGCCAGATGATCCAGTAAAGACAGTATCATCAGAAATTTCAATTAGGGCATCATAAATATTTCCAAGTTCATAGCAAAGAGGCTTCAAACCATCAATGCGACTCTCCCATCTTGTCTGACTAAGTGGTTTCACAGATAGAGAATTCACATGGCAAGTCAGAATTTCCCAACGGTGTGTTGAGCCTGAGAAAAAACACATAAACATGTTGCACCAGGTCAAAGAAACTGCTTGCCTCCAAACAGCATCTAGCAGCATCATTGACAACCAAATTCAGAGAATACGCACTGCAAGGAACAAAAAAGGCCCTAGGATTGATTTCCTTCATTCTCCTTTGCACACCATTGCCTTTACCTTTCATATTACTCCCATTATCAGAGCCTTGGCCACATAAGTTTTCAACAGATAATGACATTGTTTCAAGCTCTTGTAGAATAGTTTGTCATAAATGCTCCAGTTGTTTCCTTCATTGAATATCAAGGTTGGAAGGGACCTCAGGAGGTCATCTAGTCCAACCCCCTGCTCAGAGCAGGACCAATCCCCAATTTTTGCCCCAGATCCCTAAAATGACCCCCTCAAGGACTGAGCTCACAACCCTGGGTTTAGAGCTCAATGCTCAAACCACTGAGCTATCCCTCCCCCCACCTCAGTGGTATGAAACCTCAGTGGTACAAAACCAAAAAAATGTTCCTTTATGAGCACTTCAACATTATCTTCAACTGCAGACTTTTCCATATCCACAAAACGAATGATCATCAACATTTGTTCAACATGACTCATATCTGGTGTACAGTCCAGTATTATTGAAAAGTTTTTTTCAGAATGGGCAGCTTCTACAATTTTCTTTTTAATGGAATTTGCTGGGATTTGAATCAATTCATTTTGCACATTTTTTCGTAAGTAATGAACTTGAGTTTCATGATCAGTTATTTTACATAGATGCTCTTTCATGACTGGATCAAACAAAGCTAGGTATTTAAGAAATTTTAAAAAGTTTCCATTACCTGGAGTGTATAATTTTTCATTTCTACCATGGCAGCAGAATGCTAAATTTTGCCCACCGAGAACTCTCACTAAAGCAATCAGACACTCTAATATTTGTTGCCAATATTCTTCTTTCCTTGATCACACATAAATTTTCTTCGATTGTTTTTCCTTTTTTTCAATCGTAATTCAAGTTGTTTCCAATTTTGAAAACATTCCATATGTTTTCAAAATGTACTTCTTTCATGTGAAGAGAGAATTGAAGATATGTTTTTCCAATCCTTCGAACCATTTTCTATAAGTGATGTAACAATTGCTTGATTTCTAAACAACTTGCAGCAAAAGCAAAACAGAGTCCTTCGACACTGAATATTGTAACCAGTTTCAATGAATTTCTTCCCCATTAATAAAAAGAAAAGGAGAACTTGTGGCACCTTAGAGACTAACAAATTTGTTAGTCTCTAAGGTGCCACAAGTTCTCCTTTTCTTTTTGCGAATACAGACTAACACGGCTGCTACTCTGTTCCCCATTAATGAGTTTCCTCTTGTAATGCTGAGTAGAGAATTTTCTTCTATTTCCATCCTTAAGGAAGGGAAATTCATGAACTTGTTCTGGTCCATATTCTATGAGAAATTGCCGCACACTGTCATCACATCTGGGCCATGAAGCTGGGTCCCCATACCGTAACTTGTTTGTAACTTCCTCATCCTTTCTTCTTTTTATTTCATTTACTTCAATTTCTGCATGTGTCTCTAAAGGTGAATAAATTTTCTCCACTTCCATATCAGTCTGATGCTGTGAGCTGCCTTCATCTAGAAGTAAGTTTCCATCATCTTGAGTTTCCAAACTGCTTTTTTGTGGATGTGAGCTACCCTCATCTCAAAGTAATATACCTTCATCTTGACGTTCCAAACTGTTTCCATGCAGATGTGAGCTAACCTCCTCTCCAAGTAAAATTCCTTCATCTGGATGCTGTGAACTACTTCCATCTTTATTTTGATTAAAGAGAAGATATTTCAGGAAGGATCCCTGATGTTTTGCTTGCTCCTTTTCCTTCTCAGCCTTTCATTAATGATACTCAGCTCCTGAGGGTTTTCTTTTTCCTCTTTCTGCCATGGGGCATTTGAATATTGTTATGTACTGTGCTCCGACTGCAAGCATTATAGCGTTAAAGATGGCTGACACACCACATGGTTGGCTATTTAAACCACATTGCAGCCATCCCAACACATCTTTTCACTACTTAAAGGTTCAATGATTAGTAACATACACTGACTTACCTATTAAAAACAGTTAGTTACAGCATTTACATGGAAATAAAATGACCTTTTTCAACGTTATAACGGAAAGTAATCCCCTTCCTCACAGTTACCCGCTTGGAGTGTGATGTCATCACTTTCATAGTCTATTAAGCATTAACACTGTTACTTTTCTTTTGTGGACATTATTTATTACATGTGAGCCAGTTATAACAAAGAAAAGTTCATAATTATGCAGCCCGATAATAATGCTAAGGTTTAATAACGCTTAAAGATATTCACATTTTGGATTTATAATGCTGAAAGACATTATTCTTTATTCTTTGGCACCAAGAAACACTATTTTCCACAGTATTCACCCGATTCTTAACCATCTACCTGAGATGTATGTTAAAATGACCATTTGACATGTATCAACTCGTGATATCTCTGCTCTAAATGAATTTCCGGTTATGCAACCTTGATGTACATTCAAGTTAGGTGTCACTAGCATTGCAGCTCTTGCCGCTGGTGGATGTGTTTAATTGTGGCTGAGTTACTGCTTATCAAAATTGCAGAGTGGGTCATCTTGACCCTACATCGCAAATTGAAAAAAAAATTGCTAAAATATTATTTATTTTTGCAGTAAATAAAAGCTTTGACATATTAATAAATTCTCAGAAATATAGAGAAATGAATTATAATTCATATTCCATCTATATATGCACGGGAATTGAAATAATGACATCTTTGTTATTTTATTTATATATTTTTCATCTTTCATTTTTTTATTTTTTTTTATTTTATTTTTTTCCTCGAATTTGGTGCCCTACTTAATTTGGCACCTTAGGCGACCGCCTAGTTCGCCCATATGGATGGGCTGCCCCGGAGCAATATCTTTTCAGGCTAAGAGAAAAATGTATGTCCTTTACTATTATATTTCATGGAGAATTTACTTTTCCAAAGAGAGCTATGATAGAGAAAATGAAGACATATATTGTCTTAGCAGATGCTGTGAAAAACAAAAAGGGAAGGAAAGCTATTAATAAAAGACATGCTAGAAAGAAAATACCCTTAGAAACAAACATTTTGTTCAGCCTTTTTTCGGCTTGTAGAGAAAATTAGAGAGAAGACAATCTGTAACCGATCAGACTTGAAGCTCATGGATTTGAACAGTAAAGATGTTGTTTATTGATGGAATATGTTTAGAATCCTATAGCTCATTGAATTTTTTGACCTGGTCTTTTATGCCTTTTATTTTTGCTACTTCTTAGTTCTACAGTGCCATGGGTATGGATGGTACTTTGCAGACAATTAGGAAAGCGAGGGTCCAAATTCAGCAGGGACATTGTTAAATCTATGTTAGCTGGAGTAACATATGCAATGGAGGGCGGGGGGAAGAATGCACTCATTATTATTACTTATTTATTATTAAACACTAGGGGCAAGGTAACTTGCATAGATTTAAAAAAGAAACACAGTCTGTGCCCTAAGGAGTGTACAGTCAAGGCCCCAGTTTTGTTATTGGCTTCACATAGGTGGATCTTTGCATTTATAGAGGGCACTTGCAGACTTGTGGCCTAAATGGACAAACATAGAAAAGAGCTACTGGGGGCAGGAGAAGGGCTTGAAGACAAGTTAGTCATAATTAGGGCTTAATGAATGGAGAGGAAAAAACTCTCTGCACTACCTATCCAGCCATCCCTGCTTCCCCCCCCCCACTACACCCTCTTTGTCCATATTTCTCTAAACATTTTGCGTGAAGGGGTTTTTAATTTTTTATTTATATAAATGTTGGAGCGTGTTTATTCTTCACAGGAACTTTGGTATTCGTACGTGAACCTGGATAATCATACATGAATACGGGTACTTGCTAGTCAAGCATGAACTGCTCAGCCCTTCTTTACAAAGGTTTCATTGTTCTCCATGTCCCCTGAAGGTAGGATAAGACATAATTGGCTTAATCGTCAACAAGGAAGATTTAGGTTAGACATTAGGAAAAACTTTCTAACAATAAGGGTAGTTAAAAGTTGGAATAGCCTTCCAAGGGAGGGAGTAGAACTCCCATCATTGGAGATTTTTTAAGAACAGGTTACACAAACACTTGTCAGAGATAGTCTAGGTATATTTGGTCCTGCCTCAGTACAGAGGGCTGGACTAGATGACCTCTCAAGGTCCCTTCCAGCTCATAGAATCATTTCTATAATTCTATGACCATTCACATAGTATGAACCATGAGTAAATGGTGAGACAGGGTCAAAGTAAATAGTTCATTAGCAACCGATTCACCTAAAGATGTTTATGTAAAGTTAATGGAACAATTAAAAATAATGAATACATTCATAAAAATGAGTCTGTTCACAGATAATTCAAACACAGAATAAAGGGCTATATTTATCAGTTAAGTTGGTATCTACCAGTAGTTCAATCAGCTGTAGTGAAACTATATTGTAATCTCATATAGTTTGAGACAGAGGTAGGCTAGGAGTGCAGTGGAAATAACTGTCAAAAAGGAAGGTGAAAGATAAGAATATATAGAAGGAGGAAAGTGAGTATGTCACTGCAGGTGAGAAGATGTGTGAAGATGAGACAAAGGGAACAGCAGGGCAAGAAAAGGGTGAGTGTCATGGGGAGCAGTGGGAGAAATGGGATATAGGAAAAATAGAGCTGGCAAAGTGAATAAAGAAAGGCACAAGGACACAAGAAGGAGGGTGACAATTTCTAAATTTAGACCTCCAAAAGGCAAAAATATTTTGATGTTGTTTTGACCAGCATTTAGAATGCACGGAATCTTTACACTTTTTTCATTTAAAAGATTGTTTGCCAAAAGTATTCTGCATTTTCCTACAAGTTCTAGTGCAGATCAAGTTATGAGAGACCCCTATTTTTCTTCATTACATGGCTTGGCATTAGTCTTTTATAAGCCACAATACATGAAGGACATTTTCTTTCTGATTACTGATCCCTGTATACTAAAGTGCAGCAATGAACCAGTCAAACCTCTTGGGATACACTATTATATTGGAAAGGTGCTATAGAAAGGCATTTCCACAAAGAATTACTTTAGATCCACTATGAGAAGAACTTTTGGAGCTGTATGAATCTGAGGCTTAAATTTGCATTGTATTACTATATAGTAATACTTTTGACTAGTTTCAACTGTTTAGATTTCAGTTGCAATAGCTCAATTGGTGTGATAAATAATACAAGTGGTGTCAATGCAAGTTTATCAAAATATGTGACTGGGATCTGCTTAACTGTCTGAAGGGTGTAGCTGGCTTTTCGACAGTGAGTCCGTTTGTCAATACTGTTCATGTCTGCCACATATTGTAAGGGTAGTTCTACATTCTCTTTCCTACGTCCTCAAGTTATACAGACATTTTCTTCTTTGCTCAGAACTCTTCTATTATTTAGATAGCTTTAGGAAGTACCTCTGTCATATTTTGTATTTTGTACATTGAAGCAAATAGTTTGTAGGCAAGACCCACCTCCAGCCCCTTTATGTTTCATAAAAAGGCTGGAGAGGCATAAAGGCGCTTTAAAAACCCCATATCTGCCTGTGGGAGAATCCCCCCACATGAACTGTGGAGGACAGCTGTAAGACTGCCTTCTAATGACATCCCTGGCATGTCCAGGCATGGGAGTACTTTGGGGGCAGGTGGACATGTTGGGGGCGGGGCCACCTCAGATAGCACTACAGAGATTCTGAAAAGTACTGTGTCTCCCAAGGAATCCCGAGAGGCTGTCTGCCCAGGGTCCCATGCAGCCCAGGTTCAGAATGGTTCAAAGGTGGCTTATAGCCACTTAAGTCCCCTCTGTCCCTAGGCTGCATATTCTGTTCTGTGCTGTTTAGTGCTGCAGCACAGAATTGCACCCTGTGTCTCTTCCAGCTTTTTCTTAATTACAAAATAACTGTCTTCATTGGGGTTCCAATGTGCTATACAATATGGACCAGCTCTTCAGCTGGTGTAAATCATAGAATCATAGAACTGGAAGGGACCTCGAAAGGTCATCTAGTCCAGTCCCCTGCACTCAAGGGAGGACTAAGTATTATCTAGACCATCCCGGACATGTGTTTGTCCAACCTGCTCTTAAAAATCCCCAGTGATGAAGATTCAACCACCTCCCTAGGCAATTTATTCCGGTACTTAACCACCCTGACAGTAAGTTTTTCCTAATGTCCAACCTAAACCTCCCTTACTACAATTCAAGCCCATTGCTTCTTGTCCTACCCTCAGAGGTTAAGAAGAATAATTTTTCTCCCTCCTCCTTGTAACAACCTTTTATGTACTTGAAAACTGTTAGCATGTCCCATCTCAGTCTTCTCTTCTCCAGATTAAACAAACCCAATTTTTTCAATCTTCACTCATAGGTCATGTTTTCTAGACCTTTAATCATTTTTGTTGCTCTTCTCTGGACTTTCCAGTTTGTCCATATCCTTCCTGATATGTGGTGCCCAGAACTGGACACAATACTTCAGCTGAGGCCTAATCAGAGTGGAATAGAGCAGAAGAATTACTTCTTGTGTCTTGCTTACAACACTCCTGCTCATACATCACAGAATAATGTTCACTTTTTTTTGCAACAGCATTACACTGTTGACTCATATTTAGCTTGTGATCCACTATGACCCCCAGATCCCTTTCCACAGTACTCCTTCTTAGGCAGTCATTTCCCATTATGTATGTGTGCAACTGATTGTTCCTTCCTAAGTGGAGTACTTTGCATTTCTTCTTATTGAATTTCATCCTATTTACTTCAGACCATTTCTGCAGTTTTAATCCTATCCTCCAAAGCACTTGGGGTAGCTCAGTTAATTCAGTGGAGCTATGCTGATTAACATCAGCAGAGGATTTTGCCCTGTGTCTCCCAGTTTCTATTTCCGTTTTGTAATACCGAATTTGAACTCCCTCATCCCCAGCCAACCTCCCTCCTACAAACAGAACAAATTGTTACTTTGGGTGAAAGACTACTTGTTTTTCCTTATTGGTTTATGAAATAATTATGAAAATAATCCTGTATGGCAAAGTCATTTTAGAGAAATATATGCCATCATGTGCCAGCAATGCCCCTCTGCCATGTACATTGGCCAAACTGGACAGTCTCTACGTAAAAGAATGAATGGACACAAATCAGACGTCAAGAATTATAACATTCAAAAACCAGTTGGAGAACACTTCAATCTCTCTGGTCACTCGATTACAGACCTAAGAGTGGCTATCCTTCAACAAAAAAGCTTCAAAAACACTCCAACGAGAGACTGCTGAATTGGAATTAATTTGCAAACTGGATACAATTAACTTAGGCTTGAATAGAGACTGGGAATGGATGAGTCATTACACAAAGTAAAACTATTTCCCCATGGTATTTCTCCCTCCCACCCCACCCACCACTGTTCCTCAGATATTCTTGTTAACTGCTGGAATTAGCCTTCCTTGCTTGTCACCATGAAAGGTTTTCCTCCTTTCCCCCCCTGCTGCTGGTGATAGCTTATCTTAAGTGATCACTCTCTTTACAGTGTGTATGATAAACCCATTGTTTCATGTTCTCTGTGTGTGTATATAAATCTCCCCTCTGTTTTTTCCACCGATGAAGTGAGCTGTAGCTCACGAAAGCTTATGCTCTAATAAATTTGTTAGTCTCTAAGGTGCCACAAGTACTCCTTTTCTTTTTGCGAATACAGACTAACATGGCTGCTACTCTGAAACTTCCACTGCATTTCCTTCAGTTTGCTCAAGAAAGAGAGCGAGTGGGTGAATATATACGAAGGTAATTTTCTACTGTCATATTGATTTTACAATAGTGTAACTCTATGGACTTCAGTGGAGTTACTTGTGCTTTATAACAAAGACAAAATACGTACCTTAATAGCATACACTGTACGTATGTATATTATAGGTGGGGCTGACAGCACCATCTTTAAGGCTGCTTGATACATCCAATTATAAGACCATGTTTTCAGTTGCTTATAATTTTGCCAAACTTTAACCATTTGGGCTGACATTTCCAATTCAGAGTGCCTGCCTCAGGCTGAAGTTTTCTGAAAAATTTCAACCAAAACAGTTTAACTATTTCCGAGAACAAGGCTAAGGAAAAATACCTTATTTTGCCCATATTAAAAAAAAATCTGTTGACCTTTTCTTTGAGAAGCTCCAGAGATCCCATCCTTTGAAGCAGGGACTTGACAATTTGGCAGGGAGGCAGCCTTTGTGTCAAGAATATGCCTTTTTTGCTGCCCCTATAAAAATCCACCCAAATTTGGCCACATAATAAGCCTTTGAAAAAAATACAGTTTGCACATGCTCAGACTTGCTACAGCTTTGCAGATTAATTCTATAAAGATTCCAGCCACACCGAGCAGGACAGCAGGATGCTGGCCACTAGAACTGAGATCAGGGATCCTGTGTGTTTCCTACCTACATGCCTCCAGCTTTCATCCAGACCACATCACACGATCCATTGTTTATAGCCAAGCTCTACGATACAACCGCATTTGCTCCAACCCCTCAGACAGAGACAAACACCTACAAGATCTCTATCAAGCATTCTTACAACTACAATACCCACCTGCTGAAGTGAAGAAACAGATTGACAGAGCCAGAGGAGTACCCAGAAGTCACCTACTACAGGACAGGCCCAACAAAGAAAATAACAGAACGCCACTAGCCATCACCTTCAGCCTCCAACTAAAACCTCTCCAGTGCATCATCAAGGATCTACAACCTATCCTGAAGGACGACCCATCGCTCTCACAGATCTTGGGAGACAGGCCAGTCCTTGCTTACAGACAGCCCCCCAACCTGAAGCAAATACTCACCAGCAACCATATACCACACAACAGAACCACTAACCTAGGAACCTATCCTTGCAAGAAAGCCCGTTGCCAACTGTGTCCACATATCTATTCAGCAGACACCAGCATAGGGCCTAATCACATCAGCCACACTATCAGAGGCTCGTTCACCTGCACATCTATCAATGTGAGATATGCCAACATGTGCCAGCAATGCCCCTCTGCCATGTACATTGGTCAAACTGGACAGTCTCTACGTAAAAGAATGAATGGACACAAATCAGACGTCAAGAATTATAACATTCAAAAACCAGTCGGAGAACACTTCAATCTCTCTGGTCACTCGATTACAGACCTAAAAGTGGCAATACTTCAACAAAAAAACTTCAAAAACAGACTCCAACGAGAGACTGCTGAATTGGAATTAATTTGCAAACTGGATACAATTAACTTAGGCTTGAATAAAGACTGGGAGTGGATGTGTCATTACACAAAGTAAAACTATTTCCCCATGCTTATTCCCCCTTCCCCACTGTTCCTCAGACGTTCTTGTCAACTGCTGTAAATGGCCCACCTTGATTATCACTACAAAAGGTCCCGCCCCGCCCTGCTCTCCTGCTGCTAATAGCTCACCTTACCTGATCACTCTTGTTACAGTGTGTATGGTAACACCCATTGTTTCATGTTCTCTGTGTATATAAAATCTCCCCACTCTATTTTCCACTGTATTCATCCGATGAAGTGAGCTGTAGTTCATGAAAGCTTATGCTCAAATAAATTTGTTAGTCTTTAAGGTGCCACAAGTACTCCTTTTATTATTATCTTTAACTCTCCTGGCCATAGAGTTCTGCTTGTGTTCCTTTGCTTCCCTTATCAATTTTCTACAATTCTTAATTTCTGATTTATGTTCATCATCATCAACTTCACTTTCTTCCATTTGTTTTATAATTTTTATAGCTGTAGATATAGCTTTATTTCCCTGTAAATTAGGTCAGTTTTATTAATCATCATGGAGTTCATCCTTAATTGTGAGATTGTGGTTTTTTGATCATCTATTAACATGTTCTTAAATGGTTCCCAATTATCATTCATATTTTTCTGATTCATTTCTTCTGCCCAGCTAATTGGGCTCATAACTATTTCTGAAATTGGGTCTATTAAAGCACGGTGTGTGTGTGTGTGTGTGTGTGTGTGTGTATACGTACACACACGTACTCTTTGGTCTGTGTTATTTTCTGCTTGCACATTATAAATGTAATCAAGTCAAGGTTTGTACCTAATCCACCATTAATTTTTAGTTCTTTGATCTTTTCCTTGTCATCTGTTAGGACAAGGTCTATTAAAGAATTCCCCCATGTTGGCTGCAACAATTTTTGATTTAGAAATTTGTCATCAATAACGTTTAGAAATTCCAAAGATGTTTTAGTACTGGCAACATGAGACCTTCAGCATGTATCACTCAAATTGAAGAGCCTCATGAGCACAGTTTTTTTCCCCCTACACATTATAGATAGGTGCATAAGAAGATTGTCATCCTGTTCCCTATTATGATTTAGTGGTCTGTAGCACACATCAGTACCCCATCTTGTGCTTTATCTGCTACGACATTGATCCATAAGCATTCAAGATCATTTTCTTCTGAGTTATCTGAGACTTGGAAACAGGTGATACCATTTTTGACAGAGTGCCACTGCCCCTCCTCTTTTGCCCACTCTGTCCTTTCTAAATACGTTATAATCATTGATTTTAAGATTCCCATTGTGTGAATTATCCCACCTGGTTTCAATAAGACCCCTAAGCTAGATCAAATGTATGCTCATAAATGAACAATTCCAATTCCTCTTGTTTATTTCCCAGGCTCCTAGCATTAGTGTACAGGCAATTAAAGAATTTCTTCTCTTCATGCCCTTTGGTTCCTGATTGCTCTAGCCAGCTTGTCGTTGAGGAGCTCTCTCTCCCTTCTACTGAGGTGGAGACCATCCACACTATACAGCCCCCTCTCCCCATAGAAGGTGGATCAACATTCCACACAGCCAAAGCCCTCCCTCTATACACCATTTACTTAGCCAGCGGTTCACTTCCAGAATCTTCTGCCTTCTGTCTTCCTTTGCTTGTGGGACAGGAAGGATCTCAGAGAAGATTCCTTGGACATTCTTCTTCAATATGCATGAAAGTTCCCTGAATTCCTCTACTATTTGTAAGATATCCCTCAAAGGAATGTGCTTAGTGCCAATATGTACCAATACGGATCCAATATGGATCCTTGCCCATTGACTTTAGAAACCTACCCCATCTTAGAATGACATTCCATGTCTTGGCTCTAGGAAGGCAGTACACTGTCCTGTTGTCTGCCTGTCCCTTTCAGAATGTTCTTCTGTGTATTGAATCTCCAACAAGGATTGTCTTTCTTCCTTGGATGATTAGACAACTTTTTGTAGGCAAACTTGATTTTCTTACAGGTTGGGCTTAGCTGTCATCCATACGTGTGTCCTATACTTGTCTCCATTCCCTTGTGTCTGTCAGATATTGAGAGGTATCTTTCAAAGTTTCCACATGGAGGACCTGATATTGCTTTAAAACTTCTAGCTGTGTGGAATTTCTCGTGGTCCTCATCTCTCTGGTGGCAACAGTTTGCCCATCCTCATCTGTCTCCAGCCATGTAGAATGCTGCCATGACTTCCTGCCTCTAGTGGTTATGGCGACAATTAAACTATACAATATTTAGGATTACCTTGTCTTATTTTTTATTTTAATATTTTGCTTATCCCCTTATGAGTGAAATTTAGTACATTAAGCACCTTATTTTACCTGGATTAGTAAATAATGTTTCATTTTTTTTTGTTTTTTACATTTTAAATTTAAGACATGACATTAAATTTGGATGCTTTTCAAGTTTGAGCTCTTGAAGATAAACTGAGTTAACTCTAATTGTGTAATTGTGTTTTGTTTAAACTTTATCATTTGAATAAATAATCCTTTCCTACTGTGGTTTATAGAGAAATCAGATCACTGGTGGGTTTTTTCTTTCCCTCTTGCAAGAGACTGACTAAACAGAGAAGCTTCCATTATGTAAGTTAAGTGGTCCAAATATAGTACCTATCTATAAAAAAAGGCATAAATAAAATAAATATAGTACCTATCTATAAATAAAGACACCCTAGGGAATTATAGACTAGTTTGTGGACAATACCAAACTGGGAGGGGTTGCAAGCACTTTGGAGGACAGGATTAGAATTCAAAATGATTTTGACATACTGGATAAATAGTTTGAAATATATAGGATGAAATTCAATAG
Source organism: Dermochelys coriacea (assembly GCF_009764565.3). Lineage (NCBI taxonomy): Eukaryota > Metazoa > Chordata > Testudines > Dermochelyidae > Dermochelys > Dermochelys coriacea. The sequence continues at coordinate 85,543,105 of NC_050069.1, forward strand.
GACAAATGCAAAGTACTACACTGAGGAAGGAATCTCAATTTCACAAATACAAAATAGGAAATGACTGCCTAAGAAGGAGTACTGAAGAAAAGGATCTAGGGGTTACAGTGATCACAAATTAAATGTGTGTCAACAATGTAATACTGATCCAAAACAAGCAAACATCATACTGGGGTGTATTAGCAGGAGTGTTGTAAGTAAGGCATGAGAAGTAATTTGTCCACTTTACTCAGCACTGATAGGTCCACAACTGGAGTATTGTGTGTAGTTCCGGGTACCCAATTTTGGGAAAGATGTGGAGAAAGTCCAGAGGAGAGCAACAAAAATGATTAAAGGTCTAGAAAACATGACCTATAAGGGAAGATTGTAAAGACTTGTATTTATTTAGTCTGGAGAAGAGAAGATTGAGGGCAGGGGCATAAGAGTCTTCAACAAACTAAAAGATCATTATAATTGGAGGGTGATAAATTGTTCTCCTATCCCCCGAGGACAGGACAAGAAGTAAAGGAGTTAAATTGCAGTAAGGGAGATTTAGGTTAGGCATTAGGAAAAACTTACTAATTGTAAGAGTAGTTAAACATTGAAATAAATTACTGAGAGAGGTTGCGGAGTCTCTGTCATTGGAGGTTTTAGACAAACACCTGCTTGGGATATTCTAGATAATATTTAATATTGCCTCAGTGCAGGGGACTGGACTAGGTGACCTATTGAGGTTTCTTCCAGTCCTACATTTCTGTGATTCTATGAGTGATTACATTTGCAGTTAGTAAAATTTCACTAGTATCAAAACTGGGGCATGTGAATTTAGTATCAGGTTCTTTGCCTAAGTGTCCATTGTAGGTGGATTTTTGACCACAGCAGAGTTAATCATAGTTTGCTGTCTCATATCAGATTATCCTTAAAGGTCATCAAGTAAACTAACTCTGAGAAAGAGAAGAATTTTACCTTCTCTTTATGTGTGTATATCTATATATCTATATATCTATATATTTTGGTAACTGCAAATATGTTCCACACTGAATGAAAAAAAGATAAAGGTTACCATTTTGAACATGTTTCAGAGTAGCAGCCGTGTTAGTCTGCATCAACTAAAACAATGAGGAGTACTTGAGGCACCTTAGAGACTAACACATTTATTTGGGCATAAGCTTTAGTGAGCTAAAACCCACTTCATCAGATGCATGGAGTGGAAAATACAGTAGGAAGATAGATAGATAGATATACACACACACACACACACACACACACACAGAGAACATGAAAAGATGGGGGTTGCCTTACCAATCCTATCAAGACAATTCAATTAAAGTGGGCTATTATCAGAGGAGGAAAAATCACTTTTGAAGTGGTAATCAGGGTGGCTCATTACAAATAGTTGACAAGAAAGTGTGAGTAACTGTAGGGGGGGAAATTAACATGGGGAAATAGTTTTTAGTTTGTGTAATAATCCATCCATTTCCAGTCTTTATTCAGGCCTAATTTGATGGTGTCCAGTTTGCAAATTAATTCCAGTTCTGCAGTTTCTCATTGGAGTCTGTTTCTGAAGTTTTTTTGTTGAAGAATTGCCTCTTTTAAGTCTGTAATTGAGTGTCCAGGGAGGTTGAAGTGTTCTCCGACTGGTTTTTGAGTATTATAATTCTTGACATCTGATTTGTGTCCATTTATTCTTTTGCGTAGAGACTGACCAGTTTGGCCAATGTACATGGCAGAGGGGCATTGCTGGAACATGATGGCATATATCACATTGGTAGATGTCCAGGTGAACGAGCCTCTGATGGCATGGCTGATCTGATTAGCTCCTGTGATAGTGTCCTTTGAATAGATATGTGGACAGAGTTGGCAATGGGGTTTGTTGCAAGGATAGGTTCCTGGGTTAGTGTTTTTGTTGTGTGGTGTGTAGTTGCTGGTGATTATTTGCTTCAGGTTGGGGAGATGTCTGTAAGTGAGGACTGGTCTGACTCCCAAGTTCTGTGAGAGTGAGGGATCATCCTTCAGGATAGGTTGTAAATCTTTGATGATGCGCTGGAGAGGTTTTAGTTGGGGGCTGAAGGTGATAGTTAGTGGCGTTCTGTTACTTTCTTTGTTGCCACTTAGCCATAACATATGTTGCACAGGTGAACCATGTGTCACATGTAGAAATATATGGTACTAGAGAGAGCAATGGTTAAAGGGGGAAGTCAGGTTTCCTGAGTTCAAATCAAGATTGTTATGGTAACAGAGCAAATTAGTTGTACAATGTCAGATAACCATCTTAGTTAACCACATAGTTCATCCATCTTGAAAAGTGATATATTTAATAATTAACTGTTTAACAAGGTTTTTGTTAGGTTTAGTTAATATATGTAATTTTCTTTCTGAACTTTAGATTAACAAAGTATTAGTGCTTTCCAGTCATGTCCATGTGAATAGTTTTGTTTCAAGTAATATGGAATAACAAATCAATGTAGGAGTGCTGTATATTTGTTTTGTTGGTATATCATACAGTTATTCACTGTCATATACCAAAAAAAGAAATTCAATAAAAAAGAAATCAATATTATTTCATTTTGATTGCATGGAAAGAAAACTAAATTTACAGTAAGTGGGTGTCTTGAAAAAGGAAGACCATAAAAAGGACTTGAGCTCCTGCTTCTGCACCAGAGAAATCATTTTTGAATTAGATTTGTTCTGTGCTACTCTGCATGAGAAACAGAGAAAGAGATTAGATTATTTAATTGTGCTTTTACGCAGATATTTCTGAAGTCCGATTTAAGAGTTTCAGTAACAAAGGAGGAGCAGCCTAGGAGAAGTATTCAGATTCTAACCCCCTGCCCCCTCACAGCCTTCTCCAGTACTCACCATGTTTACCCATTGTGGGGTGGGTCCAGAATTTGGCCCTAAATACAGTGATGAAAGTCTTTTTTAAGGAACTACTGACAGCTTTGCCCTAAAAAGTGACTGAAAGCTCACAGTGTAGAATCAGATCTTAATTGTATCTCTCTAATTTCAATATATAGTTTCCTTAGCTTACCTTTTCATCTTCACACTGTCTTTGATAAAGATTTTGTAGGCCAAGTTACATCCTCAGTGACCCCTGTGCAAACCCATTGTGCCTAATTTTTCACTTACACCCATGTACAGCTAACGTTCAGAAAGCATTCTGATTTGCATGCTGTCACAGTAAACACTAGAATCAATGGACATACACTCCTCTTTCTCCCACGTGACAGGGATAATTGTAAACTTGTAATTGTAATTTGTAATCCTGAAGGAGGCCATGGGACTGGACCAGGAAATAAAGCCCAGTCTCTTATTAGCATTCCTGTGAGTCGCAGCTTTATTACAGAAGCATTTGACACTCACTTTGAAGAGGTATAAATTGTAACCAAGATGCAAGGTAGTGAGAATCAGGCTTATGACCCTTAGAACAGCTGTGGTACCCTCCTATCTGTAAGTGGGTTTGCACAGGTGTAGATGATAGTATTATTTGGGCTGAAGAACCTTTATAACTAGTCAGAGAAAAAGACAACATCTTTACTTTTAGAGAACAGGGTGGGTTTGAGGGTCAGGTATCTTGGAATAACATCTTTTAAATTGCAAACTGAATATGAAAGTGAATGAGATCTTATAAATAGAACTCTGCAATGCCATTTTGACTCACCATTATGGTAGTACTATACTTTAAAAAAGGAACTATTCATAGGCAGATTATTTGTATTATAAGAGCTCTAAAGGAACAGGGATAACTTGCTACACTGTTAATTCAAATTTAAATTGCTGATATTGTTTCTATTGTCTTGTCGTCAATGAACTAAACATGTGGGAAATGGAAAAATTATTTAATATACTATCACTAGGAATGTTTATTTATTGTGCTGACACTCTACAAATATTAGCAGCAACTTCCTGAAAGTTTTATCTAGAAAAGTTTCCTCAGGGAAGTGACAGAAGCTTTATTCTTGAAGACATTTCAGACTTGTCAAGACAAAGTACTACTTTTTATAGGGGTTAGGAATGGGCTGTTTAAGAGGCTTAATAAGATTTTTCTTCTAATTTTTAGGAGCTCAAATTCTGCTTTCAGTTAAACTGAAAATCAGTTGGGTTGTGCTGGTACATCTAGCACCAAAGTCAGCTCCTCCGTATTCTTCTTTTACAACCATGCACAAAACATCCCTTTAGAGCTCAGTTCCATGCTGCAAAAGGGAAGCATGCTCCCTGTGCAACCTCACTAAGTCCTGTATTCGCTGTGCAGGTGTGTAATGGAACAGTACAGTTTGTGTGGAACTCACCTACAGAGAAGGGGCCTGATTTCCCCCTCAGCAAAATCATTACCTGAACCGAATTCTGCTGAACAGCTCTGTGTTTGTTTAAGACTATCCTGATTTGTTTAAAATGTTAATGGTTTGACAACTTTAAAAAATATTTTGTTTTGAAATCTTAAACAAGTATGCAGCTCTTTCAACAGGCTGGAGAGCCTATAGCTAACAGCTGAGTTATCTGGGGCGGTAGAGGAAATCAACACTTCTAATCAGGACACTTTGGTATCGAGAAATACTGCCCCTTGTGTAGATGACCCCATGGAACATAGTGCTCTCTACACTGGCTTGGGCAGGATTTCAAAGCATGGTTCAACTCCCAGAACTCACTTCTGCCACCTGGCTAGTAGCAAACCTATTTAAGCATTGTCAATTTTTATCAATCTCCTTCACACTCTTTTTATAACAAGTCAGTTTCTTCCTCATTAATGAGACAGAATTCATTTCTGAGAGAAAGGAGCTGCTATCCCATATTTACCTCCCAAAGATGCTTCATGTAGCATCCAACTTGTATCAAGTACAATACAGTCCTATAGCCCCAAAGTTGCACCGCTCCAGTAGGGGATTTTCTAGTTTACAGGGTGACTGTGCTGGGATTCTTGTAACAATGACACCCCCTTCCTTGCAGGAGAGTTGGGATCTTCATGATTGCAGGGCTTATGGCAAATTAATTTGCAAATAAACTGCACACACCCCCACATCTGGACTGTAGCTGAAGCCACATGCTTGCAAGAAGTGTGCTTAATAGGCAGCAGGTTTAAAACAAAAGGAAATATTTTATCTCACAATGTATAGTCAACCTGTGGAACTCCTTGCCAGAGGATGTTGTGAAGGCCAAGACTATAACAGGGTTCAAAAAACAACAAGATAAGTTCATGGAGGATAAGGTCCATCACTGGCTATTGGCCAGGATGAGCAGGGATGATGTCCCTCGCCTCTGTTTGCTAAAAGCTGGGAATGGGCAAGGGTGGATGAATCACTTAATGATTACCTGTTCTGTTCATTCCCTCTGGGGCACCTGGCATTGGCCACTGTCAGGATACTGAGCTAGATGGACCTTTGGTCTGACCCAGCATGGCAGTTCTTATGTTCAGCTCCATACCAGGATATAGTGCAGCTAGACAAAGCTAGTTTCAATGCTGAACATTTTTAATATCAATCAAACTTAGATTGAAAAACAAAATCAGTCCATTTTTCTTGAGACCATCTATTTTGACATTGAGGCTGAAGCTACAATGAAGCCAAATTAGATCATTTATAGGCAATGACCATTATGTAGCTTTAATGGTTTTTTTAATTTTTCTTATCTGTTCAGTTACAGCCTAGAGAAATCATAAATCATTATATTATGGAGAATTAACCCCGTTCATTCAAAACATTAGTGACCAGTTGGTTGAAATTTCTTCCACTATGATATCATTTCACTATCGTGTTTATAATATTGTTCCTGGGTAACACCATCAGTGGTTGCTGCTGTAGCAGTAGCAGATTATGATAAAAATATGAGGATGATAATATTACATATATAGGGTAAATGGCCCCATTCACTAGACTTGATTAAACCCCAGATGTGTGTATAGCCCTCACCAGCTGTTTTCCAGGGCCATCAATAGGACCACTCACAGTGCCAAAAGTTAAGCATGTATATCTTTGCAGGATGGGAGCTTTACTCAATACAGGAACAAACTTAATCTAGCAGTCCTCCTGAAACCTCAAACCATCTGTCAGAACTTGCTTTCTTGAAAAATAACTCTCTCTTTCAATCTAATAGGCAGGAGAGAAAGAGAGAGAAAAGAAGAAGAAAACAACCCATAAAGTTGACCTTTGTCATGTACTGTTTAACTTTTGTGTATAATCTTTATTACAGCAAATTCCAACCTTGCAAGAAACGATAATTAGCTTTGCATTTTTTTTTCCAATTAGAAGACTAAGCTTGCCAAAGAAATTTATGAATTTATCCTTTATCACACAGTTCAGAGATCATATACATTCATGCCTATAATGAGGACCTGATACACATATTAGTGTATTGGTCCAAACGTTGTTAGTGGAGAAAGCTTTGATGTATCACTAATTGGTTTTAGCAGTATAGAATAGGTGCTGAAATCAGTAAGCAAGAAATTGCAAGAGTAGGTGGAGAGGGATAATTTTGAGTCTCACCATATGCTTTGAGAAATTAAATCATTGCAACATAAGAAGAAAAAAGAAGTTAGAACTTGTTGCTTTTTATTTTTAAAACAAACTTATTATGGATTATCTGTAACATCCAAAAATATGCTTAACTCTAAATCATTAAAAGTATCAATTTCACAGTTTTTATTTTTATTTTTGTAGAAACAACTCTCATCTTGCTTGCCTGCAATGTGCTCTGCATTCTGACACCTAATGTCTGGTGAAGAATATAGTAACAAAGGAAATATATCTGCATAACATGGGGAAATTGCCAAACCTTTAATTCACTCCAGACACTCTATCACAAAACAGCAAAACACTCACTATAAATTTGAGCTATGAGACACACACAAAACCTGAGGGAAGTTAGGTGATCTCAAACAATACATAGTAATGGTAGCCTGAATTATCCACTCTATAATTCCATGGTTGTATGGTAACTTATTCAAGCAATAACTAATATGGTCCATGGCTTTGCCTGTGGCTTACTGACAGTCTGGGAGGAGAGAGCATTTGTTCTGGGTTAAGAGCTGTGTGGCTGGCTAGTTTACATTAAGAGGAATTCCTAATGACTGGTAAAAGCAGGCTGTTCCTCATCAATTTCCCAGGCGTTCATTATGTTTGACTTCTGGTCTCCATAGGATCTTCTTATTAATTCCTGTTGTTGTCAGTTGTTTGCTGTGTTTGTGTTCTCTCTGTGTGCTGCACTGGCCAGAGAGACTGTCCAGCAGACTTTGATCCAACTGCCCAAGAAGACCACAGACTCTGTTCAGTGTCGAAGGCACTCGGCCAGGTTTATTGTCCCACAGGTCCCAGTGTTCTGGCTCAATGGTTACAGGTACACTAATACATGTATGCCCGTTACAATGGACTAGTTCTGTGAGCAGCAGGACTTTCCGCTCCCCTGTAGGCCAGACTAAGACACCGCTTTTGTGACCCCTCTTATACACAGACACAAACAGGTTACATATTGCCCCTCTGACGTGGTTAGTTACCAAACTTTACTTTGTACTTATTGGTTTGATCAAAACATCTCTATCCATAACCCTGTCATCCTGAACTCTTTCAGAAGGGTCAGTGTATCCCTGTATCGTCTTCAGGAAATGTGTTTATACCATAACTTTGTATAAGGGTGTTCTGGTACTACCCTTCTGGAATGTGTTTATGCAAATATCCTGTGCCTAGCACTTCTTAGGAATGTTTGTGTTTTTTGCAACACCAACCCTGTTCTTGCCAAGTTCATGCTCCGTACAGTGAACCTGCAAGCAGACATGTTTTATAATAGGGCCTCACTTTTGCACATAGCCTGACTCTTGCTAACTTTGCTTTATATCAGCAGGGCCTGACTTTAGTATGGGCCTTAGGCATCACACTGGGTCCTTTATACTAGGACTCATGTCTCAGGTTCTTTTTCTACACAATTCCTTTAGACTATTCTGTTCTTGTATTTTTTATGCCGGGGTAACCATAGTGTTCCCATACTCTTCCAATAAGGAACTATAATCATCAGCCTTAAAAATATCAATGTCTCAGATGTTTGTTTTCATTTTTTTCTAAATGACAAACTTTTAGACGTAACTTCTTGGGAGGAAATTCTTTTCTTTGAATAATCTGAACCACTTGGCATAAGTATGCTGTAAAAATATAATTTTCTATGTACTTGTCACCTAATTATCTTAAATTGAGTGTAAATACAATTTATACCCACAGTAAGGTTGCTTTACACTGCCAGAACAGTGGAAAGGGCGGCAGGTAAGCAATAATCAGGCCCATGATGTTCCATTGATGATCCCGTTGTACAGTTCCTCAGGTAAGCTCATCACTCAGAACTTTCATCTTAATCCTTTGCTGTCATCACTACTTCACAAAGTCTCCTTAAATGACCACAAGTAGTAACAAAATGCATAACATTTCAGTTAGTATCTCTTAAAAGTGTAATGACTTTAAATATGCCATAGAATACTCTTCTTTGATGACAGGGTGAATGCTAAAGACAACAATGAAGTCTGTTCTATTTAGCCTTGTTTCAAATACTTCCCAACCTCCTACTGACAGTGGTGTCCTATAAGTACTATTTTCTTTGGTCATTCTTCCCTTTGGGGTACTTCAGTAATTTAACATAGGACCTTCATACATTTTCCACATAATTTCTTCCCAGCCGATCGTGTTCCCTTTTATTTCAGTATCCAGACAGTACACTCTTACATCAAACAAATCCTTACTAGAGTCACATTCATCATCCTTTTCCCCCTTGAATTTAGGCATTTAAAAAGAATCAACCTTCTCCCCTCCCCAATTTTTTCTTCAAATCCTCACTTAACAGAAACAATTATTTACATCTTGTATGTAATTTGCATTATTGAAATGGTGCATAAATCAGGTATATAGGCAAAGTCAGTGCCAGCCTCTTAGAGATTGCCATAATACAGGCTTGTGTTACTCCATTTGTATGCTGACATAGACAGCTGACACACTGGCTCCTAATTGTCCCCTTCACATGTTTTGTCCTGCCACAAATTAAGCAGCAGGGGAAAAGGCTAGAATGTCAGTGATTGTTCCTATGTGTTGATGGAGGGTGAGATGTTTACCTTTTCCTTCACTATAGCCTAATTCTCCACTCTGGTACATTGGTTTGATAATAGTCTAACTCCTTTGATTTTTAAATGTAACTACAGTAGTGAAAATTGGTGTTAGGGAATGGAGATTTAGGTTTAGATCAAAATAATTCTGTGTTAGAGCTAGACAGGTAGAACTGGATTGTTTCCATATGAATTGAATATTTCTTGCTCTGAAAGTTTCCCATCTACTTCAGACTGATTAGATCGGAGTTAGTCCATCAACACAATGGATATGGTTCTAAAATAAGAAGGACCCAATAAATCCTTTTCTCTATTGAGTTTCATCTAGTTTCACTGAGATGTTGCTATATTCACCCATTTGTGGGATAGTAGTAGAGGAGAACCTGAGAATCATTACGAATGAGAATTGTTATTACTTCCATTTGTGAGGGTAAGTTATCTACAACTTTAAAGAAAGTGATCAACAAACAGCTCTTTCATGTGAACAATTTCAACAATTCCTGCCCCATCTCAATTATTCCCTTTCCAGGGAAGATTGAGAATGTGAATCCACTCACAGCAGATTTGTTTAGTTTCCTAGAACCCTCTGAATCTGATTTGAGATCTGGCCATGGGATGAGGACTACAGAGTGATTGATTTCCTTGTGATCAACATGGGGCCAAGTGTGCATGCTGATTTTATTGGATATTTTTGGGGTTGATCACACAGGACTGTCAGTTTGGTAGAATCCCTTGATCCTTTTGAGTATGAGGCATAGATTGTATCTATAATACTGAGCTTTAGAATGAAATTATATGAGAAAGGGAAAAAAAATTATCACTGAAAAAATTATTCCCACTTAAGCTTCACACTTAGCTCAGTGTTTGAGATTTGCCAAGAAATTATACACTTGAGAGTCCATGCAAATGCAGTGTTTGCAGTTGAAAATTAGTTACACTTTTTTACCTTATGCATCTCCTATGCTGCCACTAACCTCCACAGTTGTCTTGTTTCAATGCTAATTATGGATTGCAGTTTAATTCATAACACTAAATCATGAGTATTTGTTCAAATATTACTCCAGGAGAATATTTACCAGCTGTAAGTGAAGCATTTGCAGTTGAAAATAAAGACTTCAGAGGAGCAAAAATGTGTCATGGATTGACAAATAATTGAGAGACAGCTTAGTTCTTAATATTTTATGTACACTAACCTAAGCAATTAACTGTCAAATACTTCTCACTTTGCTCATGTCAGCAAATCCATTGACTTCAATAAAACTATGTGCATGAATAAGGCAAATGAAGCTGCTGGCCTTGGCGGTCCCTTTTTTCAAATTAAAAAGAGTGTATTTGGCAATCTATAGCATGTTGCTTTGACATGGTTTTGAGTCCCATGATTTACAAACATCCACATTTGAATAATATCAGTCTTTAAGATGCTATGTGGAAGTGACTTACTATCAGACTTTCCCTAATTTATGAGTTAAAAGAAATACATTCAGGTCACCAACTTTAGACATGTTCTTCCTGTCTTATCCTGCATATTGTATGAAAAAAATTAACAGGTGCTTTGGTTTTAGTAATTTTAGTTCTTTTTGCAGATTATTAATGTATCTAATGCTAGTTATTGTAATGGGTGTAGGTTCCCCTTACTGATGGGCCTCCAAAGAATTTGTTGGTACCACATACAGAGGGCAAATGAGGTACTGAATAGAACTTTTCTTAATTTTCACATGCAAAACAATGAAGGTGTATCTGTTTTATTTTGAGGCAGCATTGTTTGTTCAAAGGGTAATGTAATGGACCACTTGTGGTATAGCCTGGACTGGAGAGTGAGTCTCCCCAAACGCTTGCCAGACAATTTAGTCAACATCACTTATAAAGGGCTGTGAGAAGAATGACCATTTGAAAAGGAAGGTAATTATTGGGATGGATTGTTGGCTTCTCTTGGCTGATACTCCAGCAAGACAATCACTGGAATAGAAAGCTAAGTGTGGTATTAAAATTGCCCTAAGACACAAATTATACTAAAGGAGAAGTCAGAGCAGATTGGCCACCCTAAAGGGAGCCAGATAAGGGTGTTTGGCATGGGTCAATGCAGGTCAATTGGCTGGACATCTTTAAAATGACTATGGTGTATATGAAAACCATGTAGTTTGGGAAGCTCTTGGAGTTATCGGCATGCTACAAACTCAAGTAACATCTTGTAAGGGACCTAGTGAATAGGGGTTGAATTTGGTTCCTACAGAATAGCAGATTGGTGCATATTGTAAAACAACAACAATTAATTATCATATTGGTGCAAGTTACATTCCCTCCTACTTCCTTGGTGCTATAGCTAGTTAAAAAAGGGGAAAGAGATCCCAAAAATTCTGTGTAAAATGTTCCTTTTCTGTGAATTTTGAAAGTTTATTGAATTTGTGAAAAATGTGAGTTTGAAAGTTTTAATCATCTGTAGTTTTCTGTTACACCTGCATTCTGACTGACAATGCTTAGTGCCTCATCAGCCCTCCATGCACAACTTCTAATGTGGTAAATGAGAGAGGAGTGTGTGTATAATAGATAGGATAAACAGATTCACTCTAATGTATACTACTGTTTAATATCCCCAGTAAAATTGGGCCAACTGAAAAGCCTAAGTAATTGAACAACCTAAGCAAAAAGAAAAAGAGAAGCCTTTGACATTGTTGATAATAGCACAGTACTAAAGATAGCAAATACTGAGAGTAATCTCTTTTCTTTAATGTTGGAAAAGAAAACTTTCAGGACTTTTATTTTTCCAGTTAGCAGATAGACAGTTTTGACGATTTCTCCACCTAAGTAGACAGTTTTCACTTGGTTACTAATGACAAATCATAATTAAATATTAACTTCAAAACTCAGTACCTTCATGGTACATTTAACAATAGTTTACAGGCCCTGTCTCCTTTTAATTCATTTGGACCATTTCTTGCAAATCCAAGCTATGGTATATGTGAGTCAGAACTGAGAGTTGAAGATTCAGGAATTGCTAGATCAAATAGCTCCAGTATATCTATATAATAGTTAAGGGGAACATGAAAGGAGAGATATAGGACTAGGAAACTCATTTAATGGGACAATGCTATTGTAAAAGGACAGGTGAGAGCCCTTTTATCTCACTATATCTCAGTGGTTCTCAAACTTTTGGACTGGTGATCCCTTTCACATAGCAAACCTCTGAGTGTGACCCCCCCCCTTATAAATTAAAAATACTTGTTTATATATTTAACACCATTATAAATGCTGGAGGCAAAGCGGGCTTTGGGGTGGAGGCTGACAGCTCGTGAGCCCCCATGGAATAACCTCCCAACCCTCTGAGGGGTCCTGACCCCAGTTTGAGAACCCCTGCTATATCTGATCAGGCTTGGTGGGCAAGAATATACACTTTAAAATTGGAACAGGACAATTGAAGTTGGTTTGCTCATATTTTGTATTGTGTGGTATGTTATTGTGCCAGAAAGAACTGGATAATCAGTATTTAGATAACAACTAAACTTAGATTATCAGCAGGACCTGACTGAGGATCAAATCCTCCCCACTGTTGCATGTGTGTTTAATGAGAGAAGAGGACATCTGGGATCTCATAGAGTTTAAGACAAGAAGGGATCATTAAATCACCTCATTTGGTCTCCTGTATATCATAAACCACTAACTATCACTCAGCCACCCCTGCACCAAGCCCAGCAATTAGAATTAGACAAAAATATTACCTCTCTCAGGAGAGTAAACTATTACTGCCATAGGCAGAGAAGAGGAGGGACCAGTGTTCACCAAATGCCTGATGCCCCTGCAATGGCAAGGAATAGATTTAATGAGATAAAGGCAGATGATCAAAGGAGATGGCAGGTGATAAAAACCTACAGATATATAGTAAAAAGAGGTGATCTTATCAGAGGGCTGATGTTGAGATAAGGGGGAAGGAAAATTACAATAAGTTTGTAGGAGTAACAAGGAAAACAAGTAGGGGAATCTGGCCAATATCCTAGATGTCTGTACACAATCTCAAGGAGTATGGGGAATAAACAAGAAGAAATAGAATTATTAGTACATAAGCTAAATTATTACTTAATTGACATCAGTGACACTTAGTGGGATAAATTAGAATGACTCGAATATTGGTATGCAGGGGCATAGCTTGTTTAGGAAGGATAGGCAGGGGGAAAAGGGAGGAGTTATATTATACATCAAGAATATACACACTTGTTCTCAGGTCCAGAAGGAGGTAAGAGGCAGACAGTTGAAAGTCTCTGGGTGAAGATAGAAGAGGAAAAAAACAGGAGCAACATCATGGTATGGATCTATTATAGACCTCCAAATCAGAAGGAGGAGCTGGATGAAGCATTTCCAGAGCAAATAGAAATATACAAAAACACGAGACCTGGTTATAACGGGGGACTTTAACTACCCAGTCATCTGTTGGAAAATACAAAATAACTTCTAGGAATGTATTGGGATCAACTTCTTGTTTCAGAGGGTGGAGGAAGTAAGTAGGAGGAAAGCCATTTTAGACTTGATTCTGACTCAAAGGGAGGAACAGGGTGTGAATCTGAAGGCAATTTGGGTAAAAGTGATCAAGAAATGATAGATTTAATGATTTTAAGGAAAGGAAGGATTGAGATCCACAGAATAAGAAGAGTGGACTTCAAAAAAGAAGACTTTAACAAACTCGGAAAACTGCTAAGTTAGGTCCCATGGGAAGAAAACCTAAGGGAAAAAGATATTCAGGAGAGCTGGTAGTTTCTCAGCAACAATATTAAATGTGCAAAAGCAAACTATCCCAAAGGAAAGAGAGGAAGAATAGTAAGAGGCCAATATGACTCCACCAGGAGCTCTTTAATGGTCTGAAAAACAAAAAAGATTCTACAAGAAGTGGAAACATGGACAAATTGTTAAGGATGAGTACAAAAGACTAGCACAAGCACGCACAAAATGAGTTACCCCTATTAAGGGTCATAAAAGGCAATAAGAAGAGGCTCTCTAAAGAGCAAGGGAAGGTTTAGGTCTTCTACTTAGGGGAGGAGGAGAGCTAATAACTGATGACATCAAGAAGGCTGAGGTATTCAGTGCCTATTTTGCTTCAGTCTACACTGAAAAAGTTAACGGTGACCAGACACTTAAATGATTTATATTAACAACAAAGAGAAAAGAATGCAAGCCAAAATAGGGACAGAACAGGTTAACAAATATTTAGGTATGTTCAATGTATTCAAATCGGCAGGGCCTGGTGAAATTCACCATAGAGTACTTAAGGAACTAGCTGAAGCAATCATCTTTGAGAACTCCTGGGAGGATGGGATCTGACTGGAGATGGAAAAACAATAGTGCCTGTCTTTAAGAAGGGGAACAAAGAGGAGCTAGGAATGATAGACCAATCAGCCTAAGGTTGATACCTGGAAAGATATTGTAACAAATTATTAAACAATTTGTAAGCATCTAGAAAATAACAGGGTAATAAGTAATAGTCCACATGATTTCCTTCTTTGCAGGGTTATTAGCCTAGTGGATGTGGGAAGTTGTAGATGTGATATAATCTGATGTTAGTAAGGTTTTTGATGTAGTTCCACATGCCATGACACATACAGGGAAACTAGGAAAATATGGTCTCAAAGTAACTGTTACAAGATGGGTACACAAAATTGATTGAAAGACCATACTTAAAGAATAGTTATCAATGGTTCAGTATCAAACTGGGAGGATACATCTATTGGAGTCCCACAGGGGTCTGCTCTGGGTCTGATACTATTAAATATTTTCATCAATTACTTGGATAATGAGTAGAGAGTATATTTAGATCATTTGAAGATGACACCAAGTTGTGAAGGGTTGCTAGCACTTTGGAGAATAGGTTTAGAATTCAAAGTAACATTGACAAATTGGAGAAATAACCTTGACAAGTCGGAGAAATCAACAAGATGAAATTCAGTAAAGACAAGTGGAAAGTTCTGCACTTGGGAAAGAAAAATCAAATGCACAAATACAACATGGGGAATAACTGGCTAGGCAATTTAATAGGATCTGAGGGTTATAGTGGATAACAAATTGAATACAAGCTAACAGAATGATGCAGTTTCAAAAAAGGCTGATATCATGTGGGGTGTATTAACAAAGTGTCACATGTAAGACTTGGGGGTAATTGGCCTGCTCTACTCAGCACTGGTAAAGCTGCAGCTAGTTCTGAGCGCTGCAGTTTAAGAAATATGTGGACAAACTGGAGAGAGTAGAGATGAGAGCCACAAAAATGATAAAATGTTTAGGAAACCTGACCCATGAGGAAAGGTTGAAAAAGGACATATTTAGTCTGAGAAAAAAAAGACTGAATGGGAATTTGATAGCAATCTTCAAAGATATTAAGGGCTGTTACAAAGAGGATGGTGATCAATTGTTTTCCATGACCATTGAAAGTAAGACAAGAAGTAATGGGCTTAATTGGCAGCAAGGGAGATTCAGGTTAGATGTTAGGAAAAGTTTTCTAACAATAAGGACAATTAAGCACTGGAATAAACTTCCAAGGGAGGTTGTGGAATTCACATCACTGGAAGTTTTTAAGAACAGGTTAGACAAATCTGTCAGGGATGGTATAGGTATACTTGGTCCTGCCTCAGCATAGAGAGATGGACTAGATGACGTCTCGAGGTGCATTCCAGATGTACATTTCTATGAATCTGTGATCCTAGCAAGTGAACACTCGCCCCTGTCCACACACAGGAGCAGAAGAGGAACATAACCTAACTTTCACAAAAGCAGTAGGATGGTGGACTAACTACTGACCTAGCTACATATAACAGCTGCAAGGGGTCATGGTCTTCATGCATCCATTTTCCTAGTACCTGCACAGTGAACAGCACAGTGTGCAGCATAAGTAAGTGGATCTACATGCTGCTTGATTTGAAAAGGACATTCCTCTCTTTGGTCCCCAAATGTGAGCCAACATGCACTGCAGTCGGGGACCATTGCAAAATGGATACCATTCTAATCCACCTGTCTCCTAGATTAATAAATGCAAAGGCAGGATTTTTGTATAATCTTGAGCATTAACTGTGTTCCTGATAAATCATTTAGGGAAACTGGAAGTTGGAATTGATTGTCTAAGGAAGGAATTGATTGTCTAAGATACAGTTAGGATCAGTCATTTAGCTGTTGATTTGAACAATTCTTTTTATTGATGCTTTCCTTCAATGATAAAGAAAAAAGTGACTTGAATAATTTAATTGTTGGCCTGGTCATTGCTTGCGTTCTCACTGGTCATTGCTCTTGGGAGACTAAATAAAGTAATGAAATTAAGAACAAACTAATTTTTGATCACAGATAAGCTGGAAGTTATAGAGCTGGTCAAAACACAGTAATTGTCAAAAAAATTGTAAAAAACATTTTTTTTTCAAAATTTTCTTTTTTATTTTTTCCAAATGAGAAAGAAAGTCAGTATTAAATTTTTGATTTTCAGAAATGCAAATATTTTGGTTTTCACTTTTTTAGTTGTTTTTTTCTCCAGAGACCCCTTTTTTTCCTTTTCCTCATCTTTCCCAGTGTCAAAACAGAAAAAAAGGAAACCAGGAAAGGAGGAAATAAATCTATTTCTAGTTTTCCAAAACTGAAAAATTGAGAGAGGGAGGTGTTTTGTCAAAAAAATCAAAAAGCTCAAAGAAAACAAAAATGTATATGAAAACTTTTCTATAGAAAAACATCCATTCTTCTTTGAAAAGCATGTCTGAATGAAAAATTTCAACCAGTTCAAGTATATTGTACTCCCATATTAATTGAATTCAGTGCCTTTAGATATACTATATTAATTATTTGTCTAATTTTAAAGAAATTTTAATATTAATTTTATTGGAGAGTGCTAATATCATCAGAGCAGTGGGCTGAAGCTATCACAACTTCAGAAATATGTTTAAAATGGGAGATAGATGTAAATAAATGGATACTATACTTGCATGATACTATGTTCCTCCCTGAAAAGCACGAAGGTTGGGAACAGTGACCGAAACTTTTAATGCCATTTAAAATCAGACAAAACCCCCACCCACTCTTTATTGCAAGAATATTTGCAAGAAAAGCAAATGGTGTGTTTTGTTTTTGTAAAATGAAAACTTAGAGATAGTTCATTTGTAGATTCAACTTAATCTGAAGCACTTGTATTTTGCGTGTGTTGGGCATAGGAAGGAATTAAGGAAAAGGTTTTGGTTTGACCCATTTCTTTTGAAAACTGAAAACCATCCACATAGGTCAGTGAGTCGATATGGAAACATTTCCCAGTACTACCCAATCCCTCAACACAAGATATATTACATTGCTGAAGTATTGAGAAGTTAGGAGTTAGTAAACAACAAAAAAGCTTTGATTGTTTCAGGTGATGGGAATCCTAATAATTTTGTTTGTGACAGCTTTTGCTGACTTGACTCATTTGACCTTGCAAAAAATAAGAAAGATAAAGAAGTGAAGCAAGCTAATATCACTGGTGTGAGCTGCAAAGGTTAGGTAAATTTTGACAGAAGTCAATGTTTATTTTAAGCATTTTTTTTTAGATTTTTATCAATTTAAATTTTCACAGTAACACCAAATTATGGGCTTTAAGCTTTTTTATTTCTATTTATTTCAATTTACAGAGTTGTGGGAAATTATGGGGTGGGTCAGATATCGGGAAGAGTCAGACAATAATTATTTACAGGTTTCAGAGTAGCAGCCGTGTTAGTCTGTATTCGCAAAAAGAAAAGGAGTACTTGTGGCACCTTAGAGACTAACAAATTTATTAGAGCATAAGCTTTCGTGAGCTACAGCTCACTTCATCGGATGCATTTGGTGGAAAAAACAGAGGAGAGATTTATATACACACACACAGAGAACATGAAGCAATGGGTTTATCATACACACTGTAAGGAGAGTGATCACTTAAGATAAGCCATCACCAACAGCAGGGGGGGGAAGGAGGAAAACCTTTCATGGTGACAAGCAGGTAGGCTAATTCCAGCAGTTAACAAGAATATCAGAGGAACAGTGGGGGGTGGGGTGGGAGGGAGAAATACCATGGGGAAATAGTTTTACTTTGTGTAATGACTCATCCATTCCCAGTCTCTATTCAAGCCTAAGTTAATTGTATCCAGTTTGCAAATTAATTCCAATTCAGCAGTCTCTCGTTGGAGTCTGTTTTTGAAGCTTTTTTGTTGAAGTATAGCCACTCTTAGGTCTGTGATCGAGTGACCAGAGAGATTGAAGTGTTCTCCAACTGGTTTTTGAATGTTATAATTCTTGACGTCTGATTTGTGTCCATTCATTCTTTTACGTAGAGACTGTCCAGTTTGGCCAATGTACATGGCAGAGGGGCATTGCTGGCACATGATGGCATATATCACATTGGTAGATGCACAGGTGAACGAGCCTCTGATGGTGTGGCTGATGTGATTAGGCCCTATGATGGTATCCCCTGAATAGATATGTGGACAGAGTTGGCAACGGGCTTTGTTGCAAGGATAGGTTCCTGGGTTAGTGGTTCTGTTGTGTGGTGTGTGGTTGCTGGTGAGTATTTGCTTCAGATTGGGGGGCTGTCTGTAAGCAAGGACTGGTCTGTCTCCCAAGATCTGAGAGAGCGATGGCTCGTCCTTCAGGATAGGTTGTAGATCCTTGATGATGCGTTGGAGGGGTTTTAGTTGGGGGCTGAAGGTGATGGCTAGTGGCGTTCTGTTGTTTTCTTTGTTGGGCCTGTCCTGTAGTAGGTGACTTCTGGGTACTCTTCTGGCTCTGTCAATCTGTTTCTTCACTTCAGCAGGTGGGTACTGTAGTTGTAGGAATGCATGATAGAGATCTTGTAGGTGTTTGTCTCTGTCTGAGGGGTTGGAGCAAATGCGGTTATATCGTAGCGCTTGGCTGTAGACAATGGATCGAGTGGTATGATCTGGATGAAAGCTAGAGGCATGTAGGTAGGAAATAGCGGTCAGTAGGTTTCCGATATAGGGTGGTGTTTATGTGACCATCGCTTATTAGCACCGTAGTGTCCAGGAAGTGGATCTCTTGTGTGGACTGGTCCAGGCTGAGGTTGATGGTGGGATGGAAATTGTTGAAATCATGGTGGAATTCCTCAAGAGCTTCTTTTCCATGGGTCCAGATGATGAAGATGTCATCAATGTAGCGCAAGTAGAGTAGGGGCATTAGGGAACGAGAGCTGAGGAAGCGTTGTTCTAAGTCAGCCATAAAAATGTTGGCATACTGTGGGGCCATGCGGGTACCCATCGCAGTGCCGCTGATTTGAAGGTATACATTGTCACCAAATGTGAAATAGTTATGGGTCAGGACAAAGTCACAAAGTTCTGCCACCAGGTTAGCCGTGACAGTATCGGGGATACTGTTCCTGACGGCTTGTAGTCCATCTTTGTGTGGAATGTTGGTGTAGAGGGCTTCTACATCCATAGTGGCTAGGATGGTGTTTTTAGGAAGATCACCAATGGACTGTAGTTTCCTCAGGAAATCGGTGGTGTCTCGAAGATAGCTGGGAGTGCTGGTAACAAAGGGCCTGAGGAGGGAGTCTACATAGCCAGACAATCCTGCTGTCAGGGTGCCAATGCCTGAGATGATGGGGCGTCCAGGATTTCCAGGTTTATGGATCTTGGGTAGCAGATAGAATACCCCAGGTCCTGGCTCCAGGGGTGTGTCTGTGCGGATTTGTTCTTGTGCTTTTTCAGGGAGTTTCTTGAGCAAATGCTGTAGTTTCTTTTGGTAACTCTCAGTGGGATCAGAGGGTAATGGCTTGTAGAAAGTGGTGTTGGAGAGCTGCCTAGTAGCCTCTTGTTCATACTCTGACCTATTCATGATGACGACAGCACCTCCTTTGTCAGCCTTTTTGATTATGATGTCAGAGTTGTTTCTGAGGCTGTGGATGGCACTGTGTTCTGCATGGCTGAGGTTATGGGGTAAGCGATGCTGCTTTTCCACAATTTCAGCTCGTGCACGTCGGCGGAAGCAGTCTATGTAGAAATCCAGGCTGCTGTTTCGACCTTCAGGAGGAGTCCACCTAGAATCCTTCTTTTTGTAGTGTTGGCAGGAAGGTCTCTGTGGGTTAATATGTTGGTCAGAGGTGTGTTGGAAATATTCCTTGAGTCTGAGACGTCGAAAATAGGATTCTAGGTCACCACAGAACTGTATCATGTTCGTGGGGGTGGAGGGGCAAAAGGAGAGGCCCCGAGATAGGACAGATTCTTCCGCTGGGCTAAGAGTATAGTTGGATAGATTAACAATATTGCTGGGTGGGTTACGGGAACCATTGTTGTGGCCCCTTGTGGCATATAGTAGTTTAGATAGCTTAGTGTCCTTTTTCTTTTGTAGAGAATCAAAGTGTGTTTGTAAATGGCTTGTCTAGTTTTTGTAAAGTCCAGCCACGAGGAAGTTTGTGTGGAAGGTTGGTTCTTTATGAGAGTATCCAGTTTTGAGAGCTCATTCTTAATCTTTCCCTGTTTGCTGTAGAGGATGTTGATCAGGTGGTTCCGCAGTTTCCTTGAGAGTGTGTGGCACAAGCTGTCAGCATAGTCTGTGTGGTATGTAGATTGTAATGGATTTTTTACCTTCAGTCCTTTCGGTATGATGTCCATCTGTTTGCATTTGGAGAGGAAGATGATGTCTGTCTGTATCTGTGCGAGTTTTTTCATGAAGTTGACAGATTTCCACTCTATACGGCTAAATTCAGTGCCTTGCATAATCACAGGTTTCAGAGTAGCAGCCGTGTTAGTCTGTATTCTCTACAAAAGAAAAAGGACACTAAGCTATCTAAACTACTATATGCCACAAGGGGCCACAACAATGGTTCCCGTAACCCACCCAGCAATATTGTTAATCTATCCAACTATACTCTTAGCCCAGCGGAAGAATCTGTCCTATCTCGGGGCCTCTCCTTTTGCCCCTCCACCCCCACGAACATGATACAGTTCTGTGGTGACCTAGAATCCTATTTTCGACGTCTCAGACTCAAGGAATATTTCCAACACACCTCTGACCAACATATTAACCCACAGAGACCTTCCTGCCAACACTACAAAAAGAAGGATTCTAGGTGGACTCCTCCTGAAGGTCGAAACAGCAGCCTGGATTTCTACATAGACTGCTTCCGCCGACGTGCACGAGCTGAAATTGTGGAAAAGCAGCATCGCTTACCCCATAACCTCAGCCATGCAGAACACAGTGCCATCCACAGCCTCAGAAACAACTCTGACATCATAATCAAAAAGGCTGACAAAGGAGGTGCTGTCGTCATCATGAATAGGTCAGAGTATGAACAAGAGGCTACTAGGCAGCTCTCCAACACCACTTTCTACAAGCCATTACCCTCTGATCCCACTGAGAGTTACCAAAAGAAACTACAGCATTTGCTCAAGAAACTCCCTGAAAAAGCACAAGAACAAATCCGCACAGACACACCCCTGGAGCCAGGACCTGGGGTATTCTATCTGCTACCCAAGATCCATAAACCTGGAAATCCTGGACGCCCCATCATCTCAGGCATTGGCACCCTGACAGCAGGATTGTCTGGCTATGTAGACTCCCTCCTCAGGCCCTTCGTTACCAGCACTCCCAGCTATCTTCGAGACACCACCGATTTCCTGAGGAAACTACAGTCCATTGGTGATCTTCCTAAAAACACCATCCTAGCCACTATGGATGTAGAAGCCCTCTACACCAACATTCCACACAAAGATGGACTACAAGCCGTCAGGAACAGTATCCCCGATACTGTCACGGCTAACCTGGTGGCAGAACTTTGTGACTTTGTCCTGACCCATAACTATTTCACATTTGGTGACAATGTATACCTTCAAATCAGCGGCACTGCGATGGGTACCCGCATGGCCCCACAGTATGCCAACATTTTTATGGCTGACTTAGAACAACGCTTCCTCAGCTCTCGTTCCCTAATGCCCCTACTCTACTTGCGCTACATTGATGACATCTTCATCATCTGGACCCATGGAAAAGAAGCTCTTGAGGAATTCCACCATGATTTCAACAATTTCCATCCCACCATCAACCTCAGCCTGGACCAGTCCACACAAGAGATCCACTTCCTGGACACTACGGTGCTAATAAGCGATGGTCACATAAACACCACCCTATATCGGAAACCTACTGACCGCTATTCCTACCTACATGCCTCTAGCTTTCATCCAGATCATACCACTCGATCCATTGTCTACAGCCAAGCGCTACGATATAACCGCATTTGCTCCAACCCCTCAGACAGAGACAAACACCTACAAGATCTCTATCATGCATTCCTACAACTACAGTACCCACCTGCTGAAGTGAAGAAACAGATTGACAGAGCCAGAAGAGTACCCAGAAGTCACCTACTACAGGACAGGCCCAACAAAGAAAACAACAGAACGCCACTAGCCATCACCTTCAGCCCCCAACTAAAACCCCTCCAACGCATCATCAAGGATCTACAACCTATCCTGAAGGACGAGCCATCGCTCTCTCAGATCTTGGGAGACAGACCAGTCCTTGCTTACAGACAGTCCCCCAATCTGAAGCAAATACTCACCAGCAACCACACACCACACAACAGAACCACTAACCCAGGAACCTATCCTTGCAACAAAGCCCGTTGCCAACTCTGTCCACATATCTATTCAGGGGATACCATCATAGGGCCTAATCACATCAGCCACACCATCAGAGGCTCGTTCACCTGTGCATCTACCAATGTGATATATGCCATCATGTGCCAGCAATGCCCCTCTGCCATGTACATTGGCCAAACTGGACAGTCTCTACGTAAAAGAATGAATGGGCACAAATCAGACGTCAAGAATTATAACATTCAAAAACCAGTTGGAGAACACTTCAATCTCTCTGGTCACTCGATCACAGACCTAAGAGTGGCTATACTTCAACAAAAAAGCTTCAAAAACAGACTCCAACGAGAGACTGCTGAATTGGAATTAATTTGCAAACTGGATACAATTAACTTAGGCTTGAATAGAGACTGGGAATGGATGAGTCATTACACAAAGTAAAACTATTTCCCCATGGTATTTCTCCCTCCCACCCCACCCCCCACTGTTCCTCTGATATTCTTGTTAACTGCTGGAATTAGCCTACCTGCTTGTCACCATGAAAGGTTTTCCTCCTTCCCCCCCCTGCTGTTGGTGATGGCTTATCTTAAGTGATCACTCTCCTTACAGTGTGTATGATAAACCCATTGCTTCATGTTCTCTGTGTGTGTGTATATAAATCTCTCCTCTGTTTTTTCCACCAAATGCATCCGATGAAGTGAGCTGTAGCTCACGAAAGCTTATGCTCTAATAAATTTGTTAGTCTCTAAGGTGCCACAAATAATTATTTAATTTCAGTAGAAGTTATGATTCAAAAAGTTAAATCTCTGTCTGTTAAAACACAAATTGCTGACATCACATGTCAAAATATACAAAATAAATATCCTTAATATCAATCTGTAACAAGTTTTCAAGCAGTATTTTTCTTACTTATCAATGGAAATATTTGTTGTTGTTGTTGGGGTGTGTGTGTGTGTGTGTGTGTGTGTGTGTTAAAATAATTTGCAGATACTTACAGATAAAAATCTAATACTTCCAAGACCATTTATAAGGATAAACAAAAAATGAAAACTAGTGTACAGATATATTTAATCTCCTGCCAAAAATACAAAAAAACCTCATATGGCCTAGTTAGTGTGAAGGATTAGAAGACACTAGGATCCTAAATTCTAACCCAGTTTAAGCCACTTACTCAGTTTGTGGCCTGGGGCAGGCCATTTTAACATCATATTCCTCTATCAATCCACCTGGAAAATGTACTAAAAAGTAGAACCATACTGAAATCAGAAGCTGAATCTTAGCTGAGGGATTTTTTTTAAATATATAAAGAAATTTTAAGTAATAAAGAAAATCCTTCATCCTAAATGTATTTTCAGCCTAGCTGTGAAGTCTATTATTCTCCTCATTCTCTCATTTGGTGCCTTAGGAGAACAAAAGTATCACTTACTTGTACCCAATGTGTAAAATAATTTGTCAAGGCAATTCACTATAGTCACACAACAGTAGCATATATAACCTGTTTGACAAATGATGGATTTCAGTGAATTTTCCCTTGTACATCAATTGATAGGTGCTGCCTTTTGCATGTTTCTTATCAAGATATGGATCTGTGCAAAGCTATGAACTACACATGTTCCTGTTGTACATTCCCCCCACTGACCTGTCATGTTGTAAAATTAATATTCCAAATATCACCTCTGCTAAATAGTACAAAAATAGAACTTTACTATCCACTTGGAACTTCCAGTGCTACTCTCTAGCCTCCAAAAGATTGAGGGTCATGCTACCCAAGAAATATTCAGGCATGTAGCCTGAACATCTTTGTCACTTTGTAGTAATGTCATTCAAAATGGGAGATATTCTATAATATAAAATAAATTACTACCAGGAAATAATGAAGGATACATTAGCTCAGAAAATCTGTAAGAGAAGAAGGATGGTCTAGTAGTTAGGGCACTAGCTTAAGACTTGAGAGACCCAATTCCCTGCTCCCCTATAGACTTCCTGTATGACATTGCGCAAGTCACTTAGCCTCTCTGTGCCTCAGTTCCACATCTATAAAATGGGGATAATAGTACTTCCCTATCCCACAGAGGTGACACACACAGATACTACAGCAATGGCAGCTTTCTAAGTACCTAGGATAGATAACAAGCCCCACCTAAGAGAATTAAGTTAACATAATATACAGTATTCTGACATGAAGGAAGCCATTGCTCCAAACATCAATTATGTAACTCCAGCTTATTTATCCATTGCACCTTGCTTCATACAGGTAATATAAGGCCACATTCTGCCCTCAAATTTGTTCAACTTCATTGATGCCAGTGGGGGTGCACTGGTATACCATAAACGGCCTATGAAACTTTGACAAGTCTAGCCTTCTAGTAGGTTTTGGATGAGTTTGCCTTTTTTAAAGTTGAAACTGGTTTGTCAATCATCAAAACAAGATTAAAAAAGGACTTTATTTCCAGTTCATTGATATTTTCTTGAGATTCATTGTACCAATGACAGAAATAATTGTACATAGTGTAACAGTAGTTACAATTTTTTGATGCTGATGCTTTACTCATTACAGAAGCAAAGATTCTCATTAATTTTGATAGGAGCTTTGCCTGTGTATATAACATGTTATCAGTCCAGGCCCTCAGTTTGTTTAACTGAAACATAAGAGTCTATCCACTGTCTAAGGTAGGTTTGTTATGAGGCCAAAGCTGAATAATGTCATTTGCTCACCAGTTGTTTTCAGCTTTGATCTCCCTTATTATATATCTCTGTGGTACTTTAATTTTTGATTCTGCCTGCCCTATTTGTGTTTTGCATTTGTGTGTAATTTTATCCTTGTACTGTTTTTAGAGTTGGTGGCTTTGTTTTAGTCTGGCCCCGAGAATTTGTATTCTTTTCAGGAGAATACAGTCAACAGTATACACATTTCCTTTTTGTATAATCCTTGCATATATGCATATATGTTCTCCTTCAATTCTGTGATAAATTATGCCTTTCCCAGTGATGAATCTGTACAGATTTGCCTCAATATGAGGAAGGGCTACATTGAACTGAGCATCATAAAACAGTCTGACCTATTTGATGTATATCTATGATCCAAATGCTTCCTCCTCTTTTCCTTTCTTGTATGGCCTTAATTTATTGTTTGTATTTCAGTAGTGCTACAACACAGTAGTCTCTTTACAAATGTATAGGAACTCATGGTCTCTGCCCCAAAGAGTTAACAGTCTAAAAGTAGTGGATCTCTTATTGCATTTATAGGCATGGAATACTACTTTACAGCTACTGCCCTTGGCAATCATAACATACGAGTTACAGTTTCAAAGAATTAGGAACAACCCCCCCACCCCACACACACACACATGAATAATTTTACTGTGAGATTCTCCGAGTTAATCAAAGTTTCATTAACTTTGACAAAGTTGCCATCATTGACAATATCTCATTTTACATTTTTCTATGATTGATAATTTGAAGATTAAGCAGTTTTTAAAAGACTGAATAGCATCCTGCTACATACATGGAAGCTACAAAAGGCACTCCATATATATTTAATTAAACTAACCTTAAAGCCAGCCTGAAATGTTCATTTTAATAAACATCTTGCTGTGTAATTCACTCCTGGAAGATTTGGTTGGCATTAAGGATCTTTTAGGAATAATCAACAGCTAAAAGATCATTAAGCTTTAGAGATTATCTATCATTATTGCTTCTAAAATATATTACTATGAGAGACAAAGGAAAATAGAGACATTTCATTTAGAGTAATAGTTTTTAAGGTCAGAAGGAATCATCATGGTCATCTAGTCTGACCTCTTGCACATTGCAGGCCACAGAACCTCCACAACCCACTCCTGTAATAGATCCATAACCTCAGGCTGAGTTACTGAAGTCCTCAAATCATGATTTAAAGACTTCAAGTTACAGAAAATCTACCATTTACACTACTTTAAATCTGCAAGTGACCTATGCCCCATGATGCAGAGGAAGACCAAAAAAAACCCACTCAGGGATTCTGTCAATCTAACTGGGGGAAAACTCCTTCCTGATCCCAAATATGGTGATCATTTAGACCCTGTGCATGCGGGCAAGACACATCAGCCAGACACATGGGAAAGAATTCTCTATAGTAATTCAGACCCCTCCCCATCTAGAGTCCCATCACTGGAGGTTGGAAATATTTGCTATTAGCAGTTGCAGATTGGCGACAATAGCAGGTAGCTAATCTCATCATACCATCCCTTCCATAAACTTATCAAACTCAGTCTTGAAGTCAGTTAGGTTTTTCCCCGCCACAGTTCCGCTTGGAAGGCTGTTCCAGAACTTCCCTCCTCTGATCGTTAGAAACCTTCACCTAATTTCAAGCCAAAACTTGTTGATGGCCAGTTTATAACCATTTGTTCTTGTGTCCACATTTGTCTTTAACATAAATAACTCTTCTCCCTCCCTGATATTTATCCCTCCTATGTATTTATAGAGAGCAATCATATCTCCCCATAGCCTTTTTTGTTTAGGCTAAACAAGCCAAGGTCTTTGAGTCTCCTCTCATAAGGTAGTGTGACAAAGCTCTGTCCTTGCCTCCATGGGTCCCGCATTTACTGGCAGATTTCACTAGCCTCAGAGGCTCACTGTGACCCTCCACGTAACCCTTCTTTTTCTAGAGACAAGGGTCACAGTCTATTGAGCCATTTTCATCATAAGCCAGCGAGGGAGGTGAAGAGAAGTTATCCTTCCTTGCACAGTCTCTGTTGTCCCCCAGTCTCAGTGATTAATCAGGGGGCAAAGGTGGGCCCACCCTCTACTCCGGGCTCCAGCTCAGGGACCCTAATAGTATCAGCTATGGTAGCTGACTTTTAGAAACATGACATGTACAATTCCCTGGGCTACTTCCCCCACAGCAGCCCTCACGTCCTCAAGCTCCACTTCACCCATGCCTCAGAGCCTCCTTCCTTGTGCCTGATATGGTGTGTACTACTCAGCCTCTCCAACCGCACAACTTCTTCCCACAGCTCCTGACATGCACACCCACCTGACTGACTGGGAGGCTTTTAACTAGTTTCAGCCAGCCCCTGATTGGCTTCAGGTGTCCCAATCAACCTAGCCTTCTCTCTGCCTTCTGGAAAGTTCTTAATTGGCCCCAGGTGTCTTAATTGACCTGGAGCAGCTGCCATTTCACTTATCCTGGTACCAGGGATTTGTTTAGCCTGGAGCGAATCTCTCTCTCTCTCCCATGACTCTCCCATAGCCTTCTAGCTTGGAGGGAGGTGGGAAGCTGCTACTCCTGCTGCTGCTAGGCCCTAAGCTCTCCCTGCTACTCCAGCTGCTCCCCTGGCTGGGCCAGACACCCCCCATTCTCTGCTACTTGGCGGCTGGACCCCACACTCTTGGGTGCTGCTACTGCTGCAACTGCAGTCCCGGGGGGGGCTGCTAGCCCACTCCCCAGAGAGGAGGAGTGAGGGACCCCAGCCACTGCTGTTGTGGATACCACCACCAGCACCACCACCTGCGAGGGGTCCTTTCTGCCTGTCTGGATCACCACCTGGAGTTCCTGGAGCTGCTGCTGCTGCTGTGGAGTCTGCTACCTGGAGCTGCTGAAGCCCAAGGAGGAGAAGAAGAGGACCATCTACCAGTGGGGGAGCACCTAGAGACTTTGCAGACCACCGTGGAGGGGGACTAAGACTGAGTAATTTTCAAACCGTGCTCTTGTGGTGGGGGTCTTGACTGTGTTTCCAGGGACACAGGGGGTGTGGCATGGAGCTGCCCCCCAATCCATCTGTGTGTCCCCCCAACCTCCACCACTACTACCACCACCGCTGCCCCCTCCACCACGCCCACTGGCTGTGTACCATCTGCCTCAGCTCCTGCCTCTGGACTCAGCTGCTTGCTTGGCTTGCCACGCCCTATTTCCACCCTTTGGGCCAGAAGCAGCAGCCAGCTAAAAAAGACTTGTGCAAGTGCAAGTGCACATGGGCACATGTGCCCCCCCCGGACTGCCTACCCCCCAGCTTTGCCCTTTACTACCTGCCCCATTTGCCACTTGCTTTGCCTCCTCTTTTGCCCCAGCCCCCATTACTAGCTTCAGTTTGTTTGCCTGCCCCGCCCATTTCCTTCTGCAGCCTTTGTTTGTTTGGCCCGCCCCAGCCTCTGAAGCTAGCCCCTTGGTTTCCCTGCCCTAACTCCAGACGGCTTAGCCCCTCGCTCCGTGTGCCCATACCCCCTCCCATGCGCTTGTGCAATTCCCCATTTCAGTTACAACCCTCTGCACTGCACCCCCAATGTTGTTGTATCCCCCCCTCCCCTAGTGCATCAAGAGGAGCCGGAATTCCACCTTGTGTCGGTGACTGACCCCAACCCCTGATTGCCCCCCGTCCAGCCCACCCCTTTTGGCGCCCTCCTCCCCTGCCTGCAGCCTTGCGGGGAGGAGTGGTCGACCTGCTTCCCCTCTCCCCTCCTCCTTTTGGTGTCCACCCTTTACTCCTTGCTCATGATGGCGGGGGATGAGACGGGTGAGACCCCTCCAGCAGCCTTAGCTCCCCCTCCCCCACCTACCCCTTCGTCACCCCCCCAAGCTTCTACCTCCGCTGCCGAACCATCTGCCACCGCCCCCGCTGGGGCACCAGCAGCAACAGGCACCAGGGTGACCTCCACTGCTGCCACGTCTCTCACCCCCTCAGATTTGGGGGGAGTCCCCCTAGCCGGCGGGAAGGGCCAGGGGAAGAAGAAGGGGAAGGGCCCCGCTAAAAAGATCAGGCCCTCTATGGCAGAGGCTGCCCCCAATGCCCTGGCCCCATCTCCAGTAAGGGCGACCCTCCCCGCTGTTCCCTCCACCAGCTCTGTGGGTGTCCCTCCCCCGGCCCCCAGGGTGTACGCCCAGGTGGCGGCAGCCCCCCCACCTGCCGCTACGTCATCTCTCCTGCCCACTGCCTCCGCTACCATCTATAGCGGCCGGGGCCCCTTTCCCACCATGACCAGGAAGCACGGCGTCCGTTGCCTCCTGGTGCCCGCCTCACCCCACGTGGAGACCTATGTGCGGGCGTTGGCAAGGGTGGTGGGGCCCACGGCCATTGTGGCGGCCTCCAAAATGTATGGCAAGGTCGTCTTCTTCTTAACATCGGAGGCCGCCGCCCAGGAGGCGGTGGAGAAGGGCCTGGCGGTAGGGGGCATCTTTGTCCCCTTAGAGCCGCTAGAGGACCTGGGTGTCCGCCTGGTCCTGACCTCCGTCCCTCCATTTCTCCCCAATGCCGCCCTGTTACCCGCCCTTTCTACCTTGGGAAAGCCCATCTCTGTCATCAGCCCTCTCCCGTTGGGCTGCAAAGACCCCGCCCTCCGTCATGTGCTCTCGTTCCGCCGGCAAGTGCAGCTTCAACTGCCGCCGGCGGCGCGTGACGGAGAGGCGCTGGAGGGGTCCTTCCTAGTCCCCTACCAGGGAGCCCGTTACCGGGTGCATTACTCCACGGGGGAGGCCCGGTGCTACCTCTGCCGGGTGATGGGGCACGTCCGGAGGGACTGCCCCCTGGCCCGGGAAGGAGGGGCATCCAGGACCCCCGAGCCCCGGCAGGGCACCGGCCCCATCATCGCCGACACCCCTGGCTGCCCAGCGCCCGAAACCACCCCTCCTCCTTCCCGGTCCACCATTGCTCCCGCTCAGGCCCAAGAGGCACCTCCCCAACTATGCCCGGACGAGCGGGAGAACCCTGCCCCCGCTGTTTGCAATCTGGCGGGGCCTGTGGAGGAGGGTGCGGCAGGGACACCGCCAAGCATGGGAGAGGGCCCACCCCAAGGGGAATCTTCCCTCCCTTGTGCTGCCCCACCGTTACCCCCTCGAGTCCCTGAGCCATCGCCTCTGCCCCCTGACACAACCCCTGCTAGCCAGCCCCTGGATGATGCCATGGAGGGCTGGGCCCTAGTCCAGGGGAAGCGGGGCAAGCGGAAGGCTCGAGCTCCGCTCCTCCCATCTGACGCGGAGGCCCCCCGGAAGACCAGGAAGGGGGACACTGATGCCGAGCCTTCCGCTCAACCCACGGGTGTGTTCCATCCAAGAGAGCCGGCTGGGGAAGACGTGGCAGCACTGGAAGGCAGTATCTCCCTTCCACGGGAGTCCCTCCCCTCCAAGACCCCCGAGGCACCATCTGAAACCCCAGTGTGCCCTGAAGTAACCGTCGCGCCAGGTGCCGGCGGGGAGAATCCCGGGGTAGCGGAAAACAATTTCCCGTCTATATATGAGGAGATTGAGGCCCTGGGTCTGACCCCGGTCACCCAGGGGGAGGACGATCCTATGCCAGTGGGCCTCGATCTGGGCGACTTCACTCCAGCCCCCCTTTCCCCATGTTCCCTCCCCCTAACCGTTGCTTCTGCTCCCACCTCCGAGGAGCCCCTGGACTCAACCCGGCTGCAGAGGGCACCCCGCTGAGAGCCGCCAAGCCAGTTGAGGGGACGGCCAGTGCCATGCGGCTGGAACCTGAGCCACCAGGGGCATCCCTCGCTGGTGAGGAGCATTCGACCTCCTTCCCGGGATAGGACCCTACAGAAGAAAGTCCACCTCCTGATGCCATGGCTGCCAAATCCACCAGATAGCTTGCGCCCGGCATCACTGAGAGCCCTCTCCCGACCCAGACTCTCACCTCTACCCCTGCCCCTGCCCTTATCCCGCCCACCTCCTGAGATACTATTGCCACCCCGGGAATGTCTCCTTCCCCTTTCCAACAGATGACTCCCAGGGAGTGGCCTTTGTGTTTACCGGTCCCAACCCACCAGGGGCTGCTATCCTCCCTCCGCCGCCCCCTATCGCCCCAGCATTCAGGTCAACCCATCAGGAGCCCCGTCGGGGGTCTGCACCCTGTCTGCCCATCTCGCTGGGCCATGGGGCTGTACCAAGGGCCCCGTCGGGGAGTAACCAGATCATAACCCCAGCCCCCCATGCGCTGCGAGAGGAGTTGTGGGAGTTTCTAGAAGACGTCCATGGCTCCCGCAACAAAGTCCAGCTTGCCCTCCAGCGATGGGGGGACTTTAATCA
This sequence comes from Dermochelys coriacea, assembly GCF_009764565.3. Taxonomy (NCBI): domain Eukaryota; kingdom Metazoa; phylum Chordata; order Testudines; family Dermochelyidae; genus Dermochelys; species Dermochelys coriacea. The sequence continues at coordinate 85,574,705 of NC_050069.1, forward strand.
AATCCTCCGGGCCGCAAGGGCCCTAATGGGGGAGGGGAAAAGGACCGGGAGGCAGGGCGCCGTGGCCTACCAGCGGGTCCGCCACTTCCGTGACTCCTTACTCATCTACAGGGTGGGTCACGGAATGCTGCACTGCCAGCCGGGAGCCACGAGCATCCCTGCCGGCAAGGATCCCCCCCAGCCCTCCTCATGGCACCCTTTACCATCGCAACATTGAACACCCGTGGCTGTAGGATGGGTCTCCACAGGTCCCAGGTGCTCTCCTTCCTTCGAGAGGGGAGGTACTCTGTCGTTTTCCTGCAGGAGACCCATACGGATCCGACCGCCGAAGACAGCTGGCGGCTGGATTGGGGGGACAGGGTCTACTTTAGCCACCTCACAGTTCGTACGGCTGGAGTGGCGACCCTGTACTCCCCCAACCTATGGCCCGAGGTGCTGGGGGTTGCCAAGGCTGTGCCGGGTCGACTGCTGCACATCCGGGTCCGCATGGAGGTGCTCGTAGTCAACCTCGTCAACATCTATGCCCCAGCAGCGAGCCCGGAGCGGCTGCAATTCTATCAGCAGGCGTCCGCCTTCCTCGGCACCTTGGATCCTCAGGAGTGCCTGGTCCTGGGAGGGGACTTTAACATCACCCTTGAGGAGCGGGACCGCTCGGGGACTGAGCAGAGCCCGGCCGCCGTCGCCGTCCTCCAGGAGATAGTCAAAAACCACTCCCTGGTGGACATCTGGTGCGACCACCACCCGGATGACATTTCCACGTTCACCTTTGTCCGGGTGGAGGCCCATCGGTCGCGCCACTCGCGGTTGGACCGCATTTATTTATCACGCTTTCATCTTTCACGAGCCCACTCCTCCAGCATCCGGCTGGCCCCATTTTCTGACCATCATATAGCCACCGTGACAGCCTCCCTCTGCGCGGAGAGGCCGGGGCTGCCCTATTGGCATTTTAACAACAGCTTGCTGTAGGATACGGGCTTCGTGGCGTCCTTCCGGGAGTTCTGGCTGGCCTGGCTAGGGCAGCGGCGTGCCTTTCCCTCGGCGCGGCGGTGGTGGGACTTAGGGAAGGTGCGCACCCGGCTCTTCTGCCATGACTACACCCGGGGCGCCAGCCGACGGAGGGATGCGGCAATAGAGCAGTTGGAATGGGAGGTCTTAGAGCTGGAGAGGCGTCTGGCCGCCAGCCCCGAGGATCCACCCCTCTGCGGAGCGTGCTGGGAGAAGCGGGAGGAGCTCCGGACCCTCGAGGACCATCGGGCCCGGGGTGCCTTTGTTCGATCCCGCATCCGTCTCCTTCGGGAGATGGATTGCGGCTCCCGCTTCTTCTACGCCCTGGAGAAAAAGAGGGGGGCTAAGAAACATATCGTCTGCCAAATGGCAGAAGATGGCACCCCCCTCACGGATCCGGTGGAGATGTGCGAGAGGGTGAGAGCCTTCAACGCAAGCCTATTCTCCCCGGATCCGACCAATCCTAACGCTTGCAGAGTGCTTTGGGAGGAGCTCCCGACGGTCAGCGTGGGCGACCGAGACTGGCTAGAGCTGCCTCTCACTCTGGCCGAGTTCTCGGAAGCCCTCCGTTGCATGCCCACCAATAAATCTCCGGGCATGGACGGGCTGACCGTGGAGTTCTACCACGTGTTCTGGGACGTCCTGGACCCAGACCTAGTCACCGTCTGGGCTGAGTCTTTGCAGAACGGGGTCCTCCCTCTTTCGTGCAGGCGAGCCGTGCTTGCCTTATTGCCGAAGAAGGGGGACCTCTGCGATTTACGAAATTGGCGTCCCGTCTTGCTCCTCAGCACGGACTACAAAGTCGTGGCAAAAGCCATCTCCCTGCGGCTAGGGTCCGTGCTGGCGGACGTGGTCCACCCAGACCAGACCTACACCATCCCGGATCGCAGCATCTTTGACAACCTATATCTGGTCCGGGACCTATTGGAACTTGGGTGTAGGGATGGTCTGTCGTTCGCTCTCCTGTCCTTAGATCAGGAGAAGGCATTCGACAGGGTGGATCACGGGTATCTCCTGAGCACTCTGCAGGCGTTTGGATTCGGACCCAGGTTTGTGAATTTTCTCCGGGTGCTGTACGCTTCCGCAGAGTGTCTGGTAAGACTCAACTGGACCCTGACCGAACCGGTCAGCTTCGGGCGAGGAGTACAGCAGGGGTGCCCCCTCTTAGGCCAGCTGTACGCTTTGGCGATCGAGCCCTTCCTCTGTCTCCTCCGAAGGAGGTTGACAAGGTTGGTGCTGCGGGAGCCGGAGCTGCGGCTGGTCCTGTCGGCGTACGCTGATGACGTGCTCCTTGTGGTCCAGGACCCAGGCAACTTGGTGCGGGTGGAGGCTTGCCAGGCCATCTATTCAGCAGCCTCCTCTGCGCGGGTCAACTGGGTCAAGAGCTCTGGCTTGGTGGTAGGGGACTGGCGGCAGGCGAGCTCCCTTCCACTTGCGCTTCAGGCCATCCGGTGGAGCACGGGTCCGCTGCTCTATCTGGGCGTTTACCTTTCTGCCACGCATCCCTCTCCGCCAGAGAACAGGCAGAATTTAGAGGGCGGGGTGATAGAGCGGCTCCGGAAATGGACAGGACTACTCCGGTGCCTCTCCCTTCGAGGGAGAGCGCTGGTGCTTAATCAACTAGTCCTGTCAATGCTCTGGTACCAGCTCAACAACCTGGTCCCGGCCCCGGGTTTCCTGGCCAACCTCCGGACATCGATTCTGGAGTTCTTTTGGTCAGGACTGCACTGGGTCCCTGCAGGGGTTCTCCATCTACCTCTGAAGGAGGGAGGGCAGGGCCTAAAATGTCTGCTCACTCAGGTCCTCTGCCTCCAGACCCTGCAGAGGCTCTTTTATGGTGCAGGTAGTCCGGCGTGGAGCAAACTGGTGCACGCCTTCCTGCGACACTTCCGAGGGCTCCGATACGACCGGCAGCTCCTTTATCTCCATCCGAGAGGTCTTCTGCGAGACCTCTCCGGGCTGCCGGTCTTCTACCAGGACCTCCTCCGGACCTGGAAACTCTTTACAACGAGCAGGTCCGTGGCGGCCACCGAGGGGGCAGATCTCCTCGCGGAGCCCCTGCTACACAACCCCCAGCTCCGTGTGCAGGTGGCGGAGTCCTGCTCGGTGCGTCAGAGTTTGGTCCTTGCAGAGGTCACAAGAGTCGGAGATCTCCTGGACTATGACCGGGGAGACTCTCTGGATCCCCTGACGCTCGCTCAGCGCATGGGGCTTTCCAGACCTTGTACTCCCCGGTGCATACTTCAGGAGGTGAAGGCCGCTTTGCCGCCCGCTGCTCGGGTTCATCTCGACCGGGTACTGCACGAGGGCACTCCCCGCCCACCCGCTACCCTAGGCCCGCCGGACCTTTTAATTGGACCCCTGCCCCGTGGACCCAACCGACCCCTTCACCCCTTCACTAGAAGCCGGCTGCATGAGATGCAGCCGGTCTGCTTTCAAACCGCGCCAAGAAAACATCTCTACACACTCGTGCTCCACACCCTTCACGACCTCACCGAGGTCCTGCCCCGATACAAAATGGCGGGACCTCCTGCCACCTTTGGAGGGTGAGGAGCTCTGGTGGGCCAGCCTATATTCCATCTTAGTCCCAAGGCCCACCGGGGATGTCAGTTGGCGGCTCCTTCACGGAGCCGTGAGCACGGGCGTGTACTTGTCGTGGTTCACTTCAATCCCAGACACCTGCCCCTTTTGCGGCGTGAGGGATACCCTGGCACGTGTATACTTGGAGTGTGCCAGGTTGCAGCCCCTATTCTGGCTCCTCACCAATATTTTATTATATTTTTGGTTGCACTTCTCCCCTCACCTTCTCATTTATGCACTCCCTATCTGTGGCCCCACAAAGTCACGGGATCTCCTGGTCAACCTCCTTCTGGCCCTAGCAAAAATGGCCATCTATAAAAGCAGAGTGAGGAGGTTGGCCGATGGAGTCTCCTGTGACTGTGGGACCTATTTCGATCCTCGGTCCGTTCATGTATCTGGGCAGAGTTCCTCTGGGCGGCGTCCTCTGACTCCCTTGACGCCTTTAAGGAGCAGTAGGCGCTGTCCGGGGTTCTCTGCTCGGTGTCCCCGTCCGGTTCCCTTCGTTTGACCCTTTGACCGCACTCCTGTCCCTGTTATTTCATTAGTTGTCCCCTGGAATTTTTTGGGTATCTAGGTCTTGTGGATCCCTCTTTTAGGCTGGGGGGGAGCCTTTAGCAGTGGACGGGCTTTGCCCGCCCACTTCCCGGATCCCAATAAGACTACTTTTCCGTAGCCCACCCACTTCCCGGATCCCAATAATACTACTTTTCCGTAGCCATCTGGTCTTGCCCCGTCACAGTAGGTTTTCCATTCCTCTGATCATCCTAGTAGCCCTTCTCTGCACTTGTCCCAGTTTGAATTAATCTGTCTTAAACATGGGAGACCAGAATTGTACACTGTATTCCAGATGAGGTTTCACCAGTGTCTTGTATAATGGTACTAATACTTATCATAGAGTCATAGAATATCAGAGTTGGAAGGCACTGCAGGAGCTTATCTAGTCCAACCCCCTGCCCAAAGCAGGACCAATCCCCAACTAAATCATCCCAGCCAGGGCTTTGTCAAGACTGACCTTAAAAACCTCTAAGGAAGGAGATTCCACCACCTCCGTAGGTAACCCATTCCAGTGCTTCACCACCCTCCTAGTGAAAAAGTTTTTCCTAACATCCAACCTAAACCTCCCACACTGCAAGATGAGACCATTACTCCTTGTTCTTTCATCTGGAACCACTGAGAACAGTCTTGATCCATCCTCTTTGGAACCACCTTTCAGGTAGTTGAAAGCATCTATCAAATCCCCCCTCATTCTTCTCTTCTGAAAACTAAACAATCCCAGTTTCCTCAGCCTCTCCTCATAAGTCATTTGCTCCAGTCCCCTAATCATTTTTGTTGCCCTCCGCTGGACTCTTTCCAATTTTTCCACATCCTTCTTGTAGTGTGGGGCCCAAAACTGGACACAGTACTCGAGATGAAGCCTCACCAATGTCGAATAGAGGGGAATGATCACGTCCCTCGATCTGCTGGCAATGCCCCTACTTATTCAGCCCAAAATGCCGTTTGCCTTTTTGGCAACAAGGGCACAATGTTGACTCATATCCAGCTTCTCGTCCACTGTAACCCCTAGATCCTCTTCTTCAGAACTGCTGTCTAGCCATTCGATCCCTAGTCTGTAGCAGTGCATGCAGTCCACATCATCCTCCAGGTCATTAATGAAGATATTGAATAAAACCAGCCCCCGGACCAACCTGTGGGGCACTCTGTTTGATACCGGCTGCCAACTAGACATGGAGCCATTGATCACTACCCGTTGAGCCCGACGATCTAGCCAGATTTCTATCCACTTATCGTCCATTCATCTAGCCCATACTTCTTTAACTTGCTGGCAAGAATACTGTGGGAGACCATATCAAAAGCTTTGCTAAATCAAGGAATAATACATCCACTGCTTTCCCCCTCATCCACAGAGTCAGTTACCTCGTCATAGAAGGCAATTAGATTAGTCAGGCATGACTTGCCCTTGGTGAATCCATGCTGACTGCTCCTGATCACTTTCTTCTCTTCTAAGTGCTACAGAATTGATTCCTTTAAGACCTGCTCCATGATTTTTCCAGGGACTGAGGTGAGGCTGACTGGCTTGTAATTCCCTGGATCTTCCTTCTTCCCTTTTTTAAAGATGGGCACTACATTAGCCTTTTTCCAGTCATCCAGGACCTCCCCCGATCACCATGAGTTTTCAAAGATAATGGCCAATGGCTCTGCAATCACATCCACCAACTCCTTTAGCACCATTGGATGCAGTGCATCTGGTCCCATGGACTTGTGCTCATCCAGCTTTTCTAAATAGTCCTGAACCACTTCTTGCCTGTCTTTACTGGAAATACCTCACCTGATGCATGCTAGGACTGCATTAGCCTTTTTCCAGGTGACATCACATTGACAACTCGTATTTGTCTTGTGATCAACCAATACCCCAGGTCTTTATCCTTCTCTGTCACTTCCAACTGATAAGTACTCAGCTTATAGGAAAAATTCTTGCTATTAGTCTCGCAGTACATGATCTTCACATTATTAAATTTAATCGCATTTCTATTACTCCCATTTTCAAGGTCATCCAGATCTTTTAGTATGATATTCCAGTTCTTCTCTGTATTGGCAATACCTCCCAACTTTGTGTCATCTGCAAATGTTATTAGCACACTCACACTTTTTGTGCCAAGGTAATTAATAAAAAAGTTTAAATAAGATTGGTTCCAATAAGATTGGTTCCAAGACTGATCCCTGAGGGACTCCACTAGTAACCTCCCTCCAGCCTGACAGTTCGCCTTTCAGTTTGACCTGCTGTAGTCTCTCCTTTAATCAGTTCCTTAGCCACCTTTCAATTCTTATATTATCTACAGCTTTTCCAATGTAACTAATAATTTCCCATGTGGAACTGTATCAAATGCTTTACTGAAATCCAGGTAGATTTGATCTACTGTCTAAAAAATCAGTTATCTCTCAAAGAAGGAGATCAGGTTGGTCTGGCACGATCTACCTTTTGTAAAACCGTGCTGCTATTTTATCCCAGTTACCATTTACCTCTTTGTTCTGTAAATACCTGCTCTTTCAAAATTTGTTCCAAGACCTTGCATACAATTGAGATCAAATGTACAGGATGTTGGTCTCCTGAATAATTTTCTTAAAAATAGGTACCATATTAGCAATTTTTCAGCCATAGGGTACAATCTCTGAGTTTACAGATACATTAAAAAACGTTGCTATTGGGCTTGCAATTTCTTGTGTCAGTTCCTTTAATATTCTTGGATGGAGATTATCTGGGCCCCCTGATTTAGTTCCATTAAGCTGTTTGAGTTTGACTTCCACCTTGGATGTGCTAATTTCTACCTCCATATCTTTGTTCCCATTAGCCACCCTTCCACTACCCCTAAACTCTTCACTACCCTTATTAAAAACTGAGGCAAAGTATTTGTTTAGTTGTTGGATCTGGCCTAGATGATTTTCAATCTCTACGCCATCCTCAATTGTTAGCGGTCCCACTTCTTCTTTCCTTTTCTTTTTATTTATATGACTACAGAACCTTTTATTATTGGTTTTAATTCCATTTACAAGGTCCAAATCTGCTTGGTTTTTGCCAGTTCTCACTTTATACCTATACTTTCTGACCTCCAAGAGGTAGCTTTCCTTGCTGATCTTTCCTATCTTCCATTCACTGTAGGCTTTCTGCCTTCTCTTAATCACCTGTTTGAGATGCTTAATCATCCAGCTTGGTCTGCTACCCTTGCCTATAAATTTTTTCCCCTTGCTTGAGATGCAGGATTCAGATAGTTTCTGCAACTTTTACTTAAAGTATCTAACTCCAAGCCCCTTCCAAATTTGGATCCTTAAATTCTTAAGTCCAGTCCACTTCCCTAATGAATTCCCTTAATTTTTTAAAGTTTGCCCTTTAGAAATCAAGGACCCTAATTACAAATCTATTTTTTGTTTATCCTTCCATTTAGCTTAAACTGAATTAGCTCATGATCACTTGAACCAAGGTTGTCCCCTACAATCAGTTCTTCTGTGAGGTCCACACTACTCACCAGTACAAACTCTAAAATTACATCACCTTTTGTTGGTTTGGCAACTACTTTGGTGAAGAAATCTGTCAGCTATCACATCCAGGAAAATCTGGGCCCTTCTATTATTAGTAACACTTTTTCTCCTATCTACATCTGGGAAGTTTAAGTCTCCAATAATCACACAATTGCCAGTAGTATTTATTTTATTAAAAACTTTAAAGTGATCTCTATCCATACTCAGGTTGGAATCGGGGAAGGAAGGGGGGGGCAGGGTCTGAAGCATTCTCCAAGCACTATTCCAGGGGAACCTCTAATAGTTTTCTTCCCCAAAGTGATTTTGACCCAAACAAACTCCAAGCTATCCCTTATAATTTCTTTACAGTCTATCTCATTGTTAATATGCCATGCTACCCCACAACCTTTGCCTTTATTTCTGTCTTTCCTGAACAGCATATATCCTTCAATACCTATACTCAAGTCATGACTACTATCTACCATGTTTCTGTTATCCCTATAATATCATATGGTTTCATTTCCTGCACCAGTAGTTCTAGTTCCTCCATTTTGTTACCCAAGCTCCTTGCACTGGTGTACAAATAACTTAATTGTTTCTGCTTGGCTCACCCAGATTCCTCAACCTATTGGATACAGTCATTCTACTGCCAGTATCACCTATCTGACAGTTAGCTTCATTGGTATTGGCACTACCTTTCCTCTTAAAGTCCATTCTCCTACCCACTGCTATTCCTTTCTCCATTGCTATATCCTTTCTTACTTGATTTTCCTCTCACTCAGTGTTAGAATCAGTCATGGAGATTACATGAGCATTTCCCACCTCCCCTGAGTTCCTAGTTTAAACTCTTGTAATCAGCTGTGCCAATCTCCATCCCAAAAGTCTATTTCCCTCCACCTTCAGGTGGAGTCCATCCCATGAGAACTGGCCTTTGTCCGTCTGGTCTTTTCCTCTGCCTGGTTCTCGTAGTCACATATTCTATTAAAAATCAGTGTGGGCTAAATCACCAAATATTTATTTCCTTAATCTGGCCTGGAAACAAAGATTTTTAGCTCCCCCCCCCCCATCTTGCAAGGTGCTGAGCATTGTCTGTGGGATGCTGAGTATGTTCAGGTCTTAGTAATGGCACAGCAATGGCAGTTGAGGCTTCCCAGCATTTTAGCCCTCTGCATTATTGAGACCTTTGTTACTGATGATCACAGACTACAGACCCTTTCTCTGTGCTTTCTGTTAGAACTGCTTCGTTTCTTTGACAGTTCAAGGACATTTCCATTTGGAGAGAATTGTGTGAAAAATCTGGGAGCCGCTTTTTTGTTTTTAAAAAGAGACAAATGGTATTTTGTGTGTGCTCGCCACATTTTAGTTAAATGAAAGACATTGTGATGCTTAAAGTAAGGCCACTACTCTGAACAAAGAGAGCCATCTCTCAAGTGAATTATATACAATGGAGCCAAGAGATTATGCAATCAACAGTGACTGGTTTGTATCTGTTGAAATGGAATTGGCACTCAATAGAGGGGGGACGGATTATATAATAGGTGCTGCTGTTGAGTTAAAATAAAATGGTTGAACAGAGATAATATTTTATAACCTTAATTTATTCAGTGAATTTAGCCTCTTTTTCTATTCATGGAACAGTCATGTCCTCACTGTTAAGTCTTTCCCAGAAATACTACCATCTAGCAGTAGCACTAAGAAAAATAATTTTGCAATTCAGTTTCCTCAAATGTATTCATTATTCAATATGTTCTATACATTTTTGGTGAATTTTTTCTAACTCTTTGGATTGCTTATCAGTAGTTCTCTGTGAATGTTCAATATTTGAATTGTATTGGGTATGGCCAGAAAAGTCACGTGTTATTTCTGTTCCCTGGCTGGATGTGTGTGTGAGCATACTACAGGAATATCTCTGTACAGGTGAATGCAGAATTTTGGTTTCTGTGACTATTAAAGTTTTGCTTTCCACAAATGTTCATGCCAGTAAAACTCAGTTGTGTGAATATTTGCAGAAAGTGAACACACAAAGGGAGCAAATATGGAAGAAGCAAATTTATTTAAACTGTTGAGCAAATATTCACACACATATTCAGCTCTGCTTAAAAGCAGCTTCCCTGTAAATGTACAGAGCTTTCTGCATATCTGAATTTCCTTGCTTCCAGGTAAAAACACTGAGCAAAATCCCTGCTGTCCTGATGTCAACCTGCCCCTCCAACCAATCCTGTTCTCCACTTCAAAAAATGACATAGATCATTACAGAACTGCCAAGCAGGAAGACATGTGATGAATGTGGATGTGGGTTGGGGCAGGCAACATGCCACTACTGCCTCGCAGTCCAACAGTATGTGGCATTGCCTTATAAATGAATTTTCTTCTCAAATGATCCTATTACTTGATTCTCTGGCTGTCTTAAAAATATTTTTAATCGACAAGAGCCTTTTGTGATTTTGGCCTTTGTAGCTGAGGTGATCTGTAATCCTCCCATAGTTCAATTCATACCTAAACAATAAGTGTTTAAAAAGCTAAAACAAAGTTTTATAGCTATAGGGCCATTCACTTACCTCCCTTTTGGACTTGCTGTGCTAGTGAATGCATCCCCCAGGCTTTATATGAGCTTCTATAAGCTTTGTTTTAGTTTTAAAATGCCAATATAATGGAGCACAAGACATGTGAATGAAACTTGTTGATCAATCATTGTGGGACTCTTGAGTGCATGCATACACACATGCATACCATGATGGCACATCACTGGAGCAGATATTAGTTAAGCATGTGTTGTCGATTTGTTGAACGAAGAGCATAGCACATGAACTCGTGACACCATTTTATATAAGTATGAATCCTATTTCTTCCAATAGGGGTAAGGAAGCACATGTGTTGCAGATGTTGTTACAACTTTCAGGTTTCAGAGTAGCAGCCGTGTTAGTCTGTATTCGCAAAAAGAAAAGGAGTACTTGTGGCACCTTAGAGACTAACAAATTTATTAGAGCATAAGCTTTCGTGAGCTACAGCTCACTTCATCGGATGCATTTGGTGGAAAAAACAGAGGAGAGATTTATATACACACACACAGAGAACATGAAACAATGGGTTTATCATACACACTGTAAGGAGAGTGATCACTTAAGATAAGCCATCACCAGCAGCAGGGGGGGGAAAAGGAGGAAAACCTTTCATGGTGACAAGCAAGGTAGGATAATTCCAGCAGTTAACAAGAATATCGGAGGAACAGTGGGGGGTGGGGTGGGAGGGAGAAATACCATGGGGAAATAGTTTTACTTTGTGTAATGACTCATCCATTCCCAGTCTCTATTCAAGCCTAAGTTAATTGTATCCAGTTTGCAAATTAATTCCAATTCAGCAGTCTCTCCTTGGAGTCTGTTTTTGAAGCTTTTTTGTTGAAGTATAGCCACTCTTAGGTCTGTGATCGAGTGACCAGAGAGATTGAAGTGTTCTCCAACTGGTTTTTGAATGTTATAATTCTTGACGTCTGATTTGTGTCCATTCATTCTTTTACGTAGAGACTGTCCAGTTTGGCCAATGTACATGGCAGAGGGGCATTGCTGGCACATGATGGCATATATCACATTGGTAGATGCGCAGGTGAACGAGCCTCTGATAGTGTGGCTGATGTGATTAGGCCCTATGATGGTATCCCCTGAATAGATATGTGGACAGAGTTGGCAACGGGCTTTGTTGCAAGGATAGGTTCCTGGGTTAGTGGTTCTGTTGTGTGGTGTGTGGTTGCTGGTGAGTATTTGCTTCAGATTGGAGGGCTGTCTGTAAGCAAGGACTGGTCTGTCTCCCAAGATCTGTGAGAGTGATGGCTCGTCCTTCAGGATAGGTTGTAGATCCTTGATGATGCGTTGGAGAGGTTTTAGTTGGGGGCTGAAGGTGAAGGCTAGTGGCGTTCTGTTGTTTTCTTTGTTGGGCCTGTCCTGTAGTAGGTGACTTCTGGGTACTCTTCTGGCTCTGTCAATCTGTTTCTTCACTTCAGCAGGTGCAGTGGACACAGAGTGGCTGTGCTGCTACTTTGCAGAATGGAACTTGGACAATGAAATGAGACTACTTGCCCAAGTTGCTGGAGAGGCTTTCAGGATTGGGACTAAGAGAATCTCTTTTCTTTGACCTTTCATGTTTTTGAAAGATGTCTGGGGTTGTCTCTTATACACTGCCTCATAATGTTTGCTAACTGTGCAAGACATTATTGTTTAAAATGTTGTTGTATCTATGCTGGTTCCAGGATATTAGAGAAGGTAGCTGAGGTAATATCTTTTATTGAAGCAACTTCTGTTGGTGAAAGAAACAAGCTTTCACGCTTACACAGAGTTCTTCTTCAGGTCTTCTTGAATAAGTTATTGATAAGGAAGTTAAAGGAATGTGCAAACATGCTACACCCTCATCACTTCCCGCACATACAGTGACAGTCCTATTGTCTACACCAGTGGTGGGCAACCTGTGGCCCATGTGCAGCCTGCAGGCCACAGGTTGCCCAACACTGGTCTACACAATGTTCCTTGTTCTGCTAATAACTTACAGTAAAGAAAGAAATCACTCCTTGGGCAGTGTGTAATGCAGTCTAAAATATGATGGTTCTCACTGTTTGTAATCTAAATTGAATATGCCCTTATTTCCCTTTTTGCTGGTGCTATCAAGGGCTTAATAGCTTTTTTTGAGCTTGAATGATTATTTCTAACCACCTTTCAGTAAGGTAGATTTTTACCATAAACCATATTTGATCATGCTTGAACTTACAAACAGATTATTTATAAGGTGTACTTTGTTTCCTGATAATGGAATTCATGTAGGATTTATTAAATAAAAAGATGCATCTTCCTCTCTGCCCTGTGGCTAATATGTTTGCCCATGAATTGGTTGTCTCTGCCTCAACTACTGTACGCTTCTCCTCTCTGACTTCTCTGCTTTCATCTTGTTCTCTTCCAGCCAGTTTAGATTGCTGTGAATAAAATAATAATTCTTGCCCACAGCTGAGCTCATGCCACTTCACTCTTTAAATCCCTCTCTTGGGGTGATCAGAGAGCAAGTGTGAAAAATTGGGTTGGGGGTGGGGGGTAGTAAGTGCCTAGATAAGAAAAAGCCCCCAATATTGGGACTGACCCTAAAAAATCAGAACATCTGGTCACTCTATTTCCTCTTAACGTCTGCATCAAATTCAAGCTTCTATATTCTTCACCCCCAAAATTCTGAACAACGCTACCTCAGCTACATCTTACAACTCTGTGACAGACTGCACCCTATCATAGAACCATAAGTCTCAAAAGGTCTTCTAGTTCAGTCCCCTGCACTCAAAGTAGGACTATATTATCTAGACTATCCCTGACAGGTGTTTGTGTAACCTGCTCTTAAAAATCCCCAGTGATGGAGATTCAACTACCTCCCTAGGCAATTTATTCCAGTGCTTAACCACCCTGACAGGAAGTTTTTCCTAATGTCCAACCTAAAGCCTCCTTGCTGCAATTTAAACCAATTGCTCCTTTTCCTACTCTCAGAGGTTAAGGAGGTTACTTCTCCTTGTAACAACCTTTTATGTACTTGAAAACTGTTACCATGTGCCCCCTCAGTCGTCTTTTCTCCAGACTAAACAAACCCATTTTTTTTTCAATTTTCTCTCATAGGTCATGTTTTTTAGACCTTTAATAATTTTTTGTTGCACTTCTCTGTATTTTCTCCAATTTGTCCACCTCTTTCCTGAAATGTGGTGCCCAGAACTGGGCACAATACTCTGGCTGAGGCCTAATCAGCATGTAGTAGAGCGGAAGAATTACTTCTTGTGTCTTGCTTACACCAGTCCTATTAATACATCCCAGAATGATGTTTGCTGTTTTTGTAACAGTGTTACACTATTGACTTATATTTAGCTTGTGGACCCCCAGATCCCTTTCCATAGTATACTTTCCTACGCAGTCATTTCCCATTTTGTATGTGTGCAACTGATTGTTGCTTCTTTTGCATTTGTTCTTATTGAATTTCATCCTATTTACTTTAGACCATTTCTCCAATTTGTCCAGATCATTTTGCATTTTAATCCTATCCTCCAAAGCACTTGCAATCCCTCCCAGCTAGGTATAATCTGCAAAATGTATCAGTGTACTCTATGCCATTATCTAAATCATAGATGAAGATATTGAACAGAACTGGACCCATAACTAATCCCTGCTGGACCCAACTCAATATGCCTTTCCAACTTGACTGTGAACCACTTATAACTACTCTCTGGGAACTACTCTCTGGGAACTACTCTCTGGGTTTCCAACCAGTTATGCACCCACCTTGTAGTAACTCCATCTAGGTTGTACTTCCCTATTTTGTTTATGAGAAGGTCATGCAAGACTTTATCAAAAACCTTACTAAAGTCAAGATATACCACAACTACTACTTCTCTCCTATCCACAAGGCTTGTTACCTTGTCAAAGAAAGCTATTAGGCTGGTTGGACATGATTTGTTCTTGACAAATCCATGCACTGACTCTTTCTTATCAGATTATTATCTTCTAGATCAGTGGTTTCCAAACTTGTTCTGCGGCTTGTGCAGGAAAAGCCCCTAGTGGGCCGGGCTGGTATGTTTACCTGTTGAGTATGCAGGTTCGGCCGATCACGTCTCCCAGTGGCCGTGGTTTGCTGCTCCAGGCCAATGGGAGCTGCTGCAAGCGGCGCGGGCCAAGGGGCGTACTGGCTGCCACTTCCAGCACCTTCCATTGTCCTGGAGCAGTGAACTGTGGCCATTGGGAGCCTCAGTCAGTCGAACCTGTGGATGCAGCAGGTAAACAAACCAGCCTGGCCCGCCAGGAGCTTTCTCTGCACAAGCAATGGAAAAAGTTGGGGAACCACTGTTCTAGATGTTTGCAAATTAATTGCTTAATTATTTGCTCCATTATCTTTCCGGGTACTGAAAATTAAACAGGTACTGAAATTAAACAGACTAGTCTGTAATTCACCAGGTTGTCCTTATTCCTCTTTTTATACATTGGCCCTATATTTGCCCTTTTCTAGTCTTCTGGAATCTCTCCCATCATCCATGACTTTTCAAAGATGATTGCTAATGGTCCAGATAGCTCTTCGTCAGCTCCTTGAGTATTCTAGGATGTATTTCATCAGGCCCTGGTGACTTGAAGATATCTAACTTGTCTCAGTAATTTTTAACTTGTTTTTTCCCTATTTTAGTCTCTGATCCTACCTCATTTTCACTGGCGTTCACTATGTTAGATGTCCAATTGCTACTAAACTTTTCAGTGAAAACTGAAATAAAAAAGTCATTTAGCACTTCTGCCATGTCCACATTTTCTGTTATTGTTTCCTCCCCCACACCAATTGATTAATGGCCCTGCCCTATCTTTGGTCTTTCTCTTATTTCTAATGTATTTGTAGAAATATATATGTTCACCACTTTTACAAAACTAGGATAATTTTTGTACAAATATGCCTTGGGAAAACTCATCATTCACTGATCATTATTGTCCTGGTAAAATATATGCAACAACATTGTATGTAAAGTTATAAGATTCTACTGCATGATGTTACTAAGGCGTATTCCAATTCTGAGGAAGCAGCCTAAATCAATTCCTCAGAGACAAAAGGCTAGTCAGCACCTCAGCCAAATGTCAGCATAATCAAATAGACTATCACCATTTTAAGCAGCCCATTCATTGGCAAGAAAAAGGGTGTGAGCGACAAACAATGGAGCAGTTGGAATTCCCATCCAAAACAGACTTCTTGTCATCTGAACCCCAGTTGAGATGATTCTTAAAGAAGAGAAATGCTATAAGAAAGGAGAACAGAGGACACAAATTTCATCTCTCTCAGCATCAACTACTCATGGCATCAACAAAGTTTGAAAGACAAAAGGAGCATCATTGAACTGGGGGATGGGTCCTGGCTGAAATATCCAGCCATACTGCTCTGAACACATGGTGAGAAAAATGTTGTTGCTTTAAGTTCACTTAGTTTGTTAAGATATGTATTAGTTTGCATTAGTTTGCACCTTTTATTTCTTTGTACCCAATTTTGACTTTTATGCCTCATTACTTGTAATAGCTTAAAATCTATCTTTCTGTAGTTAATAAACTTGTTTTATTGTTTATTTAAACCAGTGTGCATTTGGATTGAAGTGTTTGGAAATCTCCATTTGAGATAGCAGGGTTTGCCTATATTATTTTCTGTTAATGAAATGATGGACTTTCTATGAGCTTGTATTGTCCAGAAGGAAAGAGCTGGGCAGTATAAGATCATAGAATCATAGAAGATTATGGTTGGAAGAGACCTCAGGAGGTCAGCTAGTCCAACCCCCTGCCCAAAGCAGGACCAATCCCCAACTAAATCATCCCAGCCATGGCTTTGTCAAGCCTGACCTTGAAAACCTCTAAGAAAGGAGATTCCACCACCTCCCTAGGTAACCCATTCCAGTGCTTCACCACCCTCCTAGTGAAATAGAGTTTCCTAATATCCAACCTAGACCTCCCCCACGGCAACTTGAGACCATTGTTCTGTCATCTGCCACCACTGAGAACAGCCAAGCTCCATCCTCTTTGGAACCCCCTTCAGGTAGTTGAAGGCTGCTATTAAATCCCCCCTCACTCTTCTCTTCTGCAGACGAAACAAGCCCAGTTCCCCCAGCCTCTCCTCGTAAATTATGTGCCCCACCCCCTAATCATTTTCATTGACCTCTGCTGGACTCTCGCGAATTTGTCCACATCCCTTCTGTAGTAGGGGGCCCAAAACTGGATGTAATACTCCAGGTGTGGCCTCACCAGTGGCCGCATCTGATGCACGTTTCTAGGGACAAGTCTGGGAGTAGGAGTTTGCGGGAGTTACTCTGCAACATAATTCAGGAGTGGCTGGCTTCAAGCACTCATATCATTCAGCTGGGAGTGATTTTGCATGCCAGATTTTGCATGTGTGTGAACAGTCCAGGAGTGTCAGTTCTCACAGCAAAAAGGCACCCCAGGTTGAAAACTGACGGGGAGAACAGCTGTACAACAGTTCAGTTTATACTCTGGGAAATGTCACAAACTTCTCACTCCTTCATTAATTAATCCAAATGTGTAACAGATGTCACCTTCCCCAAACTGTGCCCTTCACAACCATCACTTTCAAATACCTCCTCAAAATAAATGATTTCTGCAAAGCCAAAAATTCTAAGCCACTATCTCAATTTAGTGACTAAACAAAAATTCTCTAACATGGAAACTTTCTCTGGATCTTCCAAAGTATTTGTTCAGGAACATATGGAGATTTTTATTATCACAGAAGTAAAATGCTCCAGTTGAGTCAATGGGACCAGCATGTGCTCAATAGCTCTGAAAATCTGGGCCTAAGTTTCTTTTAGCTGGATGTGCAAAAATCAAGGCACCCAAAATTAGTGACCATATCTGTAAATTTGTGATTTTTATGGTGAGAAAAATTGAATAATGAAACTTCAGGAGCACATCATTCATCACATAGACTGCAATACTTCATCTAACAGATGGAATGTAATGAATCACCTATGAGAGTGAGGAGCAACCCTGAAAAGTTCACTTCAGACACCCCTCCACACACACACACACACACACACACACACACACACACACATACACACACACTCTCTTCAAAGCCCCATTTCCTTTATGTTTAATAGTCTTCTGTCAATCTTCTGAATTACTCTGACTTTTTTAACCCCCTCGTCACCACAAAGCCTCCATTTTAAGGGCTAAAACTATTGAAAGTTAATAGCTGACATCATGAAAACCCACAAATATTGTCAGAGAGTGAGAAATGCCTTGTTTGTGGAGGAGCATAGTGCCTCTTCTCTCTGGAATAATTTAATGAGGGACATGACATAAGCCCTGTGGGTATTTGTAAAGTGATTCCACTGCAGTTACGAAATATCTGCTCACCCTGCAAGTTTCTGGAGACCTTTTTTATGTGAAATACTCAGATCTTGGGAAGAAGTAAACTACCTACAGCTATCTCTAGCTTTTAGATACCAGAAAAGCACCTACTTGTTATTCTGGTTGCCCTACAGAGCACAAGATTAATGCTGAAGAGGGGTCACAAATTCTCCCTGGAGTCTTTTTTTTTCTTGTTAATATAAATGTATAGTAATGCTAACTGGACTCTCAAACTTGTATGTTGACATCTGGTTATGACCTGTGGATCCCTGAGTTGCAGAGATACATTCATGTTGCCAGGCAATCATACTGTACCAGTTAGTTGGGGGGGAGGGTTGCATTTTAGGAAAAGGAAGTTTTGCTTTCTAGTAGACAGCTGAATGGATAAGAGCAGAGATGACTCAACTTACAAAATTCAGATCTGGATTTTTCAATACCACTAAATTAAGAGTTATTTGGACCCAGATTTTTTGTTTGTAAGCCATTGGCAAAATTTGGATCTGGATCCAGACTTGATTTCAAATACCAACTCACTCCACCGCAAAAACAAACAAACAAACAAAAAACCTTGGAAGTATTTAGATCTGGGACTTTGATTCAGGTCCATTCCTGGATAAAACACACGAGAGGGCAGAGAGAAGAAAGCCTTCCCCTTCTCTCTCTTTGTAACCCTCCACAGAGCAAAGCCTATGAAAGTCTAGCACCAGCAATGTAAGACTCTGTTAAGTTGGGGCAGGAAAAGGAGGGGAGGGAAACCTCATTCTGCACAAGCCAACAGTGATGCCCTTGCTCTTGCAGGACTGATCTTTACCCCGCTGCATTTCTGGAGTAATTAGTCAGTGTTAGGCAAAATAGCTTACTACCTGCTGCCAGGGCTGTATGAAGGTATGCCAAACCCAGTGCAGCTGGTAACTTGATATAGCCACTGCCAGTAAATTACCTGTTAGTAAGTGGGTCTTCCATCTAAGTCTAGAGGAAGTCTAAGGCCATGTCTAAGGCAGCTTTTGTTGACCTAACTATGGAGGTGTAGCCACTGAAATGCTCCTCCTGCTGATGTAACTCTCCTGCTACACCAACATAATAAAGTTGAGAGGCGTAGTGCTTAGGATGATGTAGTTAGCGTGACAAACCATTAGTGTAGACACTGCATTGCTTATGTGTCCATGCCCATCGTGACCCTTCTGGTTACCAGTCTGAACTCTGCTCCCCTGCATCCAGGTACACAGGCATCTGCCACACCCTCTTTAAAGTGCTGGAAATTTTTGAAATTCCTCTTCCTGTTTGCTTACTGTGATCAGCTCACATAGCATCTGTCCAGCTGACCATGCCAGCTCCCTGCAGCAAACGTAGTCCTGCCTGGAGTACCCCAGAGTTGGTGGATCTGCTGGGTCTCTGGAGAGAGGAGACTGTGCAGTCACAGCTCCGCTCCAGCCTTCACCATTAGCTCTCATTTTAGTGTTCTTGTGCCGGAGGGTAGGGGGAAAACTCCTCACACAGTTCCAGGAAGGTGGCTTTGCACATCTGAAAGTTCTGCATCCACTGCTCATCATTCCATGCCTGCATAATGAAGCAATCCCACCACTCAGTGCTTATTGCCTGCTCCCAGAATTGACAGTCCACCATGGGCAGCTGCTCTGTGAATTCCAAATACAAGCTTGAATTGTTTCTGTCCAGTACACATAGACAGCACAAAAAGAAAAGGAGTACTTGTGGCACCTTAGAGACTAACAAATTTATTAGAGCATAAGCTTTCGTGAGCTACAGCTCACTTCATCGGATGCATTTGGTGGAAAAAACAGAGGAGAGATTTATATACACACACACAGAGAACATGAAACAATGGGTTTATCATACACACTGTAAGGAGAGTGATCACTTAAGATAAGCCATCACCAGCAGCAGGGGGGGAAAGGAGGAAAACCTTTCATGCTGACAAGCAAGGTAGGCTAATTACAGCAATTAACAAGAATATCAGAGGAACAGTGGAGGGTGGGGTGGGAGGGAGAAATACCATGGGGAAATAGTTTTACTTTGTGTAATGACTCATCCATTCCCAGTCTCTATTCAAGCCTAAGTTAATTGTATCCAGTTTGCAAATTAATTCCAATTCAGCAGTCTCTCCTTGGAGTCTGTTTTTGAAGCTTTTTTGTTGAAGTATAGCCACTCTTAGGTCTGTGATCGAGTGACCAGAGAGATTGAAGTGTTCTCCAACTGGTTTTTGAATGTTATAATTCTTGACGTCTGATTTGTGTCCATTCATTCTTTTACATAGAGACTGTCCAGTTTGGCCAATGTACATGGCAGAGGGGCATTACTGGCACATGATGGCATATATCACATTGGTAGATGCGCAGGTGAATGAGCCTCTGATAGTGTGGCTGATGTGATTAGGCCCTATGATGGTATCCCCTGAATAGATATGTGGACAGAGTTGGCAACGGGCTTTGTTGCAAGGATAGGTTCCTAGGTTAGTGGTTCTGTTGTGTGGTGTGTGGTTGCTGGTGAGTATTTGCTTCAGATTGGGGGGCTGTCTGTAAGCAAGGACTAGTCTGTCTCCCAAGATCTGTGAGAGTGATGGGTCGTCCTTCAGGATAGGTTGTAGATCCTTGATGATGCGTTGGAGAGGTTTTAGTTGGGGGCTGAAGGTGATGGCTAGTGGCGTTCTGTTGTTTTCTTTGTTGGGCCTGTCCTGTAGTAGGTGACTTCTGGGTACTCATCATAGGGCCTAATCACATCAGCCACACTATCAGAGGCTCATGCGATCCTTTCCCAGAACACCCAGCAACACATGGTAGCAAGTTGCACAGTGGGATATCTACCCATGGTGCATTGCTCTCTCTGTTGATGCAAGAGCACCAACTAGGGACGTGCTCTACTGTCACAAGGAGTGTTGTGTGGACATGCAAAAGTGGTTTAATTAGGGCGATGGATGAATGTTGGCATAACTTAAGTTGACTTAACATTGTCATGTATATATAACCCAGTAAATAACAAACTAAATAAGACAAAACATTTGACAGTATCGGAGCTGGTTCTCTGTGTGGTACTGTCATAACTATAAAGGGAAGGCTAACCACCTTTAAATCCGTTCTGGCCAGAGGAAAAACCCTTTCACCTGTAAAGGGTTAAGAAGCTAAGATAACCTCGCTGGCACCCGACCAAAATGACCAATGAGGAGACAAGATACTTTCAAAACTAGACTGGGGGAAACAAAGGATCTGTCTGTGTGTTTGATGCTTTTGACGGGACCAGAGCAGGAATGCAGGTCAGATCTCCTGTAAAGAGTTAGTAAGCAATCTAGTTAGATATGCGTTAGATTTTGTTTTGTTTAAATGGCTGATAAAATAAGTTGTGCTGAATGGGATGTATATTCCTGTTTTTGTGTCTTTTTGTAACTTAAGGTTTTGCCTAGAGGGATTTTCTATGTTTTGAATCTGACTACTCTGTAAGGTATTTACCATCCTGATTTTACAGAGGTTTTTCTTTTACTTTTTCTTTAATTAAAATTCTTCTTTTAAGAACCTGATTGCTTTTTCATTGTTCTTAAGATCCAAGGGTTTGGGTCTGTGTTCACCTATGCAAATTGGTGATGATTTTTATCAAGCCTTCCCCAGGAAAGGGGGTGTAGGGCTTGGGAGGATATTTTGGGGGGAAGACATCTCCAAGTGGGCTCTTTCCCTGTTCTTTGTTTAACACGCTTAGTGGTGGCAGCATAAGGTTAAAGGACAAAAGGTAAAAAAGTTTTTACCTTGGGGAAGTTTTAACCTAAGTTGGTAAGAATAAGCTTAGGGGGTCTTTCATGCAGGTCCCCACATCTGTACCCTAGAGTTCCGAGTGCAGAACACTGCTAAATTGACACTATAGGGAGAATTTCAGTGGGGAATTCTTTACTTCCTTGAAAACAGCAGCATGTAAAATTTTACTTGCTTCCTACCAATTGATCACCAGCGGGACTTAAGTTAGCAGTGGTACCTAACAGTTTATTTAGCTGCCAATTTTTTAAAAAAATGCATAGTGGAGACAGGCAGCACACAGTGAAATCTTGAAAACAAGTTTGCTTTCATACAAATGTGTGCAAAGCTGAAAAACACAGACTGTAGCCACTAGAGAGCAACAA